>NW_024884867.1:5729936-6320878 GCF_019232065.1 Centrocercus urophasianus
CTCCCGCCCGGCGCGCGGCTGCGGCGACACTGAGCGCCCCGCGCGGGGCCCGGCGGCCGCACGCGGCTCGGCCCCGCCCCCTTCGGCGCGTTGCCGTGGAGACGCCGCCGCGCGTCCTGCGGGGGGGGCGGGGCTTGGCGGCCACGCGGCTTTTTTCGCGGGAAAATTCGAAGCGGGGGCAGCGCACTCCTTTCCCCGCCCGGCGTTGGTTGCGCGGGACTACAACTCCCGGCGTGCCCCGCGCGCGGCAGCCGTGCTGATGTGCCTCTGGGCGCCGCGGGGCGCGATGGGAGCTGTAGTTTTGTTCAACAGGTGCGACGGGGACTCGTCGTGGTGGGGATCCCTGTACCGGTGCACATTGGATGGCCGCCCTCAGGGTGCCACAGCCTCCATTTTCTTTCATAAGGTGCAGTGTGAAATCACACAGGAAACGTCAAGCTTACCCCACGTACCTTGTTCAACCCCATATGCCCTGTTCAAGGCCACGTGCCCTTTTCAACCCCCCATGTTGCCACACTACCCCTCCCCACGCGGTAGAGCCCAGCTGATTTCCATGTGCTCCTCCGACATCTCAGCCATCCTCCATTTGAGGGCACAAGCTCTGCGTTCTCCACTCCCCTTCGCTTGCACTGATTGCTCACTCGCTGTCTCAGCACAGCAAAAGCTCTCCTTCACGCTGTGTAATGTCATCATTGCACCACACCTCCAGGCTCACAGCCATGAGATGGGCACCATTCCCTTTGCCACTTGCTCTTGGTCCCTAGCATTTTGCCTTTATCCCAAAACTCATTGCCCCGGGGCAACCCAGAGCTCACTTGCCTTCTCACTCCTCCAGCTCCTCTTTGCCCATCTGGGGGAGTTTCAGAGGGTTTTGGCTTCCCGCAGAACCCTTCTAGCCCCTCTGGTATTTGGGTGTATGGAGCAGAGCTGGGAGCGAGCAGCACCCATCCCCACTGCTGATCCAGCAAGCACTGAAGGCTGAGAAATTAAAATAATAGCTAGATATGCTTTCAGGAGAGTGATTCCTCTGTGTAATTATAATACGTATTATCCTCCCTGTGAAAATACATTATATTGAATAAATTCCCTTTTTGAGCGGGGCTATTCATACTATTCATTTGTTTCAGTTCAAACATTTGCAGCTCGTCAATCTGGCAGCTCCTCATGCCGAGCTGGAAGTTATGTGCAGCTTATTTATCTGCTCGCCATGTTGCAGTGCGGGCTGGCGATAAGAATAAAGCCATGATAGGTTTGTGAGCAGAGCTTAGATTTTTCAAAGATAATTTAATCAAAGCTATTAGGGAGTGGGAAAGAAAGATTGCTTTTTTATTCAGCCTAAAGACGAACCTTCGCTCTGCTTGGGAAATGGTGGGAACACCCCAAGTCATTCTAGGACACTTGAAAGGGAGCCAGGCTGGACGTGGCTCTGGGCAGCCTGGTCTGGTGGCTGGTGACCGTGCATATAGCATGGCGATGGAACCAGATGATCTTTGAGGTCCTTTTCAACCCAGGCCATTCTATGATGCTATGATGATTCTAGGATTCCAGGGGAATGGCTGACGGTTGGATTGCGTGAGCTTCGAGGTCTTTTCCAACCTTAATCATTCTATGAGGGGACCGTTGGCTGGCTCCGAGGGGTGGGAATTCCATGATGCCATTAGTTCTGACCTCCTCATTTACATCCTTTTAAAAATATATCTACCTAATTCATTTTTTTTTTCCAGAGCAGGAGCGCTTTTGTGCCACCGCTGCCAAAGGAGAGAGATTTCTGAAAGTCCTTCAGCCTCAGCACAAATAAATAATGCATCGGCCGGATCGGCGGCGGAGCCCAAAGCCCTAAATCCCATCTGTGCGAGGCTGATCTCATGGCGAGGTGCACAGCCCCGTGATCAGGGAGCTGACAGTGTCCCTTTAATTTAATATCATTATTTCTGACTGGTGCGAGCAATCCGAAGGGCTGAGCGTTTTCATCTCTCATTGTGACAAATACGCGCTGTAATTCTTTGACCAAAATGTCAGTCTGCTCAGGAAATGAGTGGCCCTCAGAATGAGAAAGATTTCCAGGGGATTAAAACCGGGCCATTACTCTCTGGTTTAAATGCATTCAAGGCTCTGAAAGCCTATCTGCTTTGGTTCCTTTTGTACGAAAAGTTATTGACTTATCAAGGTTAAAATACATTCAGTATGGTCCAATAAAACAGGGATATCTCAGCATTCATGCTGTCATTTGCAGGTCCGTTTTCATGGCAACAGGGCTCTTTTCTGCACATTAAACGGTTCAGTTGTGCAAAGTTCAGACATTACATAAACAGAGAGGTAACAACAAAAAAAAAATCAATGAGCTCATGGGCATGGAAAAAGGAGATAGCATTGATTGGGGCCGGCATCGATATTTGGGATCGCTGGCTCCTGCCCTGCTCAGAGTCCTCCCGGACACAAAGGAGAGGCTGAAGGACACCAGGGGTAGGCTGTGCTTCCCTCCCGTTAATTAATGCACCTCGTTATGGGCGGGCAGCACCCACCCCTGTTCCACCTGGCAACTTTAATAGGGTCGCATCCACTTTGTATGCTCTGAGGGATCCTTGCTCCCTGTTTTGCTGCAGGGTGGACGCTTGGGGTCCTTTGCCTGGGGGACAGCCCTTTCCAAGTCTTGTCTATCCATACACATGGCACATCCCAAGGCAGAAAACATCTCTATCCCCATCAAAGGACACCAGTTCAGCCCCATGACAGCAAAAGGTCCGTGGATGTAGGGCAGGGAGGGGGCAGGGGGATGATGGGTGGTGGCATTCTAGTGCCATCGCCTTGTCTGCATCCCAGAGGTGGTGTTGATGCTGGGCGGATGGCAGCAGGCCGTGTGGGGCACTGGGGCGAGTGACATTGATGCTGATGGGAAATGTCAAGCTTTTTGCTTGCTGGTCTTGGGGACTGAGAGAGATTTCAGCATTCAAATGCTCTTCAGAGGAGAGACACCAGCATCTGTTGGGGAAGAAAATGGAGAGCTGAGAATGGAGGGGAGATGGCCATGGGGCAGCTGAGTGTGAAGGAGGAGGAGAAGGAATGGGGAGAAGGAGGAGAAGGAGGTAGAGAAGGGGGAGGATGAAGGAGGAGGATGAAGGGGGGAGGAGGAATAGGAGAAGAATGAAGGAGAAAGAGGATGAAGGAGGAGGAAGAGGAGGATGAGAAAAGAGCAGGAAGAGGAAGAGGATGAAGGAGGAGGAATAAGGAGGAGGAAAAGGAAAAAGCGGGGCAGGAGCAGGGCTTTCCCCAAACTGGGGGATTTGCCACCCTATACTCCCCATTCAGCCATGGGGTTGCTCCCCAGCACCCCCAGCATCCCAAATGTCCCCAGCATGGCCTAGTGCAGAGCCCAAGGAGAGAAACCACTCCCATCTTGTCCTTTGCTGAGCCCCAGCAGCACCACAAGCAGCAGGGTTCAGCCCAAGGTCTGCTCCAGGGTACAGAAAACCCCAATCTGGGCAAGGAGACACTGCAGGATGCACATCTACATCCAGGCTCCATGTCCCAAGGCATCTCCGTGCTGGCACCGGGGTGCTGGTGGTCAAAGAGGCAGAAACTCATGTGCCCTGTGTTTGTCCTTTTCTCTTTCCCACCCCCCTGGTTTATTTATAGATGCTGTGAGTTATTCATCTGCAACAAATCTCTCTTCCAGCCGGGTCCTGGGGCAGCCTGCATTATCTCCCAAGCAGCCACGCATCACCTGGCACATTTTCCATGGGGGCACCAGCACTTGGCACCAATAACCCCAATATGTGTGGGGAGATGACTTGACAGGGCACAGTCCTGAGTGGGTCCCCAGGACACTGGATGGCAGATTACCTCCACCACAACCTGTGTCCTGGGGCCCTGCTTAGGACCGTGCCGAGACAGAATAGGGATGCCGGTGAATTTCCCTTCCACCTGATTCGATTCTCTTGACAGTCAAGAATTTAAAATGATTTATTAAAAATGTATAAAGCCCGGTTGTTGGTGTCTCTCCTCTTGATAAGAGCATTGTCTCCCGTGCCGCTCCCGTGTCAGATATGCTCAGCTTTGGTTTATGTTCCCCTCACTCAAACCGCTCCTGAAATGACATCCGTGCTGGATAAGAAGGATCCCGCCACTGTGCATATTAATTTTCAGCAGACTGCCTCAGGCAAACAAATTCAGACTTCAAGAGTCATTACAGCTGATCCGCGACCTCTGGAGAGGCGGCGGCGGTGGGAGATGCTGACATGGCGTGAAGGAACCCATGCTCTGCTCATGTCCTGCCCGTGCCCTGTCCATCTCTGTCCTTCCTTACCCACGTCCTTCCCTTCTCTGCCCATGCCTTGCCCATCCTTCCCCTTCCTTACCCATGCCTTTCCCATCCCTGCCTGTCTCTGCCTGTTCCTGCCCGTGCTCTGCCCATCCTTGCTCATTAGATATCTTTTCCAACTCTAATTATTCTACGGTTCCGCATCCTGCCTGGCCATTCCCAGCCTTGCCCATGCGCTGCCTGCCCCTATCTGTCTGTCTCTGTTCCTGCCCATCTATGCCCATCCCACTGGATCCAGCCCCACTATCCCCAGTTTATTCCAATGGGATCAGGAGGTGGAAGGAGCCCAGCCCCATCCCATCCTGTTTGGACGTGGGATTGCCTTCCCGACATCTCGAGCACTGCGAACACAGCAGGAAGATGAATGAAGATGTATACAGCGTACGAACAGCTCTGTCCCCATGTGATATATTCCAGCCTTCAGCCATAAATCCGGTTATGGAGGCTCAGAGCAGAGGGCAGACAGAGGCAGAGGCACCAGCATCCCCAGCGCAACAAAGGTCGGGGCGAGCAAGAGGTTGGGCTCTGGAGGCTTCAGACCCGGGAAGGATTTATTAGAAAGAATTTGGAAACCAAGGAAAAAGACTGGGAACCCTCTGTCTGTGCACCCGTGCTGCTGGTGCCTGAGATGCTCCACTCATTTCTCTTGGGCAGCAATTTCCCATACAGTGGCACCCATCACGTCTCTGGCATTGAGTTCATGGGTTGGAGGTAATGCCAAGTGTGGGTTTGGCTTCTATGGGAGCAGAGGGGGCCAGGGTTGGCGTCATGCACTGCTGAGCTTTACAAGCATTTATGGGTGTCCCCCTGCTGTGGGGCTTTGATCCCAGTGTAAAAAGAGCAAATGCAGCTGGCCCCTATACAGTGGGAGCAGAGCAGCTTTGAAGTATCCCAAAATCAAATGGGAGGCACAAAAGCAGCGCCTGTTTATTCCTCTGCCATTCAGATGGGAAGGAAGGAGCCTTCCTCTCCCTTTTTATTTGCTTGTTCTCAATTAGGAGCTGGCTCTGGCTCACACCATAAAATGCGCAAACTTTCTCTGGGCAGCCCCAGGGGGAAAATGGACTGGGTGGGATGTGGGGATGGGATGAGATAGAGATAGGGATGGGGATAGGGATGGGATGGGATGGGGATGGGGATAGGGATGGGATTGCGGTAAGGATGGGATGGGGATGGGATGGGGGTAGGGATGGGATGGGATGGGGATGGGGATAGGGATGGAGATAGGGATGGGATTGGGGTAAGGATGGGATGGGGATGGGATGGGGGTAGGGATGGGATGAGGATGGGGATGGGATTGGTTGAAATGGGGATGGAGATTGGGATGGGATGGAGATGATGAATAACTCAGGGCCCTGGCACAGCCCCCACCTGCCCCCATGGCCAGCCCTTGCCATCCACTCAGCTCCTTCTCCTGGGGACCTCACGTGGCTCCAGGTGACAGCAAGCAGGTCTCCACCTCCGCCAGGCGATTAGGCGGATTATAGCAATTAGCCCTGTCCCTAATTCTCACCCTGTTTTATCTTTTACCTTTCAAAGGCAGGAGAAAAAAGCTGCTTTTTCGCACCCAGTCCCCACCCCCCTTCTTTTTCCTTTCTTGGTGGCCTCTTTCAACCCTCAGAGGGGAAGAGCCCAGTGTGTGTGCGTGTGAGCGTGTGTTTTTGTGAGAAAAATACGCATTGATCATTTCTGGGAATCAGACTGTTTTTTACTCTGAAGCATCCATTATACACAGCTGCTTAATTGACGAGTGCTGCCTAGTCACCTCGGATGCTGGAGTAAAACAGCCTAAAAGCTCCAGCTCAGAGGAAGTCCGTGCTTTATAAATTGATTCAGGAGGAGAGAGAGCGAGTGAGCGAAAAAAGCATTAATTACAGATGCTTCTGTGGGCACTGTTTTATGGCAGAGAGACCAGGATGTGGGCAATTCTCCTAAATGTGCTGATTAGACAGCACTTCATGTCTCGGAGCACATTAAATGGGCTCTGTAAAGCTATTAAAGATGCAGTGCCATAAAGAATTGAAGAGAGAAAGGGAGCGGCGGAGCTCCAGCCCTGCTCCTGCAGGCAGAGCTCAGCAGCAACAAGTGGGTAGGGGGGGGGTCCCACGAGCCCCCCTTCTGTGGGAGACAGTGTCCAGATCTGGGAACTGCCAGCCCTGGGGATGTCACCCCCAGGATGGGAGAGGGGCTGGATCCCAGCCCTGACTTCTCTGACTGTCCCCTTCTAGCAGGGGCTGTCCACACTCATTCTAACAGCAGGGGCTGAAATGGGGCCTCCTTGCACCATCCCTGCTCCCAGCAGGTCCCTCTTGGCAGTACAGAAGCAACAAGGTGGTGCTGGCTGCTGGTGTTTCGGGGATTATCCCCAGAGCATCCCTGGAACATCACTGCACGTCCCCAGAGAATCTCCAGAGCATCCCTAGAGCATCACTGCATATCCCCAAAGCATCCCCAGAGCATCCTTGGAGCACCCTAAGGCATTCCTGGAGCATCCCTGGGGTATCCCCTGAAGACAAACTTCTTCCCCTTCTACCCTGTATCCCCATGTTTGTCACCCTGGAAAACAAAAACAAATAAAAACAACCCCCAAGACCACACTGGGTGAAATCATAGCATTTTGAGTGGTTTTAGCTTCAACCACGTTCCCTGGCCATCCAGGCAGCCTGGAGCTGCTGGGAGCTGTCGGTGGCAGGGCAGCAGCATCATGCCCTCCCCAGCAAGCATCCTTTCAGTCCCATCTAGTCTTCAGGTCAATATTAGATATGTGATCCTCACATGTGGGAACTCCCTCATCCTCAGTCCTAGGTCCAGCAGGGCATGCAATGTTAACAGAGCCCCTCTGTGCCACCGTGCCGACAAATCAATTAGTCAGGACGCAGCTCACCAATTAGCATTTATCAGTATTATTATTCATTTGCGCACTGCAGATTTCTGGGAATTAATCAGAAGCTTGATGGGAAGGAGGCTCAGGTGCCAATGATGCCCAAAGCTGTGGCACTAAGGGATGGGATGAGGATGGAGATGGGTGGGGATGGGGATGGGGGTAGGGGTGGGGATGGGATAGGAATGGGACGGGGATGAGATGGGATGGGATTTGGGGCTGTCATAGGTGATGCTGAATGACATCTGTCATCCACCTTGCACCCAACTAGAATGACCCAATGAGGCATGCACCAGTGCCAGTGCTGGGGGCTTTGGGCAGCAGATGGGATCACTCAGGCGGCTGCACGCACGTGTGAGCAAACAGGGCAGGAATTCACAATTGAGGCTATGAAAGCACGGAGCTGTGCTGGCTCACCACAGCCCCATGGGAGCAGCGTGGCCCCAGCACAGGGCACGGCCCCATGCAGTGCATGCAGCGCACACGGTGCGTGCAGTGGGAGCAGCGCACGCAGCACCCGCGGTGCTCGCCGCGCGGCCCTCTGACGGATAATCAATTTCCCTGAGTCAGAGAGAGACGCACTGTCCAAACGCATCAGCCTTTAAATGCCAACTTTCCTAATGCGATTTTACAATTTCCTATAATTGAGTCGCAGCGAAACTTCCCCCCCTTCCCTGGTAATTAGGCGGAATGAATTCAGCGCTCCCCAGCCTGCCGCAACCTCCGGTCTGACAGATCATATCCCCTAAAAAACCATGTCACGCCGTCCCCAGCCGTGAAAACCTGCTTGGGATGAACCATGGCTTTGGGGCAATGCAATTGGGTGCCGCAGGAGCTACCCTTGGCCAGCAGCCAGCCCCAGGGCCAATGCACATCTGCTCCAAACACAGCCATGCCACTGAATGGCTACCTTGCTTTTTTGGGTATAAAACCCTTGGAGATGAGGAAGAGGAGGGCAGGATCCGTGGGCACAAGTCCTACATGCCAAGCAGGGTCTGATGCAGTAATGTCTGGGCACATGTCCCTTCCAAGGTTTCCAAGTCCTTACCCTGGAGCTGGGCAACTGGTGCATAGCTGGTGGCCACTGGGGTCTGGGAAAGCTGTGGAGACAGGAATGGGCTGGGGATGGGAATGGGGAAGGGGAAGGGGATGAGGCCATGCCACCAGGAGCTCTGGCGCAGCTCAAGGTTAGCGCTGGCAATTAAGGACTGGGATTTGCATGCAGCAAATACTTCTAGCTAATTACAGGTTTAAAAGGAAAATGATTGGAGATAGGATTGTTTGCAAAATTGGGGCACAGCAGAGGAGCAGCACTGCGGTCAGGAAGCTGAACAGCTTTAACCCAGTGCTGGCCAAGGTACAGCAGCACATCTGGGGGTGTCCCATCTAGGGGTGTCACATGTGGCTAGCTGTAGCAGAAGCTGGTCGTGTTCCATTGTTGGTGATGGCCCTGCTGTGACGAGGTCATGAAGCCCCAAGGGTCACAGAGGGACCCTCACCTCTAGGGGCTGCTCAGTGGCACCCGCTGCCCCCAAGCCCTGGCACAGCTGACCAAAGTGGGGTGAAGGAGCGTGGCCCGGCCATCTCCAAGTTCCCCACTAAACCCAGTGTAAAAAAAAAACAACAGGACCAAACGCCGGGATGCTGAATGGATTCATTTAATTTTCCCTTCTCATTTGATCAAGAGCAGGGTGACATTTGGCAAAAGTTGCTGATGAGGGATTGAATGATTAATTGTCATGACAACCATTCCTGGTTAATGACAGGGATGAGATTGTGGCGGCATAAAAGGCAGCGAGTGGCCTTGAGTGCCTTGGTGCTAAATTACTAGGCATGTCACTGTTTGTGCTTTTGGTAAAACGTGGCCATGCGTTTCTAATGAGAGGTTAACTGTGTCCCCAAAGTAATTACAACTGATTGAAGAGGTAGTTAGTAATTAGAGGATTAACTGTAATGAGTCTCACCTGCAGCGGTTGCCATGGTGACAGTATTTTAGATGATTGGAGTTAAAATAGGACGGGTGACAGGGTGCTGGGGGCTTGGGGTTGTGCTGGGGGTGCTCCCTGCTGTGCCCCATGGCGAGCCCCACGGCTGGACCCCCCAGCTCATGAGCTCGGGAGCCATCCAAGGGGACCACAGGCAGAGGTTGGGATGTCCCCTTGGCCACCAGCAGCATTGTCACCTGGGCCAAGAGATGCTGCTTTGACTCTTCTCATCCCCTCCCTCACCGAGATCACCATTTACAGTCCCATGTAAAACCTTCAAGTACAGTATCTTTAATTATTCCATCCATAAATGATAAGAACCATTCATTTCAGGGCTCTCATTACAAATTTATACCTCTGTTTAATGCGCTCACCAACATCAGCCATCCCATGGCTCTGGGAGAAATATTGAACAATCCTTCCTGGAAAAGCTGAGCGGGTGCCGCTTGGGCAATTTTGGACTTGGGAAGAGAAATGGGTGAGAGCAGGATGATATTGGTTTTCAAAATGAAAACAGAGTTCAGCCCATGGGGGCCAGGTCTGGACAAGCTGGAAGCCATGAATCAGTGCTGAGGCTCAGAGCTGCTCATGGAGGCTTCCAGAGAGGATTCTGCCTCTGGTTTTGGAAATGGTTAAAAATGAACTTCATGTTAGTATAAAAACATGGATGTGAACGTCCTATTTTTGTATGTAGAGATGCACGTAAGAAATATATGTGGGATCTGCATCCAGATTTCCAGGGAACGGCTGCATGGTGGATGGGGACAGGGATGGGGATGGAGATGAGGATGGACATGGGGATGGGGACGAAGACATGGATGAGATGGGAACGGGGATGGGAACCTTTCACCAGCAAGCTCCCAGAGCCCAGCACACAGCAGCAGGTTTCCCTCCAGTCTGTGTCTGTTTCTGTGGGTACAACAGCAGCGCACAGGGAAGCAGAGCACACCAGCAGGCCCTCTCCTTGGCAGACAGGATGGCTGCCCGCCAGTAGCATTTAATGCCATTACACCACAGATACAAGCATTAAAGTTGGCTTTTATGGATCATAAAATCTATTATTACTGCTCGCTGCAGCCACCAAGCCCAGCTGTGTGGGTGCACAGTCCCCTCCTGCACCATCCCATTTTTAGAGACTCTGCTCAGGAGTCCTGTGGATGGGAGCCACTACAGTGGGGACGCTGCACGGAGGGGTGACAGCAGCACTGTGAGAAAGGGCTTGATGCAGAGTGTTTGATGAAAATGAGTTTTGCAGAGATGTTTGGTGGGATCTCAGAGCCGTGAGGGAACCTGGGTTGGAAGCACGTGCTGTGCCTGGTGCAAATTGAAATTGAAAACTCTCCAAACACAAAACAATTAATGAGAATATTTGCATGAATGTCTTACGTTTTTTGGTTTTTTTTTAACTGCAAATCTTAAATTTAGGGGCAGCTATTACCTGCCAGGACTCCTTTAAAGAGGAATTAGTAGTAGCTGCTGTAATTGCACACAAGAAGGAGTATCCTTCTGTGAAAGATAAGCTTATAATAAGCTGTCATTGCTGGATAGCTTTGGAGCATTAACATGTACGTTAATAGACATGTAATTGGGTGTCCCCATCCAGGGATGGCTCTTTGTCACTGCTCCCAGTGTCCAGCAAAAGGGAACCTGTGAAGCTGTCGCCTCATGGAGGGTGTGCCGAGCTGTGCCATGCTGTGTCATGCTCACTGGATAGGATAATCTATGGATGGGATGCAGAGTGGATGGATTGCTCAATGGATGGAATGCTCTGTGGATGGGAAGCTCACTGAGTGGGAAGCTCCATGGATGGGAAGCTTCATGGATGGGAAGCCCACTGTTCGAGGTTCTTGCCCTGTGCCTTGCTCACTGAATGGACTCACTACATTTTCCAGGGCTCACTCCCACCTCTACCCCAGGCTCCACTCCACAAGCATAACCAAGAGGCTCTCAATTATATTAACAACAGTTTTCATTGAAATTAAAAATATAATTCATGAAAGCCCTTCTGCTCATGTTGGGCTCAGCAAACACTCGGCGTTTCCTCCCCCTCCTTTTTAATAAAACCTAAACTGCTAAGATAAAATACTTGACAGAGTCCTTTAAATATGTGCAAATATATATTTGCACTCTTTTTTTCTTTCCTCCTGGAGGCTCTTCCATTAGGTAATATTTGTTGCCAACATTAATTTCATTAGATTTGCATGGCATTTTAATAGGAGCCCCGGTGTTTTTTTTGCATATATTAGCATGCAGAAGGAAGTGAAGATCGACAAATTATAGCGAAGTAAAAATCGGTTTTAACAGCAGCAAAGGGAATTTCTCAGGAGCACGCATGGGATCTCAGCACCAGTGCTGAGGAGATGGAGCCAATGGACACCACAGCCACGGCCTACTGCTAAATTGGGCTGTCATGGAATAGCAGAGTCGTTACAGTTGGAAGAAATCTCTGAGACTTCCAAGCCCAACCCACCCCCACCGTGCCCACTGACCACATCCCTCAGCACCACATCTCCACCATCCTTGAGCACCTCCAGGAACAGTGACTCCACTGCTTCCTATCAGAAGTTTAAAGTGGGATCTGGGATGTGACAGGCGCTTAATGAAGACATTTCCAACCTGATTGCCACGCGTACACATGGGGTCTGATTGCAGCCTGAAACCCAAGTAGAAGAGCTCACAAATTAAAGATGTGTTGATTATGCAAACTTGATCTCGTGTTTATTTCTCATAAATAAGGCATGAGCGCGGTTCAGCTCTCCCATGCAGGCTTTGATGGTGATATTTATTGTATGCAAATGGGAGGAGAAGCAATCAGCTGTTATCAGACAGCGCCTGCGATCAGCCTGGAAATAATAACAACTGGGGAAACACTTTCACATCGATGGGGATGGAGATGATACGGTCTTCACCCGGAATTTACGGCCCCATTGGCGGATGTGATCCCCTTACAGCCATCCCAGGGATGCATGGAGGATTTGGGGCATTTTGCTGGAGGCTGTGTTGGATTCTGCAACCCCAGCCCCCCCCAGCACGATGATAGATAACGCTTTGAGGTGCAGGAACAGCAGAACTGTGTGGTCCTGCCCGCCGGTGCCACTTTGGGGAAAGCTTTGGGAAGGAACCTGTTATGATGATAAATGCACTGAGGATGTTTTTTTTTTTTTTTCCTCCCCTTCCACATCATTTTATAGGAAATACAAGTTGGAAACGAAATTGAAATGAAAATGAATAAATATTTCATAGGATACAATTACCGTGGCTCAGGACCAAGACAACTGCAGCAGATCCTGCTGCACAGAGTGCCTTAGCAATTCAGCAGTCCCCGATTGCTCTCTCGCCTTCTAATCCAATTTTTACCAGCACAAATAACCCCATCACCTCAGGAGGTGCCAGGGTGAGACCAAAGCATCACCACAGGGCTGGGGCTCGTGGTGCTGCCGCGCCAGGCTGGCTGCAGCGCAATATGAAGGAAAATCAAGTCAAATCCAATTCTGCACCATAAAAACAAGAAGGGGATACAAAACAGCAGAGGAACAATGAGGAAGATCACAAATTCAATAAAAGGTCCTGGCGCAGCGGGTCCCTGAGTCCCGCGGCTCACAGTCTCCATATTGATTTCCCATCCGCTCTCCCCGTGTCGCTGCTCCAGCAGACGGTGACAAACGTCCCCGCCGGGCCACCGGGCCAGTGGGATGTGGCCATTCACAGCCATTGCCTGTCTGCTGGGAAGAAAAAGCACTTTCTGCAGAGCATGGCAGGGAGTGGAGGATTTATGAGAAGCAATTTGGTGGAGAGAGTTTATTTGGTTTGTTTGCTTTTCTGGCCGGAGCTGCTCAGAGCCCTGGGGCAGTGATGGCATTGGGAGCAGTAGGAGCAGAGCTGAGAGTGGGGTGGCATGAGCCAACGGGTGACACAAGCAAGGGATTGACAAGATCCAGGGTGTGGCAAAAGCCAGTGTGTGACATCAGCTGGTAGGTGACAAGAACTGATGGGTGGCAAGACCCCATGGGTGTGCAACATGATGGAAAGCACAGCAACGACAGCAGAACAGAAAAGCCCTAGGCTGCAGCAAGCAAGAATTTGCTCAAATGCAACAGCCATAGGCACAGAAATAAAGGGAAGAACTTGCTTACCTTCAGAAGGGCAAAAGTACACAGAGACCTCCAGCAAGAGCCCCTTACCTCCAATGCCAACCCTTAAATGAGATCTGGGAAGGGGTGGATCCTGGCTCCATCCCTTCTGATCACTCAGGTACATTGCATGCACCTGAGCTTCCCTGGGTTGGCCCTGCCTTCCCACCAGGTGCCCAATCACTGGTTCAAGCCGTAACTCAGCTTTTCTGCTGCAGGGTGGCACAAACCAGTAGGTGACATGAGTCAGTGGATGACACAAGTCAACGGGTGACGTGAGCCAGGGATTGATGAGAGCCAGAGTGTGGCATGAGCCAGTGAACGATATGAGCCAGAGGGTGACACAAGTAGATGGGTGACATGAGCCAGGGGGTGGCATGAGCTGATGGGTGACAAGAGCCAGTGGATGACATGAGCCAGAGGGTGGCAGAAGCCAGAAAGTCACATGGGCAAGTGGGTAACTTGACCTGTGCTGTCCCCAGGCGCAGCCGCCCTGCTCGCACGCTCTCCCATCACCAGCTCCCAGCTCCCACCTGCAGCCTTCAGACTTGAAGCTGGAGCACGTGAGAGCAGCAGACACCCTCCCCACGCTGCGCCAGGCCCGCTCTGTTTGCTGTCAGGTGCTTACAGGCGGGCTCAGGATCCGACGGCGCTTTGATGCTCGCGGCAGGCGCAGCGCTGATGGCGGGCGCGCGGGGCCGGCTCAGCCTTTGAACACGCATTACAGGGAAAACTCAACAAAATGGCACATCCGCACAGCCTCGGCGGCGGCGTGTTTTCCCAAAGCAGGCATAAAGCAGACACGCAGACAGTGCTTTGCAAACAATTTAATTTGCGTAATGCTTTGATATAAATGAGGATGGGGCGAGTCAGGCTCGGAGACGTGAGAGCTGTCGGACGCGGGAGGTGTCTGCGTGGCGTGTGACTCGCTGGCGTGCCGTGCACCAGTTGTGCCGTGTATCCATATGCAATCAGACAACCACAGAACATCCCAGGTTGGATGTACCGTGCACCACTATGCCACGTGCCCCTGTGCCATGTACCAGCTGTGCCACGTGCTCATGGAACCGTGCCCATGCGCCCATTTGGCCAAGTGTCCATGTGCTCTTGTAACTTTTTCTGTGTGCCCACATATCTGTGAGTTCCTGTGTCAAATAGCACTGTACCCTGAGCCACTCTCACCCCCTGAGCCACCCAGCCCTGCCCAGCACCCCAACAACACCGTGGCTGTGGGAAACCTCCCCATGCAGCACCCTAAAGAGACAGGGCTGGGCACGCTGAAGGAGCGCGGCTGTCAGATATGGGGCACGCTGAAATATTAATGGAACTAACATTTCAATTACCTTTTATCTGTACAGGCTCAGGCGGCAGCGAGGGGGCTGGGGCCGCCTTCCCCCATCCCTCCTCTCCCCCCCCCCCCCCACATGCTGTCACCCAGACATTCATGCTGTGCTGGTTCTTTTTATTGGTTTTCATCACTTTTGACATTGCCAACAATGAACCTTGAAGTAAATTTTCAGTAGTGACTGTGTCAGTGGAAAAGCGTCTCCCCGTCATTTTTCTAAATTAGGCTATGATTTGAGTCCTTCTAGCTGGAGCTGGGGGAGAAGTGGTGGGGCATCCGTTGTGCTGCAGGAATTGCCCTGAGCAGTGCCCAGAAGTGCCCCATCACCAGATGTGCCCCATCTCCAGATATACTCCATATGAAATGTTTCCCATTACAGATGTGCCCTATTAACGAGATGTGCTCCATGTCAGATGTGCCCCATCTCCAGAAATACCCCATACTCGATGTTCTCCTACCAAATGGGCCACAGTGCTAGATGTGCCCTATTGCCAGATGTTCCCCATAACCAGGTGTGCCTTATTACCAGGCGTGCCCTATTTACCACATGCGCCCCTATCAGATTAGTCTCATACCTGATGTGTCCTACTACTAAATGTGCTCCATCTCCAGAAGCACCCCATTCCTGATGTGCCCCATACTGGCTATACCCGATACCAGCTGTGCCCCACAACAGGCTGTGACCCTCTCACTCATCCCAGTCTCTGCATGGCACCAGCACCCCCCGCTCCTGCTGCGATGGTGGATGTCAGAAATCACTCATCCTAATTAAATCGCTACTGACTTCCACTTGCGTCCTCAGTCAATAGTTCCTTTAATGCTATCGGAGACGGAGCTGGCTCTCAGCTAAAGACATTTCCTCCATGCCTGATCCGTTCTGACGGCGAGCGGATGGCTGGCCATGATGGGGGAGGAGAGCTGCCCGCCGGGATGTCACCACAGTGTGGGGACGTGGGGAGCAACATCGCTGTCCCTCGGGACTGCTCAGTCCAAGCACCCTGAGGGCTTCCATCCTGGGAACTCACTTGGGAGCCATTGCCCACCCTGGCCCCTCACTGAGACCCAAATCCTTGAGCACATCCCTCCTGGCCCCTTCCAGGTACGGGAGGCGGGCAGGGATGCAGGTGGGGATGCGTGAGGGACACACATGGCCCTGCTGTGGCATGGGCTGGGAGCAAGCACAGCGATGCTGTAGATGTCAGCCCCACTCACAGCACACAGCTGGCATGATGGAAGCCCTGCCTAACCTATGGCACTCGGTGCCGGCCGACCACCGCACGGTGCCGACGTGTCCATACACCTCTGCCAAGCCCAGCCCTTCCAGCCCCGGGGGAGGCTGAGCAGAACTTTAATTTTAATGTTCATCGAGCATGTACAGGGAAAAAAAAATCAATTTAATAACCTCTCTACAAACAGTGCCTGGAGGCTGCTGGGCAAACACGGCTCGCAGAACTTCTGCAAGTCCTTGTGCTGCTCTGTGTCACTGTGGTGCATGGGTGGGATGGGGCTGTGTAGGATGCACACGTTGCATGGGATGCATGGGGTTGCATGGGATGCACAGAATGAACATGATGCAGGGGGTGCATGGGGTGTGTGGGGTGAACATGAGGCTTAGGGTGCATGGGGTGCATGGGATTGAGCATGATGCATGGGCTGCATAGGATTCATGGGCTGCCTGGGGGTCTATGGGATACATGGGGTACAGCTGCCTCCACTCTGGTGGGTAGAAACTGGAAATGTTGTTAAGCCATGAAAATAAAGGAATACACACGTAGGGTAAATAAATGCATCCAAATTTCCCTCCATCTGGGGGTGCCACGGGGGTGGCAGGGGCAGAGTATGACAGCACAGTCCCAAAGCCAGAAGGAACACCAGCACTGCCATCTCCATCCCAAATGGGGAGCAACCCAGCTGCAGGGCCCTGCCACCGAGGGGCTGAGCTCAGCTTTAATTTTAATGCTCATTGAGCATGGAAAAAGGAAAAAAGAAAATAAATCAATGGAATGAGCTCAATTTGCCATCAACAAGAAGGCTGCGGTGAGCGGCACCGGGGGACACCCCATGATATGGGCAGATGGTGTCAATCCCCCCTGTACAGGGGACACGGGGACACGGGGACATGGGAGTGTGGGGACAATGGAGCCAGAGGGAGACGGAAACAGGGGGTGTGGGAACATGGGGCACAGGAAGGTGGAGACGTGGAAATGAGGAGACAGTAACGTGGGGACACGGAGACATGGGGATATGGAGGAGTGGAGAGGGGGGGATGCAGGAACAGGAGGACACGGGGACATGAGGCTGGCAGCGCAAAGCAGTGCCAGAACGTGGGATTCTGTCCCCAAAGGTGGCACCCACGGGTGCATCCCCCACAGCACAGCACAGGAAGGGGACAGCACGTGACAGCAGCCCTGCAGCGTGGCGCTGGGGACAGGGATGGCCGCCACGTGGTCCTGCTCCGCCTGAACGCCGGATGCAAAGCAAAAAGCAAAGCAATCGATTCCTTTAGCCACAATTTGGGATTATAATGATTTTGCATTTAAATAATTATCCGCTCTCTCCCCGTTAGCTCTGCTGAGTCGGGAGAAAATTTTGCATCTTATTTATGAATATGGGTTCCTTTCGTCATCCCCTTTCCCTTTCCCCGCTCATCAAACGTGCTTTCAGCACACACTTCAAATGGCACATCCCTCGCAACGCGCCTGCCCCAAAGTGCATATTAACAACTGTTTGCTATCAGCTTTTGATTACATTCCTTTTTATCTTTACATTTCAATATCATTACAAATCCTAGTGTTATTCAAATTACATCAATTATTCAATTTCTCCGCGAAGTCAGGCTGCACAATGGCTGCGCAGCACTGCTCCAGCCCTTCCGAAAGGATTTACAATTCAGATGGGATCCACCCGAGTGCCATTAACCTTTACTTTGGGCCCCTGATAAAACCAATGAATTGATTCACAGACACTTTCACATTCATTTGGGGAGGCAGTTCTTGGCGGGGAATTGTGCAAACCAACTTTCTGTTGGCTTTGGTGGCAATTTCCCAGTGCTGTGGGTCACAGCCCCTTTTTGCTTTGCTGCTCCCATTGGCCCCATTGAAATTCCCATTGAACCCATTAGGATCCCCACTGGCCTTATTGGGACCCCCCCAGTGACCCCACTGAGATCCCCACTGGGATCCCCATTGGCCCCACTGAGATCCCTATTTGGCCCCATTGGGATCCCCATTGCTTCCAGAGCAACGCCCCGCTCCCAGCCCCGAAGCCCCCTCTGTATCTCCCCATTCCTCTCCTCTGGTGACACACAGATAAATAGCCCCTGTCATCATCACTGTCCTGCCAAGAGGAGGTGTCACTGTGATTTATGGCACTATCTGCAGTGGCCGTGGTACGCTCTGGGGCCGGCAGCCAGCGCTGTGCCATGGGGGATGCAGCCACCCCAGGGACCCTATAGGGGCTGGGGGCACCGGTGCTGCCCCTACTCTAGGTGGGACCACTGGATTTATTCCTTTTCAGTTCCTTTTGCCTGGCACAAGCGTGATTAGCACATCAAAAGGCTGCACTGCTTTGCTTAACGATATGATATGCTTAACCGCTTCATTAATTGAATCGTGGCAGCATTTGTTTGTTCAGGTTGGTTTCACTGTAACGAGTCTATTTTATTTTGACTGGTTTTGTGTTTTGGGAGTGGTTTTGAATTCTGGCTCTGCAATGCATCAGTGGGGCTGGGCAGGGGGACCTGGAAGACCTGGGGTGGCCCTGGGGCTTTTGTGTTTCACACCAGCTCAACAGCCCAATGCCATCAGTGTACCTGAGCATCCCAGTGTTACTGATGCCCCTGAGTATCCCAGTGCCATCAGTGACCCTGAGCATCCCACTGTCATTGATATCCCGGAGCATCCATCCCAAGGTTCTTGATACCCCTGAGCATCCCAGTGCCATCCATGTCCCTGTTCTGCCCTCAGGATGATGGATCCCACTCGGGGGCTTGGAGCTGGGTCAGGTCAATGCTCACCACGGCACAGCAGTGTGGTTTATCGGTCTCATTTCATCCCATTGCTGCTCCGGATTCCCTGCAGCTGCTGGGATGCTGGCCAGGCTGAGCACAGCCTGGGAAGGGGAGACACTGGGGTTGGGAGGGAGAGAATCCTGAAGGAATTCAGACAGCAAATCATTGGGATATGAAAAGAGCTGCTGATGCCTCATTAACAACTTTGAAAAGCACCCGGTGTAAAAAACACTCTGCCCTTGTATTTGGTGTTTTTTTTGCTCATTCCTCCTCTTGTCCTTGATTAATAAGGACATTTGCATGTAAATCGGCTCCTGGTTCTTTACTCACCTGAAAATCATCCAGGCCTGCAGCCAGTGCCCTGCCAGGCCTGGGAACCTGCAGTATGGCACGGCACGGCATGGCATGGTGCAGCATGGCATGGCACATTGAGCTGGGACACATATCTCTGCTTTGCTCTGCAGTGACCAACTCGAGCTACTGACATCTGCAGGGCTGGGACATGGGGCCAGGATGTAGGGCAGGGACATGCAGCTGGGGCACAGGAATGGGACACAGGGATAGGACATGCAGATAGGACAAAGGAATGGGACATGGGACTGGAGCACGGGGGGTGGGACATGGGGGTGGAATATGGGGGTGGGACACAAGGATGGACCAGGGAATGTGAGGGGGATAGGAAACAGGGATGGGACAAGGGGATGCGACACAGGGACGGGACATGGAGATGGGATGCGGGAATATGACAGGGGGATGAGATGGGGATGGAATACAAGGATGAGACAGAGGGATGAGACATGGGGATCGGACACAGGGATGGGACACAGAGATGGGACATGGGGACGCAGCACAGGAGCCAGGGAAGCCTCCAGCCCTGCAGTGCCTGCGATGCAGCGTGCCACTGTTGTGCGTCACACGTCGGCTCTGAAATCCTATCCTGTCACACTGAGAAGTGCCTCTGAAATGACTACTTTTCTGTTTATTGTACAAAACCATTTTACAATTGTTTGAACAAGCTTCCCTCTCCAAGCCTGCTCTCCCCAGAGACTTAATTTTCAAAAACAAATGCATTCACTGAATGCATATGGAAAAGCGCCTCTCAGTTGGGCGATCCGTCTGGCTGGGTTTGATGTGTCACTCCTGCATCGTGTCACTTTTAAAGGTAACATTTTGTTAATGGAAAACACTTCGGGACTGTTTCTTCCTCTAGCCTGGGCAGGTTTGGGGATGGGTGAATGGATGGGGTCAGCCACGTGCCACCGTAATGTCCCCGTGCCACCGCTGTGGGGTCACCATTGGATGTGCACAACCCACTGCCATCTGTCCCGTCCCCAGAACATCCATCCCCACGCACACAGAGCTCTGAGCGTGGTAGGGCAGTGGGGATGCAGATGCCACGTGTGGGGGTGAGCCCCCATTTGTGTCACTTCCAACCTGCCATTGTGAATCAAAGGAGCTGCCACGCACGCTGCCACCCATTCTTCTCATATCACTCACGCCATTTCCATGCTACATTGTGACAATAGGGTATAATTAAGGTGTCAGCATATCATTTAGCCTTTTCAATATAAAACCAGGAGACAGGCTGGGAAATCTGTAGTCTTCTTTAATGAGGAATGCAGGGGGAAAAAAAGAGAGGAGAAAAAAAGATGGCGACTTGGGGAGCATGAGACAAAGGGGCCTTGGTGGTGCAGGGCACCACAGGATGTAATGGCACTGATGGGAAACCCTCTGAGCTGCAGGGGCGTCCCTGGGCTCTGAGAGCACCCTGAGCTTCGGGATTATGGGCTTTGGGATCATCCATGGGCTTTGGGATCATCCGTGGACTTTGGGATCATCCGTGGACTTTGGAAACATCACTGGACTTTGGGAGCATCCCTGAGCTTTGGGAGCATCCACTGGTTTTGGGAGCATCCTTGAGCTTTGGGAGCATCCCTGAGCTTTGGGATGATCCATGAGCTTTGGTATCATCCGTGGGGTTTGGGAGCATCTCTGAGCTTCAAGATCAGCCATGGGCTTTTGGATCATCCATGGGCTCTGGGAGCATCCCCTGCCTTTGTCTGCTCCGGGTGCGGACTCAAGAGGAAGTTTCTGCAAGATGGATGTGCGGCCCCATGAATGCAGACATGTTAAATATGAGATCCCGGCAAGAGGTTTCCTTAGCAACAATAATGAAGTGAGAGAGAGAGAAAAGCTCTCACGGCTCCATTCCCTCCTCTTGGGACTTTTTAGTGGTTTCGGGTACTTCTGATAATAGAAGTGCATTTGCAAGCACCCGGGCTGGCTGCAGGAATGGGATGCTTGGGGAATAGATATGCACTGAGCATCGCTCTGTCCTCAGGGCTCTGCACCAGGCAGAGGGGCTCCCCCGGTACTGGGGACAGCCCCATTCTCATCCCATTGACCCACCAAGTCCCATTCCTCACCTTTTGGTTTTCCCAATCCCACTGCCAAGCATCATGCTGCCCCTTCCTCCTCAGCTCTCCGGGTGATGGCACTGTGCCTTGAAGCACAATTACAGTAAATAAATCCGATTAGAAGTACTTTTACTACCGCATGCGTCTCATTACAATGTGCCAAAACCCCTGGCTCCTGGGAGCTCCGATATAATGAGGCCAGGATGTATGTGTGCTGGAAAAATTAATGCTTATACGAGTTAATTTGTTTTTATTAGCACGCGTCGCCAGGCAGCGAGGATGGGGACAAGGAGACGTGGGGACCTGTGTGCCATCACCATCCCCATTGCACACCAAATCATGCTGGGGGATGCGCCGAGCCACGGGGCAATGCTGACCGGACAGCATCTCCTCAGTGCTTCATCCCAAAAGGATGCTGGACAAGGTCACATCTCATTAATAGACTAATTAAGAGGAATGCCATGCCCAGGGAGGGGGTGGGGTCGCTGTCCCTGGAGGTGCTCAAGAACCATGGAGATGTGGCACTTGGGGACACGGTCAGTAGGCATAATGGGGGAGAGCTGGGGTTGGATTTGGCGATGTTGGAGGTCTTTTCCAACCTTCATGGTTCCGTGAATGGCTCCTTAACGAATTTACGTGTGGGCATGCTGCTGATGGGTTGACAGTTGGACTTGGTGATCTTGCAGGTCTTTTCCAACCTTAATGATCCCATGATCCTGTGATTCCCCCTGCACTGCCTCTATGGGGATAGCACCATCCCCTCGCAGCGCAGGAAACGAACCAGCCCCAAACCCACAGCACTGTGTGAGAGCCTCATGGGAGCGATGGGCTGCAAAATGTCCCCATCCCTTGGCCACCAAGTGCAAATATTTACACGGCATCGATGGGGTCGGCTCGGCCTTTTGCCGGGTGGGGAAATACTTCTCACACTGTTAATAATACATACATTTATTAAAATTAAACCACCGGCAGATATTACATCCAGCAGCACTAAATTATGGATAGACCTTATCCCCAACCTTTGTTTTTAATTAAAAAGCCCCTTTCAGTAATTCCATTAAGGCCGTAGCTTATGTTTTCTTTCTCTCCCCTTCTTTCAGTACCGCAATCCAACGGCATTTAGGTTGTGCTGATGAAACGTCTTTGAAGTTTCATGAATTGCTGATGTAATTGAATAAAAATAATATTATGAAGAGAGAGAGAGAGAGAGAGAGAGAGAGAGGCTGTTCTCTAGACCTAAATCCTAATGAAATCACCTTACTGCACCGAGCAGAGTGACAGCGAGACTCTGGATTTGCGCATATTCCCATAATCCTAAACCCATTAGCGCAGAGGCACCGTGCGAGCCACATGTTGTGGATTATGGCCAAGAAAAAGGCTCCGAGCAAATCCTGGACCTGCTCTGGGTGCTGCCCACTAACGAGCCCCCAGCCCAGCTAATGAGCCCTGCACACCCCAACCCTGTGCCCCCTCCTCGCCCTCTGTTAGCACGGTTCTCAGGCATCGCGTGCCCTGCAATTAAGGCGGAGGGCTTTCCAATTATTTTCCTGTGCGCTGTTATTAATGGAAATATTAATTTTACAGAAGTGCCTCTTCCACCTCTCTCCTGCTCACCAAACGCTGATGGAGCCCTGAGCCAGCGGTGGCTCCAAGGATGCTCTGGAATGTGTTGGGAGGGTTTTTGGCTCCGTTCCCCCATTAGGTCTAATTGCAGCTTCCACCTCACATGCCAATGGCACAGCGGCTTTCCGGTCTCCTGTTCTTTAATTGTAATCACCTTTAATGTATTGTACCAGCCACTGTTAACAAAATGATAATTGCAACATCGATCTTGCAAAAATCACTGCAGAAAACACCGACTGCTGCGTGTTCACTGAGAGGTGAAGGGCAGTTTAGCAGAGACTGGCTGGAGTCAGCCGTCCTGCAGCACCTAGCAGGACAGTTCTGGGCAGCAGGGCTCTGTCTGCATGGGGAGCTCAGCCTGTGGCGAGGGTGGTGCTTGGGTGGGAGGTGATGCTTCAGAGGGAGGTGACATTTGGGTTGGAGGTGATGCTTGGGTGGGAGATGACATTTGGGTGGGAGATGATGCTTGAGGGGGAGATGACTCTTGGACAGGAGGTGATGGTTGGGTTGGAGATGACACTTGGGTGGGAGATGACACTCGGATGGGAGGTGATGCTTGGACAGGAGGTAATGATTGGGTTGGAGATGATGCTTTGGTGGGAGGTGATGCTTGGATGGGAGATGACACGGGCTGAAGATGATGCTCGGGTGGGAGACAATGTTTGGGTTGGAGGTGATGCTTGGGTGGGAAGTGATGTTTGGAGAGGAGATGATGCTTGGGTGGGAGGTGATGCTCAGGTGGAACGTAATGCTTGAATAAGAGGTGAGGTGATGCTCAGACAGCCTCCAGCAGGGCTGGCTACGAAATCTCACCCCACATACACCCCATGATGGGGACCACGCTTGCTGGGTCAGGTAAGACCACCTTGCCTTTCCTTCCTTCCTTCTTTTCTAATTTCTTTCTTCCCAATTTAAGATCCTCTCCAGGATAATGCAATAAAGACATGAAGCACCTAATTTTCATTGGGGGACAACAGACGCAATGGTATATTTACCCAGTCATACCATTATGAAATCCTACAATTAAGGCTTCAATCAGATAAATGCAATTACATAATACGATCTTATACGATATAATTAAAAACATCTGCAATCAAACCGAAGCCGACGGTACCGTAATCCTTAATCGGCTCCGGTGGCTGCAGTGGTGGGAGATGAGCCCAGCAACGGGGCTGAGCTGCCCGTGCCATGGGGACCACGGTGCCGGGTTGGCTGCGGGCGTTTAAGCAGAATTGCCTGTGTATTCAGGGCCTTTCAAACACCAGTAATCTTCATCTGGGAGACGGAAAGTGAAATATGTTATTGCCGGCCGCAGTAAATTACCCGTGCCAGCCCTCGCGTATAAAACATTACAGTTGCTGGCCAGTGCACTTACTCACCCACGCTGTCTGAATCCCATGATCAATTATAAAACAAAGCGGTGCTGGTCAGTCCTGGAGCGGTGATGATGGGGTTTGTGTGCTCACAGCAGCACCACAGACCCACATCCAGGGCTGCATTGTGCCCCGAAAGCTCTCGGTCTGGCCCTGAAAGCTCACGGGCCGATTGATGGCAGCGGCCTTGCAGATGGGGTGCCCCATGTCCCCATGTCCCCATGTCCCCACGTTGGGGTGACCTCAGCACTGCAGCGCAGCAGGTGCCGGTGCCGGCGCGCCTGCTTCGTCAAGGCTAACGAGCTGCGGTGACCCAGGGGAGCCGGGGGCAGGGCAGCACCTCCGACTCATTTATTTCCCAGGGAAGGTCTTAAGGAAGCCAAACCCCAACCCGGAGAATAAATAAAATAAATTCCTGCAACTTTAACAATCATTGTGTTGGATTTGGGAGATGTTATTCCTAGTGACAGACAAGGGCAATTATCTGCTATCCGCCAGCAGTTTTAGCCTAATTTCATTACTGCTGTGCAATTCTTCCCGAGCCGCTAGTCTATCACTGTCTCACAGAAAGGATTAGCCGGCACTTTCTTCATCTTCAAATGAATTTTAGCTGTCATGCCCTTGATGAATAGAAGGGAGGACTGAGAGCCCGTGCTGGCGAGCGCTGCGAGGATGGGAGGTGAGGTTTGGTGCTGCTTGGTGCCATGGTGTGCCAGGCTTTGGGCTCCTGTACGCAGCCCAAGGAGCTCCGCTCTTCCCAGAGGAAATTTGGGAGTGGAGCGCTGGCAGCAGGCTTTCACCTGGCATCCAGGATGGATTAAAATGAAAGCATCTGTAACACAAGGAAATAACAACAGCCATTCTTCTCCCTCTCCCTCCTCAGAAGATGTTTATCTGTCAGTCTGGGCCACTGAGGAATAGTGAAAAGCAATTTAAACCTCAGAGATGAAACCGGACCCACAGGGATGGGCATCCAGGAAAGCATCCCATGGGGACGTGCAGCCCATGGCTGCCTCAATGTCCCGCTGGGAAAAGGAAACATAGACATGTCCCAATGGGAAGCACAAACCCATCCCAATGGGAAGCACAAATCCATCCCAATGGGAAGCACAAATCCATCCCAAAGGGAGCCACAGACCCGTCCCAACAGAAGACACAAATCCATCCCAACAGGAGTCACAAACTCATACCAATAGGAACCAGACTCATCCCAATGAGAACCACACACCCCATCCCTACGGGAACGACAAACCCATTCCAATGGGAACTGCAATCCATCAGGCAGGGGTCTGTGCCTGCCCCCAGCACCCAGTGCAGCTTTCTGCCAGCCTCCATCCCTTTGCCCACATTATCTCCCCCCAGCACATCATCCTGGTGGAATATTTTAGCACCTCTAATGCAATTTCCTCCTCCCTCTGAAATATCATTTTAATACAAGCCAGCCGCACCGTATACCTGCTCCCTAATAAACCTCTGTGACTTTAATGAACTAAATAGCAAATTACTTTTTTATTCAAGAATGAAATTTCATCATATTCATAATTCATATTTTATTTCAGACATCTGCTGCTGATTACATTACATTTAACTAAAATTAGATGATGCTCAGAATGTAATTAAGCCCCTGCCAAATTCTCTGGCCCACCAATACCAGCCTCGCTCAGCGGGGGCCGCTTGGAACCTAATATGTAATTAGGAGCTATTTTCTAGCTGTTTTTAAAGTCTGAAAATTAGCTGCCTTTATTAATCACACAGACAAATATAAAGCGGAGCCAACGCTTGCTGAAATTTCTAAAAAGGATTTTTTTTTAATTATACACCACATAGCGCTGAGACTCATTTTGAATGTTGATTTGTTGTGCACTGACATTTTGACAACTAGTTCTCAATTTGTCTGTCGTAGTTAGGCAACAACAAAGCAGACGGTAATACTTAACTTTCAAAACCTTGGGCACGGGGAGGGGATGGGGACAAGGATGGGGACACGGGCACAGCTGGCACCCGGTGCCCTCAAGCAGGGAAAGGTCAGGACTGGGTGCACCCACGAGTGCTGCTGGCTCCCAAAAGCATGGGCTGCGTCCATAGGGAGGCTGCTGGAGGGTCCCTCTTTGTGGGTGATGGAGTGGGACGGGGTTGGGGCTCACCCCATGGCCGGGGGCCCTGGAGCTGAGCGCTGACATTTCCTCTCTGTGCCTGACCCTTTTTTCTGTTCTCTCTGTTATCTCAAATAATGTCACTGCCTCTTTAGCATCTATTCATCAGAGCAGAAAGAAGGCACTGCTGACACAGATTAAACAAAAATACCATCTGTGCCTCGCGGGGCAGGGCAGCACCCACCGGCCCCAAAGCAGCAGGGTTACCGTGGGGGGAAGCAGCTTGGAGCAGCACCCCAAAAACACGATGGAAGAGGTTTGGAAAGGGCATTTTGTATGAAGGGGTTCCTTGTTTCTGGGTTGTGACAGAGCCTTGCTGCCATGGAACACATCACTATCCCCCAGCACTTATGAGTTCAATATCCAGAAAATCCAGGACTCAAAGTGACCCCATGAGAACGCTGCATCCACACCTCCTGTCGCAGGAGGATGGAGCACAGCTCCTGCCCACCCTGGTGCTGGCTATTAAAGGCAAACCCCAGCTCGTCTGTCTTTCTGCAAAGCTCATAACATGAAAAATGAAGCTCAAGAAAAATTAGCCAAATTACCAGGCTAATCCTTCAGCAGCAATCTCTGCTCCACTGCACATCCGTAAAACGAGACGGCGCAGCACGGATGGGAAGCACTCATAGGGCTGTGGGCACGCAGGCACCAGGCTGGATCTGTGTACCCCATGCAGCTGAAGGGGGATTGAGGTGCTTCCCATACCCAGAACCCCACAGGTAACCCCATGATGCTAATGGAACTTGGGAGGAGGAATAAATGGAAAACACAGGTGTGCCTTTGCCTGCAGATGGATGTGAAATCCGTGCTTACTTCTAGCAAATTGGGATGGCTCCAGCTGCTGACTTATGCAATTCTGGTCCCTTGCAGCACAGGGAAGGCCGAGCCCTACACAGTACAGGGAGAGCAGCATCCTTGCCGTGGGGCAGCAGCAAAGCTGCAGGAAGCCTTGGGGGGTGGTTGGACCCCTGCTCACCCCACAGCTCCCACTGCAATTCAGATCATTCACACACTGCAGCACCTTCCCTGTGTCACCTCCAGCACATGCTGATAAAGCAGAGGCTGGCAAGGCGAAGCTGGAAGTTTGCAGACGAAAGCGTTACAGGTCGCAGATCTCCGTGGAGTTCATTCTGGGTAGAGCTGAGGCCTCCAGCTTCAGCCCTGGCACAGCTGAAAGATGAAAAATGAAGCAGAGACAGCACAGCCAGCAGGTGTGACTGCTGGTGAAGGGCTCGCACAGCTCAGTGGGCCGGTAACTGGAGGAGTCCACAGCACAAGGACCCAGCCAGCACAGGGTTATTGCCATCAGATGGCTCTTTGGCAGCTGCTATAAAGCAAAGGAGCTGCTGCTCAGATTTCCGCATCAGAGACCACCGCCCCAGTGCCTCCCCGAGGACTGGGAGCCTCGTGCCAGGTGGCAAGTCCCCAGCAACAAGAGGCACGAGGCAGCTGGCTTGGTGACACTCGGCCTGATGAAGATGAACCTGCCCTGCTGGCATCCCACAGAGCTGGGCCACAGCCACCTCCAGGAGCTGCACGCCTGCAGCTCAGCTCACAGCACGCTGCAGTGCCACCAGCACAGTCAGGCTGGGCACAGCCCAAGGT
This sequence comes from Centrocercus urophasianus, assembly GCF_019232065.1. Taxonomy (NCBI): domain Eukaryota; kingdom Metazoa; phylum Chordata; class Aves; order Galliformes; family Phasianidae; genus Centrocercus; species Centrocercus urophasianus. The sequence goes on from NW_024884867.1 coordinate 5,757,779, forward strand.
AACATCTAAGGGGCTGCACTGCTGCTCCCTTCACACTACAGGAGCGCTGGATTTCACCGCACCGGGCTAAAGAGTTGATCTGCTGAAATCACCAGTGTTAATTCTGATTTAAAGCAACTCAAACTTGTATTCAGTTCTTTGCCTACCGTGGCTGCAAGGCCTCCTTCTAAGGAAAGCAAAGCATCCTAATGAGGATCAACCCCAGACACGTTGTTTTGAAGCGAAGTTTCTTCACAGAGAATCTGGCATTCCTTTGTGCTCACGAGGAGAAGCTACAGACACATGTAAGCAGTCAGGGAGTCAACACGCATCCAGATACTCACATTGATTACGCTGTATTAGGAAATGGTAAATTATTTATCAGGCTTTCTGACTTGTGATTAGTGTAAAGCCGTTCTCGGATGCAAATTGGAATTGTAATTAGACATGTAGAAAACCAGCATCTGAAACCTGTTTTTATTGAAGCAGTGTAAGGTACTTTTTCCCCTTTTGTAGCCAACATAATTATCAAAGAACGCTTTGCATGTATAAAATATCACTTTATTAAAACCAGACAGTTCTATGCCCTACCAGTGAAATAAACCTGGTCACCAGGATGCCAAGATCCTAGAGCTGGTAGACCTCAACTTGTCACACTTCATCTTTCCTTTTTTTATATATCCCTGCACTGGAAGAGAAAGGCACCCCCACCCCTGCAGCTTTAACACCTGGCTCCTATGGAATTACCCTTTGAACAGCCAACATTTGAACCAGACCTCATGCATATGAGCAGAAACCAGTCTGGCTATAGGACCCTGTTTATCAGCCCAGACAGAAATTATGGGAAAGGGGGAAAACAGTGACAATTTCATTAGGGTTGTGCTACCTTTTTTTTTTTCCATTTTAATTATCTAAGTCTTAATTAGTAACAGCTAAGAGCTCTACTTAAACGTTTCCTCTCCACTGTGAACTGGAATCCAGGAGAAACAGAGACCCAAGTGTCAAGCCCTGAGCTGCCAAGACACTTCTCACCCAAAAATGTCACAGCGCTCTGCACATCCGCCTCGGCAGCCTGACTGCACACCCGCACAAGACGCCGAGGGAGAGGAGAAAAGACACCACATGCATCTGAAGCAGGAGAACCCAGCAAAGTGTCATCATCTGTGCTGGAATCCAGCCCACGCCCTCTCCTCCTGCCCCTTGAGATTAGCACAGCAGTTGAGTAAGTAAATTCAAACCAGGATTTCGTTGAGAGTCTGACTCCAACCCAGCACAAGTGCAAGCAGTCGCTTCTGGATCCTCACTGCAGCCCCCTCTCCCTCTGACACCAGACCTGAACTTGGCTCCGCACCCCCAGCACTGGGGAGAAGCACCCAGCAGCACGCAGGGCACAGCCAGCCACCGCTCTGAGGATGCAGTGCCGGGAGCTCAGCCCTGCCAGGGCTGGGAGCTTAACTCTCGGAGAGCGCGTGCAGCACTTCGGCATTTAAAGAGGAGGAGGAGTGCAGGGTCACCCCGGGGGCCCCGATGTCGGTCTCCCAGCATTCAAATCCACAGGCACACAAGTCTCGCTTGGCTGCTTCCACGGCCAGAGGGGTGGCATCTGCCAAGAGGAAGGCAAAAGCAGCCAGCGAGTCAGTGAGGGGCAGGAGCGGGCAGCCAGGGGGAGGACTGCACCCTTACGGCCTCGTGCGGGGTGAGAAGGGAGCACTGACCTGGTGGCAGCAGGGTGATGCCGCAGCCGCCGCCGCCAGCCCCGGTCAGCTTGCTGTGCAGACCATGGGAGGCTGTCACCCGGCACAGGCGGTCCAGGGAAGGATGGCCGACCCCGATGACATTCAGATGGTGCTGGTTTATATCAAACAGTTCCTAAAAGCAATTGCAGACACAGGGGATGAGCACGCACGGTGACAGCTGCTCTTCCCAGCCAACCCACAGCCACCCCATTTCTGTGGGGAGTTTGGTCACCAGCATTCTCGGCACCAAGGTCAAGGCCAGAACCCGTGCTGTTTGCCTGTCCCTGCCTCCAGCGTTACTTGTGCTGCTTCTGCACACCACAGTGACAGTGGTACAACAGCTTCTGGACCTCCTCACTCAGGACAGGGAAAATCCTTGTGGATGTTTATTTCAGGTGCTAAATCAGAGCTCTCTGACACCTCCCAGCTGCTCTGCCTCCTCCATCACATGGGCATTGAGCCGGAGACTGAACGAGCCCCTTGCTGGCCGTGGGAAGGGCACAAAGCCAGCTCTGCTCATCGCTGCCTGTCACCCCACGCTGCCATCTATCCAGTGTAACTAAATCCAGGGGACTTCTGACACAGCCAACTCAGAAGTGACACTGCTGGAGAGGCGATGCGGTATCCCCCTCCCTGGGCTATGAGCCAAGGGGCCTTGCAGCACTGCCAGAACCTGGCACCCAGCACAGCGGGGTCGAGAGGGACCTCACACCTTTCAAGAGCGGCACAAGCCATGCTGTGCCACAGGTGTGGGGCTGAGGAACAGAGGAAAGTGCTCGGCGAGCCGGGAGGGATGCTGCAGGCAGTGTCAGTCACACTGCTTGCCCTCGGGTCTCATGCCAGCACCACGCAGAACGAGGACTCTACCTGCAAGGGGATGAATTAGGCAGTTGCATGCAGAGTGCATACATCACAAGTTCTGTGCTGGGTTGGACAGACGTCCATGCAGAGGCCTCTTTATATGCCTGAGCGAGGGCACAGCGCTCTCTATGATGATCCAAGACACCTGTCATCTCCTGATCCAAAGTCTGCCAGGAATCAGATGACAGCTTATGACACACTAGACTAGTTCGATGGTTCAAATACAATGCTGTCCAGAACTGCCTATTTCAGAAGCAGCCAAATATATATATGTATATGCTGCATATAATCATCCGTGTCTCTGTGGGCTCTTCAGACTTGAAACAAACCAACAGATTCAATGCAGGGACCAGCTCACTGCAACTCTGCTTCCCAGGCATCGTATGCAAGACTTTCCGGCACCTTCCATAGGAGGATCTCAAAGCACACCTCAGAGCATCCCACAGAAGCACTCCTCTGCCCCACGTTCCTGACAGCTCAAGTAATGTGGCACTGAGGTGGGGAGGAGCTGTCTGAAGTCATGCTCTAAACAGCCTCTGGATCTCCCCAGCTCTGCCTTCATTCCCCCACAATGGGTACCAAAATCCTACCGTCCTCTTTGTAGAAAGGGAGCAGGACTTTGCTAAAAAGAGGTCCCAGGAGCAGCTCACCCCCACGCAGCATGAGATGCAGCACAGAGGGGAAAGACTGCACACAGACCAGCTCTGCACTGCTGCCCTGGGGAAGGCTGGGACAGGAAGCTCGCTGACTTGTGTGGGACGGGCACAGCCTGCCATTCCTGCCAGTGGCAGCAAAGACAAGCAGAGATCCTCACAGAGAGCCAAAGGATTCAGATGCTGTCAAAGAGCTGTACGGCTGGTACCAAATGGGTCCTATCCAAGTCAGCTGGCACCCTGGCCAGTCCAAGCCAGGCTTGCATCAGCTGGGATGCTGCCACGTGTCCTCACCCTGCAGCTGGAGGAATTGATGCTGCAATCCTCTCAGCTCTGCAAAAAAAACTTCTTCTACTCGGAAGAGCGTCTCCCCCCCACCACAGCAGCCTCTCCTCCTTCAAACAAAGCCAAGACAAATGCAGATCTTTGTATGCACCTCATGCATCAACGTCAGGTCAGCTCTGGCCATCGTTCTGTTTGTTATTCTCTGGAGCCAGGATGAGTGGTGAGCGATGGGAGCTGGCTCGTAACCGGTCCATCACAAACCGGTGGCTCCTGGGCTCTCTGCTTTTGCTCCAGACCTGGCAGTGACAGAGCAATGACTGCACAGCGCCTGCCAGAGCCACTGTGTCTGGCTGCAGTGGGGGGAGGCAGTATCTCAAGGCCAAACACTTCCCATTTCTTGACAAAGGGAAACAAAACCTCTATGGCTCTAAATCCCCAAAGCACAGACGCTCCATCCCTGTGCGCTGCTGCAGAGAGGTATGAGCAGCATTTTGTCCCCTGACTCGCAGAAGGGCATTAAAAGCGTCACACAGAGACCACAGTTTCACTCTGACCTGAACATTTCCTGCTATCAAATTCTTTCTTAGACCTAATGTTCTTTAAATGACATTTTGATGTTCAACAGTAACAGTGTCTAAAAATACTGGTGAACAAGCCCCTTACCTCCAGCACAGGGTAATACTCTGGTGATGGATTTGTAGGCATCGCTTCCAGAACACTTTGGCACTCCTGGGAAATTGCATCGATGGAGTCCAGCACGGGGTTCATTATAGCAGGGAACTGAGAAGCAGGAAAGGAGAGATGTGAGCAGACTGCTCACTCGACCTAATACCACTGGGATAAAACCAGCCCTGGTCTTGTGGAGCTGAACAATTCCTTCCCCATTCAGTGCTATTCATTGACAGAAAAGCCCAGTGCAGAGCAGGCTGATGCTAAGTAGCTCACACCTGCAGAAACCAGAGGAAGGAGCTATTCTTTGGTTGCAAGACTGATTTTTGCAGCAAGCCCTGCTAATTCTAGAGAGAAGGAAGCTGAACTCTTGCTCCCAGAGGATCTGTGTGTAAGAGAGGAGCAAGCAGGAATGCAGCAAGCATGAGAAAGTTCACAAGAGCTCCTGTGGGCCCTGCACAAGATCTGAGCTCACAGGGTTATGTCCTCACACCAGCTCACCACACACACCCAACCCTGCAGCCACGTGGACACTGCACCTTCAGGATCTTCTCCTTGACCCCAGCCACCAGGACCTTGGTGCTTCGTGGGACTTTTGTGTTGGTCAGCAAGATCCTCAGCGTCGGCACCCTGCAAGCAACAAGACATCCATCCCCAGCCTTTTTCCCTTCCCTGTACCTCAGCAGCTGCCCATCAGACAGCTGCTTCACACCCCACCCCATAAGTCCCATCTGAGTAACACACCCAAGACAAGGAGTCCATCAGTTTCTGGAAAGTTAAGCAGGCACTCAAGTGCTGGCTGGGGTCAGACTCCTTACTCTTAGTTACAATGAACAAATGTACCAGTGTCGTAAACAGGACTGTGATGTAGTTAGTGAAATTTGTGTTTTTCAAGTAAAAATTTTCTTGAAAATGCTATCTGTGAGACCAGCCAGCAGTAGCCATTAAGTGCTAATAGAGCAATTTCATGCACTGTGAAAGATTTTAATGGAGTCAGATTATACTTGGTTGGCAGGAGGCAGAGGGAAGATCCAGGACCTGGACTTGCTCTCTGCAGCTTGGTTTTCACACAGTCCTGTCACCAGGTAAGCAGAAGTTCCCCCTCCCCACAATGTCATTTGCTGCCAGGAGCAGATCCGTTCCTGCTGCCCATAATGCCATGAAATTAATATTGATCCTTTGTGCTGTGTTCATCTTATGTCAGATAATGACCAAACATTTCATTGTTCTCATCCACCCCAAACCAAGACAACACTCAAGCTACCCACACCCACAGCAAGTTCTGGCTGCCCTTCCACGACGCTGCCAGCAATCTCTCATCAATCTCCTACAATGTAACATCCACCCTATACGTTTTTGACATATTCCACCCACCGTATGCAAGTGTTATTTTTAAACTCCAATATTACCTTTTTAATGATGTGATCTTTCCTGATTGGTATCTCAGGGCTCCACCTAAAGTAAAATACATGCATTGTCTGAGTACACAGCGAGCCGAGAGATAACGCAGCGCCGTAAGAGACAGAAGGTCTTTCATCTTCAGAACCTCACCCACAGCATATGACAGTAATTGCAAGAAACACCAGCTAAATGAACCATGTTCTCAGACAGCATGAATCTGCCTAACCCTGCTGACTTAATGAGAGGGTCTGGCTGGACGCAGTTAACCCAGAGCTTTTCCCTTTGCTCTCCTCTACTCCAGAACTGCATTAATTTAGTATTTTTTATTTTATTTATTTTTTTTAAAGGCAAAGAGTTTGGCCAGCATTAAATCTTCACCGGAGAATGGAGCAGCGATTCCCTGGGGCAGAGTCAAGCACTGGGTTTCAGATCAGACTGAGTGTGTGCACTCATGTCAGCAGTGGAATTCCACCGTCCGGAAGGAATCTCTCTCTTGGCTCCTGCTTTCACCAAGGCATTGAGATTAGGTCTCATTAGAATGATTATTACAAGAAAATCTCCACAGACACTTCCAAAACACTTGGAAGTCTCTACTAATTGAAGGTAAATGACAGCTGTCTGACAGCATTTTTCTCCTGCATTATTTCTGGGACAGGATTACACTTCTCTGCTCACAGCAGAATGTTTCAGTTTCAGTACTTTGCAGCAGGACCTCTGTCCAGGGAATGCAGCAACACCCCAGTCCCAGCCTACAGCTGGGATAAACCAACAGAGAAGGGTCCAAACAGATCTGGATTTGGGAGTTTCTGCTCCCTCTGCCCTCCCTTGGTGCAGTAAGCAGCTTGTTCTAACCAGCTTTCCTGCAGCAACCTCAAACAAGTCTTATTATGTGCAGAACTGCAGCTCGTGGTGTCTGCTCACTGCCTTCCACAGCTGACAGACGGTTTGCAGCAGGGAACAGAAATGTGGCAGGTGCTCCACCACCTCAGAGCCCTGTGCTGGGGAGCAGCAAACACACGTACCCCAAGTACCAACAGCATTATCCACACCCGAGGGATTGCCGTGGATCACACGCTCCCCCTGGAAGGCCCAGCTGTTGATCAGTCTCATCTCTTCTTCTGTCCATCTGGAAGGCAAGAAAAAGACTCAAACACACAACCAAAACCAGCACACAAGGAGTGACAGAAAGAAGCACATCAATGCAAGTCCAGACCCATCCCCACCCCCTGACATCGCTCCCACACACCTTGGCCTGAGATCCTGCTTGCTGACACACAAGACAGCAAATGCAGCAAGAGAGCCCTAGTAGTTGCATTTCACACGTGTAACTCCAGTCTCTAATTACCAGCTGCTCAGCTGCAGAAGCCTCACAAATTGGGTCAAAAGATGCTGTTAGGACTGATTTAGTAGCTCCAGCAAAGACTTTGATTTTTAGGGATTAACTCCTAACACTTTGTGGCACGCTGGGTGCTGGCACTTACAACACAAAAGGGAACCAAATGCTGAACCTCGAGGTGTTATGCTAAAAACACAGGAACAGGGCTTTCTGTTGCCTTAAAAGCAGTCACACGTTGGTAAGTGCTTTGAGAGTTTAAATGCTGGCACAAAGGGCTTGGTGCTGGGTCACACTCAGCAAGGATCAAGGCCCCTGACTGAACACACTAATTAACAGGCTGCAGCAGCACAAAAAGCAAACACAGAGCTGCCAGTTACCAAGCCCTTGTTGGCTGCAGCATCACCACAATATCTTCTCAAAAGCCTACAGCTCTGGGCCTGCCTGTGCAAGGCAGCACCCACACAAACACAGCCCAGAATTCAGCAGTTTTCTAACCCTGCCTCTGACTCTGCCATAAATGAACCCCTCAAACCCAGCCCCAGGGATCCAGCTGGCACCCTGCACTCTGCTGTAACACTTGGGCTCTGCAGCCCACACACACATCCCAAGCTGCTGTTAGGATGGCCTGATGCATAGGAGCATCAGATAGCCCAGCAGCAGTGATGTTCTGCTGAGACCAAAGCTGGTGTTTGGTGCAGTGACAATGCACGTTCAACAGGTTTTTAGGATACAGGGCCCCAAATAGGAACAACATAACAGAGGCACAGATGTTAGATAAGCATAAAGCACCCTTAAACAAGGGAAACAGTTACTGACCACTGCTAAGGCAGGGCAGAAATCATGAGAGCCACCTGTAACCTGGAAACCTCTTAATAGAGCTCCCCATTTCCCCAGGCCACAGCTGAACATCTTCATCCATCTCCACACTTCTTTAATTTCACTTGCCAACATTTAATCTGCGAAGCATTCATGAAAGCAGCTCACACCACCACTCCTCAAAATAGAAGCGCAGTTTGCTGTAAACCACTTGTTTTTAATCCTCTTTGAGAGGCTGCGATTCCTCTCTACACAGGAGTCATTATATCACGCTGTTCTTTTCTTGCCATGTTAAGCAAAAACCTTCTGAAGTCTGACACCCCCATCTCTCACCCCTCTGCGTGCCAGCTGGAAGGAAAAAAAAGCATGCTGTATTCAAGCTGAAGCTAAGAAGTGAGAGCAGGGGATGAAGACATCCACGCTGCTCACTGTCTGGTTCAGAACTGGCCTTTCATTTCTGACTACAGGGAGATTCGCCTGAGCACAGCTCACAAATGGCTCCTTTTAGGAATGCCTTTCTGGGTCAGACTGCTAGCTCAGGTTCTGAAGCAGAACACAGCCATCCCCTCGCTTGCTGTTTCACTTTCAGGCCCACATAAAATCCACAGAAGGCAGCTATAAAGGGTTGCACCTGGCAGACAGTGAACAATGGAGGGTTCTGCAGCTCCAGCTGTGATATGCATCTTTAAACAGAGCCTCCTTAGACACACAGCAGAGCAGACCAGTTTTTCAAGACTGAGCTCCAACAGAAAGCAATGCAGGGTGGAGGGAAAGAAATTCCCTTTCAGCAGCCACTGATAAAGAGAAAACTCAGGTAGGAAATCAGAAGGAAATGGACCACATGCAGGAAAAAAATAATGATCCATGTGAAAACACAGGGAAACAAAGACAGAAAGAATCCCTGACTCCTTGAGGACTCAAAGTAAAACCTAAAAGATGATCACAGAGAAGAAATAGAGGTTTTTATAAAAAAAATACTTATCTACCACATTAAAGAATGTGTGTTACTTTCATGACAAAATAAAGCTATCTGTATCTTACGAAGCAAACAGTGACTCGAATGTGTGAGTTTCACCAAATCTCTGCATCCAGCTGCTTTTGTCAGAAGGAATGAACTGTAAACACAATTCACAGAGCCCTGGGCAGGGCACACCTCTGCTGCTGGGAAGACAGGCAGCAATGGGAGGGGAAGGGAAAGGAGCTGGGTTCAGGGTCCTACCACCACAACCAGTTGGACAGAGAGACCAAGAGAGGTACTGGAATTTGCTAAGATGGGGCACAAACAGAACCTCCCACAGCCCTAACGTGCATGCTGAAGGCAGGGAGGATTCTTGGAGGCATTACCTGGCTGTGGCCTCCCCATCCTTCAGAGGGCAGGAGATGGCTCTGCAGGCATGCAGCAGTGCTGCCGCCAAGCACACAGCATAGGCAGCACTCGAGCCCAGCCCAGCTCCTGTGGGCAGCTCAGACCACACGGCTATGTCCACGCTGGGAACATCTCTGAAACACAAACACACAGGTGGTAATGGTGACCTCGAATTCCATCTCGAAACGTTTCAAAGGCAAAAGATGCCGATGGGGACAGATCACAGGAAAAGCTGGCGAAAACTGGCAACATCAGCACATGCATAACACATCCGAGGCACAGGGGCTTCAGTTAGCACAGCTGAGTAGCCTCACTAAGCCATTGTGCTCGAACAAAGCCTTGCTGAATTGGATCTATGATTAGCACAGCTTGTCGAGGGCACTTTGTAACTAAGTGCTTGGGCAGCACCAAAAAGAGTCCCTTCAAAGATTTGGAAGCATGATACAAACTCACAGCTGTATTATTGCATTCCTCTGGAGCAAGAAGCTGATGTACACTGAAACATGCACATTTTGTGGCCATGTGCCCCCTTCTCCACTGAACTTATCTGGGCTACAACAGCCCTGAGCTGTAGTGACCCCACATTCTCAAATTTTGAAGCAGACTCAGCCCACAAAAGGTATCAGGCACTGTTCACAGCTCACCTCCGCAGACATTCTTCTAGTCTAACGAAACCTCTTGCTGGGCCAGAACAGATGTCTGTCTATCTGCTTCCGCTGACTGTACAGGAAGGGTACAGTGATTGAAGCATCTCAAAGTCAGGTGCTTAAATGGGAGCAGACGACTCCCAGCCCACCTGCCTGGGGCACCCCATCCCCTGAACTCAGAGCTCTGAAAGAGTCCCTGAGGTGCACAGAGCCTAAATAAAGCACGATTCCCTTCAATTTCTTCTTTTGCATCAAATATTTGCTTTCTTCCTATGACTTTAGAGAAGCAATTAAAGATGAAAGCTCAAGTCAGCATGTTTATTCTGGGGCAAGAAGACAACCTTACCCATACTTAGCTGAAATAGCCAGACACATATAAAGAAAGGCAAGAATTGCAAGGCTGTCAGGAGCTGAGGCATCGGCAGCAATTCCAGCAAACTCTTTCAGCACATCCAGCTGTTCTACGCTGGGGGACTTTGATTCATCAAAGTCAGCTATGGAGGCAAGCAGGGGAGAATTTCAACACTTAGAAACCAGAAAATTGTTCAACTTGAAAAAGTCGTATTTACAAGAACAGGAGCTACCTTCACGTTCCACCTACAAGCCTCTCGGCGAAGAACCTTTTCCTGATATCCGATAAAACAAAAGCAACCCGAGCATCCTGTACGCCCTCAGCCCCACACCTACACTACACACAGAGGTCGGAGGTGGAAAGGACCCCCGAAGGCCGTCTGTTCCCACCGCCTGCAGTGCACCCACGGCCCCGACCCCATGCCTCACCACCCCACCTGCGATGCGGCCCCGCAGGACGCGGAGCTCGGCCACGTCCCATTCCCTCCGCACTCCGACGCCGGGCAGACGGACGCACAGCCGCTCTCCGTCGCCGTGCCGCAGCCGCAGGAAGGTGCGCAGACCCAGCGCCACGGCCAGGGCCGCCTGAGGGAGAGACGGGGCCGTCAGCGGGGCCGTACCGCGCCGCGGAGAGCCGGGACGGTGTGGCTCTTACCTTGCCGTGCACCACGGCGTGCTCGCCGTGCAGGATCACCTTCCCCGGGGCGGACACCAGCAGGCCGCGCTCCGGCATCGCCGCCGAGAGGAGAACGCCGCGATCTCCGAGGGTCCCGCTCCGCCGCGGCTTCAACCACGCGCCGACCTCCAGGCGGAGTGACGGCGCCGCTAACCAATAGCGGCTTCGCCCCGCCTCGTCCCGCTGAGCTCAAACCAATCGCGGAGCTCTTTTCGGGGGCGGGGTTTCAGAGCAGCCAATCGGAAAGCGGCGGCGCGGAGTGGCGCGGCGCTGGGGTGACGGCGACGAGGAGGGACGGGGGCCGAGTGGGACCGGAGGCTACGGCGGCCGGGAGGAATGTTGCGACGGGCGGCGGGGCGCGGGCTGGGCAGTGCGCTGTGGGCGCTGGCGGGGCGAGGTCGGAGCTGCAAAGCGGGCGGGTGAGTGAGTGAGTGAGTGAGCGCGGGGCCGGGCTAAGGGTGCCCTCAGGGCTCGGTCGCTCTGGGCCTTCCCACGGCGCTGTGCTCCTTTCGAAGCCTGGGTGCTCCCGGCCTTCTCCCAGCGCCCCCTCGGGGCCTGCACGCCCCTCGCCCCTCGACGCCTTTTCCCCCTCGGTGTCCGTGCCGCCCTCACACCCTGGGTCTCTCCGCAGCCCTGAGCGAGGCCCTCGCAGCGCCCGCAGCCCCAGGATCTACACGAGGACGGGAGATGAAGGTAAGGCTGAGCAGGCAGCGGGGAGCACGGGGCGCCGCACGGCTGCCAGCCTCCGACCCGGGCGCTTCTCAAAGGCTTCTCCAGCACCTTCACTGGGGAGAGGAGGCCGAAGGCTGACCGCATCTTTGAAGCTCTGGGGACGACGGATGAGCTGAGCTCCGCCATCGGGTGAGCCCTGATAGCCCACGTTGCTCAGGGAATAACACACACACAGCTGTGGCTTTGCTTCCAGCTAAACCCGCTTCTCTGCTCGCAGGCTTGCTAGTGAGCTGAGCAGTGAGAAGGGCCATGCGTTTGTGGAACAGCTTCACAAGGTGAGTGTTGATGATAGGCCTGACCCGCTGTGCTGACTGCACGTATTCTTAAATACTCCTGTTGACACATAGGAACTGAATTAACCTAGTATTGCGTGTTAAAATAGCGTCTAGACTCTGTGCCGTGATTGATTGCTCTCTAAGGAGTAAACATTTTTAGCCAGAAAGGATGGTAGTAAATCAAGTAGGTCAGTTGTGGGCAGTTGCTCTGCTGCACCAGGGGAGATTCAGGCTGGACATTAGGAAATACTGCTAATTTTTCTGAAAGAGTGGTCAGGCACTGGAATGGGCTGCCCAGGCAGGTGGTGAAGGCACCGACCCTGGAGGTGTTCAAGGAACGTTTGCACGTTGTGTTGAGGGACGTGGTTTAGCGAGAACTATTGGTGATGGGTGGATGGTTGGACTGGATGATCTTGTAGGTCCTTTCCAACCTTGGTGATTCTGTGGTTCAGACAGTGTGTACCCAGATCTGTTCCTCCGTGCAGTCACAGGCATGAGTTTAGTTTTTCATGTAGCCTCAGTTTTGAAATGGGAATGTAACCATGTGGGCGTGATGGTGGGAGACAGCTCCCACTGTTGCAGTGTGTGGGTTATACTAATGAGCTTTGCTATGGAGAGGAACTCAAAAGAAGCTAATTAGAGATCTTACAAAGCTTTACTAAGTTGCCTCTGAAATATCTCATGTAATGGAGAGATGCTCCTTTTGGAAACAGCTGTGCCATCAAGCCAGCGTTGTCTCCAACTGTTTGTCACTGCTTTTCCTTCAGAGGTTACTGCTTTGGTGTTCTACCAGCAAAGGGATTATATGAGCACATCCTGGCCTGCTCTCTGCACAGTCAGCCAGGGTGGCTTAATGTGCCAGTGAAAACGAGTGCACGTGGTAATCTGGCTTCTCATAAAGCAATTAGGGAGCACTTATCTGATCCCTCCTGCCAGCAGGCTGGGGATGATGAACAACAAGGGTAGGATCTTCTTTAATCAGCACAACCAGCTGTCGCCTCCCAGAGCTCGCTGCGGTTGTACTGGAGAATCAAGGGATAATGGAAGCACTTCTTGTTTTTGTCTCGATTGCCACATCTAGGTCCAGTGTATGCTGCAGGATGTGGGCTCCAACATCGCAACACCTCTCTCCTCAGCCAGGGAAGCTCACTTAAGTAAGCCTCAGAGCTCCTTTCCTGGGCTAACAGTTCTTGCATCCAGTGCATCTCACACTGGCGATGGGGAGGCTCTTCCAGCGGGTGGTGATCAGAGCTGCCCAAGGGCTGCTCCACACCACGTGTGTGGGTGCTGAATGAGCAGCACGTGGTCTCACAAGCTGCTGCTGCTGCATCTGTGTCACCGAGTGTAAGCTGCCCTGGGGCACTGCCCCAAAATTGACACGCAGCCACAGCTGCCGAATGGGGAGCTGGACTTGATCCAGCAAGATGATTTTTTTCGGATGCGTTCTCAAGATTTGCTGGTCTAAGAAATGTGAAAGTAGAGCCCTATCTGTAGGCTGAATGACTCCTGCATTTCTTGTAGCTGACTTTTCTTTTCTCTCTGTAGAAAGAACATCTTTTAGTGAGGAGCCTGTTCTGGAGCTGGAGAAGTGGATTGACAGATATTCAGAGCAGCTTCCTCCGCTTAGAGCTTTCATCTTGCCAGTAGGTACTGCTTATGCCACTCACTGACAGGAGAAGGCTGGCCTTGTTAGGGTAAATCTGCTTTACTGTTTGCCTTGGGAGCTGGGGGAAAACAGCTTGTGAAGCTGTTTTTTTGTGTGGACAAATACCAAGGAAAGCAGAGAGAAGGAACAGGTCAAGTGAAATTTCTCCATCCTTCTGCCACGTAATGCAGCATTTAGTTGTGCGTGTGTGAGATGTGATAAGCTTTGCTGCAATTATACAGTAAGGTGCATAAGGTGCATGGTTACCTGTTGTTAGCAGACACTGATGTGCTGTTTCATTGTTGTTTCAGTCAGGAGGCAAAAGCAGTGCTGCTCTCCATTTTTCCCGAGCTGTCTGTCGCAGAGCTGAGAGGTGGTGAGTGTTGGCTGTTAGTGTAACTGAACCAAATGGACAGAAGGTGATCATACTGTTACAACAAGAGCAAATTGTCACAACCACAGCAACTGACCATAGCTGTTCTGCACTCAGCTCTGCATGTTTGTGTTAGTCAAATTCCTAGAGTGCAGTCAGCAAAAAAACCTAAATCTCTCTTTCCTCCCCTGGACTGGTTCATATGAGCCAAGAACTTCAGAAAGGACAGGTTTGTGTAGAGATGCATCTGTATTCAGCTAGTATCCCGTTTGCTACGTATACTTTGTAGGTGAGAAGGTATGAAAGCTGGCATGCTGACAGGCAGAATGTGGTGAGGTCTGATGCTCCAGGATGCTCACAGCTAGCCAGATAAATAAACTGAAACTCCTTTTCTTGCCTAGTGTGGTTCCTCTAGTACAAGCAGGGGAAGCAGATCCAAATGTGGCCAAATACTTAAACAGGTAAAGAAATCCATCTCCTTTCTCTGTACTGCTGAAGCTTGCTTGGTGTTGTTCCCTCACTCATTGTAAAACTGTGGGGCTTCACCTTTCAAGGAGTTTACCTTCTAGATTTTGAAATCTGAAGAAGCAGCTTTTTGCATGTTGTTGCATGGCCTTGTAAGTGTCTGCAGAGACTACTGGGGTGCTGAGGGGGCAGCCAATTAACTTTCTGCTTTAAGACTACAATCACCTCTTGCGTGGATTTTCTGCCTTGCTTTACTTCCAGTTCTTGTGCTGTAACGTGCCTTGTTGCACAGCTGCGTGCTGCTGGTTACACCTGATGTGAGAGGCAGTTTCATTGCTTTTCCCTTGGTTTACAGACTGAGCGACTACCTCTTCGTTCTGGCACGTTATGCTGCAATGAAGGAAGGGAAGGAAGAGAAAATATATACAAAGCCAGAACCATAACTGGAATGGGATGTTTGTGTTGTAGATCTTGGGAAATTAAATCCAGCAGAGTGCTTTCCCCAGGCATGGATGGGAAAGAGAGCAAGCCTGAATTGGGAATGTGAGCTGCCAAAGACTTCCAGTTAACATGATCAGGACCTTGTTCATAAATGCTGTAAGGAATACAGCTGTTCTGTTCACTAGGCTTCTCAGTAACACAGTGGTGTTGGTTTCAGAATTACTCTTTGCCCTGGAGCAGAGGTGAGACAGGAGACTTCTAATAACTCCAGCTGATTTCTGGAGTTGTCTTAATTTCCCTGGGCAGCAGCAGGTTCTGTGGAAAGACTTTGACAGGGCTCTGAGGTATGAAGAAAAGAAAACAATCAGCTTTCCTTTGTAAGTCATAATGCTCATACAGAACAGGTACTGTGCTGAGATTCAGGAACTCTGTCCACAAGCTTTGAAATAATAAATGTGATTTACTTGTACCAAAGGGCCCTTAACTGTCATGCTTTAATACTGAGCCCAGCTTGCTTTTCTTTTTTAAGTTGCTTTCAATCCATCAGCTCTAGCTGAAGCTGAGCTGTGTAGATTTACAGGAACACACTTAGAATTCTTTGGCTCTGGCTGTCTCTCTTTATGCACGTGAAAAATGTGTCTGTGCTGGCAATCCCACGCATCCTCTGCCAGGAACACACTTGTGTAGAACAGGATTAAAAGAGGAAGGGCCAAATCCTGCAGGTCGTGTGCAGGCAAGATCTGCTTAGTTAGCTGGGGTTGAGTCCCTGCAGGGCTGCCCCTCCCAGCACACAGAGACCCCTTGAGACCAGCTTGGGGTTGTGATGAGGGGCCTGGAGCTTCAGCTGATGCAGTGAGAGGTGAAAGCAAGAGGCCAGTAGCTACAGGTGTTCATATCTCAGACCTATGAACGTTCTGAGGAGTTTCACTCCTGTGGAGCATTCAGCAGAGGGCATTGGAAGGTGTCCTAAAGCTTGGAGCTGCTGGCTGCAAACATCACAGTAGTATTTCCAACACAGAAGACATCCTCTGTTGGAGCTCATCAAGGTCAGCTGAAGGCTTCATCTCGCAGAACAGCTGCACGCTTTGTTGCATTGTTTCTTCACTTGCCCTTTTTGGCAGATGTAATGGTATCAATCTACACGATACAGAGCAAACTAAAATTCAGGAATGTTAGGCTCTTTTGGAAGCTTTCTCAGCTTCCTGATGGATTGGACTGCCAAAAAACATACTCAGTGTGTAAACAAGTGTGTTACAGCCAAGTGAATGCATTAACACCCTGCTACTCACTCTGTATACAGAATAGCCAGACATTACAGTTGAAGTCCAAGTCTCTTACAGCTTGGTAATCTGGAAGGATGTGTGTGAGCCACGTTGGTTACAGTCTTCTGCTTGTAAGGAAGAGCATCACAGGGCAGGGGGCTGCGAGGTGATTGCACAGGTTAAGGGTGCTTGTCCTGCTGTAAGGGTGGCACTCTTGGTGGTGGGAGCTTTGAAGTCACACGGTTTCCACTGTTCCATTATTTTAAGTAGGAACAACTTTGAAGTTGCCCCCCAAAAGAGACTCTGGCTTTTGTGTTAACCTCTTAATCAGAAGGGGGTCAGTGTGAAGAACACCCAGCACTAACAGACACCGCCGTCTCATTATTCACCTTTTTTCTTTTAAAACACATATTTCATGGCTATTGTTAATGCACATTTTTCACAGAGTAATTTTCCAAACCTTAGCCTGTAACACATCCCAATGACAAATGCTCTTGCTTTGGACTGTACCTTCAGCTGCAATGTCACATCAGACATTTTCTCAATGCCTGCTCCAGACAGGCCATCCAGTTTTATGATAGCTCTGTCTCGGTGATCACTATTGAACCTTAAGAATCTCCAGGCTTTTCAAGTTTAATTGAATAAAATTCTTTGCAATATAAATTCTTCATGAATGCTATATAAATCAGCTCCAGGATGGATTTATAGTATTTTCTTTTTTTTTTTTTTTTCCAACTGGGGGGAAGAAATCTCACTACTGTTTTGGGACCAAAGCTAGCATTGTTTTGAGTGCAGGGAGGAATAAATTTAGCTACCACGCTCTTAGACGATGTAGAGATTAAATTTATTAGGGTTCACTCAGCTTCCAGCTCTCTCTTTGTACCCTAACAGGTCTGTGCAATTGTTTCTGCACGGCTGAAGCTGAGGGATGCTGGTGTGTGGGGTGCCTCTGTTCTCCAGATAAGCAGGCACAGGGCTCAAATTCAGAAACTGGGAGAACTCAGGCTGAGAGCAATCCCAGCCACGTGGGCAGCTACAGCTCAGCAAAGCTGAGCTCCACAGAGACCACACTTTGCTTCTGGTGAGTTTTCAGCCTGCAGTGTTTGCCCAGTGCTTCAGCACCAGGTTGTACAGCACCTGCCTGTAGCAAAGGGGCTGCTGGCCGTTATGCTGCATACAGGAGCTTTTGCACCAGCTTCTAGTGTGGCCCAGCTGGCAGCTGATAGCACTCAGGACAGCAGGCAGGAATGCCTCAGAGCCTAGCAAGAGAAGGCACAGGTGAGCAAAGAATCATTGCAATTAAATACAGGCTTTAAAACTAGTAAAGTGTTAGTGCTGGGCTTGCTTTTTCAAAGTCCTTCAATCCCACCCAGCAAACGTGGCCATGCAACCTAGGGATTCCAGTGCCTGCACCTCATTAATATAGTGGGAGAAAGGCAGATGCTGTGTCCGTGCTGACCGTCTGCAGAGCCCAGACACATTCCTGCCTAGCAGGGTTCCTTATTTATGAGTACGTTGGAACTGCCAGCAGAGACATATGTTGCTAAGGGTCGTTTATTCTTGTTTGTAAAATGTATGGCTGCTCCTAGCTTACATACTGTCAAAACTGGAAGAACTGGCCCCAAAATCTCTTGCTGCATGATTGGATCAGACGCCTGTACATCTGTTAACGCTGTAGGAGCTGTAAAATGAAATAAGTTTCACTATAACTCAAACACCTCTATTACCACCACAATGTGCAAGCAGCAGAGCCGGCTGCTGCTCTTGCAGAAATGACACAAACATACATTTTGCCAAGTTGTATGTAAATTTATACAAGGCAGCATTCCCTCTGCTAACACAGAGAAGGAAGGGCTGGTGCATGCGTGTGCCCCCACCGAGGGATGCACTGGGGCTGCATCCACGGGGGGGAGTCTTGGGGTGTACACAGCCACACTGCACTGCTTCTGTCAAGCTGGAGATGTAAAAGGGACACCTCTGCCATTGGGTCAAGTCCTCTGCTCCTGAAAAGTCATCTGGAATGAGTCAGAACTAAGCTGTAAGGAATGCTTCATCTCATGCTGCTCAGTGCTGCAGGGAGCCAATACAGCCCATCCACCTGAACACACAGCCAGACCCTGCCCAGAGCACAGCACTATCAGATGGAGGAGCTACCAGGCTGCAGTGCAACTCATGGACTTGGGATGCAAGAAGCAGCAAGAAAAGCTGTCTGCTCCCCAAATATGCCCCTGCTTGAGAGGGGGACTCCAGCACTATCCCAGGTCAAGCAATCCAGCTTGGCTCCATACCCCATGTGCACAGTCCCAGCACCTCACTGTGCACAGAACCAGCCCCGACAAGCTCATGCTCACTTCTCGGTGCCGTAGAAGCAGGCATTTTGCAGGCCTGCCTGGCTGTTGCCAGCTTTCTGCCTCCACAGCATCTGCTGTGAGATTTCTTTTTGCCGTTTCTGATGGTGCCATATGCCTCAGTGTCAAAACAATGGTGCTTGCACACTGACTGGGAGCCCTGGGCCATGCTCCCACTGAGCCCTCGCCCCAGCTGAGCCCCAGAGCCCACGGGGCTGCCCCAAGCACTGCGGGGAAGCAGGACCAGCAGCCATGGCTCTGTGTGATATGAAGGGCCCCACAAGCACCTGCTTACACTGAGGACAACAAAACCCCCTTAAGGGCTGTCACAGCACCCTGCAAGACTGCATAGCATTTCTCCAAACATAGTCTAGAAATCCTGCTCCAAGGAACCCTGCCAGGTCCCTTCCAGGCTCAGAGCTGGTCACAGCCACATAGGCAGTGCCCAGGGAGCCTGGCTCAGAGCACGTCTGCCAGGAACCAGCCTGAAAAAAGGGATCCCCAAGCACCCAGCAGCCTCCATGCCCACTCCACAGCCTGCTGGCAGAGGAGCTGCTCCAAAGCTCTGCTCCCACTCTGCTGTGCACTCCACACGTTACACCCTGTGGTTTCCCTACCCCTGGGGAAAGGAAGAAGAGCCATCCAATCATCATACCAGGTTTATTTTTTCCTCTTTCCTTTGCATTGCTTATACAAGAGATGTACCAAGGTCTCCACAGCAGCAAGTCTTCTATAGAAAAAATAGTCATTAATCTCCCGTGGCAAAGCCATCCCTGTCCTACAAAGGACACCTGCACAGAACACAGCAGTGTGGGCAGGGAATGGTTCTCAGCCTTCTGCTCGGCTGAAATCGTATTAAAGACTCTCAGTTGTACAGGAGTCAGCTACTCAAAAGAAATATTGTTGCTGCACACACGGTCACCAGGGTGCTTACTACACAATCACGTTTTATCTGCTAGCTACAAAATTGGATGTACTGTCTGGTAGTGCAATATTTCCAGGCTGGGAGGGACCTGGCTAAGATCACAATGAGATCTTTTCTAGGAATTGTACTCCTGAGGAACAAAGGGAAAAAAGAGGAGCGAAGATTTTACTTCATCGTGTTCAAAGCCTTTCACACAACCATCACTGCCTTCCTTGAGAATCCTAGAGAAAGGGATCTGGTGTTACCCTTTAATTAGGGATGGTACAACTCAGAGCCTAAGCCTCTCAGCCACACAGTTAACAGCCTAACACTGAAATGCTCTTTAAGGAAAGAAACAGAAACAACGTAAGAACAACCCCAAACAACTTTTGCCATCATCTTTATCTTCTTTGGACTTAGTCCAGCATCTTGAATTCTCGGAATGCAGACATTTGTGTCCTCGCTAACATTTCCAATCAGTCCTGCTTTCTATTACTGAGATGATTAAGAAAAAGGACTCAACGCTGCTTTCCAGATGCGTTTCCAGGCACCTCCATTTTCCATTTTCTCTGAAAATCAGTTAATGCCATATAGAAAGAGAAAGATAAAGCAAAGGGCATTTCTGTACTCTGGGTTGAATGTTGCCATTATTTTCTGGTCTGACATGCAGCACACAGTGGTTAGGGTGGTTAAGAGGGCCTTCCAGAGAGCCCAGGAACCTCTCTCTGTGTTTTGCTGAGCACACCGAGGAGAGGAAGGTGAAGCTGCAGAGACATGACAGATGAGGCTCTGCATATCAGTAGAAACTCCAGAAAGGCTCCACGCCTTCCCAACACACACACACACACACACACACACACACACACCCTTTCTTTCACAAACAAAACCTGAAAAAGCTGCCTGTTACAGGCAAACATCAGCTTGTAAAAATAAGGCCAGAAAGAGGCAAAGCAACTAAAACAAAGACTTTGGCAACAAAGCAAATGTGGCTGTTACACAGAGGCCAAGTCTGGGTTCACAACAACACATCTCCCTAACAAAAGAGACTGCAGACAAAGTGAAACTTCCATCCAAAGTAGTGAAACTTTGCCAGCAGAGGTTTTCAGAGGGCTTTGGGCAGCCTGACACATTCCCCTTCCAGAAAGCACAGGGGGCACCCGTCCCACTGCAACTCTGCTGGGGAGCAAGGGCTACCCAAGCCATGTGCCAGCTTCCAGCTAAATAAAATTAAACCTTTTCTGCTCCCAAACAAATTCCAACAACCCCTTTTGTCCAAATCACAGCTCTAGCAAGAGCTTGGCAGAGGCACAGCTGGCTCAGCACCCTGACCCCCATGCCTGCTGCTTGAGCTCTTAACCTACAGTGCTCCAAAGCCTTCCTGAGAATGGCAGGGTCCATCTGCTTGCATTTAACCTGCTGCTTCTCGAGTCTGGGCTAGTGGTTCATTCTCTGAGACAAATGCAAGGGCCTTACATGGAGTAAGGGCATCAGAAAGCCCTCACGCATTACCTGACCTGAGTAACGAGTGCCTGTTTGCAGCACATCCAGCACTGCAGCTTTGTGCTTGTCTCCTTGTGGGCTCGGTCCCATTTCTGCCTTTGTGCAGCGTTTCACTGATCGGCTTCCACCCAGTAAGAAACCAGACCATCTCCTGGGAAAGGAAAAAGAAATATTCCTGCAGAGGCAGCCGCCTGCTGAGGGTATGACGGTCACTAATCTGACTGGCACTTTTAAGTGTTCCTTTTATGCTCCCCCGGGGTTTGCTTTTAAAGATGATTTACGTGGGTGTCAAGTGAAGAGTATTGGATCAGGCCCATCGCCTCCTTCATCCTGGAGGAGTGCCCAAAAAGAGCCAGCCCTGTCTAGCCCCGAAGCTCTTCCCTGTAAACCTCTACGATCAGCTGCATCTCTCCAGCCCTCGAGCGAGCAGTCAGCTCCCACGGAGCCGATGCGCTCTGTGTGCGAAGGCCTCCACCTCCAGCAGCAGTCAGCAGCCCTCAGAGCCCCTGTCGTGGAGTCCAGCTCACGGCAACTAGGATAACTCGAAGCCAGTGTTCATGCTGATGGCGTAGCGCAGCTTCTCCCGCAGAATGCTCTTCTTGCTGTAGTTGGGAAGCTTGAGGAGGTTGAAACACGTGGAGGAGGTTGGGAGACGCCCTCCTGGCTCTTTCTTGCGGATGGTGAAGAAGCCCCGCAGCACACTGCCCAGCGTGTCACCGGTGTCCTGAACAGGGCAGAAATGCTGAGCTCGTTTTGCATATATAAGAAGCAAGGAGGTGCTAACAGAGCTGGGAATAGGGAGAACCAGATCCTAAAACCCTGTCCCCCTCTGCTGCTAGCAATGAGCTGCTTTTAACTCCGAGTGCCATTACACAAGAGGGGGCACCGTGGAACAGGATCAGAAGCATGAGGAGGTCATGTGCGAGGAGAAAGCACAACTTTGCAAATAAGCATGAAGAGCCCAGCTGCTGCTGAGTTGGGAAGGAGGGAGGTACAGCCATATGCATTCTGTTAGTGGAAGGCCGTTTTCACCTTCATTTGTAGAATACACATCTTTATAGTTTAATTTCCTGGTTGGATACAGATGAGGAGGCCGGGCAGGGAAAGAGGCCTGCCAGAAGCGTGGCAAAGAATGCGTGAAACACGAGCCAGCAGGCTGCCTACCTGGTCATCAGAGACTTCCACACAACGGATGGAAAATGGAGGCTTGAGGTAGGCAAAGCCCAGAAGTGGAGGCCTAGAGCAGCTGGTAACAAACTGAAAAAGTGATGGACAGTGAAAGACAGCAGCAGTGAGAGCAGCCTGGCTGTAACAGACACGTGGCTGATGCAGTCACAGCAAACAGCTGCTTAGACTGGCATCTGAGCACCCCACCATACAATACTGATGAGCTTTGTGCTCAGCTCTTCTAGCCTTTGAGAACTGCCATCCATGCAGCACTATTCATGTTAACAAAAGAGCATTTATAGAACTCTGCTTCCAGAGCACCCCCACCAGGGGAGCAGGGTGTCAATTTTAAGGCACTCAGCATTCTGATATTCCTTCTATTAGGGCAGAAAACAGGTAACAGGAGGAGAACAGCGCCGACTCAACTACCCTGAATTCCAGGTTGGGCTGAAGAGACTGCACTTACCTTCAGAAACATGGCTCTCTCCTCAGGGCTGAAGTCATTGGCTAGGATGTCCCACAACCAGATAATGACCCGATGACTCCCATGGAAGCCTCCATAGTACACTGTGTGTTTTCTGGGGAGAAAAAGGTTGTGACAGGTTTGCATCCCACTGCAGCAGCAGGGTCACAGATGCCAGCACACAAGTGCTGGAAGGATCAGTACTGCTACCATGAGTCAGGCTTCACTGCTCTAGCAAACGCTGTCAGCACACAGCCCCACAAATGCTTCCTGGGTGCTTGAGCAGAGGAAAGGACAGAAATTCTGCTCTCGGGAACCACTGCATGCCAGTGGAGAAAAGGACCTTTTGCATTCATTAATACTTTGTCCAGATTAGCTTTAAGGAACTTAGTTTTCATTCCATTTCTTTCCATCTGCTCGTAATTCCCATTAGGACAAACAGTTAGCTGGGAACGGGTCAGTCTCCTGCAAGCCTCCAAAGGACCACACAGTAACACAGCTCGATTTGCTGACTCGGTTGGTCACTTACTTTAAGTCCTCGAGGTCAATCTCAGCATTGTCACCAGAGATCAGTCGCTGCAGCTCTGGTGCAGAGAACATACGAATCCACTCAGGCTTAATGATCGACCTGAATCCGCTGATGAGCGCTGCTGTCTGACTCTTGATCTGTGTGTGCATCCGGAAGTGAGCCATCAGATGGATGTAGCTGATCCTGTGTGCGAGAGGGAAGGTGGCAGCCAAAGAGCCAGAGCAGCGAGAGATCCACCTCAGACTATGAAATATTTTGCTATGATGAAAATACAGGCCTTTTTTTTCAGTACCTTAAGACTAACAGATCATGCTCTGCAGAGCCCTCACTGCACTGGGATTAACACACTAAGAACACTGAGGAGATTTTTTACCTTCAGCTCAGCAGTGCAGAAGAAGAGGAGCGCTGTTTATTAAAAGGAGGCACCAGACTTCCTCTGCTTACCACCAGCCAAAACAAGAGAGCTTGCTGCTCATCAGCTCCAAGGCACATTCACGTTGTCTGTGTTTTCAGCAAGGTAACCTCACTGTCATTGAGAGAAAGAACTTTCTCCTGGATTGCTTCCATTTTATAATACAGCTCCCTCCCAGCTACCAATTTGTGTGTTCATCTGCACAAAAGCTTCAAAGTTTCTGCTGTAAGAGAGCACAGCATCACACAGGACTTTCAACTTCCTCCCTGAGCTGACTCCTGACAAGCCACAGAAAGATCCTTTCAGATGCAAACTCCTCAGTAAGAGCTCAGAGGAAAAAACTGTGGGCACATCCAATTGCAAAGCACACTAACAAAGATGAATCTTCAGGTAGGATCCAGCTTTCATTTACCATTAAAGAGAACAAACCCCAGATTACCAGCTCTAACACACATCTGCATACCAGGTATTTTACCTTGCATTTATGATCACTGAAGGGTATAGCTAAGGAAAAAAAAAATAGGAAGGGAACAGAAAGGTGGGTTTGGTTTTCAGGCTCTGGAGTTGACATTTATGATAACTATCTAAAAGCTGGTTATCTGTGAAAATAGCTACAGGGCTCTGTGTCTCCTCTGATTTCCTGTGTCTAAAGTACGACTGTCGACTGCATTTGAATTCACCACTGTCTCTTCTGAAGAACAGTGCTTTATACAACTGCCACATGTTATCATTTTGAGAAGATCTGTCTGCTCCAAGGTGTCTTTGAGCATCTGTGCCCTCTGTGTTCACGACTGTGTGCCTGAATTGCTTTGAATCCATCTGTCTGCATCTATCACCATCATTAAATCCTGCAGAATCTCACAGACTGTGTGCCTTTGACCTCAGAAACACTGTTGCAAGAAGTAAATTGTCAATTTCTATTTTGCAAATCGAATTTAATACAATTTCTGCCGATGAACTGTAACCAGTAAATTCTATTAAGATATTTATGGGCTCCTTCTACTCTAATCTATCTCAATTCATTCCAGATGCAAGCCCAAGGAACTAGAATAAAGTATTTTGCAGTGGTGACCTTAAAAATCTAATTGCTGTACTTACTTATTTTCATTGGTAACGGGAATGGTCTTCCCTCCAGGAACAAGTTCATGGCAAACAAGCTGAGGGAAGAAATGATTGTATTGCTAATTACTGCCTGGAACCACAATGGAAAGAAATGTCACGCTAAGCTGTTGCCTCCCCATAAAACATTTATTTTTACAATAAAACAGTAGGATTTAAAATTTAAGTAATAATCCCACTTCTGCCTCAAACCAGTTTCGCTTAACTGTTAACATAGCAACTGAACAGTAGGGAACTCCCCAGCTCTCCCACCAGCAGCGCCAGCACAGCTCTGAGGAAGGCCTCATCTCCTCTGCTCCATCACTGCTGAACCACATGCAAATCAATTCAGAGAGCCCTGGGGGGCTGTCACCATCCCACAGTCCAGACACTGGACAGCCTCAGAGCCTTCACAAAGCTTGGTCTAACAGCCCAACCCAGAGCTATCTGCTCCACAGGTCTTACCTGGGGCTGCTGAGCGACAGAGCTCCCTGGAGTTCACTGTCCTTCCAGATGGGCACTCACAACATGGAGCAGAGCACACTAGGAAAGCGAGATGGCAAGGAAGGACCTCCATCCTGCCTGGTGCTCAAATGCCCCTGATTGGCACTCCATGACTTACTGCTCTCTGAGCTAGCTTAGCTCTAGTAGTGCTCTTCTCATTGAATTCACAGACAGCAAAGGCAACTTATTCTTACCTACCCATGTCTTCCAGCTATGAACCCACAGCATCACTACTACAGCACCAGTGGCTGAGAAGAACTTCACAGGATCCAGTGCACAAGTGCAACCACATATCAAACCTTCACATGGAGGTCTACAGACTTTTCTTTTCAAGGCCAAGTGCCTTACTGTCAAACTTCAAGTTTCCATCACAGAAACTGTTACATTAAAAAGATTTCCTCGCTACTCACACAGATTCTTTTTTAAGAGAAAACCCATTGTATAGGAAAAACACAAACTGTTTTTCAACTAAAAAGTAAAAATCTTCGCACTAGAAAAAATTAAGGGCCAGAGGGCAAACTTTTTCAATAAAAAAAGCTATTCTCTGCCCACAGATAAATATTGAATGAAGCCACAGAATCCTACAGCTGAGTTCAGACAAGCTCTGAATTGGAGCCAACCTTTGAGCACAGCCATTTTTTTTGAGAAAGGAAGAGCTGAGCTGTGTCCTACCTGCAGTCAAACAAGGCCATTTATCAGTCAACCTCCTCAAAATCCTTGGTTAGATGAGGCCAAATAAAGCATCCATATTACATATCCAGAATCACAGAGCGAAAAGCGCTCAGTGAAGCACAGGTTTGGGCAGAAAGCTCATTAGAGAGAATGGATGCCTTCTGCTGGCCACACAGCCTGCAGGTGAGTCTCTCTGCCCTATGGACACTGAGAAAAGATAGGATACTTCTGCTCAGGAGTCAAACCTAGTTCTGCTGCTAACTGCTCGCATTCACAATCTGCCAATTCCATCATCAGAAGCTTTTCAACAGCAGTGGGCAGTGATCAGTCCTCAGGATTGCTTTCAACACTTCAGAAGCTCTTCCTGGTAACAGCAACCAGAAGTGAGGGAGATGGTCCCACAGGGAGCAACTAGGATCTAACAAAGAGGGGCTGCCTGAGCCAGGACCCTGAACTCAGAATATCAGTACCCAGAACTCTGCTAATCAACAGCTGGCACAGGAGCTGAGATAAGGTCCAAAAGTCATTGACTAAAAGCCTACCTGACCCATCACATCTTCGTCGTAGGACAGCGTTAAGCCCAAGTCACTGATATCACCATCGTAACGCTACGGGAACAGAGAAAGGCAAAGGAGTTGGTGTTAAGCAGCAGGAACAGCAGCTCCTCATTTCTGTATCACTCTCTCATTAAGTGAACCCCAGAAGGCACCAGGCACAGAAGCATAATGCATACATGACTTGCTCAAAGTTATGGAGAGACTGTACAAGAGCTGGGGCTAAACCTCTGGAAATGGAGATCAATAATTCCTAGTTTACACCTTCAGACTCCTTTTTATCCCTGCTTGCCTTGGTAAAAAAACAGGACAGCTGTATGTTATATTGCTTCAGAACCAGCAAGTATCTCCACTGCTCTATTACTTTTGGGATGTTTTTCAAATATCCTAAAGGCATTTGCAAGTCTAGCAGCAGCCAGTGATAAGGGAGTTGAACAGCAGAAGTAGTAATGCTCAAACCTTAATTGAAGTGAGATTTTTATAGAACTCAGAGTCCAAGGAGGGAAGTTCATCTACAGAGCTGTAGAAGACACTGTGGTGGTGTCCAAGGAGCTGACTCAAGAAGAAGGAAGCAAATGGTACATCCACAACTATTCCCTGCAGACAATAAATACATGCAGAGGTCACGCTGCGTGCTGACTATGTGTGATGTCTTTGGTTTAGCACTGTGCTAACAATAAACATATCCTAGCACAGCACTTTTGGCTTACCTCATATACAGCCTTTCCAAGCATCTTCCCCACAAACTCAAAGAGCTGCAGGTAGTTCTCATGAATATAGGATGTTGGGGATGGATACAGCCTCTCATCACCACTGGTTGTCTGCACACAGAGATAACAGCCCAGTGAGCCAGCCTGCTTCTGCCTGCAGCTGGTCATCACAGTCAGCATCTGCAGCCCCACACTGTACCTTGAACAAGTTGAGTGCAGGGTCAAACACTTTCTTTATTATCTCTTCCAGAAACTCTTTGAAGACACCATCCTGATCAATACCAGCCTCATCGACACCCAGATCATTCACAAACTTCACTCTGATCACTCCCTTCATGGCGTTCTGGGAAAGCTGCCGTAGCTGTTCATATCCATCCTAAACAGACCAGAAAGCCCCAAGACAAACGTGTGGGAAGACATGTGAAACATGCAGACACAGGAGATAGAGATACACCACAAAAATCTCCATGTTTATCATTGAGTTTTGGTGTCCAAAAAGACTGGCATTTTTCCTAGTCAAAACTCCAAGCCTTAGTCTGAACTGAATTAAGATCCAGCAAGTTTCTGTGTCGTCAACTCATAAAGAAAAGGCAGGCAGAATTGCATGGGGAGTCCCACAGGGTCTCCCTGAGAGAAGATAAACATATTCACAGCCCCTTTTGTCAGGCCAAATTACTGCCTTGTTAGTTGCAAGGCGTATCACTCACCTCCAACATTCGTGAGCGGCGGATAGTGATGTGTGTGACATGAGGTGATGCAGAGCTGGTTTCAACCAACCCAAGCTTCTCCTTCTCCTTTGTAACCATGTTTCGGAAAAGCAGCACCCTCTTAGAAAGAAAATAAAGATAAGCCTTCATCCACAGGGATCCTACTCAGCCTCCAATGCAGCAGGGCTTTCAGATGTTCCTAATATATGGTAGGATCTGGCTCTTTGTTGTCCATTCCCAGGTAGACCCAATGCTGCTACGTCACTAACTCACTACAAACAGGAAGATCTGCCTCCTCATTCCCCATGGAGGCAGATAAAGACCTTAATTTAATTAATATTTCATTCACAAGCTCCACTTGACAAAATGCCCAGGACACACGTCCCTTCTGTCCAAGGCCACCATCTTCTCAGCCTCCACCCTTTCCCCCATCCCACTCACATTCTTGTGGGGAATGACATGTGGGATGTACTGCAGGAGCAGCTGAGCTCGTTTCTTGTCCTTGTCCAGCTCCTGGAAGAGCACGCTGGGTTTGAGGTCCCTTACAAGAAAAGGAACAGACTTAGAGATCCCAGGGAAGTGCCCAGGTGTGGTAAACAGCTGGGGGTAGAACAAAGAGGAAGCCTGTAATGATTTCAAATGTGACTGAAGTACTCAGGCATACACATCTAGGAAGGCTAGAGGTATGCAGGCTGTTAGGTACTCAGCCACTTTTCAAAGCACCAGCTTCCACAAGTGGCAGCTAATCACTAAGAGAAGCAGAGTATTTAAGCCACAGAGAAAGGGCATTCTTAAATGCAATCAATTCAGGAAGTATTTCTGACTCAGTCTCAGGTGCAACATGACATGCACCCAATGCAAAGGAAAGGATCCCAAACCAAACTCCCAAAGGGAAGCTGACACCCTGGGGCAAGCACACAGCTGCACAAGACCCCTTCTGTGAGCTGGGACACTTACTTCCGTAGCCAGTGGTCCTCAGGAGCAAAACGCCTGCGGCAGTCCCTTTCATACAAGACCATGAGCCAGCCATGGACAGAGTGGAAGAGCTCCAGCGTCTCCCCCCTGGCGTTCTCTGAACAAAAGGAAGAAAGCAGCAATGGCCAGGCTACCTAAGTAACAGGAGTGTCCAAAGGCAACACGTTGATCATCTCCCCCTCACTAGCAGGAGAGTATTTCTTCTCACCTCCGCTGCATTCAGAGGAAAGTAAGATTTTTGTGCCTCCCAAAAGACTTCTTTGATCAAATTATATCCACATGCAGATTGACACTACGTATTTTCAGAAACTCTAGCAAGATGACAAAAGCCAATATGCCCATCATGCCTGGTAAACAAATTCTCTTTTCTAATAGATGAGTGCATTGTATTTGGTGCCAAGCATGACAGTAGCATCCGCACACCAAAACACTGGGAGATGTCCTTGAGCCACATAACGTCATGCTTCTGTGCAGAGTAATTAGCAGAAGCTTCCAATTCCAAAATTAATGCTGCATATTGTTCTATTAGCATCTTCAACTTGAGCTACTGAAAGCACTTACCCACAATTCCATCCCAGATCATCTTAAACACAAAAGAATTCAGAAAAGATGAGATGGTAACAAGCTCTTCCAGCTTGAATGAAATCTGCTCTTCATAGACTTCTATGTCATCAAGAATCCTATCAGAGAAAACAAATGCAAATGTACAAGTGTTGATTTAATTCCCTTTTGAAATTTTCATAAAGGCACATTATCCTTTAGCAGCAGCTTATTTCTGTGATGACTGACACCCATGAGAATCTGAAGGCACAAACAACTAATCCTCGTTTATTGATTTTGATTGACATCTGACTGTAACATTAGACAGCAGGAAAGGTCTGAGATGCAAGCACAGGCAGTATTCCACAGCGAAAAGGAACTGTGGGCTAGTCCCAGAGAGCTTTTTCCATCATCAAAACAGTCTCTACTGACTGGCAAG
The DNA here is from genome assembly GCF_019232065.1 of Centrocercus urophasianus. Classification (NCBI taxonomy): domain Eukaryota; kingdom Metazoa; phylum Chordata; class Aves; order Galliformes; family Phasianidae; genus Centrocercus; species Centrocercus urophasianus. The sequence continues at coordinate 5,787,270 of NW_024884867.1, forward strand.
GGCAGTTTTCCACACTTTTTCCCCCACTCTTTGTGCTGCACAAGCCAATGAGCAAGACAGCAACAGAGCTGCAAACAGAAGCACGTAAGCTGCCAAGCTTTCTTGCAGCAGCACTGTATCACCATCCTTCAAAGATATCTACACCAAGATTGATGCAATTGCTGCCCATAAGCTGTAGGAGGAACATTTCTCCCCCCCCTTGCTTTTTCCATAGTCTTTTGCTGTCCCTTCAGCCAGCTGTACACTCCTGAAGCAGCAAAAGGCTGATGGGGGAAGTCCTTCTGAACATAATCCTTCCTCAGGATTACATTCAAGAAGCCTCCTGCTTTACACTACCTTGTTATCTTTATGCAAAGACAGCAATACCTTAATTATTCCTCTTGAAACCTAAGGAACACGAGAGTTTTACATTACAGATACAGAGAGCTCCCTTTGCTTGCTACCTACGTGATAAGGTGGCGGGAGCAGTCGCAGAAGAGCATCAACATGGCCAGCAGCCTCTTGGATTCTTCTGTGTCATTATTCAGGCATTCCAAGAAGAGCTTCAACCCGCCCTGAGGTCCCAGCTCACAGATAAAAGCCCATAATTTGGGCAACAGATCATCCAGGTAAGTGAGGCCTAGCAATGAAAAAATATAAAGTGCACTCGGTAAAGCTTTTCCTGCCTGCTTATTCAGGCAGGCTCAAAGAGGAAAACAGAGCTTGGTGCTGATAGACCCTTTTGCAAAGTAATCCTTTACTTGAAGGGAACACAGGCATCACACTGGGCTCCAAAGCCCACCTGCATTAGGAGACACCAGGAAAGCAGAAAGACTCTCTTAACAAGGTATGAGCTGCTCACATCTCTGCAACCCTTTCCCACTCTGGACTCACTCCTCTGCCATAGGCACTAGACCAAAGGAGCATTTACCTGATCTCCAGATGGATGAAGGGGAAGGCAATTTGTTCCTGAAAATGTATGAAAACATTCAATGTTTCCACCACAAAGATTAATACTGTGAGGCTTAAGACTGACTTAGTTTTAAATTTGATATGGAGCAAGCAAAGTTTCATTACAGGAAAACGTGCCTCAGTTTGTATTCTGGAGAGCTAATGCTTGTTAAAGAACATTATTGATCAGGTGTACGATTCAGGATGGAGCAAGCCTTCCATCCAACCAGCCACTAAACTGTTGGTAGCTGTATTACTGACAACAAGTCAACAGAACTTAATAGGAAAATGCTGTTTTTTCCTCCATTTTTTACATGATTTGAAAAGCACAGATGTGCCCTGACCTGTGAGTATCTGCAGGCGTATCTGGGTGAGCGTTGTGAGCGTGGTCTGGTACAGGACACAGATACTGCACACCTTCTGCACTTCAGCAGAGTCCACTCGCTTGCCCCCAACAGGCTTCAGGATGTTGCGCACGGATGCAGACTTCTGAAAAGCTCTCTTGAAAAGATCTGGTGATGGAAGAACATGAAACAGTGGCTCAGGACATAGGAGTTACTCCAAACCATTTCTTATCCTTAGCAGTTTTGTAACCCTGCAATGGAGGGTTTTAGCAAACTGGGTCACCAATGGACAGTAGGTTTGGGGGGATTTTTCTTACAGCGTGTTGTACAGCTGCTAATAATGCAGAAGAACGTTTCAGTGGGGCATTACCCTTGAGTCTGAAACCTTACCAAATCTGCAGGAACTAATGAGCCACAGAATCTAGAGCTATGGCTAGCAGCTGGAAAATTGCTAGGTTACAGCTGTCTTATTCTCAATACTCTTCTGCAGGATCACCATGCAACACAAGCCTCCAGGCCAGCTTCACCTTGTTTTTCACCTGGGAAGGTGGCCTCCCCCATCTTGCCTTGGGAAGCACTAAGCAATGCAGTAAGCACTTTAGCTACTTGCAAAACAATGAGAAAAAACTGCTAAAATAAGCACATATTTTCACAGCATCAAAGTAAGAGACTTGCCCCAGGTCACAGAGCACTGCGAGCAGGAATTACAAATAACAGAGATCACATCCCCACCTAAGCAGCAGCAGCTGCTGCAAGTAATTACTCAAAGCTTTTAGCTAAGTGGAAAAGCCCAACTCCTGTGAGACTGGGAGACAGAAACACACACACAAATGTAGACACAAAAGCAACCCTGCAGAACTGACTCTTCATAGGGAGGCTGTTCTGAGGGGAAACTGGCTGTGTTGGCAGCTGAGCTATTTCCTGATTCTCTAGCAATTTCTTGCTGAGCACATCACTGAAGAGGATGCGGATCATATGGACTCCCCAGAGATGCTGCAGTTGCTTTGTCAGCAGAGGCATGGACTCATTCAATCTAAAAGAAAAGTCGGAGAGACATCTTAGAAGGCAGGCTGGAATAAAACACCATTGATATGCTGATACATTTAGCTTGCAGTCAAAATGGAGCACGCACCCACACTGCAGTTGGTCCTCACTGGGGGGGAAAGGAAAAGAAAAGAACAAAATATTTGAGAGAACAAAAGATACCTAAGTCCTAAATCAAGTGTGCCAGCACAGCCACTGTTACCAGTCTGACAATACTAATTGAACTTCCTCATGTAATAGTTTGTATATGAATGGAGCAGTTTAAGTTGTGCAGATATATCCTGAAATGTCTGATAAATTATTCTGAGTAGAATTACAGTGCTTATCTCAAAGCTCAAAACACTCTGCAGCTTAAAAAAAAAAAACCCAACACATTGTGGTAATAACAAAATACATGGAGAAGCTTAATCATCTGTCACCATCAAGTCCTCCTCTCTTACCCATAATCCACAGTCTGTGAAAACCAGCCCAGAACAGGATGCCAGTGGGTCAGATTGGATTTCTTTTGTGAAACATACTTCTGGCAGTAGGAGAGCATGTGAATGAGCACTCCCACAAAATGAGCTGTCTCCTCCTCAAGCACTTTATCATTCAAGGAGCCCAAGTACACAAGATTACCTGGCAGAACAACCAGTAAAGCAAGGCTTAGAAGAGGAACAGATACTGCAGGACAGAGGTGACAGACGAAAGAGACAAAATGAACACACAACTATTTTCAAGACCATAAGAGGAGTACTGTGAGAAATGACTAGAGGCTACGCTGCAGGAAGCCATTTCCATCATGTCATGAAGGCAGGATGTCACTTTGGCACCCTCCTGCAGCCTTCTCATCTGTATCCTACCAAAACCTTCTACAAACTACTATAAGCTCCAGCTATGGGGATTCTTGAGTTCCAACTGTTCCTGAAACGGATAGTTAAATATTTCAGCAGCACATCTATTTAGGGAAATTAGATTCAGATCTGCTGCACTACAGGACTTTCTTGGAATCCAGGTGAAAAGTGGAGATGATACTTCACAATAATATTTCACACGTATACAAGATGACATGCAAACAAGATCAGGACTCTGACCCTTCCTCCATTTGTAAGGGCCTCCTAATATCCTTAATGTTAAATCACACTTGCAATATTCTAAAATAATTTTCAATTATCACTTAGAAACTACCTAAGGATAAAAATGGTGAGCTTGAGGCAGCTCTGATCTGCGGAGAATGAAGATTTGGCTCAAGACTCTCTTCAAAGCACAAAATGAAGTCTTACAAGCGCTTACCCAACAAGCAAAGAGTGTGACTTCCTTCCAGGCACACGCAGACATCTCGACACTGCGCTTCACGGCTCAGGAATGTGATGAATTTGCGGAAAAGATCATGAGATTCCATCACTGCCAGGCGCTGAAATACAAAATCTAACTCTGAGTGAGGCTGGCCATAACCATACAGAGCAACCATCCCTTATCTGCCACCAGTAATCTGGATTTTCTTTCTAGATCAGCAAGTTAAAACTGTTGGAGAGTAAGAAATTAAAAGCCTGGCAGTTGAATAGGACGCATTGCAGTTGAAGGCAGATATTCAGTTGTCTGTCTGCAAGGGCACAGAATGCCCATCTCACACAAAACTGGCTTGCACCAAGAGGAGCCAACACGAAATCAGATTAAGTGGACAGCCTGCTAGTTACATCACAGAACCTCTGCCATGCAACAGACTGATTTCTGTTTAGTCCCCTCCCACAGTTACAGAAATGGAAGATTAGAAACATACAAAGTGTGTAGTACACAGATCTTCACTTGTATTTCATTTATTCGAGGGCAGTTCAGTCCAACACCTCACTGGTGTTACTGACTTCTGTGGTATTTAGAAACCCTGAGCACCTGGAGGGTGGAAGGATCAAGCACTTCCAGAACACAGATGAAATAGGGAGAGAAATGCCAGTATTGTTTTAAAAGCTGATAAAGCAGAACGACAAGTGCTGCTGTGTGACATTCAGTGCATAGTTGGTACTATTATCTCACTCACCTCAGGTGTTAGAGTAGCAAGGTGAGTCATTATAGCAGGAACAGACATGACATGGATCAGAAAGGACCTCAGCAGATTGTCTGAAAACTGTGCAGCAACAACAGGGCTACGGAGAAAAATACTTCAGTGCAAGAAACTCGATGGAGCAAAGTAAGAAGCAGCCTTTCTAACTGAGTCACTCAGGGCTGGCTGCTGATTCTACTCTCATCAAGAAACACAATTGGAAAAAGAAAATTCACTTATTTCTGTTACCCCAGCAAGTTCACAAAATTGATCATGACACAATAGAATGTAAGTCAAACAGTCCCCAGCATGAGGTATTTTTTGCACAGCACATCCACACCACCCAGAGAGTTATAAATGTTATGCAGTATACCTCTCAAGTTTCCCATTTCCCTACTGCCATGATGACAGTAATTAAATAATGTTTTCCTTAGGCAGAAGTTAAGTAACATATCTAAGAGCATCCACTGCTTCTCCACTGAACATCACAAATTCATAAACCCAGCAGTGACAGCTGTAGAAGGGAACAGGGACAGATGAATCACTGAAGTCTTAAAGAATGCCTGTTACAAGCTGCAGACTGCTAAAGTGAAAAGACATGAGCTCTTCAGGGACAAGGTCAGAGCTGCAGCACGCTCTTCTTCAGGAGAACAGACTGAACCACCACCACAAAAACCTGCATTTGGTTCTTGTTTCAGGGGCAAACTTTGCTCCTACAAACTGAGGAACAGGTACACAGGCATCAGCAATTCATTGTGAAGAGTCACAACTACACTCATCCAGAGAGCTCCATTCCCCTCTGACACTTCAACAGAGAAACACATCCCATACTCTGATCTGGAGCTGCACTCAAGTCTAGGCTTACACTAACATTTACTGTTCACTTAATAGTACTTCAACCTGAAAAATGATGACAGTAACGTGAACTATTTGCCCAAAGCTGCTCTTTCATCAGGACAATACCCTCACAGGCACAAAGAGATGGAGAGGGAGAGACAGGACTTCCAAAGCTCTATGAAGAGACTTTTGGCTGTGTCTCACCCCAAGCAGCTCAGGCTGCCTTACCGCAATGCAAGAGAGAAGATGGCAGTTAAAGAGCCTTTGGACAGGGATGGTCTGGATCTTGCCAAGCCATTGGTTAGCAAAATCTGAAATGAAACAACCATTAAAGCCTGCAGAATTCAGAAAAAGATTGTAACTGTTCTTGAAAGACTGTGTTCACTTTCAAAGCAGAGCAAGAACACACAGAGACCTAGAAACCAGTTATTCCCAGTTGTTGGGCAGAACTAGAAGAGCTTTTGGTTTATGATGGCATATGGAGGAACTTGACTCAAATTAGATTGTCTTCTGTTCTTGCTTCTCCAGAACTCCACTCAGAACTCCAGAACTGTACTCAGAGGGTTCCCAGGCTTTTCAGAATTAACAGGCAAGGCTCATAGCTGCTTAGTAATATCATCCTCATTTTAAAAGATAATTAAAATGACATCAGTTCCTTTCCCCAGTAGAACAGTAAGCAAACCAAATTCATACAGCAAGTCAGCAGCAAAGTTTGCAAAAAAAGCAGTCGAGAGCCCTTGCCCTTTATGAATAAACTCCCTCTACATCTCATTATGAGATGATTAAGTAGCATTTAGATTCAGCAGTGGAGACAAAAAGAACACCTCCTTTTGTATATCTGCTTGTGTCTTTGGTATCCTTACTGCTCCGGAGAAAAATACAACCACACAGAAATCAGCAGTGCTCACATCCAGCCTCTCCCCTACACACCATCACACAGAGATCATAAAAGCTTCTTCAGAACAAGGACTGCAGAACAAAACTGGGGCTTGCTTGCAGTAAATAGGAGACATAGTTGTACCAGCCTGAGACTGACCTGCAGCACGGAATAAAATCCCTTCTGATTTAGATGTCCCATGATGTTAGCACAGATGTGGTTCATGGCAGGCCGCAGGGTTTCACCTTCCAGGTTAAAACAGTGACATTATTAAAGCAATATCACAGCTGCACTGCTTATTCTCTTACAAGCTACAAAGTGATTTGTCAGCTTAAACTGTTCTTGCACCAATTGCTTTCCCCTATCTGAAAGGCAACCATTTTAGCAGTATTTTACATCAAATCTCAGTAAAACACTTAAGCTACAAGAGTCATCTTTCCTCACTATACTTATCTACCTTATCTAGGTATTCCTGCAAACACACAAAGTATGCATTCCTATATCCTCTCAATACTACTGGAGTGAGACACCCCCAGATCTGTGCCTTTACTGAACTGGATGCACCAACCTTTTCCCCGAAGGATTTTCCAGGTAGAAGTGTCTGTGAAAGTGACAAGCATTGTGAGGTGCAAATTGACCAGTCTAGAGTCCTGTAAGATGTCAGGCTGCAATAACAAACACCAACATAATAAACCCAATTAGCTCTGTGCTAAACTACAGCTTTGTTAGACACAGGCAAACGAAACAAAATATGAATTACCTTAAGCTGCTTGAGAAATTCACAGCAAAACCACAAAATATCTTTGATCTGTTTGATCCATAAGAGTGTGAGATCCTTGGAGAGTGCCAGTGACACATACCACACCTGAGGAAGGCAGGACACAAAAGGCAGCAGTGATCAGTATTTGATAGGCAAGATACATTACCAGGAAGATTTGTAACAAATGTTCTCCTCAGGGCCCCACTGAACCCAGCAGTGGAGCCAAGTTATTTCTCTTAGAAAACATTTGGTCAAAGCATTCCAGCCACCACAGAAAGGCACTGTAAAAACATCAGAGGAATTCGGAGGAACCGGTCCAAACATTCACCATGGTGTTCTCAGGAGCTTTTGAAAGCTAAATAACTTAAACAACACCAACCTAAATCTCCACACACAGCTCCCCTCTCCTCCCACCCAAAATCCTGCTGACCTTTGGTTCATTCTCAACATCCATGCTATTAAGAATACAACGGCACAGCTTTTCAAATCTCTGCAAAACAAAAGAGGTAACATTAGCTCTAACTAGTAAGGGCTATTCTGGAAAAGCACTAGGAACAGCTGGGCAGAGGGAGCTGCATATCAAAACAAACGTCATACACGCATTCCCCACTGACAGTACTGATGCCTCATTCTCTGAAAGCTCATCTACACATCATGCCAGAGCAATGCAGAAGATCTGCCTGTGTCAGGACAGATCTCTGTTGATTTGCCACAGTGGATGTGCCTGGAGAACTGATTGCAAGGCACTGCTCAATTACTGATGCTGGCAGGGTCAGCAGGAAAATCATCTGTTAACCCGTGCCCTGAGGACAGAACCACTACTGAAAAATTCAAGGGTTCTTCTATTTCAGACCTATGGGCAGACTCCTCCAAGAAGAGCAGAGATCACATTTCTGAAGCCAAAATATATTGCAGGTACCTACATGGTCACTAGATAATATATTAACATGTTGAATATATTTAGATAGCGTCACTGAAAGAAGAATATCAGAGAGAAACCTTACCTCTTTGTCCTCTTTATGATTAAATACAAACAGCAGCTTCCTAGCAATTCTGAAGACAGAAAGAGCACTTCTTTTACTTGCCCCAGGTTCAGCTGTCCCAAAGAAATCCTCCACTTCTCTCCTAGGAAAGAGAGGAATACAAGCAGTGGTTACAAACCCACCTCTCCAGATCAGAACAAGGCACAGAGAGCAGAACCCCACACACCTGATCTCCTTCTGCAGGTGACATCGGCAGAGGAACCTCCTGACCAGTGCCTGGATCTGCACAGCAGCACGCTCCCTCTCCTTCAGCTCACGTCGCTCCTCGCGGGCCTGCCGTGCTTTGTCCAGGAACTGGGCTTTGGAGGACTGGCTGGCACTGAACATCTTTATGACTGACCAAGAGGTGAACGTAATGGAACGATCCTTGCAGGGAGCACCTGAGGAAAGAGAAGCAAAGAGAAGAAAACACACAAAGGCGATTCAGATGTTAGGACTGCATGCATCTGACATTTAAATGGGGGAGGGAGGGTATTCAACAGCACAGAACCAATGAGGCAAAATGCAGCCTTTGCAAAGGCCAAGTTACCTGGCAATGAGTCTGCAATAGGAAAGCACGGATATCTACATGGACATCATCTGAGTGAACTCTGCACCCTAATGCAGGCATGCAGATTTTAAAAGCTAAGTAAACGAGTGAGCACCAATCAGTGCTCTGTAGTCACTGTGATCTGCTCCTCTCGCTCCAGCTCTCCTTTCCAGCTTGACGCATTCTCTGTAAACAAGAAAGTTAACGTAACTAAGAACAGACCTACAGATCACTATAAAAGGGATGAAGAAACCTCGGAAGGCAAATTCTTGCTGCCGAGCCTGACAAAACGGACAGAACCACCACCACCCCTGCCAGCACCCGAACCTGAGCTCATCTGAGGGAAGCCAAGCGCGTGGCACCCATTGCCCGCAGGCACGAGCCGCCCAGCGGCTCCAGCTCGCGCTGAGGGCGGCTGATGGGCGATATGCCCCACTTACCTCCCCCCGCACACCCCCAAGAACGCGGCGGAGGCGATGCGGCCCCGCGGACAGCGGCACCCGGAGCCCCGGGCCAACCCAGAGCAGGGAACGGCCTCACGCAGCCCGGACCGACCTCCCGAGACTCGGAGCCCGCCGCTGCCGAGCGGGGCCCCGGGCAGCCCGTTAGGCCGAGCCCGGCAGCCCCGTCCGTGCCGCGGCTCCGGCCGGCAACCTGCACCGCTCCTTTACTGTTCCGCTCGCTCCCTCCCTCCTTCCCACGCACCACTCCGGTTGTACCACGGTTCAGCGAGTCCAACCCGCTCCGTTCCCCGCCGCGCCGCCCGCTGGGGCCGCGCCGCTCTCCGGCCTCCTCTCCTCTCGCGGCCCGGCCCCGCCTGATAGAGCTGAGAGGGCGCATCGGAACGCTTTAGGAAGCGCACCAGCGCTCCACCGGAAGCAGACAGGCGTCGGACAGGAAGTGGGCGGAGCAGGGCGGAAGTTCCCCGCCCGGCGGTCCGCACGTTCGCTCCGTGGGGCTGCGTCGCGCCCTTCATGGTGAGGAGAAGGCGGCGGGGCTGGGAGGCAGCGGGCGGACCTGGGGGCTCCGCTCTTGTTCCTAGGAGGTGGGGATGAGGCCGAGCCCCCGGGAATAGCTTTGGCGCGGCAGGGGCGGCTCAGAGCCGTGGGGCCGGGACATCAAGGTGCTCTGTGAGAGGAGCCACGGCGGCCCCAGCGCCTGTCGCGGCTTCTGGCGGTGCGGGCGCTGTCGGATTGCTCTGCTTTTTATAGCAGCGGGCTGAAATCAATTAGCGCGGTAATCAGCCAGCTGAAGGGTGTCGGGCCCGGAGCCGTCCGCCTGAGGCAGCTGCAGGCTTCGTGTGACAGCGCACTGCAACGCGGAGACAGAGTTTGATGTAATGTCGGCTTTTTCCTGGCACGACGTGAGGCCTCGTTAGCTCCCCTGGGTTAATTTGGGGTGAGCATTACGGGCAGAGGGGATACTGAGCAGCAGTTCTGTAGGCTGGGAGATGTGGGAGCACTGTGGGGAGCTTTAAGGAGATGGAAAGCCTCAAGGAAATGTTGGTTCCTTTGGAGGTGTGCTTGGTCTGCGTGCTGGGAACGGCCTCAGTTGCACACCAGGTTATGTATGAAACAAAGCTTCAAAAGTTGTGAAAGAAACGGGTGCAGCTTTTGTCTGACAGTGGGAAAGCTTTGATTTCCTCAGTGCTCAGCACCCGAGGAGCTCTTCCCTGGCTGAGCTGTTTGGCTTCCATTAGCTGCCGGCTGTCTCTTCCACATAGAAGGCAACGTTAAAACACCCAAAGCGTTTGGGCAGATTTCAAAGAGGTGCTGAGGCTGGTCCTTATAGGGCTCTGATTGGTGACTCCTTGCTTGCAGGAAGAGATGTCGGGAGAAAGCGTGGTGAGCTCAGCAGTGCCGGCAGCTGCCACCCGCACGACCTCCTTCAAAGGAACAAGCCCGAGCTCCAAGTATGTCAAGCTGAACATTGGCGGGGCCCTGTACTACACCACCATGCAGACACTGACCAAGCAGGACACCATGCTCAAGGCCATGTTCAGTGGGAGAATGGAGGTTCTGACAGACAGTGAAGGTAAGGGTGCGCCTTGCTTCCCTCCTACTGCTCCAACTGGTTGGGAGAGGTTGGACCAAAAGTTGGAGAAGAGGGAGAAATGTGTAGTGATGGGGCATTCTGATTAGTGTTGAAGTTCATCTCAGAGAGTTGATGAAAGATGTGGGATGAGGGATACGTGTGGCTTGACTAGTTGGCCAAACACCAAAAGGGTGTTGAGAGCCAGAAGGGGCTCCTCTCAGGCCCAGATAGCACAAGCTGGCTTTTTCTTGTGAAATGCTAACACAAAAGCTCTTAAGTATGTGGAAAATTGTGAGGATTGTGGTTGAGAAACTCTGAGTCAGGACTTGCGTATTTACTTGGAAGCTCAGAAGGCTGTTTCCTCATCTTGTTTCCTTATCTGAAATATAAATATAAAACTTGGAAGTGGTGTGCTTTTTGAGCAAAAAGATGATTTTGGAAGGCTGGGTTTATTTTCATGTGGGAATACAGGTTGTTGGCTTCAGTGGAGCAAAAGCAGTGCAAGTTCTTTAGGAACTTTGCTATGGTGTTACAGACAACAAAAGAAGGGAGTGAGGAGGGGGGTCTGTCCAAGTTAAGCATCTGCAGAGCAAGAATGTGCATTGTGTCAAACTGCAGCCTTCTAAAGGGGCAGCATTCAAATACTTTGCTTCCTTACCAGATAGGTTGGTTTTTTTCTAATCCTGAGATGCTTAAAGATGTTTACATTCAAACTCATACCAGAGCTGAAATGTGTTTGTGTGATGGTTGTTTGCAGCTGCTGCTGTCGTTTGTCAGTGTTTTCATTTTGTGGGAGGATACAGAGCTTAATTCAAAGTGGGGCTTTCAATTTACATGCTGGCACTTTGCCTATATCAGTGTTTATCAGTGGATACCTTTTCTGTAACAATAGCTGCCACGTTGCTGATCCTACAGGTCTGACACACCTTCCTTGGAGCTGGTTAATTACTTGAAATTTTGTTCGAAGCTGCTGAAAACACAAAAAATGTATTGCTTCATTTGATGAATTGGACTTTAGTGCTTTAGAATAGCCTGTATTTGGAGGCCACGTGGAACAAGGAATGGATTTAGTAAGGCTCTCATAATAAGCTTTCTTGAGATAGGAAAAAGTTGCTTGGAAGGAGAAAAAATGTAAAACAAACAAACAAAAAAAAACCCAACAACTTAATCATCAGAATATCCCCATTTTAGCCACAAGCTTCTGTTTAAGCTGGGGGGAAGGTGAAAGGCTGCATTGTTGCACTTGTTTTACCAGGCCTTTTGCAAGCTTTCAGCTGCTGTGTGGCATTAGCAGCGGTCTGTGGGCTGCAGGGCAAGGTGCAGTTTGTCTGCCCATAGGTGCAGGTTCTTTCTCCCAGAGAGCAGCAGACATTAGGACTCCAGATCCAGAGTTCACTCTGCTAAGATGCCATGCTTCAGATGTAAAATCTCATACTTACTTTGCTGTGAATTCCACTGTGCCTGCATGGGACTGTTCCATTTAGCTCATTTGTGCTTTAATGGGAATTTGATACTTCCTGTATGCTGTAACTGAGACACTCCTATGGCAGTAGCTCTTGCTTTATCTCCCTCTTGCTGGCACGTTGCTGGAAACTGGGACAATGGTGTTAGAGCTGTCGGAGGAAGCTCTCTGTATCTGAGGTTGGTCAAAACACTGTCAATTGGTCGCACCCAAAGTCTGGCACCAAACAGAGTTTCTCAGGAAAAGGAGCCAGACTTGCAGAGAAACTGGAAAGAATGAAGTTGGTTTGTTGTTGTTTTTTTTTTTGCAATCTGTGGAATGTTTCACACTGTGTGTCTTTCTCTTCATCTGGGTGCATTCTTCTGACCCCAGTGCCATCATCTGAGCTCGTTCTCAAAGCGTAACAATTACAACAAGCTGCTGCTTGGACTCCAGGAGAAGAGATGAGTTCTCTGCTGGGGATGACAGATGATCATTTTCAGCTTAGAATTTGTTCCCGAGCAAGTCAGCGTATTTTAAATATTTTATTTTGTGCTTAGAAGAGGGTAGAAAGCTGTGGGTTTTCCATCCACCTCCATCTGTTTCCAGTTTTCCTTTCTGCTTTCCCTTCACATCACTGTTAACTGGTTGATCAGGGTGGGGGTTTCCTTGGCCGGCTGTTTGTAAGGCTGTCAAGCATCAGGCAGCAGTGTCAGGCTTGTTGTTTCATCTGGGCTTGGTCAGGAAATGTAGCCTTGCTTAGTGGTTGGAAGGTGTCCCCGAGAATAAATCTCCTAAAGATGAAATGTGTGCACGTGCATTTCATCAACACTGCATGCCTGATGCACGGCGTGGATTGCAGCACGTTTTTGTAATGCTGCAGTTAGAAAATGGCTTTAAAAGGCTGCAACCCACTTGTTGGGCCCTGCACAGCCATAACTGAGTGGCAGCAGGGTCACCTTCCTGTGAGTCACCTCCTTTTGGCTGCGGCTTTGGCTGTTTGGGTCAAACAGAAGGGTTTTTTGAAAGCTGCTTTAGCAGCCGCTTCTATTTTGCAATGCTGCTCAAAATATTTTCTCATCCCCCCCCCTCCTCTCTGTCTCAAAGTGAGCAATTCTGCTTTGGTTTTGCCATCTGTAAGCGTAAAGGCACAGCATATTTTTACAGCCTACAGAAGGGCTTGCGGCAGAGATGATAACAAAGAAGTTTGGGGGTCATCATTCTGCTCTGAACCCTCTCATTACTTCCCTTCAGGTTGTGCTGAGCTCTGGTAAACGCTTTGTCAATGGCTGCATTTTTGGGAATGTGGATGTTCTTGTTTATTAGCATGCCCTGTGCTCCCTTGTCTCTTCGAAATGGGAGAGCTCTGCCTTGACAAATGGGCTTTTTGCTCTGCTGCGATAGATGTGCTGCGTTTATTAGCCTGGATCGGTCTTTTGTTCTTTTATTTCTCTGCTTCTAGTTACCCTGCCTTCAGCTTTCCAGTTTGTTATTACAGTCTGTAAAATTACAATTGGAAGCATGCATTGTGTAGACAGCAGGGTAACGAGGGAGACGGAGAGCCCACAGTAAACTGCTGGAGAGTGTCTCAGTTTCTCCTCAGAGCAGCACGAAAGGGCTGCGTTCACTTTCCAAGCCTACCCAAACATTCAGATTTTTACTCGTAATTCCATTCATGCAGAACATACAGGCTCTGCTTTAACCTACTTTCCTTATTTGTCCAAAATATGACTCCTTCCCCACAAGCGTTTCCTCGCTGCATTCCTGAGCTGCAGCCCATCAGGGTGGCCAGCTGTTCATTTATGGAAACTTGAGGCTCAACACTGCGTAAGGCTTCTCAGGGTCCAGCAGCAGACTGGCAGCAAGAGGTGAGACAGGGATCCTCCCGTCACAGCTAACTGGAAAGCGCTTTGTTGTGGCTGTTTTCTTTCCTTTACCCCATTCCCATCATCCGTACGTTACGTTCTGTGTGCTGTTGCATCATGGATTTCAGCAGCTCCAGACTGTGCCAGTAAGCATTTTGCTGTACCGAATAACTGCACTTTGGGAACGTGGAGACTGGAAGAGAATTGGCGGTGACACATCCAGCATCTGTGCTCGCTCTCTTTCTGACCTTTTTTTGCACATCTGATGGAGGTGGTGGATCACAGTGGGTCTCTTTGTGTTCAGGTGTGCAAACCTACAGGTGGTTGAGTTTGGTTGGCCGGAGTAAGAAATGTCTCCCTAAGAAGCAGCCACGTGTACGTGTAAGTCAGGGATTCTGGGAGTAGAGGGAGAACAGAGCTGATTGCTTTGGGAATGAGAAGAATTCCTTCCTCTGTAACAGTTAATCGTTTGTCAATAACTGGGAACTGTGAGAAACAAGTGAGCTTCCTACCTTCCTCCCACATACACACTTGAAAAATGCAGGAGGAGGCAGCGAGTTCCCCGTGCAAATACAGCGTTCTGCTGCTCCCATTGCCAAAGGGAGCACGGAGCTGGAGCTCTCTTGGCAGGAACCTGCCTGCTGCAGCAGGCCTACGCCAGGCTCGACGTCTTTTGCCACGTTTGCTCTACTGTGGTCTTGTTTCCTTAGGCTGGATCCTGATCGACCGCTGCGGGAAACATTTTGGGACAATCCTGAATTACCTGCGTGACGGCGCTGTGCCGCTCCCAGAGAGCCGCAGGGAGATCGAAGAGCTCCTGGCTGAAGCCAAGTATTACCTGGTCCAGGGGCTGGTGGACGAGTGCCAGGCAGCCTTGCAGGTAGGTTGTGAAGCCTACAGGAGCTGAGTTGCTCTGGCTGCTGTGAAGGGTGGAGGTGAGGTTGCTTGAGGTGGGCAGAGCTTCAGTGCACACGGCAGGATGGACTGCTGGTGTCTGCTTGCTGCCTTTCCAAAGCTGGGGTGCAGCGTATGGAGGCAGATGGCACACTTAGCTTGTGGTTCTTCAGCTGTGGCACAGAAATGCAGGATGTTCCCAGCTCATGAGAGTGTGCCTTAAGGGCTGTGTACATTCAGCTGCTGTTTGGTTCTTGTTTCAGCAGAACAAAGATGCATACGAACCATTCTGCAAGGTACCAGTTATCACTTCTTCCAAGGAAGAGCAAAAACTTATAGCCACTTCTAACAAGGTAAGAAAGACCAGACTGTGCTGTAGCTTGAGAGGATGCTGGAATGTGCTTGGGATTTTGACCAAGTCCTTAAGAAATGACGTTTAGCATTTGAGCTGGAAATCTACAGCAGGCTAAATGTGTCTTCTAAATTAAAAGTCAGATGTTGGTCAGGCCATGTCTGTCTCCCCGTAAGGTGTTACAGTGGAGGCCGTAGATAAAGCAGGCTGATGGAGCAGCTCATCAGGGCTGATAGGTCTTCCGTTGGTTTGTCTGCTCTGATAAACAACAACAGATGGTTTCTTCAGCTACGTTGAATCGGTGACTCCTGTTTCTGCCTGCTGGCTGTGGTGGGTGAGGATGATTTACAATCTAGTCCCAAAAGGGATCAGAAGGGATTGTGTCTCCATTACCAGCTGGTACACAACAGTTTTGCAGCAGCAACAACAAAATCCCATCGAGTTTGAGCCTAATGGTGTCATTTCATATTGCAGCTCCTCTGCCATGCGGTGCTGGAGCTGGGATTCCATTGCTTACTGCATGTCCTCTAACTGTTGTGTATGTTGGCTTTTTTACAGCCGGCAGTGAAGTTGCTATACAACAGAAGCAACAACAAATATTCCTACACCAGGTAAATGACTGAACCTGTAGTTCTTTGAAGTTGTTCACAGACTCAATTCCGTGATACGTATTTGCTTTTTCTACACTCAGAACCGGTGACAGATTGGAGCTGGCATGAGCTCAGTATTTTCCCAATTAGTTTCAAACTTGAGTCAGGAGGGCCTACTGGCATCCACAGAAGGCTGAGCATGTGCTATTTCTGTGATGGGGGTTCCTCTAACACCCAGGTGCAGCTGGTGGAGACTCCTGGCCAACTGCTGGCCTGTGCTCCCCGTGGGCTGCAGCACTTTGGCTCAATACAGAAAGCCTGCCATAGCACTGTCAATAAGTGGTAAAATCATGAAGTCTGGGACCTTGTCTGCCATTCCTTATGTCTGTGTTTAAGTTTCATGACAAAACACTGTCTTCATCCAGCTGGTGCTAAGCCTGAATTCAGGAAGGGTTTCATGTGTCTGTGAGGATGAAATGGCCTTTGACATCCATTTTGCCCGAGCGTTACTCACAGTGCTGTTGATGTGCAGTAAATCAAAGGAAGCTGGGCTTCTGGGCCTGCAAATGCTCACTGCCTGAATCCTTCTGCTCTGCATTACTATTTGAATTACCCTGATGCGACTGCTGCCTTCTCTGTCTCTCACAGCAACTCTGACGACAACATGCTGAAAAACATTGAGCTATTTGATAAGCTGTCCTTGAGGTTTAATGGGAGAGTGCTCTTTATAAAGGATGTGATTGGAGACGAGATCTGCTGCTGGTCTTTCTATGGGCAGGGACGGAAGATTGCTGAAGTCTGTTGCACTTCCATTGTTTATGCTACTGAGAAAAAACAGACAAAGGTACAGTAAACAGCAGCGAGGCGCCACTGCTTTCAGGCTGGCACCCTGACATCTGTTCCGTTCTGAACACGCTTTTCATTGTCTAGCATCTCTATAGAATAATCAACACCATTCAGAATGGGAGAGCAGCGTAGTGGAGCTCATCCTGTGGGTTTGCTGGGGCAGGGACTGACTGGATGCAGTGCTTAACACAGGGCAATTATGGTGTTACATAATGCAAGTTCAGTCCAGTTCTTATCTTTAGACAAACTTCTGCACTTAATCACGTTTGTTGTCCATTCCTGTGTAAAGGCAGTGGCATACCTCCCTGCAGGGACATTTGGCCAGTTCTGAAAAAACTGCCAGCTGGGATTAAAAGGCTGAAGGCAAATAGCAAAACGTTTGTGCTAGGATGGGTTTGTGTGGGTGGAGTACAGCTAAGACATGTTTAAAAACAGGGAAGTTTCAGGAGGAGAAGTGAGGTGCCTGCAGCAGGTAAGAGCGGCCTTCTCTCTCGGTGGCCAGGTGGAGTTCCCAGAAGCCCGCATTTACGAGGAGACACTGAACATTCTGCTGTATGAGTCCCAGGATGGCAGGGGACCCGACAACGCGCTCCTGGAAGCCACAGGAGGGGCAGCTGGCCGCTCCCATCACCTGGAGGAAGATGAGGAGCGAGAGCGCATCGAACGCGTGCGGAGGATCCACATCAAGCGTCCGGATGACAGAGCCCATCTGCACCAGTGAGCCGAGCGGCGGCTGCAGGGGTCTGTCTGGAAGGTGCTGCCCTTCTCCTGATGGATTGTCTGCAGCAGGGGACCAGGCAGCTTCTCTTTGTTCAACGAGTCTGTAAATTACGTTTTGTAACACAGTAGGTTATTTGGGGTATTTAAACGAGGTAGTTCTAGGATGAGAATAAATAAGGTTACTGGGCGTATGGTAGGTATGTAAAAAGCCCTCTGAACATCTGGAGAAATGCCCTGAGTTTGTAGCCCTCTTGTCTTTGCTATTTTGTGGTTAGTGAGGAAGAAGACTGGCTTCCTTTGGCTTTAGTAATTATCCTGCACTTTAAAAAACAAACAAAACAACAGAAGTCAGGCAGCCACATACCTTCTCTCCTGGCTCTCACTGCCCCAGTCTCCTAGGCATTGCAGCATGGCAGAAGCACAGTGGAGCTGCTGCAGAGCTCCCTTCCTTCCAGCTCAGAAGGCGATAAGGTTGGTAGCTCAGGAGTGCCTCACTGTGACTGCTGGCAGGACAGGTGGTAGCAGGAGAAGCTTGAGGCAGAGGGAACCCAGTGCTGCCAGACTGTGCAGGTGGCTGTGGCTTCCCACTGCTCTCAGGCCCCCCTTCCATGGTTCAGTGGAGCTTCTCCTGCACTGAGTTGTGGAGAGGCCCATCCCCACTTTTTTGGTATGATTCAAGGATGGGAGATGTTGAAATTCCTTCAAGAGAAGGAGCAGGAGCTAACAGTGCCTGGTGGCTTTCCCTTAGGGTGGCATTGCTACCAGTCAAAGCCTGACCCCACATCGCTGTTGGGAAGTTTATTTCCCTCAGTTCACCCATCAGTAAGCTGTGCATTCTTTACCACAGGTTAAAATTTGTAACAGGTTTGACACACAGTGCCAGCCCTGTGTAGGCAGGAGGCCAGCAGCTGTAGCTCAGTTCTGCAGCTGTTACAGGAGCAGCGACTTTGAGAGAGGGCAGTGCAGAGTGCTGGTATAGAGCTGAAGGCCCAGAAGAGGTTAATCCCTGTTTGCCTTTAACCTGAGCATTTTCCAAGTCTCTCGGCAGAAATGGCAGCTGTATATGAAAGGATGAAGCTGAAATGTTGTGCAGAGAATGCTGTAGTGTCTGGTTTTCTGAGAGTAGTAATGAATGGATGTTTTTATCTACCTCCTAGTCTTGTGTTGCCTAGTGTGGAGTCAAGTATCAGAGTGGCAGAAGAGAGCGTATTATTCACTAGGATTGGATGCTAATGGAGAATGAGAAGAGCTGCAGCTGTAATGGTTAATGTAAAAAAGCTTGAGAGAGAGAACCAGCAGTAGGAAGTCTTAAACTTCAGTCAGGTGCCACTGGGACAGACTCCAGAGTACTTTGGCTGTTTCAGACCTTGTTGACTCTTCACCTGGAGTACTTTTTGCTGGCCCCAGTGGCTGGGTGTCCCACAGTGGCAGCTCTGCATCACTCAGTGAGGTCCTTCGCTTCTGCAGGTTTCCTGCTGTAAGGATTCCTAGTCCTGGCTCAGGGCTTATTGTGGCATATTGGCATTTCAAAAACCAAAGGCACAGTCAACATCACCAGCTGTGTTACTGATTTGTTTCAGTAGCAACCTCTGCAGCTCAGCTATCTGGGATGTAAAATAAAGCAGTAAGCAGTTTTGCAGCAGTGTGTACAACTAACAGCTTTCAGAGTTAGGCTGAAGTTGCCTTCCTCCTAACCAAAGACTTCAAGTTTCAGACAGGGGCTGTGGCAGAGTGGTTGTTGTCCCTGTCTCCTCCTGACTGATGAGTAAGAACTGAGTAGTACCCAGACACAGTGGTTACACTGCAGTTCAGCAGCTTCAGCTTTTCTTCTAAGCTGTACTTACACATGTTTGTCACCAGTGCAACACACTTTGGGTTCATACAAGTCCATAGTTCAGGCTGTTGGTGTGCAGGACACAGTCCCTTCTTGCCTTATGTGATAAGCTGGGGCGTGTGCTCTCTTTGGCACTGTGTACTTTGACACGACTGAGCTGTTTACAAGTTTCTGATCTGTAACACACTCCTAACTTTAATTGCTGCAGTTGTGTAACAAAGATGTACCACCGTCCGCTGTTAGAACATCCCTTACCTACTGGCTGCTTGCCCTTGTTCATTAAGTCTCTCAGTAAAACAAGAACATCTCCCACAGCCACTTACTGCCATTGCACAAATGCTCTCAGCTCCCGAGCCTTTTACTTTAAATGGTTTTTCCAATAGAGCTTTCAGAGGGAGACGGGGTACGAGGCAGCTACCCTGGCCCCAAGCAGTTCTTTAGATTAGCTAGTGCTGCATGATGTTAACTGTGCTGACCTGCCTGCTTTGATTCATGCGTGCTGCCCTCCAGCACCCAACAACAGCCACTAATGCTGAAGCAGAACAGAGCCAACTGAAGTCTTATGCCTGCAGGCTATTCTCCCCCCCCCCCCCTCCATTGGAGTAATGTAGAAAAGCTTACCTAAAAATCAGTAGCTTGTGATGCAGTTAGGGCCAAACAGTCCAGTAACACCAGCCCCTGGCTTAGGGCTAAGCTGGGAATGCATTTGTTCTTGCAAAGCAGTCACTCCTGTATTCAGACAAGGCAGATTGTAGAGCCCACACTGAGCTCCGCCTGCTGCAGGACATCACCTGTTCAAAGCCCTTGTGGAAATCTCCACGCTCCAGTCTTACCTTTTAGTCTTAATGGAGTTGTTCTGTTTCGTGTTCTGTACAATCATTCCCTCCTATTTTATGCACACAAAAAAACCTTAAGATGGATTTCAGTGTATGGTTGTTGTTTGCAATGTTTTGTTGTTTGTTTTTTTTTTTGTTTGTTTTTTTAAAGCATAACATGAAATAAATTAGAAGATATTTCATATTTACATGAGTTGCTTTATTACTTGCTTGAAGTTCAGTAGCTAACACGCTGTCCTCATGGTCCCTGGAGCTAGAAAGAACTTTCAGTAAGAAATACCACACACCTTCCCCTAGCTATCAGCTTTACCTCCTGGAACCACTCACAGCCAAGGCACCGGTGATCTGGCTCTCATTCAGGCTGCAGCCTCAGTCAAGCAGGAGCTCCACAGATTGGCCTCAACACGAGGCACCAGAGAGAGCAAAGGGAATTCCTGTATTCTACCTCTTCATAGCTGCCAAAATATGCAGCTAGAGGGAACTGCACTCCTAAGGAGCGAGCAGAATCGCAGCTCCTCAAAGGGAGACGAAGCTTCAGTCTCTTGCTGCTGAAGGTTTCCTCTGAACCAAATTATACCAAATCTGCATGTCCCCTCTTAAAAAAAGTGTGGTCACCTGTCCCATTCATCACCACTTGTGGAGCCTCACTGCACTGCATAGCTGCTTTGCAGGGAGAAGCAAGGACAGTGCTACTTTAAGACGTTTTCCTTCCCCCGTGCCTGGAGACAAGGAAGGATCTTCCTGGGATTTCCAGATGATACACCAACTCAGGAATACCTGTGCCAACCTCACTGCTACATTTACAAACATACCTCTGCATGCTGCTTGAGAGACTGAACTCCATTCACCTGCACTTCACATGGTTTCTCCTAGTTAGTACAGTGACTCAGAACACAGCCTGGAGAAGTCGTTTCCTTTTGAATCCTTCCTTCAGAGCTCTGCTACAGGTTATTAGGTGCACAGATTGACATTTTACTTGTGCAGCTACCTAAACAATACTCTGTGACAGCATGTAACAAGGATCTATGCATCCTGGAACATTACAGCAAGGTGATGAATTTATTTAGATACAGCTCAGTAGTTTTAAGCTATAAAAAAAAGTACCTAAAAGATGCAAGCAAACTCTCAAGTCACAGCAACCCTATGGCATCAAAGATTGCAGGGGTGCTGCAGGTGCTGGTCACAGCCTGCAGGCTCCTTTCCATTTCTGGTGACCAGAAACTGGAACTGTTTCTCATCAAGACTTTGCCTGGTTTGACACCTGGAATGAGAGAAAGGAGTCAGTAAGTTAAATACAAACCGTGTGTCCTTGAGATTCCTATTTCACAACTGCTTCACAAAGACAACTCTCTTCCAAGACTTAACTGTGTTGCTCATAAGGGGTGAGCATCAGGGGGAAAAGCCAAAGCCATACTCTCAGTGCCCTGATGAGGCCTTACCACTGTAAGCTGTCCATCTTTGGCTTTAAAGACATGGGGCTCCGGCCCAACAGTGAACACCATTGTCCCTTCCTTCCCAGAGCCAATGCGAAACCGAAGGCTGCAAACACAGACAATTACTTCTGCAGTGCTTTCCTCACAATAGGCTTTACTCTAAGCCCACTTTATTTCTGTTCCCTTAGCAAATCTTGTTAGATTAGAAGATCAGAGCCCTTCAGCTTAGGTAAATTTCCTAAACAACTGCATTATACCATACAGCCCAAGAGGGTTTGATGAATGCAGCATGCCTGCCTAGTCTGGGCACCTGAATTTTCCTGGAGCAATTAAGCATTAGAAGATAAGCAGATCTGACCTGGAGAAGACCACTGAACAGAAAGAATCCAATTACAATTGAAACGCAAAGGCCAGAGAGAAAAGCTGGAACAGAAGTGCAGGTTTCACACGCCAGTTCCAATTTCTGTATAGATCTGAGAGATGGACTGCATCCACCTGCTTTTAGCTGGTGTGACCGAGGAGGCTCCTGCACTCAGCCATCACAATTGGAGGCCTTCTGAGTTCAGGGAGAAGCATTTATCCTAAAGTGACCCCCAGCTCAGCCCCACAGGCTGTCCTCGGACAGAGCCAGCACTAATGGGATCTGCTGGGAGGATACTGAGCCCACAACCTCAGGCCCAGGTCACAGCAGCAGAAAACAAACATAGCAGGTCATGCTGACTGTCTTCCTTACCTTCCCTTCACAACTTTAACGAGGTTCTGCTTGTTGGCCAGCATGCAGAGCTTAGTGACCGTCTCAAAGATATGTTCACACTGAAGTATCACATCTCCCTGGAAGCAAAAAGAGGGGCACAAGGTCAGTGGGCAGCATACCCACACGTAACCCAGCCAGCAGTCGTGTGTTCAGAGGAGTCCTTTCTGCACAGCCCTGGCTGCAGAGCAATGGCCACCTACAACTCTGATTAGTTAAACATCCATTCCAGAGCCTATTTAGGATTTGTAGCAACTTTGGCTCCGAAAAGAGAATGCTTTTATGGTAAAACAACAAGAATTCAAAAGTAGAGATGACCATGAGTTAATAAACCCTGATAATCATATATCTGAGTATTTTAAAGGAAATGTGAGAAGCATCATTGTTTCTAACCACAAATTATCAGTGATATTTCATCTCTCTACCTTTTGTTTGTTGTCCTCAGGAACATGGATGACCACGATCCCATCACCCAGATTACTGGTAGAAATACCTGCAGAAAAACAGCACACTGACACACAGCTGTTCTGGCCATTCTGCAGCAAAAAGCGTTCTCAGAGAGAGCACTGCTTCAAGCATTCTTTTTGCAGCGCCCTGGACAGACAGAGCCTCAGAAGCAGCCCCATTTGGATTTGCACTGTTACCTTTCAAAGTGGCATAGTCTATTTTCTGCTTGATCTTGGCCATTTCCACCACATACGCCGAGGACTGGGTCAGAACCAGCAGGCGCTCCCGTGCTTTGAAGCCATTCCTGTCGTATTTGACCACAGGAGTTGCATACTGTGAACAAGGAGCTCAGATCAGCACCTCCCTCTGTGGCATTACATGGGGCTGCAGGGCCTG
Organism: Centrocercus urophasianus; assembly: GCF_019232065.1. Taxonomy (NCBI): domain Eukaryota; kingdom Metazoa; phylum Chordata; class Aves; order Galliformes; family Phasianidae; genus Centrocercus; species Centrocercus urophasianus. The sequence goes on from NW_024884867.1 coordinate 5,810,090, forward strand.
GGATGTGGACACAGCTGCTGAGCTCCTGTTTTCTTTCCTTACCTTCACCTTCTCGCCCTGTATGAGCTGCAGAACTTTGGGGTTTATATCCGTCTCTTCTGTGGATCAAACCAGAAAGACAAAGTGAATGTAGGTGGCAGACAGCTGATCCACCAGTCTTGGGAACACCAAACAGATGCATTCATTGCCTCAATCCCATTAATGCTTGTCTCATTAGATCACTCTTTTAAACTGATGGTTTAGAAACCACTCTTAAGTCTATTTCAGTGATGTTTTGCACCAACAGAGCAGATCCCCCAGGCTCACATCTCCTCCCCCAGCAGCTCCAGACCTTGAGGCTGGATCCCCACGCTGCACTGCAGCAATCAGCTCTGCTCCATTCAGAGCTGTACACACGTATCCCCATCAGTCCCAGCCTTTTTGCCTAAGTTTCTGGCTTAAAAAGGGATTTCGAGTACCCTAGCCTGAGGCACGGCCTGGGGCACTGATTGCCAGCAGCCACCAAACACAATGGGCCAAAGGAATTGGATGGTGGGGTCCCAGCACATGTACTCACTCAGCCGCGTGTCCGCAAAGGGCAGGTTTATGCTCTGCTGGTAGCCCTCCTTCTTTCCTCTGAAAATGGCACTCGTGACAGCTTTCTGCTGTAACTGTTAAGAGAAAGAACACCCTTTACCCTCTCAGTTTCTCCATGTATAGTTACATAGTGTAGTGTAAGCTGTGGACAGCATCGTCCTCTCACTCGTGCAACTTGGGGCAAATGAAAGCTGCGTTTCTTCGTCGGTTTGTTCCTGAATTATACTAAGTAGTGATGTAATAAGGACTGAACAGCCTAGAAGACCCTCTTGTTATGGATCTGTTCCACTTAGATGGCGTTCAGATTTAACGTCACAAGATTTAGACCTATGCAACTGTAGAACTGCCCTGTACATTACAATCCCAGGCTCAGAAGCATTTGCTCAGCAGGAGCAGTGGCTGTCAGAAGGAACAGCTTGCACTGGGGGCAATTTACATGTATCACATGTGTGCAGCAACTTCCAACTTGCACATTTGCATCCCATGCATTAGCTACCTGCACTTTCCTCTCAGGAGTGAGGCCTTGGCAGTATTTCCGTACTAGGTTCCTAATGCACATTTTCTGTAGCATCTCAGATATCTACATTACAAAAAAAAAGCAATAAAAAGATCAAAAAGGCAATGTGGTCGTCTGAGTAACTTTACAATCTGAACAAGGTCAGTGCACGATGAGGGGCCTGCAGCAAACCTCACCTCTTCCAGGATAGAAGGAGGTTGGAGCCAGCTCTTGTCCAAGACGTTTCTGGGGATGTGGTCTCTGAGCTTCATGAGGTATTTGTACTGCACAAGCCGCACAAACTCAATGTTCTCCGGGCACAGAGGTTTCTTCCGATTGATGAAACCCTTTATGAATCTACAGAAAATACCCACATCAGGACTTCCACGTTACAATCAGTGGAAGTGCAAGGCAGCCATCACAAGAGATACATAACGGGCTAATAGTAGGAACAGTTTAGCAACAGGCATGAAGGTGCCTTGGTTTCCCTGCCCTGGAGCCACAGTCACGCTGTGACCCACCGCCTGCAGCCCTCCCCATGGGGATAGTTACTTCCTGATGATCTCAACAGCCCAGGTCCTCTTCTTGGCCTCCTTCCGTGCCAGCACTCCTCGCCAACAAGCCTCCAGCTTGATAGCTGCAAGAGTCATGTATTAGACAGAGATCCTGTGCCACGCCATCCTCCAAATTCATTGCAGGCAGGAATTATAGCTGTCTCTTCCCTTCAGCTGATCTTTACAGAACTGTAGAATATTAAGACTGGAAGAGACCTCCAAGATCCCCACCCCATGCCCATTAACCATATACCTCAGTGCCACAGCTCCATATTTCCTGAACACCTCTAGGGAGAATGACCCCACCACATCCCTGGGCAGCCAGTGCCTGACTGCTCTGGGGAAGGAATTGTTTCTAATATCCAACCTGAACCTCTCCTGGAGCAACCTGAGGCCATTAGTGAACCTAACACCCACAGCAGCAAAAATTTCTACCCACAAGAAAATAGATTCATGACTTCAAGGCTACAACTCCTACCAGAAAACAACCCTAAGAAGAGAATTCTTGATCCCACAGCCCATACCTGCTTTTCTCTTCTTCTGGTAGTCTCTCTTCCCGAGGCGTCCTTTATATTTGGCTTGTAGTCTTGAAACTGGCAAAGAAGCAGAGACATGCTTATACCTAACAAGATCCCTGAGATTGAAGGCACAGCTCCTAACCTCAGTGATCAGACACAGGAAGTCCTGCACAACCAGGTACAAAGGACTAACAAAGCAGGAACAAAAGTAGCCTGCATAGAACATCCTTCAGCATGGAGATTCAAGCAGCTGCAATTGGGTAACACTCAGGACCAGGAGTCTCAGCTCTCATCTCTGTGCATCTGGAGCCCACAAACATTGCCCACTCAGCCTCTGCTTTTCTGTCTATGTGATAAAGGGAACTGGAACCATACCTAGCAGGTGCTTTCTTATTTCAAATGCATCTTCAGTAGCAAACAGAGTCTTTGGGAAACGAATGAATATTTTGGTTCTGAAAAAAGAGACCAGGAACAGGTTATTCACAGTGAGCCCACACTGTCTTGGACTAGCAGGTTTGGTGCTGAGCCAAAGGAATCCATTCCTCCTAACCCAGAGGAGAAAGAAACTAGGCTGGACTCAAGCCCCATAGAAATGCAAGAGTGTGAAAAGCAAGTGAAGATGCACACGTCTGGGACTCCTTGCCCCATACCTTCAGGGTGAGTTTACTTTGCCCTGTTTTAAGGTCATTAAGTAGATACCCTCAGGCTTGCAGAACCCAGGTAGCTCTGCCCAATTTTGCCTGCCGTGGCTAGGCAAAAACCAAATTAAGGGACCTGTTTTACACTGCCGCATCTTGCAGCTCTCTGGGCTCATGGTCACAGACAGAACAATCAGAATGGCAAGCACTGTGCAGCCAACCAACAGAGTTAAGAACTAGAGAGAGAAGTTTACCTTCCCAGTTTGTATTCCTCAGGCTTATAACCTATGTGCTTGATAAGCCTCTCCACACCTTCAGCTGCAGGCCCATGCCAGTGTGGCCAGGTAGCAGGACACAGGGATTTGTATCTGAAAGATCATCAGGACATCACTGTAAGTGAATTGATGTTGAGGCATTTCTCCCTGAGCAGCCCCCAGTTCCTATTCTTCATTCAAAGTAGACCAACATGGATACAGATCAAAACCACCTATGAACGTTATGTTTGGTGCAGAGGAAAAGCCCAGTGCCTCTGCACCTTAGAACCAGGACCAGACATCTAAATAAATCTTGCTCTGAAGCTCCATGGGAAGGCAGATTCTGGCTGTACAGGAAAACAGCTCTGCTCACCTTTGCAAGAAGTGCTCATACTTGCGCCGATACGCAAAGCCAGCCCGTCTCACACGCAGGTGCTCCATCAGCCCCAGGTATTTCACCTGGTGCCGGATCAGGCAATCATCAAACTTCCCTGCAGTAAACACACATTCACTGATAAATACTGTACGTGAAAGCCCACTCACGTGTCAATATACTGGGAGAGATACAGAAGAAATTACCCTGCACCTCCTCATTCCATTACTTCAACAGTGCACTGAGCCTAATGCCTTACCAGGCTCCTTGTTCTCATTTGGTTTAATGCACCGGATGTAAGAAGGCTCCTTGGACATCAGGATTTCTATCAGACTCATTAGGCTGTTTTTGAACTGGGTTGCAACCTAAGATGACATTGAGAGAAAGACTTCTCAGCTTTGAAACTCAAGCACTGCAGGATCCAAGTCAACTCATTCACTGCACTCCTCTTACAGCCAAGAGAAAGGCTGACATATGCACCAGCACAATTCAGAAACATAGTTAATCATGAGCTAACTGGACAGAGTGCTTAGCTGGAGAATTTGAGTCTCTGCCATACATCTGGACACGCAAGGTAGCCCTTCAGACACCGGAGGCTGCTGGATGCTGTGCTCAGAGCTCATTTTAGAATGATGCATTCATAACAACAGCAAGCTATGCCACATTGCTTGCTGCTGTCTCAGCAACATCTCTGTTCCCCTACAAGAAAGCTAAAAAAAAAAAAAAAATAAAAATGCCACCCAAAAAAAAAAAAAAAAACACAAAAATAAAACAAATGCACTGAATTCAGGAGCAAAACCAGGGAAATGCAGACTTGGGAAGTTAAACCAACCTTAAAAGTTTAGACTGAACATTACACTCACAGTCTCTGGCCTCCTCCTGCTGTCCAGTTCTGACAGTAAAAAGCAGTCTCTAATGATTCCATTTTTAGAGTTGCACAGCACCTGAAACACAGTCAGTGAGAAACTGTCATATTTAGCATACATGCCTTCCTAGGGTGCTGTAAGGACACACAGCACAGATTCAAGCAACAGCCTCCAGTGCTAGAAGCTAAACCTAGAAGAGACCCCTTCACATGCACAGCTCTGGAGCCAGAAATCAGCTGCCTGCTTGGACAGCTCTGCACTGAAGACTGATGTACAAAGTTAAGGCCAGAAGCAGCCTGATTTCCCAAGTTCAGGTCATCAGGACACCTATGGCTCCAGCACAAAGCTGCTGTATCTGGCCAATAAAAGCCTTTGCACTGATCTCAATCTCAATGGAGGACAGGTTTCAGAGGAATGTCAAATGCTAAGGAGAAACATACATTTCTGATCGCTACTGAGATTAAATACAGCTTCTGCAAAACATCACTTCTAGCAAGATGCTTAAGGGAAGAGCACTCTCTTCTATTGCTCTTACCTCCTTCAGGTTTCTGTACAGGAGATCATTGTTCTTTTCCAGAAATCCTGAAGAGAAAGAAGGCTTTGTTCCATTAGAAGGCTCATAGCACATGTGGGCAAGCATTGGCTTTACTGGGAAGCAGATGGGTGCCACCCCAAGTGCCCAGCACACGGATAGCACCCTCGTGTGGAGTCAGTGCCCACACTCCATCTGCCACATGGGCATAGGTGTGCAAGGAACATGCAGAGCAGCTCCTCAGTCACACTCACCGACTGCACAGTATGTGACCTCCCCTGCGTAGTGAAGGAGGCGGAAATCCACCCAGTCAATGGATTTTCGTGTTTTCTGATCTGCAAGCTTGCGACTACAGGGAGGTAAAAAAAAAAGACAAAAAGCAAAAAATACCAAGAGAAAACAGCGGATTTCTTCAGCCTGTAGAAAGACACCTGTGCAAAAAGCAGCTGTGTGACAGCTGGAAGTCTATCAAGTGTCTGTTCCTATCAGTGTGGCTCTGTTTATGCAGTTATGGCCCATAATCAAAAGAACTGCCTCTCCTTTCTGAGCAGCTTACAGTAAACTTAGTGCTAGGGAATGGGAGTCATTGACCACAAACTCCTCAAAACATGTGCAAAGCATCCGTTGCCATTTGGCAATGATCACTCTGCCTGGAAGATGGCTTCTCCCTGTAACATTCATTTAAATACATTCTCATAGCCTACATGCTAAGAAGATCACAACTTTCCTCAACTTCAAACCAAAACCAGAGGAAAAGCATCGTTTGAGAAACTGTACCCTAGGGACAAGAATAGAAATAAGGAAGAATCACAGTTGTAAACATCAGCAGGAGATATTAGAAAGTAAGGACTGGGAAGAAAAAGAGCAACTTCACAGTACAAATCTCAGCTTTGCAAGCAATCTCTAGCAGCACAGAGCTGTGTCACTGCAGCACATCAGTACATCAAAAGTTTTGTTCCTAGAGCATTGCCATGTATGGCTCCTATTTAAGTAGTGCTAATGTTTCCATTTAACACTTCTAATCACACAGAGCAGTTTTAAGGCACACTGCAGCAATGAGGAAGTTGGCTACAGATTTTCCACTCAGCTTTGATGATCAGAAACGTAGAAAGTGACAGTTCAGCAGCGTGACTCTGAACTGATGATGAGCAGAAGCCTTTCAGTAGGGCTCTGCTGGGAACTGCCAGAACAGCCTCGCACCAACGTGTGAGCCAGCAGAACAGGATCTGCAAATAACACAAACCGAGTCCTGGCTGCAGTACTGCTCGTTTGGGGGATGCAGACAAAGGTGTCTTTCTTTCCTCTTCAGATCTAAAGCTCACATATATATCCAAATGGACTCTTGAAAAAATATCTACATCCACCATACAGCTCAGGGATTTTAGGCTCCTCTTCACGATACCTACAGCTTCCCCTGGTCAGCAGGGGACAAAGCAATCCAATATTTTCAAAGTCAGCCCCTTTTCTTTCTTTTTTTTTTTTTTTTTTTTTTTTTCTTTCTGCAAAACACAAATGCAGAATGAAGCAAGGCTCCCCAGTGCAACCTACGTAATACCTCCAGACATTACTGGAGCATTACAGTGGTAGACAACAGACAGGCTGCTTGATTTTCTCTGGTACAGAGCAAAACTTCTTCCTTCCCCAGCACTCACAGAACCACAGAACACCCTGAGTTGGAAGAGACCCGTAAGAATTATTGAGTCCAACTTCTGCTCTGTTATGGGTAAAAGATGAGAAAGTTTCCTTTGTGGTAGGATGCAAAGCATAAATGCATACGTCACGAAGTGGGCATGGTCTCCTACTTTCTCTTCCAGCTTTTCCAAGAAGCTCAAGTCAGTTGCTTCACCAGGCCGTAAGCACTCTTCATCCTGAAAGAGCAGGCACCAGGCAGAAGGATGCTCTGAACAGACAATTCCCTCCTCAGAAACATTTAGCACCACATTATTCAGCAAAACTGAAGAATTTGGTTACAATTGAACCAGGTCTGTCCAATGTAAGCAGTTTCCTGGTTAAACATGGAGTTCTGTTTATCTGATTTCAGTAGAACTAACAGAATAAATCAAGATAAATCAGATCTGCCATTTTCTTTCAGGTTTGGCAATGCCCTGACTCATCCTTTATTGTTTATAGCCCGTTTAAACAAAAAGATGACACAACTAGACCCAAAATCCAGACAGACTTACAGGACTTTTTATCTGGATGAATCAGTCTTTGTTCACAAGATCTATTTGTTTAGATCCCGAATAACACAGAACCACCAGATAATTGGAACTGATTATGAACCACTACAGCAGAGCACAGGCAAGCATGATAATTTAAGTAGTACAAACCAGAATGGAAATTATTCCTTTATGCTTCTGCTCAACCAAGTCACAGATGATCTTGTTGTTAAAATACGGAATTGGTTCCCACTGGAAATAAGAGGAGAAAGAAGAGATTGGGGAATGTTCTTCCCCTTCCAGAGATGTGAATTAAGGCCAAATTAAATTTCAAAAGGGTTACAGAATGAGATCCTTGGCTATCTTATACCTCTCACAGGAGCAATGCAAAAATGAACTCTACAGATTTGGGAATGATCTCCTTGGTAGAAAGAATACAAAGTATACTGAAGCAGAATAAGCTTACATGGGATTTAAAATGAAACCATGCATATACTCAAAGTATAGCTTTCCACATGGCCCAGGGAAACACTGCAATTGAGACAGGCAAGATGCCTTCTTCATTAATGAAGAAAAGCAATGCGTGCAGTGGCTGTTCAAAGAAACAAAAGGGTGGAGAATAATGAATTACCTCTATTCCTTCCATTTCGTACTCCTCCTGCTCTGCCTTTAAGGTCATCTCAATCAACAGTTGCTGGAGTTTCTCATTGCAGTAATTAATACAGAACTGCTCAAAGCTTCAGAGTTGTTAAATGAGAAATATTGTTTAATCAATTCATGGACACAGTTCTACTTCTCCCACCTCCTCCTACTGTTTTCCAATCAAACAGTCCAGTTCTCTATAGATTAAGCCTCAGAATTTTTATTAAAAAGCAACAAGATTTTTTGTTTACTTACTGAACTAACCCAGTGCATTTGCAGCCACCTTTCTTGATTTGCTGGGACAAGACTATGTTCAAAAAGTCCTGTAGGATTCAGCACACACTCCCACTGCCACAAGGACAGATTGCCCCCCGTTCTCAAAAACTGCTGTTACCTGTTTGTGTCCAGCACTTCAAAGCCATAGATATCCAGCAGGCCAATGACAGTCTTACGAGTTGAATCCTGTTAAAGACACAACTTGTAACTCTTGCTTCAGCTCAAGTTTCTTCCCTGCACAGTTTTGTGTTTCTTTCTTCTTTTTTAAACTTCTACTTCGAGATGCCAAAAGAGTAAATCACAGCACCATTAAGGTTGGAAATGACTTCTAAGGTCATCAAGTCCAACCACAAACCCATCACCACTGTGAGTGGACACACGGAAGCAGGAAACTCAGTACAAGAAGTACTTAACAGACCAACTTCCACACTTCTTTCCTAGCATTGAAGTTTTTCAACTCAGAGCTGTGGGACGATCCTACACTGCTGAGCATGGGGTATTTGCTCACGTGTGCAGTTGGGCCTTACTGGAGGAGCTCCAAGAGGACATCAGACAAGGAACCAACCTTGTTGGCTAAGGAGCCATTAATTTTGTTGACCAGCCAAGTGAAAGTCCGTCCATAAATTGCCTTCGCTACAGCATCCCGAGCACAGAATGCCAGATCGACATTCAATGGGCTTAAGACCTAAAAATAAAAGTATCCCAGATGCAATGAAGAACATACCTCAGCACAGCAAACTTCTGCAAAACTAGTTCATACTTCAGGCACAGAGAACCAGCAACTCTACCTACAGCTTCCTCTCCCATTATTATTTCAGCCTGGTGCATCTCCACGTCAGCAGGATTGCAATACTACGCTTTGGAAAGTACTAAACATTCTGATGAACTGGGAGTGCCTTTCCTCACTTCTTTTAGTTTCATTTTATCAAACTTAGTACAAACTGCTCAAAGAACAGTTTAAACAGTGCTTTTCTCTATTTACGCTGTCTGGTTTCCCAAGAAGCACTCCAGGAACTAAACAAATGGAAACTGTTTGGCTCAAACTCATGGCTGCTTGCAAGTCCCTGTTCCTGGCTTTCTAGTAATTACCAGTTCATTCAGCCAGAATATTCAGAACTAAAATAGCCGCTCTATTAAAGTCTCAGGCTAGAAGGGCAAGGTAATATGGATGACAAGGACAGCCAAATTAATCTGTTTCAGTTGAAACAGCACTGTGAGCACAGCTCCTCATCTGTCCCTGCACTGCTTCCAGCTGCTCAGTACCTCTTCAGAGCGGGCTTCAATCTTCCGATGGGTGAGGGCTTCCTGCAGAATGGACAAGTGGACACCCAGGAGCTGTAGAGAAACAAATCCTGCTCTCAGCATGGGCAGCAGGAGGCTGCTTAAACAGTTCTGTGTGATCACTAGGGCACATCTCCTACAGTCTGAGGTTGCTTATAGCCATACAAACACCCAGTTCTTGCTATCATTCCACTTCTGCGAACAGACCCAAAGAAAGTTCAGGCTTTCTTTATACTATTTGTTTTGCTGATATGGTCTAAGAGGTGGGAGATACCTTTGAAATCCACTTGATCTGAGTGCCGTTGCGAATGATGGCATGTCCATTGCTATCTTCTTCAAACTGAATGTTCCCAATGTGCAGGACACTAGCAACTATTCCAAAAAGATGCTAATAATGGGAGATACACTGTTAGAAAACAAATTCCTACATCTCCATGGAGCAGTGCCAATGTTCTGCACATGCTCATAAACACATCTCAATCCTTAGACACATCTTCCAACCAAGACAGTTTCCATCAACTGGATGGACTTTTGACTTCCATACCTCCAAATCTTTTTCAGTGAAGTCAATGATAGAAAAAGCTTTGCGGACTATTTTCCAGTCGTTCTTGTCATTAATAGAAAAGACTTTGGCACATCGACCCTAGGAGAAAGAATTACTAAATTTCAGTAGTGAAGTGATTTTATCAAGAACAAATGCAGCCTGGCCACAATACTTCATTTCCTCAGCTTGCATAGATGCAGTCTGCAGCTCTCTGGAAAGGTTATTAAACTCCTAAACCTGAAACCAACTCATTTGATCAGCCCTTTCAGCAACAATTACTTGAAACATGGCACTTGGATAGCAATTACCACCAAATGGCAGAGTGTTGTGAACAGCACAGGCTTGCAGCCATCTTCTGTTTTTATGGTAATAAAAGATCCCTACAATTCCAGACATAAAATAGAGAGATGGTCAAATTCTCACTGACCTGGATGAGATAAGCATACTTCTGAGGGTTGCGCTCCAGCCCAAGCCAGCAGAGAAGATCCTTCTCTCCACCCTCTAATAATTGGTAGAAGATGTGGAAATTCCTCTCTCCGTGGTTCTGATGGACAACTCGGGATTTCTCGATCAGGTAACTGAGGATGTGCCCTCCCACTGGAGCTCCCTAGCAAAATGAAGCAGTTAGACCAACACCAGCATCAAGATGGCTGTTCATCCAACACAGGAGCAAGCAGCAACACCAGGAGATGCAGGAAATGCACTGTTTCTTTCCTGTTGTCTTCTTCGATTTCTGGGATAGTATCCACCAGCAATTTCAGATATATCTGAAGAGTTTCCTGTCCTCTAGTGCAAGTCACCCTTTGCAACTACATATATTAAAGTCCTATCAAGTACTGGCAGTGTTGTGAGTAAAGTAGGAAGCTTTTGGGATATATAACTAGTCACTTCACTCACAGAATGCACGACCTCTAGAAGTAAGGTCAGAAATCTGCAGTGTTAGTAAGAACTAATAAATCCTGTGCTGCCTGGTATGCGTCCAAGAGGCTCACTGACAGAGCTTGTTTGAACAGCGGCTCATTAAGTTTGTTCTCACCTTAAAGTCAAATTGGATGTCCATGTATTTCCCAAACCTACTCGAGTTGTCATTCCGCAGAGTTTTTGCGTTTCCAAAAGCCTATGGATAAAATGGATAGATCAAGTCACTTATAGAGAACTTGATGCAACAGGACAAAGGTTTGCTGCAGTCAAGTCCTATTACAAAATTTACAGGAATTAAAGAAACACAAGCTAATATATTTCTTAGCTTTAATATGGACTTCAGCTAGACAAATTATGCCTCTTTCTAGCACGACTGTAAACAGCATCATGAGGATCTGTTGTATGTTGTACAGTTTCCCATACTCCCAGTTCCAGCTATCCTCCTGTATAAAAACAAGTTTAATACCACTTAATGTTTAGAAACGTTAAGTGCTTGTGCTACCAAGAGGCCTAATTTACACTGTTACTTATGTGTGCAAACCATAAAAACAAGAGTCCATTCCTGGGTGCAAGTGTGCAGACAGGAAAGTCTCATGAAAGGAGGCCATCAGCAGCTTTTCTACATTGCTTTCATCCAGTTTTTACCTCCAGAACAGGGTTTGACAGCAGCAGACGATCACGGACGACCTGCAGCTGCTCTGTGGTCGGACAGGTGACTGCATAGTACTGCAAAATCTTCTTGGAAGCCTCTGTCTTCCCAGCTCCGCTCTCCCCAGAGATGAGGATGAAATGGTTGTTGTACTCACTGCACATCACCCGGTAGGCATTGTCAGCTATGGCATATCTGAACAAGAGTCACAAGAAGGATTCAGAGGGGAAACATCCATTAGAAATGGGGTGTACTCCCCAGCTAACATCTCAAGCACTGGACGTGATGGGAAAGCAGAGCTCAAAACGCCAGTCTGCTACCCATGGTCTCTCAGCCTCTGAGAGGTAGACAAAGCTCATTCTTTTTCCACTGTCAAAACAGGATTTGAATGGGCTGGGTATGTTTATGATGAATGTTACTTATATACACTATTGACTCCTTCCAGGTCAGAGGAGCCAGTTTTTATTCCAGTGGAACAACAAAAAAAAATCCAACTCCTGCTTATAGAAATATATACAAAGATAATAATGGAGTCCTTGTCAAATGCCACCTATAGAAGAAAAACGAGGAAAACAAAAACAAATCCTATCAACCTCAACCCCTCAAATCACCTGAAAGTTTCCAAACACCAAAATAACTTCAACTCAGAATCCTGAATTTTCAATTTCCTCCCTGTCTGAAGCCCAAGCAGAGCTGTGCATGAGCACTGAGTTAGCCCTGCAACTGCTTGCAAGACTATCTCAGTCTTTCTTCCTCTGTAGTCCCCCACCACTATTTCTCAGCCCTTCTGTTCTCTTTCATTTTCATAGCCAGCTAGAAGACAAATACAACCTTACCTACAGAAAGATGGGAATATAAAACGTTCACCAGACTTGCAACTCTGCATACACATCCTTGTAGCTCATACACAGCACCAGGGACAACATCCCATATACTCATATCAGCTGAAGTCTTAAGGATTCTACTTACAGATGAGGTGGCAATTCAAAGAAGTTCACCCCACGGTAAAGCTGCATCTGGGTCACTGTGTAGATATCCAGCTCTTTGTAAGGGTTGACAGATACAAGAAGAGTGCCAATGTATGTCTGCAAGGAGAAAAATGCATAGGTGTGGGAAATCAGTACCATCACTACAGAGAGAGCTTCTTGAGGAAGAGTCATGTATATCACAACATTTTGGGAAAAGATGGCACAGAACTTGTGAGAAGAACCAACAAAACCAAAAGAAACCAGAATTCCTCATTTCCAAGCCCAAAGCCAACACTAAACATTCAAAATCAACCCCGTAAGAATGGAGTGGAACCATAAAACAAACATAAAGCTTTACAGCAAACATAATTATTATGTTTTGATATTCTACTGGGTGAGCACCCTGCTGGATACCAGCTACATCAATCAAGGCTTACTGTCTCAATGCTCAGTGAAACCAAAGTTGGAACAGCACTCTCAGCAGCACTCACACAAACAGGCACTTACATAGATGAGGTTCTCTTGGTATCGCTTGCGGAGGTTGTTCAGGAAAGCAGCCTCACTGGTGTGGGAGTCCAGAAGCACAAAGTCCTGCACCCCAACTCTGTCCCGGGCTATCAGAGCCCCCTCCATGATGATGTCAGTGTTATCTTCCACCTCTTCCTTCTAAACACAAGGGTTGCATGGTATAGGCTTAGGAGAGAGCCAAAACCTCCCCATACTCAGGGCCAGATCAACCCAGTACATGTAATGCCAGTGTGTTGTTAACACCTTCCCCAAGGTGTTTCACATCAGTGAGCACTCATGGAGTTCTTTACAATCAAGAATTTTAAGACTCATTACGATCAGAGAGGAAACCCAAAGCTTCCAGCAGCTTTCACCATGGGAACAGTGGTTTGAAACCTAGCTCCAAAGATCTGAGTGAGACCTGGAACACGTCATTAACTCCACCTAGACAAAGTAATTGCAAGGTCTGCAGCTGTCAGTGGAAGGCATCAGACACACTTTTGGTTTCTATGCCACCAGCAACTACCATACACAGGTTAGAATTTCCCACAGATACACCCATCAGAACCGAGAATCCCCTGAAGTTCATCTGCCTTGACCTCTAACTACCAATTCCAGTGCTACAACACTACCTGGAGCAAGACCACTAAGTTACTACCAATGCCTTCCATAAGCAGCTCTCAAATACGGGCAGCAGATGTCTCCACACACCAGCAAGAAATCTGCAACATGAAAAGCCCATCCATTGATCTGATAAAACTGATTAAGCAGAGATTTGGAATAAAACCCACTAAACCTTTACTAGCCCACCCAACCTGCTTCTCAAAAGGCAGAAATAGGCAGAAAGGATGTCACTGACAGAACAGAACTCCTTCGCACACTCCACTTTCAATTGTTTATAATTAAATTTGACCTTATATTGAAAATATTGCTGAGGATCGAGCTCTTGTTTCAAGGGCTATACAAATTAACCACACACTTATTGTTTCTTAATTAAAACAAGCTGATAATTTCATGTTAGCAAGCAAGATATTTTTTTATTCTATAGAAATAAACACACCATGGGATGTTATTAACTAGAAAGACCTGGGGATTACACATTTCATAGAATAGTTCCTGCTGAAATACTTTCCGTACGATAGAAATTAATGTTTTGAGCAACTTACCTTTTAGGACTCCTGGGCTTTGCAGAGACGTGCACACAAGCCCAGCACGTTTGCTATTCCCACACTGCCCTCAGGACACTGGAGTTTTACATCTTGCTGCTCCAGTGCTCAAGAGGTGAGGGTGTCAGGGTTTGAACACGCATTAGGAGAGAAGGCACGGTGTAAAATGTTTCTGCTAAGTTTTGGCAAGCCCTGACTTTGGAGGTTGGCTTTTGCAAGCCTGCATAGCTTCACTGGAGGATGACAGCACATCAGACACTGAAAGCTGGCAGGTTTAGATGCATAATTTCACAAAAATAAAGAGCTAAAGCCCAAGCTCATAATATGCTGACCAAAAGTCAGAGAGCTCTTAAACAGAGATTTTAATATGTTCCATTTTTTAGTGCAGAATTTAACACTCACCTATATGTTACTGAAATAATGGTCTGAGCTTTGCAAATTTATGCTCAGCAGCAACAGTACCAAAATACCACAGAGAAAGATGTTCTGACAACATGCTATTTGAATCCTAACTCAGTTTATGAAGTCATACTATGCTAACTTCATACAAGGAATTTATCACCTTGCTTTCCTTTATTTTTGCCCTCAACAGCTGACACTCATTTTTCCACTCTGATTTGGCCACAGCACAGAGCTGTCTGACCAGGTCAGAGTTTATCACTTTGGCAGAGAGATGTCCCTAAACAATGCTTGCTGGCACTTCGGGTGGGTTTGTTCTGAGCCTGCACTCAGGACAACCTGAGCAAGAGAATTTTACCTCCTTTCCAAGCCTGGAGACCTGAAAGAGGAAGGCTGAAACCACAGCAGCCATCTAGCTGATCAGGTTTCCTTAACCTAATTCTTTCACTCGTATGTTAATTGCTAAGTGACCCTCTGTTCTCTGGCAGACAAAAAAATCCCATGCTCTTTTCTGGGCTGCTTTGTGCTCGGATTTTGAGCATTTTGCTATCACTGAGGTCTAGCAATTTTATGATCGCAGCACAGCTTACCGCCTCCCGCCCCAGCCCCACTCCTGGGAGTTGCGTCCTTACCTGGTCTCATCCTCAGTAACAGATACCCTGCAGGGCTCATCAGCAGTACACATTACCCCAGCACGGTGCTGTCGACTGCTCTTTTTAAAAAGGATTGTTTTCCTTTCCTCATCACTTAACTATAAGCACCAGGAGATTTCTTCCTTGCCTGCTGAGACACAAGCTCTACCAGAAAACCTATCCCTGGTTACAGTGAGGGCTTCATTTTTCCCCAAAGGGATTTGTCTATAGACACTAAAAACCACGAGGAGCTAAACTGGATCAAAACAATTTCATGAGACTTGTGGCTTCAGCAGGGCCTAAAACAAGGTCAGGAGCAACAGGGCAATGTGTTAGGCAAAGTTTGTAACACAGAAACAAGCCCTGGCAAGCAACAGTTATTAAAAATTAAATTAAAAAAAATAATAATAATCAAGTAAACTTTGGAAGATTATTACTCATCTTTGCTAAAGGCTCAGAACTCCATTTCAACAGGCTGCTAAGTTAATGTTGCTGTTCCTTTGATTTAGTGCAATTGAACTGAAGAGATGGGGAAGGAGAGGAACAGTTAAAATGCTATTTCGGAAGCTCTGCAGAAACAAACCATGCCACACATCCCCCATGCAAACAGAGTTGGGAGCCTTAGGCGGGCACCATACGTCCCAGAGCATCTTTCACATAACCTCATACCCACTCAAAGAGGTGAGCACCCAGACCGTTACCAAAATGCCACACATGCCACCAAACTCCAGATCTATTGGATCGATCCATAAGAACCCACCTCCCCTACAACAGCAGAAGTCTCCTTGGAGCTCTTCTGCTCTCCCCCAAACCATCCCAACCCAATGAGATGTTGGATTCCTTTAGCACCACCCTACGCATTCAGAAGCCTCTTTCCTCCGTGCTTTACCTGTCACCCAAGCAGATGTGCCATCTCCTGCCAACTCCTTCTCCAAAACGTGCTTCTTCCATGAAGAGTTAACAGGGCTAGAGGGAAGGCCCGCTGACACCACGTATCGTGTGTCCTGTTTGTGTGCCTTCCTCCTCAGGCAGGGATCGTAACATCCTTGCTGTTTAATGAATTATCTAACACGCGGTCAACAGTCGATCTGCGATGAGGTATATGCTTAAGGACTCATTAAAAGGTGCTGTAAAATATCACCCCAAGGATGAAGTTGGAGTTTGAAGGCAAAGAAATAGACTTTAACCCTCCTGATGCACCATTTGAGCAAATCCAGGTACAAACCACCGCTCCCGAACGGGCTCATCCCTTCCAGCAGCTCTCAGTTTCGCTCCCCACTAGAGGTCACTGCGAAACCCATTTTAATTCGCACTCAAAGTTTCCCCTGGCTTTCCCCTGCAATAGGCGGGTTCTCCCTGACCCACTACCCCAAAATGGCTACAGCCTGCACTACGGTCATTGCTGGCTCCCAGACAATGCCAGACCTTTCTTTCCTCCCCTTCCACCCACCCAAAAGTCAGCAGCAGACAATTTTCCCATGGCTACTTCTCTGCATAAGCAGCCAACAGAATGAAACCTTTCTACTTGGGCAGCCAGTGACCCACGAGCAAGCGCCCTCTCACTTTTGTTCAACCACACACTCTAGGTGATGCTCAAACTCTTTAGGAGCTTTATGTTTAAAAGTTTCACACCAAATCTAACCTCTCCGAATAACAGAGATGTCCTTCAGAAGGAGCTTAGGGCAAGACAAAAGTTGACCACAAAATAGCTGTGCTTGGTCTTACAGCAACACCGAGGAGTTAAATATTTTGGTGTAGGGAACCTGCTTTGGCAGAGGAGTTGGACTCGATGATCTCTGGAGTTCCCTTCCAACCCCTACAATTCTGTGATTCTGTGATTTTACCTTGTGGCTCAGAGTCATTGAGGAAAAATGGTGAACAGTAAGATCTGAGGAGATGAGTAGGACAAAAACATTTTCAATTTGTCCTCAGCTAGATTGTAACAAGAACACTCAAAAGACTTAAAATTTTAACACCCACTAATTTGTATTTCTAATAGAGAAATGGAAAACCACCTGTTTAACATCTGTTTCCCAACAGAATCAATCAGTTTTTGCTAACAGGGTCAGATAATTCTTACTGACAAGAGCACACTTGCGTTACGATCTCTGCAATAAGGCTTCCCACCCCCACTGACAGCCAGAGCCTTATTTAACTCTGGACACAGCAACCCTAAGGCAAGCTCAGTCTATTTGTTCAGCCCTGTCTCCAGCTGGCATCCTAAGGAATCCATTGTGATACCCAACTTGTTCTTCTATTGTTACCCTGTTGAAATTCAAGCAAATGAAGTTCATGCCACAGGAATGCAGCACAGAAAGCAGGCATCTCTGGAGCCATGTGGTGTAAAATAGAAGTGAGTCTCAGGCCTGCTGAAGACAGATGAGCTTGGAGCAACACTGCTAACAGATTCCTTTAGGAACGTCAAAGCTCTGTTTTGGAAATAGTCATTGACTGCAACAGGCGGCGCTCCTTGACCCGGTCCTGCACCCCTTGTGCTCAACAGGAATTTGCTCATTAAGGCTCACCAAAATAGGATGGAGGCACTGCAAGGGTTACACTGAGGAAACTCCTTGGGCTCTGCTCTGCTAAAGGTTCTCCAAATAGACTGTCCAGAAAGGCAGTGACAGAACTTGACCGTATAGAAAGGGCTAAGAAAGATGTCCTTAGAGTCAGCACAGCTGGAAACAGAGGCTGTTTCTTACATGGCCAAGTCAGCAGGAGAGCAAAGATGGGCACCAGCAGTGCTACATCCTCCCTCAAACCCAGCAGCAACCCCAAGGCCAGGCTCACAGCGTGCCAGTGATGGTGGAAGGGCTGTGTGCAGCTGCTCTGGGAGCAGCCTGGACCCCTTCCTGCCCTCCCTGAGTGGCAACCAGAGTCTGCAGTCATCACGGAGATGGGACTGCTGCATGCTTGGCAATAGGTTTAGGGGCAATGCATTACTGCACCAGAATAATGGCAAGCCCAGGGAAATACTTCCCTCCTGCTGTAGATGCTCTGGTGTGGCTCATAAGAATTAATCTGTTCAGAGTAATTTTCAAATAAACTTGAAGTGCACATAAAAACCAAAGAAGCAGATCAGATCCACACCAAGTAACCATGCTACATCTGTATGATTGCAGCATCAAAAAGATTTTTTTTTTTTTTTTTTTTTTTTAAAAAAAAGGTATTTCAGTTAGACCAACCCCTACATCCCTGAAAACCTCTACCACATTTTTACAGAAACCAAAGCTCTGCACACCAGCTGTACTTGGGAACACAGCAGCAGTGCCAAAGAAGGTATGTCTTGGGTCTGTAAGGCTGCACTTGAGAAGCACATACAGTAGCTTGGGATGTCCCAGGGCAGCAGAATTCATAAATACAATTATACTGTGGAAAAATTTACACATTGTAACCTAATTTTTTTTCAAAAGAATACAGAATAAGAGGGTTTTAAGGTTAATCAACAGCCTAGGGAAACGCCAACAATTCTTAAGGCCTCTTGTCTGTATCCAGGGAATAGCCCACTATAGACTTGTTAAAGGGTGACTGTCTGTCTTTCTCAATAGAAGAGAGGTCGAGGTGAACTACTTCACTTTCATAAATCAAAAGAAAGAAAAAAGTGAGAAAATCTCTAGAGTTCAAACATTTCTTTAAAACCCAAACTTTAAATACTAAATGGGCTTCATGGCTGCCATTTTGAAAAACATTAGTTTGCCAAAGGACCCTTTTGATTTCTATTGGAAATGTAAGAGCTCACAGATAATCCATTGAGAATCAAGCCCCCACAAAAGGCTCTCTGAAACAATCGTGGTGCTTGTGAAGGACAACATTTTTGTGCGCAAAATAAAACATTTTAATGCGCTACAATCCATTACACATATATTCCTCCATTTCCTTTCAGTAATTATTCATTAGAAAACATTTAACGTCACTGCAGATTTCACACTGGGCAGTCTGCACACAAAGGAGAAGAGTTGGCCCATTTATAAGGGACTGAGGCCTTCTTTTCTAATCTGAGAAACTCCAAGGAGGTGGGGGCTGCTGGACACAACGGGCAGGCTAAATTGTGCGGTTAACGGTCAAAGCCCCCCTGCCTACTTTGACACTCATTTAAAGATGACAGCGAACAATAGAGATTTGTTCTTAGCAACTCTTTCTTGTTATGCGGTCTACACGGGCTAAGCCGGGCGGCTCAACAAGCCGAGCTGCTCCTGGTGCTCAGTCCCACCTGCCACCGCTCGCCCTCCTCAGGCTGTGTGCTCCTCACCTCCCCCCCCCCATCCTTTCCCCACTTTAACACAATGAGACAGGTAAAGAATATCATTAAAAAGAGTCCCATTCAGCACGTCAGCTTCAATGAAACAATTGCCTGTCGGGTTAATATGAGCAGTTCGCGTTTTGGGTTAGGGCCGATAGTGCTGCTCCTTCCGAGCCAGGTTGGTGAAAGCAAGTCCTTCCTAAAACTCCCAGCCCACCTCCAGGCTTCCAGCGCTCCCAGGTTACAGCGCTGTCAGCAGGCACCGGTGCATTAAGAGTACCTGACTCCCAGTGCATAACCCCTAAGTTGTCAAAACCACTACAGACATGCAAGGAACGATCGATTCCCTTTGTCAGCTCAGACTGCATTCAGCAGAACTTCAACAAGTTTACCTCAGATACATCAGCACAAATCCTGAGGGTAGAACACTTTGGATGTTAGAAAGCAAGGGAAGGTTGGCCTGTACAACTGCTTCTCTCAAGAGGTGTAGAAGCTGAAAGCCAACTAGCTGGGCAATGCCTACAACAATAAACCTAAACCAAGATTCCAGCACAGGGTCCCATAGTAAAAGCCATCATCCCTGCATCAGAGCCCTGAACTGAATAGGAAGGGACCGTTAAAGGTCATCTAGTCCAACTCCCCTGCAGTGCACAAGGACACCCACAGTTACGCTGGGTGATCAGAGCCCCATCCAGCCTGACTTCAAAAGTCTCCAAGGTCACGGCACCCCCACCTCCCCAGGCAACCTGTGCCAGTGCCTAAGTTCCATAGTAAAAGCCATTACCTTTGTATTGGAACTGAGAAAAATCAGGGGTTCTTCTGACAGCTGCTGCAAACCAGTCACCTGCATAGGCTGCAGTGCAGGATCCAATCCACATGAATTACAGCAAAGGTCACCCACATGCTCACGTTAACTTACTGTGTGTGCTTACTCTAAGCCTGGCTCGTCAGGCTTCAAGAAGCACCAGATGCCAAGGCTGCAGTTTTGGACGAAGGAAGGGAAAGCTCTGAGGGTTTATTTGAAGAGGCTATGAGTTCAGCCTCATTCTCTAGCTGCAAGTTTATTGGTAAATATACTATTCCAGCAGACTTTAGAGAGGCAACTGCAACGCAGCAAGGGAACATTCTTGGGAATAAACAGCAAGCCTTCTTCAAGTCAATTCAGCAAACATCTTCATCCAACTTCCCCTGTTGGTTTAGCTTTCCTGGACCACCATGCACACAAAGCACTTAGCTAACAAGCATTTCAATGCAATAGTCAAGCACGAAGACATTTTGCTGATAGGACATGCTGTGAAAACATGTGAGAGCAAGAAACAGCACTGCTGTTCGCTTGTGACCAGAATAGAGACAGAAGAGAAGCAAGAACTAGAGAAACAGATATCTAAGTTACTTTTGCTGGGTACAAAGCAGGACATCCCCACCACCTCTCCAGGCCCTCTCCTCCACTGAACACAACACCATCTGCTCTCCCTCTTCAAGTAGGTGACAGTTAGCCCCTTCCCTCCTCCTTAACCATGCCACTCACCCCAAATAACCCCAGATATAGTTCTCCTTCTCTTCCTTCAAGCAGGAAGGAAAATCATTATTCCCCACACAGTGCCAACCAGGCACCTAAGCCTGCTGACAGAGCAGTCCTTCCTAACTTAGCTGGAACACACATTAGCATAAAAACTTACAAAGAGCTCTGAACTTACCCTGACTTCTTCCATATTGTCATAAGACACGGCCTAAAACGAGCCAAGCAGAAAAGGAAAAAAATCAGCCTCCACCTTCTGAAACAGCAAATTATTCTCTAACTGCATTACGCACTGCTACAGCAGTAGGTGATGGAGAGAGAAGCAACTCAGCTGTAGATACTATCATTAAAAGGCTGACACAGGGAAATGTAATCATCTGCACCAAGGAAGACCTGCTAAAACAGGTGTACTAAGTACTAAGGTGTACTACATGGAGAGGAAAGTTTTAAAGCAGCAACAAAACAGTAATACCATCTCAGCTGTGCTTCTTTACAAAATGACAGCCATGCTGCAGCTGGTGTAAAATCTATTCATTTTCCATCCCATAGAAAAGAAGAAATGTTTTGTTTTAATAAGTTAGCAACGTTTAAGAAGAAAGTGCAATATACATTAAAAAAAAAAAATAAAAGCAATATACTGTGCATGGAATTATTTGTGCTAAACAGAGAAGAGAAAAAAAGAATCATAGAATGGTTTGACTCAGAAGGAACCCCCAAAAGCCACCTTGTCCCACTGCCTGCAGTGCACAGGGACACCCACAGCTCCAGCAGTGCTCACAGCCCCATCCCCTGGGTGTGTGCAGGGATGGGGCACCACCACCTCTCTGGGCACCCTGTGCTGTGCCTCACTGCCCTCTGTGTAAATACTTCTTTATATCCAACCTAATTTCCCCTCTATTAGTTTGAAGCCATTTCCCATTCTCCTACATATAGCATATGCAGAATATACAGAACTTGGGTTGCTACAAGCAGATTTTTGTGTTTAATACTTGAATTTTAAAAAATAAATTCTCCTTGAATCGCATGACTTTGTGTTTTCACAAGTTAGATGGTAATTGCAGGCTAACAAATAGGAGACAAATACATCAGCAACTGCTTTTTTTATTTTATTATATTGCATCTTAAAAAACCGCATGAAATTATTGGGTTCACACATTTGTTGGAATCAGGTGCTACTATTAAAGTCCATGTTCCTGGCTGTCTTGAAAACAAGATCTGCTCTCATGTGCTCAGACTCAGGGCTCTGTACAGTGCTTGGCTGTCCCAGCTTCATATGGAGCAACAATTATCACAGTAATGAATGCACTCAGCCCACTTGCTGTAATTCTGTCTCCTGTCATTAATACAGTAAATAACCAGATAGGGAGTCCCGTCTGAGGATAAAAATAAAGGCTGTGCCAAACTCGAACCATATGCAAGTTGCTGTTCGGTCCCCAACAGCTCGCATGGCAGATAATGTCGCCTTTGTCTCGCCTTTCATTCTGTTTGTAAAATCTCCATTTCCACGGCAGGTGGCCACATCCCCTCCCCCCAGCCTGGAGCACAGTCCCGAAAGAGCCCCGAGCAGAGAACATGAGGAAAGCTTGGTTCTAAACAGGAGAAATTCCTCCACACCTCACAGCAAGCTGCAAACCCAAAGATAAAAGCTTATCAGATAGGAAGATGTTGTTTGTGTCCCAGGCGGTTTGCAGCCCATTAAGGAGCTGCTCGAGGAATAAGTTGCATGTGACATGGCAGCAGGACTTGGGGAGACTGGAGCTGTGTCACAGCACCAGGGCTCACAAGTTGGAGAGATATGCAATGGGGGCACATGGAGTGCATCACCCAAGGAACAACTCTTGGGTATACTGGGATTACTGCACTGATTTCACAGTCTTTAAAGCTGACCTTCAGAAGGACAAATGAGGAAAAAGAAGCAGGATATTCTGCTCTGAGTGTTTCGGAATAAGAAATGCAGGTCTTGGCTGTGTGTTTGAGAGGATGAATAGAGAGCAAGCAGGTTTAACACCAGCAGGGCCAACAAAGAGGCACGGGGCTGTAGACACGGGCAAATGATTTTTCTTCTGAGTGTGTTTTTTTGTCTGATAACTGCAGTTTATGTCAATTATCTGGCAAAGTGTACAGTGGTGGAAAGGAAAATTCTTGCATCAGCTGCAAAAGCCTCCAGCTATTAAAAGCTGTTCCTCATTTAACCAGACCATGCACTATACAGTAGGCACACTGACAGTCCCATGCAAAGTAAGAAGCTTCCAGTGTTGCTCTAAGCAAAGCTCCAATAGATTGAGCAGGATGATACCACAGCTGTGGGACATCCCCATCACCTCCTCTCTGAATGGTACCATCCTCTGAATGGTACTATAACACATCAAAGCCAAATTGATATTACTTCCTTTTGCTCTGTGTTCTCACCAGACGTAAGACGTGGAAGGAATTAATTACAGCTGATTAAAAATTAAATCCTCCGTCTTGCCTTTGGTTACTGTATTTCTCTCTCTGACTCAGAACATGCAGCTTAATGCTCCGTTACGCTCTGCCTCTGTTCCCTTTTATTTGGGAATAATTTGCTTACTTCTCCTTGGCTTCAGCACTGGGCTCTGTCATTTGGTGCTTGCAGTGCCAGCTGCTCAGCCCTTCCAACCCAGACTGCCAGGGTCCCTTCCAACCCAAGCCATTCTGTGATTCTGTCATTCTGTAAGTGGAATGCTTGCCAGGTAGATCACAAGAAATTCTCAGTGCTATTCATTCATCTACAAGCTCTAGATAGAGAACATCCAGGCTACATGTAGGTCTGTCCTATAAAACCACCACCAGGTTCTGTGATGAGGTTTGATGGAGATCAAGTCTGTGATCACCATTGGAACAGGCCAGCTTCGGAACCTTCGAAGCATTCAGAAAGACTAGAACGGACTATTTAAGAAAACACTGTGTGTTAATCATGCAAGATATCTACAGAGGTCTTACAGAGCTTTCCATGGAAGTTTTGCTACAATCTATGGCAAGAGAAAGTCATAAGCAGAAACCTAGAAGCGTGCATTGTCATTGCAAGAGCTGTTAGGAACCTTTGACTGTTAGCATCCTGCTGGAAAAAAAAAAGCAAGTGGTTTGAACCCGGAGTTCCATCTGTCACCACCTCTGACAAGACCTCATTAGCATGCAAGTGAGATGTCACTCAGTCGCAGTTTCCAAGACATTTCCTTGTCAAAGTCCACCAAACTAAATTACTCAGCAGAGAGGGAAAATGCACATTTATGAATACACAGGCTACACGCTGAAGGTGCATTGTCCAAGACAAATGCAGTTTTGCACCGCAGAGTTTTTTAAGTGAGCCTAGATATTTTTTGATTGAATTATATCAGCTGTGTGCTTTATAAAAATATTATTTCAAAGTCATTCTATCACCACCTCACCTATGGAAATGCGCTACTCAAATACGTGCTAATGCAGTTAATAGAAATTGGAAGTACACCTCTAGCTGCTAATACATCTATTGCTACAGCCACTAATAGTTAAAGTTACCTGGGTATCCATCTTGAATGCTGTTAAAGTCAGCTGATAACAATTATTCCAGCTAAACCATTCAAAAGGTGCTTTGAACTTGTTTATGGTCCTTCGTCACACTGTGCAGCCAGGTAGGAGGCTATGTTCTCACCTGAACAGAATACCATCAATAATTTAGAGTGTGAGTCAGGGACTTTGTCCTATGGCACTTGCATACGCATCATGGCCACTTTTCCAAGATAAGAACTAGAAACTGTATCTTCCTTGAGATTACATTGCAGACACCAGTGATCTCTGATTAGTTGGTATAAGTGTTTTATGTTAATTACAAGCTATCAAAATAAGTGACTGCATCTATCTGCTGTATTAAAACAGGAGTCAGCCCAAACCAGGACTTTGCAGACTGAGTGGTGGGTGCTCACCTGCATGTTGGGAGACCTGGAGGTCAGAAGATGAAGGAGAGGCCTAAGCTGGAAGCTCTAAGGTTAATAATGTATATTCCCTTGTTATAGTATCTCTTTTCCCAGGTTGAGGCTAAGACATGCTTAAAAATTAAAAGTGCAGATATCCCACAAAGGAGGAGCAGATGCTAAGACTACACATTCATCTTTAATGTGATTCCAACTCAGAACACCTGTTTTGCTAACTTTCTTGCATTACTGCAGTCTCTGTGATCTTTAACCCCACTGTATAATGTTATTCCTTAAATAAAACAGAATCAAAATAATTTTATAAAGAAGGAGTACCTGACACTAACATGCACGTATTTTCTTCTTCTTTTTTTCCTTCCTTTCTTTCTGCAGGGTCCTGATGGTGCAGCCAGATCCTGAGGAAAGGCACTCCCACCTCTCTCTGCTGGAATCTTGCAGTGCTGTCCTCACATTCCATCCCACAAACTGATGAAAAATTGGACCACAAACTTCTATTGATTTCTGAAGCCGCTTAAATAAAGAGAAAGAGAGAACATTTGCTCAGTTTTTTTGTCAGGTTCACCCAGTTCAATTCCCATTACAAATAATGTGGGGCACCTAAAGGCCATGGGCATACTTGCGTGGTGTCCATGCTCCCACAGCAAAGAAGCAGCACGCATAGATATGTAGAGCAAGGAAGTATGAGTACTAACATCAGAAAACTGAGCAGCAGCAAAGGCAACACCAACAGTCCTGACTGAATGCTGGAGCTTCTGTGTACATTTGCTTTGCAGGAAATGCTAACAAATACTGGGAAGCCACTCTGTTTATTACTTTGAGCACATTCCAGGAAAGGAAAATAAAAAATTGATCATAGTATGGCAGTACAGTACATAGATGGCAAGCACAATAATTTCTTATATTGACTTCAGTGTAGAAACCACTGAGGAAAATTCATTCATTTATAAATACACGAGTGAACATGAGTGTATCACTGAATGTTTTAAGGGGTGGAGAAAGAAAGTATACTCACACTAAGACAAACTCTTGGAAGCAAATGCTAAGCCCTTGCAATCATTTGTCTGCTGACAAAACCTTTTGTGCTCATCCTCATCCCAGTGCCCCCACCTACACAGCTGTGTATTTCAGTAAAATAAACCGCAGTTACTTTAACGTGCAGTGGTGCTGTTACCTTGACCACCAACAAAAGCACTGTTGCTCTTTCAGACACAACTTTGAAGTTGCCACCAGCCCTAATACCAAATGGACCTTTTCAAGACATCCATTCTCAGTAAGGAATGCCGAAGAACTGCTACATACAAAGGAGGATAAAGAAGACATGGAATTAAAGGAAGGGAACACTGCTCTTTGCAGCCTTAAGAGTTTAACCCAGAATTCTGCGTCACTTCAGCATTCGCACGGATGAAAACAGAGATGGGGATGTTGTGCTGCATTCCCTCTGCACCACGGAGTGATGGGTCTGCTTCTATGGACAGTTGGTGGAGAAACCATTCCATGTGATCTGCTCTTCCTCAGCCACACTGCACCTGGGTAATTGGCCTCATTACAGAGGAATATTTTAGCAGTCAGACGTGGCTTCATGCTACAGTGCCTTTGTGCAGACAGATCACCTTTAGCGATTATTTATTTCAGGAGTTCAGATTCCTGCCTTCCTGTGACATGATGAATGACTTTTAAGTAACATAATATCTGGTTTCCTCTTCTTTCACACACCCATTTCATTGCCAGTTGTCTTCAGTGACCAGATCTAGGATTGTTTGCAGTCAAATCAAATGGGAAAGAGAAACTCTTTACCACGTGCCCAGCCTCCTCTTGTTCATTTTTAATTGAATTCTTGCTTGTTTTAAAATCGCTATCAATTATTCACTCCTGAACTTATTAACTCTGAACATCACAAGTAATAAACAGGACTGCTCTACTGGTCAGTCAGAAGTACCAGAGCCTCTCTCATCACTGCTGGGCTCTAAGAAACACATCCTGGCCTTTCAGACCAGCACTCAGTCCTCTCTTTCATCCCCAGCTTTAACATTTGAAAAGAGTATTTTTTTTTTTTTTTTTTTTAATGAGCTAAATTAAATCCTTGATGTTTTGTTTATAACCCACATTGGTTCCCAAGCCAGCTGGGAGGAAACAAACAAAGCAGTAAAGCAAAAGAAACAGCAACAAAAACCCAACAGAGGGAACGGGAGATAATTTGATCCCAGTCACACAGAACAAAACTGAAACCTGTGCTCTCTGTGATCTCAAAACCTCTCTGCACTGCGTGCTGGCAGCATTCATACCATCACAGGAGATCAAGCATTTCAAGATGCAAGGCTCTTCAGTCAAATCAGATTCAAGTACATTATTCTGACGTTGCATCCAAGGCCCAGCAAGCAGCCTCAGCACTGCTGAGTGGGAGGTGTGCCATCTGCACACACACAGAGCCATCACCAGGCTCAGGTGGGCACACGGCTTCAACCAGTGCAGGCCCTCATGTAGGCAAAAAAAAATTACCAAAAAAGCAATGCTGTGGGTTGACTGGAGTGCTGAAAAATGCACAAGATAATTAGTTTAACAACTATGCAAGTAATTTTTTTAGCTTTATTCTGTTAGCAATGGAGGGGTGGCACGTGAAGCAGCTGGAAGGGGTCAAGGTGCTCCCTGGGATGGTGTTTCTTGTCACTAGAAGCAGACCCAGCAATAACTGGGAATGATGAATCAATTTCTTATGATTTAATAAATGCATTTGTAATTTACCAACCTGTGGAGCTTATGACTGCACAGAAAGAGGATTGATAGAGGAGTTCAGACCTGGACGCAGCCCTGCTCAGCCACAAGCTGCTGGTGTGCATTTACCAGAAATTGCCTTCTGTGCATATGATAATGCAGTACAAAGGAAACCTGTTTTAAAGCAAACAAACACTTTAGCTAGCCTGCATTCTAAGGCCCGAGCTGCTTAGGTCTACCTCATCTCAGCCTTCCCACAGCATTACACTGTATATCTCACTTAAACACACCGTGAGAGCTTCACTTTCACATTTATAAAACACAACTAACCGGGCTTCCTTTTCCTTGCATGGCTTCTGTGAATATTCAGACACAAACTGTTGTGCAATGCTAATGTGTAAGAAAGCAATTAAAAATGCCAAAGATAGATAGAGGGCTCCTAGGAGAATGTAAAGCTGTAAAAAATCTATTTCAAACTCACTTCTCATGCAGGTCACTAAATCTGTGCCTATAATATTAGGAGTGTGCTGGCTAACTGGCCACTAACTATACAAAAGCCTTTTCTCTCCAAGTTCAATCAAAAGGACAACAGCATATGACAGACCCCTTGTATCTTTTGGTATTTTAGCCTGTCACAGCAGGGACCTCCTGCAGTGCTAGGAAAAGAAGGTTTTTTTGCTGGCCAAGCTAAAGCTAACAAAAATACCTAATGAGTAGAGGAGCTGAGAAGCTTGTGCATTTAGCTACGTCTAAAGTAGCATGTGCACACTGAATGCAGGCATAAAAAATTAATTCCAGAGATCCTATCAGATATACTTTCAAGTGACTGGAAGAAAAAAAAAATACTATTTTCTGTAACTGTTTTTACTTGAATCAAACATTTTTTTTGGAGGGGAGGGGAATATATACAACCATCACATCCATCTACAAGAAGGGAAAAAGAACTTCTGCCCTACACCCTGAGCATTAACAATGCCTTATGCCTTGCAGGATCCTGGTCTGACTGTTCACCTCCTCTCCCTAGCACTGGTCTCTCTCCCTGTCGATTATCTCCACCCCTCTCACCTGTACCACAGTTTCTCACCATCCCAGCCAACTTTCCCCTAATGTGGCACGAAGCCAGATGAGGCTGATGGACCTTAGGGCACACCGTGTGCTCTGGTTTGAGGATGCAGTGGAGAAGCTGCAGGTGGGAGAGGTATGTGACTGTATGTCCCCCATCAGGGATACCTGAGTTTCACATCAGGCTTTCAGTGCAGAAAATATTCCCTTCTGTTGCTCTAAAATGTAATGTGCATCCTTTCACACAAAATAAGCTGGGAAAAAAAAAAAAAGAAGTCAAATGGCATCTACCAGCAGAAAGGAGCTTCATTCCATAGGAGGAATTAAGGTAGAGCAGAGCTTTCATCTGTGATAGCACCTTTGTTCCAAAATGAGCTGAGCATGGAGAAAGAGCTAGAGCTTCTGTTCAGAATCAAAGACAAGAAAAAAAGTGTTCATTCAGATGTTAGCTTATGCTGCAAGTGTGACGTGCTTCAGAAGAAACTTTACAGGCAGTCAAAAGAAGGCATAATTGACATCCGGGTCCAGATGGATGCCTCTGCACAAGGCAAGGAGAGCAGTTAGAAAGGTGCAGTCAGTACATAAACATTGGGTAATCCTTCTTCTTCTTCTCCAGGACAAACTCAGCCTATAGATTTGATGACAAAACTTCCATGACTAAGTAGCTGTTAATTAAATGCGTAATATATAATTATTACATGCAACATGCCTGAGCTCTTCAGGCATATTTACTGGTGTTCCAAACAGGACACGTGTTTGGAATCAGTTTGATTCTGTTTGTCATGTCCCTCTAGAGTGGTTGTGTAGTTTATTTATCCTTCAGGCAAACCTGAAGAGGAAGCTAAAGCAAATGCAAATACATTAAAGGAAATGTACTTTGAAAGAAGTATCCATCAACCTCTCCCATTTAAAGGAGAATCCAATATTTAATCAAAGTCTTCTGTAATTAGGAAACTTGGTTCCACAGTCGTTAATCCAAAGAGGAGCATCACTGATGGATTTGTTGCTTGAATGAAGTATTTTGGCAAAGCCAAAGACTCAATAAAAATCGACGCTGTCTTGCAGCCCACTACTGACTCATTATTTGCTGCAAAGAAAGAGCACAGAGAAGGATTTCACGAACCCCTGTATGACTTGGGACTGCTAGAGCAGGGGTTGTCAGACTGACTCCTACAGTATGGATTGGCAAATAAATTTCCTAATGAAAATTCAGTATATGACCATTGCTAATATCTAAAGCAACGTGCATCTGTGTGACAAAATGATTAAATTCCTTCTGTATTCAGGGGTTGTCTTTACAGAAAAACGCCACTTGCTAATGACAAAAATGCTGGCTTTATGATAGAAAGAGAAGAGATGCTCTGTTGCAATGTGGTAATAATGCCTTTGTTCAGGGTTACACAGACAACTTCATTTTAAAGTCCTAAATAAAATTTCCAGTGAGGAGTTTGGGGAAAACACTTAGGAGTTTCTTACGTTTGCACGACCAGTGACAAATCTGTTTAAAATAGGGCTGAGTTTATAGGAGAATAAGGAGTTCTTCATCAGCCCCTCATGCCTCTATTTTCAAGTTCTGCAGAGTCGTGTATGTAGCAATAAGGTACAACAGGTGCATGATCAGGTCAGACTCTAATGTATGTATGTATCATCATGTATGTATGTATCAACAGACAAGTTCTACCTAACGCAAAGCTCAAAGCAAGAAAATTATGTAAAAGTGAAGCCTGGAATAAAAAACCCTTGTTTCGTTAAACTTAAAATACAATTTGACTCTGCCATGCCAATGTATATGAGCTATCTGCATTAAATTGTGTTTAATTTAACTCTAGAACTATAGGGCCCAATTAAAAATAATGAGGCCTGTCTCCAACTGTCAGGCTCAATTAGAGATAATGGGAACTGATAGTTCCTGGAATAGATTCATTTTTGTCTGATAGACGAACTAGGGCAGGGGTCTTGGCAGGGGTCATTGGAATAGACCTGGCAACAAAACATGGGTCACTCAAGCTTAAGGAGTCTTAAGGAACCTAGTTATTAAATAAGGAAGTAGGAAGTAAATCAAATCCAAAAGCACATGAATAACCCCAATAGATTCTCTTCTTCTGTTAAACATGCATATATTGCAATTCATCTAGTCATTAAGCTGCCCATTTTAAACCACAAAATATGTACCACAGAAAGGCTAAAATTGACGAGATGAAAGAAGAACTGGAAAATAAGTGCCCAGCTTATTTAGGAGTGCAAGAGGATCAGTATTTTTCCAATGTGATGCTCCAAATATTTTACTAAAATGGCAAAGGATTTGTTTTACTTAAAGATTATAAAAACCAAAAGGAGGAAAGAATATTTGGATTAGGAAACCCAGCTGTATTGACAGACGTTACTTATGACGAGCAGATTGCTTCCTCTTCAGCCCCAGCAACAAACATAGGAAAAACTTGTCAGCTTCTGCTAAGCACTTTCAAAGATGTAACTGACCAGTCAGGCAAATTCAGAAACGCGCCTGTGAGGAATGAAGACATGTGTCCTTGAGGAAACATGAATGGGTGATATGGCTCGTGACAACTTTTAGGCACTAGACAGTAGCTGTCATTTTAGATGAGTAATTAATCTTGAACTGAGAGGGAGATGTGGAGCACTGTTGGCTGTTTATTCGGCTAGAATGACAGCCAGTGTCTGTTAGCACCGCCTGTACCCTGCCTGGAATCCGTAACCTCTCCGAGGCAAAGCTTCCCTGTGCATCCATTGTCAACAGCAATGACTCTGAAGTTCGTGTTGGGCAATGCTGACGTGCTGTGCCTTGGCTTGCCTTTTGTTTCTGTGTGAAGACACTTTTTTAATCTAATGATATCTTTCTCAATGTCTAATGATGCTCGTGCTACGTGCTGCTGATGGCATTTTATCCTCTGTTCCCCTCCCCCTTACATGTATGGGCCTGCAAAGTCATGTTTTGCATTTTAAATCTGTTCTCTGGGACTCCCAAAGAAAGAAAGAAAGAAGGGTTGAGCGTTTGAGCTTCCCCACAACACGATTTACTCTTTGTGCTGAAAGAATGTGCAAATTTATGATTGGGCATGTTATTTTTCTTCATACTTCCCTTCTTGTGTGCTAAGAACCTCGATGAAGGACTCTCTACTGCCATTACAGAGCACCATGTCACTACAAGACAGCACAGTGCTACTGGCACCACAAAGTTTTGTTCCCTTCTCCCATTGTCTTTCCTTGGTTAAAAGCACTGGCTACGGGTGACAGCCTCCTTGGCTTGGTCCGTACTGCTCAGCAGTAGGAATTAACAGCAGCAGATCCTCAGCAGATGGGAATTAACACATACAAGGAGGATCTTTGGAGCCTGCCTCATGGTTGTGTGCACTCATGTAACATCTGGAAGGAACTGGATATAGATGTCAATTACCATCCTTATAGTGACATAGTGTTAAAAACAAAAGTACGTGTTTACTAGACTCTGAAGTATGCCCAGCTCATGTCATACAGCACATGGGAGAACAGAAGTACTGAGATTCTGGAGAATTCTGTTATCTGTATCAGTATGTGTCACCTGCACTCAGCACAAGAACCTCAGGAAGAAGACTATTTTCCACAAGCAACACTTCACATCAGTATATCTATTATACATACACATGTGTACATACAGGAATGTATGTATATGTGCAACTTTAACCCACAGAAAGCATTACTGCCCACAGTTATTGTTGTACCTCTCTGCTGGAAGAATCAAATGTTTTTTCATTCTCAGTTGAGCTTTATGACTTTGGTCAATGCCAGGAGGTAAATTCTGTGAAATTCTCATCTCTCTCTGTCTTGGTCTCATCTTGTAAGTCTCAGTTTTCTTAAGTGTTAACAATTAGATTTCACTTCAAGGAAATTTCATTTCTTTTTCCTTCATTGCAGCAGCAAAATTTGATGAAATTTTTGCATTTCTACAGCCTCTTCTATCAAAGTCTCTGAAAGTCTTGTGAAAAAGCTAACGGAGCCCCACCACAGTAATAGCAGACATTGTTGGTTCTACAGAAGAATTAACCAAGCCACAGCTCACCACATCATGCTGCTATTCATTTTATTTTGCAGAACTCATCCAATCAGTCGCTTCAGTGTTTAATTCCAAATAACAAATTTTTGAGGAAGTGAAATTTTCATTTTCATCACCACGCAGTAAATTTGTTTCTAGTTCTGCTGTTCCTAACTTGGATGTCTAACTGAGTCCAAGACCTGGTGTGCAAAAGTTTATGACACAAGCTGAAATAATGAGTTACTGCCTTAATTAGCAAAGCCATACAGAAAATGTGGAAATCTGTGACTGTGCAAGATTACACACATGGTCAATGACAGTGGTAAGAGAAGAGATGTACTGCCCAACAACTAATTTGGGCCCATCTATTTTGCATATTTTCTTCAAAATTGCTTTTCCCACACAGAACATAAAACAAATGAAAAAGAATGAATCTGATCTCTCACAGTACCTGTACTCAGTATTCACAGGAAACAATGAGGAAGTGAAAATAGTGATGAGAAACAGCATTTGGATTAGATTTCTTTTTTAAAACCTTCACTTCAAATGAAGAGAACGAAACCCAAATATTATGCACTAAAAGAAATTCTGCAAACACTGTGAAATTCCTTAGTTTTTAGAGCACACTAAAAAGTATTTTGCAATTTCAGGAAGTCCATTTTTGATCACATTTCTATATTAATGGTTGAAATCCAACAGTGCATTCTAATCTGAGCTCTGTGTGATAAAACAAACGGCTTCACACAATGGTGCACACCAAAATGAAAAAAACCTGAATCAAAGATACAGATCTATATGCAAAACAATGCCTAAGCAAGTCCTTCTGATTATGTATTCAACTTCAGGGTTTCTTAGAGTGTTTTAAAATTTACTGAGGGCATTTATAGTCATGAAGCACTGACACATGACATGAACAGTGCTAGGTGTGCCAGTGCTATGAGAGGGACAAAATGACAGAAGGTGGGAAAAGCAGATTTAATGTCAGAACTTCACACTCACGTGACTCTGAATGATTTTCACTTCACCCAGTGGCACAGTGCCACAATGGAGAGTTGCTTCCTTTTCTAAAACCACATACACAGAAGAATACATGGTTTTAAATTCATGCATAGGAAACAGCTGAAATAATCCACAAGACTGGCAACCAGCAAAGGCAAGCATGAATACATCAACCTTCCATTTGCCAAGTTGGCCAGGAATAGCATTCTGATGCTGAGTGAGAGAAAAGGAAATCAGTTCCCCATGTGGTTACAAAACAGTGCTACACGTTTAC
The DNA here is from genome assembly GCF_019232065.1 of Centrocercus urophasianus. Lineage (NCBI taxonomy): Eukaryota > Metazoa > Chordata > Aves > Galliformes > Phasianidae > Centrocercus > Centrocercus urophasianus. Next base: position 5,843,800 of record NW_024884867.1, read on the forward strand.
ATAGCACTGAAATCAAGCAAAGCCAAATGCCAGCTGCTAGATTTCACACATACTACATCCAACATAAAGGATAATCTTATACATGGTTAATTCTGCCTCCCTGGTGAAACCAGATCCTTTTGACTGGACTCTTGGTTTGTTTTCAGTTTCACACTAATATCAGCCCACTGTAGCTTGATGCTATAATCCTACAGAGCTCGGTGTGCCTGACTTTTCAGTGGGTGCATCTTCAGAATCGATTTCTATTGCTCCACAGAACTGCCCTTAATTTGGTATAAAAAGTGAGACGTTGTCATCACTTAAAGCTGAAGACTGTCACCACTAGAAAAACCAAACGTTTATCTTTCAATGGCATTTGAAGAGGTTCTGAAATACAAAGAGACTCAGCAGGCAGTCGATGAATTCCCCCTGGCCCCACAAAAACATGACAGAGGAAAGAGAAGGAGACACATAATTCATCTTGAAGATACCGGAGGTTTTCTTTTTTTTCCTGCTGAGTTGGTCTAGTTTGGAACGAGCTACACCGGAGCGCATCGCAGCACTGGGGCAATTCCCCATCACCCATTTGGTCAGCTAGGTACTGTAGCAGAAGCTGCCAAACAATTGGTTTATTCTCTTGTGATAGTAACCCAGGAAACAAATCTATGATGACACTGTTACATGCATTCGTGAACTTCGTGGCCTTGTAGGTCACTGGACAAATCTCTCTAAACTGAACTGTTGACAGTTCTTTGCAGGGTTCCCCACAGGAAACTGAAGGTTAATTGACCATTCTTTCAAACCATGAAATGCTTTTGAAAATGTTAGTTTTAAGTCCCGTAGCCTAAAATCTGATGAAACAGCGTAACTGTGCTGTAGTGTCTTGTAATTACTGGAAATTTAAAAGTATGGTCAAGGAAGGTGCAGAAATGGCTTAATTAGATTCCCGTGTCACGTAAACATGAAACAATGCTCATCTGAATTGTGATTTTGTTTAGAACAGAGATGTTGAGGTAGCAGGACACCTGCCAGAGAAGCTGTTATAATAGAAGTGACTTCTTCTTGATTATGTTAATTTGGTGATGGCCTTATTAAGAGGAGGACTCTTACATCTTTAGTCTTAGATCCTTAGAAAAATAGGCACATGTTTACCTCACATGGATAACCTCACTGACCTCGTGGGAACTGTCACGGTTTGTATCTGCAGGACTCTTCCACCTGGAAAGTCACACTGCTGTAAACATCCGCCGAAATCCCAGCAATCCCCCGAAGTTCATGAATAACTGAAATAAAAGCAGATTTGATGTTCTGAGGTACAATACAAGTGACAAATCAGTTACATACCACTTCAGATTTGCAGAAGCTACAAAGAAATCTGTGACTTTGTCTTGCACAGGCTGAAGATTGAGCTGTGCCTCCAGCTGAGGCAGCAAACAGCCACTGAGAGACACAAGTTCCCAAAGGAGCTGCGTACACAACCTCACGTTCATTGCTTCTGTGACAAAACACCGTGTTTTTACGGAAGAAAAGCAAAGCTTTCCATTCTTCTTCTTTCCCATCTTTCCACATACAAAGAGGAAAATCCTAACGTGAGAATAGGTATAGATAAAAGCATTGTGACTATTTGTGCAGTGCAATCCATGGAGATTTGATGAAAACTATCAGGAATATTGTTTATAGAAAAGCTCGCGACTATGGGGAGGAAACAGACTAGATCTACTTGTAATTCTCTCCATTGCTCTCTGGCTGTAAAAAGAGCAATAAGGAGATCAAAATGGACTATTTTGTCAGCAGCCTCTTTCCATAGCTAACTACAGTTACACATGACATACGTCAGCCAGCAGCATGTTGAATAAACAGTGGGTGTTAAAAATATGCACTTTCTACCCCAAAGTGCAAAATAAAAGCATTAACAGGTATGCTTACATAATGCAAGGATTTGGCTTAGCTTCACAAATGCAGGCATTCAAAACAATGGGTTTTTGTCCCAACCTTTCGCACTGATGTATTTCCATCAACTATCAAAGTTCTGGCAATATGACCTTCCACACACACTGGCACTGACTGTCACACACCGCAGTATCTACAGATGATAGAACGGCACATGGAAGCAGTTTTAGCCTCAGTCCTGATTTTGATAATTTCTACAGTCTCATATTAGATCCTACATCACTGAAAGTAACTATTTTGCTGGAAGCTAAGTAGATATGTATGAAAGCTACATTTCTCAGGGATCGCTCTCTTGTTAATGAGATTTGGAGGGTTAAAATTCGCTAACAAGCTGTGATAAAGGCCATTACAATGGACATCAGAAGTGCTGGAAAACACATCAGCCAATCAGAATTCTCTCGTCACATCACTTGCTCCATAACATTGTGTGTAATTGCACAATTACACTATCTATAGAAAATGTTTGCCCCCAAATAGATACGTATCAAGGCAAAATACTGCTGTATTCACTCACAAAGGTAAAACTGTGCTATGTTTTGGTTTAAGTGGATAAATTATGAGCAGACCGTCGGTTTGTGTTTCCTAGTGGACTCCCTTTGTGACTTTGCCAGCTCTTAAAATGCAGATAATAATGGCTCTGTATTCTGTGTTATAGTGGCATGTAGAAGCCCCAGGCCCATCCTCTCAGCTGTCATTAGAAATACAGCAGGGAGATCATCTCAGCCTCAAAAAATATTACTTTCAAATGCATAGCTTCATTTAGCACCTAAACCTAAGACCCATCGAAGTACAAGAAGGATGCTGGCAAGCTGAGCAGCTATATCTCCAATTTTTTCCTAACCTCCAGAATTACTCAGTAATATGCCGTCCTAAAAATTACATCTGAATGCATCAACAAAAAATAGAATTGAAATAATAGCAATGAAAATAATGTTCAATAAAATAAAGTCGGGCTACCAGCAAAGCTTCTCTTTCTGATGACACACTTTACCCTAACTAACCTGGACACAGAATTTCTAGCAGCAAAGGCATCTTGAAATGAGCAAGTCAGGCACTAGGACCTCCAGAATGTTTCCCTTACCTTAGCCATGAGGAAGGGCCTTTTTGTCCGTTACATCCATGCATGTAATCAGTGATTGTGCCTATTGTAGAACTCAGATTCACCATCTGTACGCTCCCAAGTGGCCAGGCGAGTGCTAAAACCCCATCCCTATGGGATTAATCTGCAATTTCACACTAAATGATTTTTAAGTGTAATTTGTTACAATACAGTATTCTAAAAGAAATTTTAAAAAAAGCCAAAAAAGGCAAACGACAACAAACGGTCAGTTTTGCACTGCAATGAGAGGAGGAAGCTTGTCAAGTGCCTGCGTTAAAATGGGTCTTACAGAATCCACTTTCACATTGGTTTCATGTAGACATGAAAAGATCTTGGTAACTGCAATAGCTGCTTTTTATTTCTGAGGGAAAGAATACAAAACCAAACCCAGAGTCTGTGCACTGAGCAGGGGATGAAGGATAAAGTACTCGCAATCTTGTCTGGGGACTGAGAATTTGCACAGTGAAGTTTCAGTTTGTATTATAAATAGAATATTTCAGTTTTATATGAGGAGGGATGTAAAAGCACCAAGTAGACAAAGGAGGGCAAAAGGATCCACTCTTCCACACGAAACAAAGCTGGCTTTAAGCGTGCAAGGAAATGTCTCCTTTTTAAGAAGCACCGACTGCTTTGAGAAGCACCACTTTTCACCAAGCAGAGGGCACTGATCTTGACTCACACAATTATTTTCTCAAAACATTTCAGATGCTTGGCCAAGATGGAAGAAAACTGTAATCAGAAAACGTGCCATGTGAGCAGTAAGACTGGGGGTCAGGACAAGTCAACATCCTTGTACCAAAATGATGATGTATTAACATGGAGCAGTTTTCCAACCCTGCTGTCGTCAATGTGGCAACTGTGGCTCCCAGTCTAAGCAGGTCTGAGGTAGGGGAAACACTTTGATTTTAAAGCCTGACCACGTGGAATGCAGAAGTGATCGAAGTCTTTGCAGAGTTATTCTAAATCTTGGCTTTTGAGGGTTCCATAACTCTCTCTTGTTAGTTTTGACTGAATCATCTGAAGTACACTTGAGAGTGGGGAAAATAAAACAAAACTGTTTTATGGTGACCTCACTTCATAGCAAAACGGATTCAGTTCAATGTCCAAAGCAAGCTACTGCAGTTCAGATGATAATTCACAGAAATTAAAGCTAATTTTAGGATAAATTCACAGACAAGGAAGTCAATGCCTTTACAAAGCGCATTCCTTGCTTTTCTTTGTAGTTTTCTTCCGCTGTTACTCCAGAGAAGGAAAGAATTTAACTGCTGAAGATCGTGTTATTTTAGAGATCACGTGTGAAAACTTTCTTCGTAACATTCAACCAGAACCTTTCTTGCTGCAACTCGCTAAGCACTCCGTGTTTGCAGAACTAAGCCCTTCATCCCTTCACATTTCAGTTTAAGCTCCCCTAGCGAGTAAGATGGGTTATCAACCACCTTCCTGCTCCATACCTGTGGTAATCCGGCCCTTGGAAGCAGGAGGGGCGCAAATCACCTGCACGAGGGAAACGAATCAGGTGTATTGCCGATATTTGGACAACATTTCCCGGGATTGTCTCTCTGATGGTCTGCCGTGACAGGACGAGGGGAAACGGCTTCAAACTAAAAGAGAGGGGAGATGCCGATCGGATAAAGGCGGGCACCGAGGGCGGTGAGGCGGCGGCCCAGGGCGCGCGCAGCGGCGGCCTCACGGCGCCTCCCCGCGTCCGCCGCTCAGCGCGGGGCTCCGCGCGCCTCCTCGGCCGCTCCCGGGCAGCTTCCCGGGCTCGGATGGGGGGTGGCGGAGGCGGCGGGCCGAGCGGCGGGGAAAGCAGGACGGCATCGGGCGGGGCGAGCCCGGCTCGGGCGGTTCTCCCCTCAGAGATTTCATTTTCCCCTCCTGACACTCAAACCGCCGCCGCACGTTTGAATGCCGCCCCCCTCCTCCTGTTTTCCCCCGCTCTTCTCTCCCTCCTCCTTTTTCTTTCTTTCTTTTTTTTTTTTTTTAACCCTCTGGAAAGTTGCGAGAAGTTCGTCTTGCGCTTCTTTTTTTTTCTTTTTTTTTTCTCTCTCTCTCGTCACGACCCGCTCCCGCCGTGCGGAGGGGGATCAAGGGGAGGCGTAGGGAAGGGGGCTGGGGGGGGGGGGGCTGAGGGGGGCTCTGAGGAAACGCGCTTCCCCAGCCCTGCCCCGGCCCTGACCCCCGGCCGCGCATGCTCCAGGCTGGACAGCTCCTGAGAGGGAAATTTAAAATCGGGGCAGGAGGGCGGCTGTGCCGCGGCGCCCACGGGGAGCTCCGGCCCCGCACGGCTCCCTCCGAACCGCCTGAGGAGGACCGAACCGCCCCCCCGAGGGCGCGCAGCGCCGCGTTCTGACGGCCGCCAGGTTGGTGGGATCCGGGGGTCGCGGGTTCGGGGCCGCCCTGGGGCACGGCGGGGCTGCGCTCACCTGAGGGCGGCCCGCAGCGCCGCGCCGTGCTCGGGGCAGAGCTCGCGGTGAATCGCCGAGCGCGTTGGCTTCGCCCTTATGACAGCGTTTTTTAGCTGGTTGTGTGGCCTAAGAGCGGGCAGCGCGCTCGGAGGTGGCGCCTTTGGTTCCGCTTTCCCATCGCTTGGGGTTTTCGGTTGGAATTTTGTCGGTCCCTTCCCCGTGCTGAAGTGCTGGATAGCTACTGCGTGTGTGCCCATAAATGTTTTCTTCGGTTTTATTTCTTCCTCTCCCACCCCCCTTTCCCCTCTTTTTTTTTTTCTTTTTAATTTCCTAAGGAGATGATAGAAAGCGACCTCCCGTCCACGATGTCAGGACTCATCCGGAGCTCAGGGCACAGCCAGCACGCTGCCCAGGAGTACAGGTGAGGGCTTTATTGGTGGAGAACCACACAGCACCACCAAAACCTGCCAACTGATGGCACACAAATGATTCTCACCGTTTCCTTATGCGACCCTGTTCTAAAAAGCCAGCTGTGTCATTTCTCTTGCTCCTCTTGCTCTTCTCGAGCTGAACAAAGTGGAGGGCAGCTATAACTCATTGCTTACTTAGAGTGATTCCTATTTAAAGCAATTTGATGCTAAGCCATATTAAATGCACCTTCCAAGCCACGGGCTGACCTTCCACTCTCTCTCTCCTGTATGAGTGTTACCAGACAACATGTAGATCAATTATTGTTAATTTAGAATTATCTAAGAGTTTCCTTTCAGGTTGCCTTTTGCATTATTGTGCAAAGACTGAATCACATGCAATAAGCACCAGATAAATTTTTCATTAAGACAAGCAAAGTACATACCTAATACTCCAAAGCACTAGTTTATATATATATTAGTTCTAATAATATTGGTGAGAGCAAATCTGGTTTTGCCAACAGCCTCTGATAATTTTTCTATACCAATACACATCTTTCATCATGCAAAGGCATTGTTAGAAGTCATGGGATAGTTCTGCATGAATTACAGTGCGCTGGGTTAAGTTAGGTTACATCTTGTCACATGATGCCAAGTTCCAAGAAACACATAATAACACGATCTGGCTCTTACAATAAAGAAAAGGATCTCTTTTTTTTTCTTTTTTTCTCTTGTTGTTGTTGTTTTAAAATGAGGAGTGAGAGGTTCTCTCCTCCCTCCCAGCCTGAGGGTGTTTTCTGTGGGTACCAGTGCTCAGCCGCAGGTATTCTTCTATCAGCCTCTCTCTATTCAAAATGCAAACACTGCACTGCAGCCCCTTGCAGCTCAACAAGTGATTTGTTATACCCTCCTCAGCCACTGTGGAAGAAGGGTTGTGGAACTCTGTTTTGCTGTTTATTAAAGCATTCTTTGCTCCGGACGTTTTGTTGGCTGTGTAAATATTTGTAAAGAAATATTCAGTATTTAATGAGGGGTGTGTATGAGAGAGGTTTCTGGGTGCTTACATTTAAGTCTGTATCAGTGCCTTGAAGAGCACACCACCCTAACAAAGACCCTTATTATGGGGAGAATTATTCTTTAACTCATTTTAAAAAGCCCCCCCTTTTTTTTTTCCTTTGAGAAAGATTGGATTTATCTTAGTGCCAATAAAGGAATTGTAAGAGTTTCTCCTTTATTGGGAAGTCAGCTCCTTTTAAAAACTACTTTTAATCTCTGTTAAACATTCTGAACTCGAAGATCAGAGTTCTCTGAAGTTTTTAACCCATTTGTGATTTCTTTACTGCAGCTTTAAAGTGAATTATTTGACCTCATTTTATAGTGGCGAATTCTGATAAAAATGCATAAAATCTGAACTGCACCATAAATGCAGAGCAGTATTTGTCCTACTTCATGAGAAAACACTTTGGATTATGTAAAAGAAAATCTTTTAGACTGAATGATTTTAAGAAAAGAATAGACCTGTCAAATTCTATCAGCTCTGTTTACTCTCCTGCTGTCACCACAGTCCAGCACTGGAACCCACAGTCCCGAGTGCTCCATGGGGGAGCATCAAGGCTCTGCAAAATGGGGAATGGCCTCCAATTAGTGAGTGGGAGGCTGGGTCTGGGCTGAGAATGCTCTTCTGTCTCACTTGGAATCTTTCAATTGGGCAATTGGACTTAGAGGAGAGCAGGCTTTCCTGTGAGGCTGCAGCAGAAAATGCTGAAAAGGGGGAGAGCGTGTGTGCATGTGAGCTGGGGATCAAAGCAGTGAATACCTATACGTTTTCATGCACGTATGCATAGATCTCAAAATGACTGATTTTTTTAATGGAGAAAAAAAAGAAGAGGAAAAAAATCACTAATGTTAGCAGACATTAGAATTCTCTGGATCTAAAGCATCTGTAGCATATTTGACGCAGCACATGGCAGCCTAATCCTCCTAACTACTCTATGCAAAGACCTGGGCTGTTTGCACCTTGATAAAATTATTTGGGCAAACATCTCTTCTGTGAGATGTAAAACATCATGCTGTCTGGGAATGATTAGGGCCATGGTAGCTTCCCCAGCTCCTACATTTCTCTGGGACTGTCACTGCCAGGCTGTCAATGCAAAGTGAAGCTGCCTATTAGCCAAAAAGTGCCTCTATCAACTTTCCCAGAGAAAATACTCCTACCTTCAGTATTTTCATAACTGTAGCAGTGACAAGAATTGCTGATGATTTCATTTCACATTTTGGGGAATAAAGGCAGAGAATCCTAACACTGGGATTTTTAAACTTTCAAGACTTCAACACTTGGCTAATTCTAATGAATAACTGAATATTGTGCTGCTGCATAAGTATTTTGATGTGGAATCAGAGTACATGCTTACCTTGTAGTGGTGCTCCTGTATCATTTCAGCACAAAGCTATGTGAGTTATAGGAGCCCACTCAAAGACTCTAAACCAATGGAGAACTTTCATAATCTTCAATGGGCTTGGAGCTGGTCTTTGAGTTATTTATTTGCCTTGTGAGTGCTCCAAGAAATACTGAATATAAGTAATATAAGCAGTATTGAAATTTGCAATTCATTTTCTTGCAGTTTAGTTTTGCTGAGCATTAATAACTGGTGCAAGAGAAGTAGAAGATCTATTGCAATGTATTCGAGTGCAGAATTGGATTTAACATGAAAACCTTTAGGATTTGGAGCCCCACTGAGGCAGATGAAGGGAAAATAACAGATTTACAGTAGTTTACTTTTGGCTTGGCTAAAGTAGGCTTTTACGTGACTATGAAGTATTCAATATATCAGAAGACTGTCCTTCCTCTTCTTCCCATTTTAACTGTCCCTTTGATTCTTAAATACAGTATTTATACGATATTAAACTGATCAGCTAATCTAATTCAGTTCTTTTTCTGTAACCTTGAATTTCTACACACACAGTTTGGCATCAAATTGTGCTTTAAAAGGTTTTTGGGTTAAGCTGACCTTTAGTTCATGTCCTGAACAGTTATGGTTTTACTTTCTCTAACCATTGATTCAGCGACTGCTTAATCCTGGCAGCAAATCCCATGAGCCTTGGATTGCCATGTCTACAGTCTTCACAGACAACCAACACGTAACCACTACGTTCCCTATGTTCTAGACATGACCAGAGATGACATGGCGTTACAGAGGTGAAAATGGTGGACAGTCTTTATCTTTTATGGCACTCGGGACATTTTGGCTCTCCTAAGTAGTAGTCTCATAGCTGGTTTTGGAGCGAGCTACAGTTGGGTGTTTTCCACCATCAATCCTGTGGATAGATGGAGGCTGGGGTTTGCACGAAGTAAATTTCTGCAGACAAAAGGTTACAGATGCATAACTAACCACATCATAATTGTTCCTGAAGAAAATGTCAGTGTCCATTCCCTTGACACCATGTGTGTCTGACAGGGAGTGAGATAATGACTCGATGTGTCGGAGGAATTTCATCACAGGACTTGCTTCATTCTTTCAAAAAAATGTGAGAAACCTCCTAGGAATCAGTCAAACTGAGGCTGCAGTGGATTGATTTAAGTGGATTAGCTCAACTGTTTCCTATGCAGTTCCTGAAATGTGCTAATCAGTATTAATAAAAAAAAAAAATAGTGGCCCTTGCTTCTCATATTGTCTTGCAATTGCTGCCAGAGCTGGGAAGGACTGGTTGTAGCTGGGCAGTACCTAGCAAGATTCCAAGGCTCTTCTGTTTCCAATGAAACCAGAACTGAGCTCCTGTGTTACCTCATAAAAGGTGCTTGACCTTCAATTCAAGACAAGGAAGCAGAAAACTTGCCTTTTTTTCAGCATTCTTGTGAGAAACCTCACGTGCTCAGGGCTCCCCGCTCTTCTTTTGCCCACTGAAAAAGTCTCGCCTGTGCGGAAAGCGCAGCACAACTTCTGCAAGGGAGACAGGTCTGACAGCAGCGCAAAGCACGGCATATTTCATGTCCCTTCTACACTGGATTAACTATCTGCACAGGATCCCAGGCAAGTAAATCAGTTCTTTGCTAATGAATAGCAGCTGAAGCAATGTTAAAGGAAAAAATAGCTTCCCCAGTAGACAACGCAACTGACCGTTACACAGAACATTCGTGTAGCATCAGATGCTTCAACACATTTTTGCATCAAGAAGAAACTTATTTTGACATTAGTTACAGCTCTTTTTTTCTTTTTTTTTTTTCCCCCAACAAAACATACTGTAGATTAAGATACAGGCTGCATCTGGGAAATCTTAACCTACAGGAAGAAAGAGTGACTGTGTGGGTGAAGCAGAGCAAGGAGTGAGCTCTGGGTTTGCTGCTGACACTGCTGCTCACTTCCTGTTAGGCTTAAGCAAATCATGTAGGTCACTTGTAATTCAGTTTCCCTTCATCCCATACCAAAATGAGGTAACGGGGTGTTGTGAAATTCTGAGCTGAGATGTATAAAAGTCTCTTACAGCACTTCTATAACTGGTTCTTTTAGAGGATAAATATCTTTGCAGAAGGTTTTTGGAGAATCACCTTCTCTTCTGAGCCATGGTGTTATGAAAAGGAGAAGAGCAACACCTGACAGGGTAATTATTTGCTTTTTGCTTTGGTTCATCTAATCTAAAGTTTCCCGAGTTGTAGTAGAGGAGGGATGTTCTGGTTGTTCCTGGACCGCTGCCTAATTTCTCTTCTTATTTCCAGCAAGGCCAGAAATTACTAAATTTCTGAAGACAGGGAGGAGAAAGGCAGGCTGGGCACTTTGGAGTGGATGGGTAGTGGGATTTCAAAAGGCAGAGTGGAATTGCAGACCAAAAGCAGCAGTGAGAGCAGCTGGGACAGAGCAAGGAGAAAGGGGACTGATGGCTGTGCAGTGTGGAAAACAGACCCTGGTGCAGGGAAGGGGGAAGGTGGGAAGAGAAGTGTAGGTAGCAGGGAAGAGCAGAACCGTCAGTGAAGAGCGAAAGAAGACAGGTTGACTCAGTAAAACAGAATAATTCTCACCATGGAGACAGCTGAAGAGTCACAAAACACTACTGTTTTCCTTGTGTTGCTTTATGTATCAGAAATTGCTGTGCTTGTTCTGAGGCCGTTACATAATCCCAGACAAAAGAAAACAGTTTCTGAGAACCAATTCAAGGGAAAGTTTTTGTAGGATTCTTGTTGAATTGTCACTCTCTGGATAAACCATTGCAAGCAGCTAATTAAGAATCTATCACTGCTGACTCGAAGTTGTGTTACTTATGCTCCAGAGTCAGTGCTGGCAGGGATAATGAAAATTTTCCATTGAGAGACATTAGAACATTATGGTCGAAGTTGAATATGCCATGCAAAACAGCCGTGGTGTTTTGGTCTGGGTTTGTTTAGAGCAGTGGCAATGCTGAGTTGCTGCCACGCTCGAATCCCTTTGCATCAGACTCACCATGCAACATCAACCAGTTTGAGTGCTTTGCAGCTTTTAGAGACAGACTCCATGCAGGCAGAGTCCTCTGAAGGGTGGAGGGCACAATACCTACAGAAATATGTCACTTTGCATACTGTATTATAAACCAGAATCCCCAGTTATTGGCTAAACCACCTAGAGAGAAAATATTTGAAGGCATACTTGTCACTGCCAGGCTTTTCTTTAGCCTCAGCAGGGGTGTTTGGCAGGCTGGTCTATAGCACCATTGAAGAGATGGTTGCTGTGTTCTCCGAAGTCAAATTCCTCATGCACCAGAGTTTGCAGGTGTAGAAGTGGCTGGATCACCTGCACAGCTTCTCCTGCTCTGATGAACTGCATGAGATGCAGCTCAGTAGATCCAGCTCAACACGAGGTTCACGGATGTAGATCCAAATTCAGTTCTAGCATTCCAGGCTCCTGCAGGGTTGTGTCAGGAAGGAATTTCTTTCCATGTAGCTAGCTGTTTAGTTGGTGTCTCCTACCTGTATAGGAGCTGTTTCAGATAGCAAACGTGGCAGTGTTTTGCACTGCTAACAGACTCAAGTGGTCTTGGTCGTAAGTGCAACCAATGCAAGAGTCCAATTCCACGGTGATTGCTGGCAGGAAAGTCTATAAGGTCAGCATAAGGGGATTCCTTTCCATGTTATTCATCCTAATTCAAGTTAAACCTTGTGCAGGCTGGCTGATGACCAAGCTCTGTTGGAGCTTATCTCAAGTGGATAAATATTTTGGGCAACTATAATATATAATAGAGTATAATAGAGCAGATAGCAATGATGAGTGCTATACCAAGCACTTCTGTATCACATACTGTAGATCTCAGGGTGCTTTTCAAAGAAGGCCAGCATCCTCTGATACACAGAGAGCTGGGGCATAAATCTTCAATATCACATGGGTTCTTACTAATGCAGTTACCTTTCTAGGGTAGAAACACATGGACAGGTTTTTTTTTCCTGCAGAGGGTTGAAAGGAGAGGGCTGAAAATGGAATTGCATCATTTCACCACACCTTTAAAAGATAATATTATGTTTGTAACAACTTTGATGCAACTGGAACCTTCCTGCATAGGATGTAGCTGTTGAGCTTATGCACCAGACAGCCCTGGGGAATGTGCAGCTGGGGACATTTTCGGCAGCGTGCATTAATTATAGCGTATCACTATTTATCTCATTTACATGCATTGAAAGGAAATGGCTGCTTTTACTACAGTGCCCCATTGTGCCAGGAGCTGTGAACACCCATCTACAGGCAGGATCTCTGACTCCTGAAGTTTACCCTGAAATGTGAGACAGAAAGGATGGCGGAGGGGAGTGGAATCTGAGCACGTGGTATTACAGTGTGTATTTTTGCATTAGTAGTTGGCCTGGCACTGGTGCTTTTTTCGGGTCAGAAAGGTTGAACCCTATGACATTACAGTGTTAGGTATTACTGTATTACTCTCTTTCCAGAGAGAGTCAGATGAGCATTTTTCACTAAAATCAGGAACGCCTTGAGCCTGTGTACTGTGAGATAAGCTGGGTTTATGCTGCAGAATAAATCTGGGCGCTTAAAACGCCTTGGAGAACAAATGGATGCACTGTAAGCAGCCTTGCCTTCTTGAAGGTATATGAAATTTCAGCATTGCTTCAGTCTTCAACTGTGAAATATTTTTTCTCATTCTGACAAAACTTTTTCTTTTCCCCTATGATTAATGAGAACAGATATTCCGACAACTACCAAATCCAGTGAAAACATGTAAGGGAGCAACCAGGCATGCTTTTCAAAGTCTTGAATCCCAACAGCTGTTCCATGCTAGCACAGAGAAAGGAAGACATCTTTGTGTTGGACAAAGAACTGGCTCACACACCTTGCCTTGTTGTTTGCCTCTACCATTGCATCTTGGTGTCTGTTTGAAATGGAGCTCAGTGAGTGTGACACCGAGTTTAAATTGGGTATTAGGAAGTTGTTGACAAGGAGGGCAGCAAAGAACTGGCATGGATTGACCAAAGAGGTGGTGGTGCTTCCTGTGGACACCCGTGCTCAGAGGATGGGGCTGTAAGCACTGATGGAGCTGTGGGTGTCCTTGTGCACCACACTGCAGACCAGACAGCCTTTGGGTCTCCCTTCCGACTCAAAATGCTCTACGATTCTATGAGGGAGCTGCATGTCTCCCAGTGATGCTGAGAGGCAGGCAGTGTGATCTTGGGGGGAGGATCATCCAATTTTGGATAGCACCCAATCTTCCAGAGCATATCACCAGACCACTGCACGTCTGGGAAGCGCTATGCGAGTCTCCACCAGGATAAGCAGGGAAACAGGGACCTTCTCTCCACTAAAAGACACTCAGGGAAGGCTGCTGCACAGCCCCAGCCCCACTGCACGGAGATGCTCAGAGAAGCAGAGGGCATGTGGAGGATTCATGGGCTGACAGGAGGCGTGTGTGGTGGGTGCTGACCCTCGCCGCCCATCTGACCCCGCTGTTTGTTGAGGGGGCTGACTTGTCTGGGAGGACTGGCAGGGACCGGGGTGCCAGATGGCATGTGTATGCGTGTTGTGTGTCGGCTGTCATTCAGCCAGATTAATGTGGAGTTGGTAAAAAGGAGGAGGGGGGAGAAAAACAATTAAGCAAGAATCCCAAAAACAATGGAGGCCACGTGCCACTGGGCAACAGTCGTTTGCTCCACAATGGGTTATCGGCTTACAATGAATGGGCCCAACTGTTGCAAACGACATGAGCCTGCCCAGTTTTCAAATCATTTAATGCTCTTGTTTTCTTCCAATCCAGCCAATCTCTGGGCCGGGTGAGTGGTCACCTGATATTCTTTTCCTGTATTTAAGTCCCAGGCCTCACAAAATAACTGAACAGTGGTAACCATGGCAATGCTAATTATTGCACTTTAACTACAGTACCAGAAAGAAAATGCGGTAGGCTAGGAGAGAGATGTGAAGATGTTTCTGGCCAGGATTTTAACTTTTGGCTCCTGCTCGTGGCTTTTTCTTTTTCCTCCTTCTTTTCAAAGCCTTTTTACAAGCAAACAAATGACATTCTGCTTTCAGGATTTCCCAGATAACAGTTTCTGGAACTTCTAATGTGTGTTTCAGGAAATCACAAATAGAGGGGCTGAATGCCCCTGGGCTGCCAGGCATTAGAGTTCTGTTCTTGTTCTTTTGAGCTGCCTTGGAATCATATGGAACGTAAAAGATGGTTCAGCATGAGACCAGATTTCTTTAAGACTTCTGCATCGTTATTTGGCAATAAACATGCATTAGTGCTACACAGTTGGCTTCAACACATCCATGAGAGAGATTGTTTCTAAGCTTCATGGTTCCTTGTTAATGATCAGTAACTTCATATCTCTGAATGGAAAAGATCAATGATTCATTATGTGAAATTTCACTTATGCACCCACCAGTGGGATGCACAGGGGCTGGGAAAAGCTCTCCCCAGCTGTTAAAGCCAGCAGCAGGCTGTGGTGGATCTGGGCACAGAAACATTTCCAAGGCTTGCTGCTCACTGCCTTTTAATGCTAATGCAGATTTGTCAGGTTAAGAGTCTTAACAGGTTTCTTCTACATCAAGGCCCTACAAGAACAGATTTCAGACAAAAGTGAAAATGACAAGTCATTGGGTTTTGTTTCTAGGCAGTTTCTCTTCCAGGTTCTCATGACTTCTTCCCCTATAAACACTGCACAGAATGTTTTCTTAACTAAAACATTTCAAATTGTACAAAGGAACACATGATTAAAAAGCAAAGGATGTCAGTAACAAGCCAGCTGTGAAACAAAAGGTCACATCCGAACTCTGCAAGCAGAATTCCAGCCTGATGCATTTCCCCGCTGACCTCCATGAGCTCAGGCATCCCAGACATCTCCCTTCTTACCGGGAGCAGTTTTGCAGCATCTCTCTACTCTTTTCTAACCTCTTGTGCTGTTTTGCAGGCTCTTAGCTTCTGATCCCTCCCAGCTGAGTGAAGATGACCTCCCCAGTGACTTGCAGTCCTTGTCGTGGCTGACATCTGTTGATGTTCCTCGGTTACAACAGATGGCCAGTGGAAGAATGGATTTTGGCCTTGGTGCCCAGAATGCAATGTTACAACAGACAGGTAAACTGTTAGGGTGGTAAATAACTGCTATTGAAATGACCCAGCCTATTGCCCCTTTCACTTTCCTCCACACGTTTCAGCTTTCCTAGTAGTGGGTTTGTTTTAGGTACATTACTTTTTGCTTCCTGACAGAAGGCCTGGAGCCTGTTGTCTTCCTAAAAACATTGCTGAATCTTTCTTTCACTTCAAGAGGCAGAGTCCTAGCTGTCACAGCAGCAATCTTAGGATCCAGCAGACTGCTCTGCTCGTTGTAGTTGCCATGTGTGAAATTGGGCCAAGGTATTTAATACTTGTATTTCAGAGGTTTTCAACAGCTTGGAAATTAGGTAATTAATCTTTCTCATTTGTTTCAACACTGATAAAACTAAGAGTATCTTATTTACCCCATACCTGTTTGCTTCACACAGACTTACAGCATCTGTTCACTGAACGCCTTTCTTTTCTTTGTGAGCATCCTTCAGGCAAACACACTTGTTCCCCAAGGCATTCTGCCGAGCAAGCTCAGCATATCATCTTGCTTGCTTTAGAGCAGAAATCCGTCTGGAGTATAGAGAGCTCTGAATTTGTGTTTTGTTTCTGGATAGTTTTTTTTCCTTTTGTAAGATACTGTGTCTGTAAGAGCACTGCGGACTGTTAAACACCTGTCATCTTTCAGTCTCTATATAACAAGTTTTGGAAGCAGCCAAAGTCAGCTTTGCAATCTGTGAAAGGTTCAGAGTTCTTTTGGGATGGAAAGCCATAGAGAGGTGTGATTATCCACTCCAGACTTAGCTGCGTTGAAGTGCACCTATTACAAATAAATGTCAGCTCTCTTTTCTGAAGTGTACTTTCACATGAACATTTATTACACTTGATTTTTTCAAAACAGGTCCTGTGGCAAGCAACATGCACTCCACAGGAGCACCTGGAGCAATGATTCATGTCCAGGCCAGCATGCCACAAGGAGTCCTGGGACTGAATTCTATTTCATCACATGGAGCCAATGTAAGAGCAACCCTTGCAACACTTCTTAGGAAAAGATATTGGTAATCTGAAGACTGACACGTCTGTTGTCTTTGTCTCTGCAGATGAGCCAGTACTCTGTAGGTGGGCAGCCCTCTCCTGGTTTACAGACACAGCAGCAGCTCTTCCCTCCTCATCCACAGCAAGTGTTTGCCATAGCCCAGAATACACAGCAGGTACTGTTATTTACTTGTGGTCCGTGTCTCAGGGTGCCTTCTAAGAACATCTCTAGAACTCTTTCAGAAGAAAAAGCCCTAAGCCTACACACAGTCATGGACACTCTTCTTCTTTTCCTTTGCATACAGTGTAACCCA
The DNA here is from genome assembly GCF_019232065.1 of Centrocercus urophasianus. Classification (NCBI taxonomy): domain Eukaryota; kingdom Metazoa; phylum Chordata; class Aves; order Galliformes; family Phasianidae; genus Centrocercus; species Centrocercus urophasianus. The sequence goes on from NW_024884867.1 coordinate 5,860,490, forward strand.
GCAGCAATCTACAACACATCCTATGGCACCCAGCCACATTACCCTCAGCCACGCCTGGCTCCTCACTCTGCCCAAGAACTGCATCCAAAACATTACCCCAAGCCCATCTATTCATACAGGTGAGTAGATACCAGCACAGCGTGTTGCTCAGAGCCTGTTTTGGGATGACTTCACTGCAGGTGGGACAGCACAAGAGCATCTGATTCTGTTTGAAGGGAACACAGATCAATTCAGCCACCCGAGAGTTCTGTGGAAACTGCCTCTGGGGGGTAGCAGGACTGAACAAGCAAACTAGTTCCTGGCCATTGGCATAAAGGTAGAAAAACAGCACAGGGAAGTAAAATCTGCAGGATCAGAGGGTGCCTTCTGAGCACTTGAAAACTCACTGACTATAGATCCTTAGGGGAAAACAGACTACCAGGGGAATCCCGTGGTCAGCCAGGTGTTTGTATCTGAATGGAGATGGACCTGAGATTGCTAGACCAGGAGACAACATGATGTATGCAACCTGTTGCATATGCAACTGTTGTTCAATGTTTTTCTGTCCTCTAGTTGCTTAATTGCAATGGCATTGAAGAACAGCAAAACGGGCAGTCTCCCTGTGAGTGAGATCTACAGCTTCATGAAGGAACACTTTCCCTACTTCAAGGTATGCATACAGCTGGGAGTAGAACATCACTTACTTTGTTCTCAGCATATTTCTCTGACATCTTTCTGCATCTTTTAGACAGCCCCCGATGGCTGGAAAAACTCCGTGCGTCATAACCTGTCCCTGAATAAGTGTTTTGAGAAGGTGGAGAACAAAATGAGTGGCACCTCGCGCAAGGGATGTCTGTGGGCTCTCAATCCTGCCAAGATTGACAAAATGGAAGAGGAGATGCAGAAGTGGAAGCGGAAGGACTTAGCTGCTATTCACAGGAGCATGGCTAACCCAGGTAGGGCTTATATTACACTTCTGTTGCCTGTGTTAAAAGTGTCTGTTTGGCCAGGAATACACAAATTAAAACAAAAGAAAAACGAAACAAAAACAAGCAAGTCCTGCACAACAGTCCTGTAGCACAGAGCTCTCAGGCCTTCCAACAACCTCTGCCTTAAACCTGCACAGCCAAAACGATCCCTGTGCTCTGCACTGAATTGGGTCATTACCCTTGCTGAGGACGTGGAAGCTCTCAGCATAAACTGGTCCCCACATTCTAGATGGTTATCTTCTTCCTCCGTGCTAACTAACTTATCTAGCACATTATGAAGAGTTATGCTGCCTCCAGTGTTAGCATTTATAGTGTCAGCTTTTATTTATTTATTTATTTATTTAGGCTGTTGCTCTGCAAAACTCTTTGCTCTCATTCTTACTTATAAAAATGCATGCTTGTTTTTGAAGCTTTCAGCAGCTCGGTGTTGGCAAAAATCAACCAGAAGGTTTTCCTGTAAATTCTTTAATACACGATCTGATAAATTACATTCTCCTTTACTTAAACACAATCGTGCCACTGAAACTGCTAGGAGGCTCTCACGTGAATCTCACCTGGGAAAGAAGCAGAATTCAGAGTGTTGCTGTGAGCAGGAGACCTTCCAAGCATGCTGCCCATGCTGGTTGGGTTGCTCTGTGCAAACTTCATGTGATTCTTTATTTTTTTTCAAGCTGTGTTAGGGGTTACTATGGAAGTTGACTAGGGTATGGGCTAAGGGGAGGGAAGCAGATGGCACTTTTTTGCTCTTTGAACGGTCAGTTTGCACAGTCAAAGCTTGCCTTTCGTGCTGCTTCTCACACAGTCACAGATGCTGCTTGCCTTCTAGGTTTTATTGCAAAAGTGCAAAGCTGTGCTCACGAATGAAATGAATGAAATGCTTTGATAGGAACCTACTTGAACAAATGGGTTAAACTTCCTCTTTTCTTCCTTGGGAACGGGCATTGCATGCACAGAGGAGCTGGACAAGCTGATTACTGACAGACCTGAGAACTGCAGGCGGTCCAGTAAGCAGGCAGAACCTGAGATCTCTACCCTGACCCACATGGCAGCAGCCCAAGGCCGAATCTCCATCTCCCAGCTGCAGCCCCAACCGATCATGACGCTCTCTCTGCAGTCTGTCCCTCTGCATCACCAGATCCAGACCCAGGCTCGCATCGCGCCGGACTCCCCAGCACCTGCACAGACTCCTCCTCTCCACACTCTGCCTGACATCAGCCACAGCCCTCTGCCCCACCACCCCATGGGCCGTGCCCCTCCCGACTTCCTGAACATGACCACAGACATGAACACGGAGGTGGATGCTCTGGACCCAAGCATTATGGATTTTGCATTGCAAGGTATAGGAGAAGGAAGCTGGGGGAGTGGAGGGCAGAATTTATACGATTGTGTCGTTGCTGAGTATATATCCAAGGGCTTCAGCAGGACTCACTGGGATGGAATTAACTGAGATGAAATCTCGCGCTGGGTTCTGGCCTGTGCAGCTTGACTTCCCCAGCCTTCCTCATTGCATTTCTACCTTGTGCTAGTTAGGAAAGCAAACTACCCTCATGGTTCAAGTTCAAGCACTGCATTAGATATCAATAGACATGTCCCCCTAAAGATCTGGGACATCACACCCCTCCATCCCTCAGAAACCATAGCTCTACTTGTGCCGTGGTTTCTCTCATTTGTAAATCTTTGGCTTATGGAGATCCTTAGCGTGATCCTTGGGTTTCTTTCTGGTCAGCACATGGTAGGTAGCTGCTGTCCAGGAAGGACTGGATTGCTGGAGCCCAGAGGCCTGTGGGGGGAACAGACACTCACTGCCTTTGCACTCCAGAGCTGCAAACTGTGCTGTTTCTAAGCAGCACCTAAAACCCTTTAGTTAAGGACTGACCCCCTCCCCACAGTGCCTGAACAGGTTGGATGTGTTGCTGTGACTGGAATTTAATCTTTTAAAGGTAACATATGGGAGGAAATGAAAGATGACAGCTTCAGCCTTGACACACTGGGTGCCTTCAGCAACTCTCCCCTGCACCTCTCAGACTGTGACCTGGGCACTCCTGGCCTCACCCCCATCTCCAGTGGCAGCGATCACTCCTTGTCAGACTTTCAGGTCACAGGCCTTTATACCACTTACACCTCCGTGGACAACGTAGCAGCAGCTCAGTACATGAACCCTCAAGGCAACAAGCCCATCGCCCTGCTCTAAATGTTGCACCATTCCATGGACCTTGAATTCAGGGGCCAGTTTCTCCCAACCCTTAAAATCCAACCTGAAAGCAATAAACGGCTCCTCCTGCAGACGCTTGGAAAGTGTTGGCTGTTTACTGGGACACAGCACGCAATGCCAAAATAACTCAAACCAGTACCAGTGGAGTTCTGCTGTACCTTTCATCCATGCCAGGACTAAGATTGGATGGTTGTGTTGCAGGGCTGGTGAGCTCTTAAGGACTTGGAAGGCATCAGTCAGCAGGAACTTCTACTAGAATGGAGCTGAGCTGAAAACTAGTCCAGTTAAGGAGAACATGTTTGCTTGACGTTCTAATCTAAACTTACTTGATGTTGTTCTGTTGTCACACACACAGAGGCCAACACAACTCAGTGGCTGGATCAGCACCAAGTTCACATCCAAAAGGGTTGATCTGGTACCACCTTCATCTTTCTTCTCATGTTGCCAAATGACTGTTGCCTTGAACAAAGATCACACGTAGGCTTTGGAGGCATTTGCACCTCTAACACTTTTCTGATGTAACTGTTGCTAACTTATTGTTACGAGCTGGGGGAAAAAAAAGGAGCAAAAAGATTATTAATGAGAAATCCATAGCAGACAACTGCTGTGTCTAGGGCTTAAAACAAAGCCCTTACCCAGGAAGGAACCGGTACTACTGAATGATGAAGCTGATCACTGGCTAGAAGCTTTTAGGAATTATGCCTATTTTTAGGACTTGTTTTAAAAAAGATTAGATTTGCCTTTTTTATAGTACTGTGCATTGTGCTTCTGTCCATTTTTGTGCTAGGCAGTATTACTATTTGTAAATTTATTTATATTTATTGTTATGAAGAGAAACTATGTAAACTGAGCACTGTTCAAATTCTTTTAAATGCTGCAGTAACCTGTTTTACATCAACTAAGTTATTCACCTTCAAAAACACCACTTCAGTCACTGTTACACTACATTTCTCTTAAATAAGCACTTTCAATACTGTGAAACTCATTGTTTGTTTTCTTTTCTTAAATTCAGAGACCAAATATCCTAACTGTACCATTCCAATTCGCCTTCCCATTCTGATTAGCCCAAGTAAAATTGTTCCTGATTTAGATTTTCAGGTTTACATACTCCACTTTATACTTGGTGTCGCACGATGCAAAGAAAAGAAATTGTATGAAACATCCAACAGCTAAAAAAAAAACAACCCTGAAAACGACGTTGAAATTTAGCCTTTAGTCCACTTCTAGCTCTGTGACCTCGCAGTCGTATTTGTGTCTCATGTGTTGTCTGTTCCATTCAGGGCTCTGGCAGTCCCAGTCCTCGTACCTGCAGTGCATGGGGCCAGGGCTGCTCACAGCACGCAGCCTCTCCAGCCTCCATCCAGGCACAAAGCAGCACTGCAGCACCCAGCTGTGCCACCGCAGGGCAGCCAGATGCTGAAGCAGCCCCACCAAGCCAGCGCAGGTACCTTGTGCTGAAAGACACTGCTGGGAGAGTCAGGGGCTGGAAAATGTGCATACCTGTACCTTTCTAAGTGCGTGCATCCATGTCAGTCTCTTCCAGAAGACCGTGGTTGTCCAGGTCGTAGTTTATTGTCCAAGAACAAATGTGATTACTGATCATTTGCTGTGTCATCTATGCTGTTTTCATCTTTTAAAAAATAAATATTTCTTAGCACGAAACCTGCCTCATTCTAGATGTGCTGCACTGTAATTACTGTGGTGGCAAGCAAGCTGTGCTGCAGCTCAGCATGGTCACTTATTGCTGCAAATCTCAGTACCTAAATACATGGTGAGGGATGCTATGGACCACAGCTATTCCCTTTTCTTGTGCTGCATGCCGCACAGCAGCAGTCACTATTCCCTTCCTTCTCAGGTCCTGGGTTTATACAGTGACAAAACAAAAGAGCTCAGGAACAGTTTCAGGAACAGAACAAGGAAAAGTTTCCCTTGAGGACAGTGCTCATTTTATTGGTGTTGGTCTGGGTGAATGTTTCCATCACCTCCTGCACAGTGAGCAGCAGCACTCCAAGATCCCTGACAGTGCACTGACTCCTTCCATACCAGAAAGCATCTCCTTGTGTCTTTCTCATCCTCGCTATGAGGTTGAGGAGACCTCCTCCCTGCAGTCCCCAGCATAGACACAACCAAGAAATTGCCAACAAAACCCCATCACATCAGTCCCAGTGCTGCCCTCAAAGCAGCTGTCCCCCCCTTGCACTGTCGCTGTGCTCCCCGCTCAGAGCCACAGCTAAGCCCAGTGTGATGCTCCTGCAACAGAGTGACACAGTCAGCTGACATCCCCACTGATAGCCCTACTGCAGCCAGTCCCAGAACAGCTTGATGTCTTTTCTGGCTGCCAGCTTTTGGTGGTCGTGTCTGCAGACTGCTCCCCAGCGCAGGGAAGGATGGGGACAAATGGCTCCTTGCAGTTCCTGAGTTTGTTTTAAAGCATCAGTTTGAGGCTGATCCTTCCTCAGCAGTATTTATATTTCCTTATGCCAGTGCATGGTCAGTCCCAACACAGTCATACGGAGACCTCTCCCATCGTCCAGCTCCAGCCAGTCTTGTGCAACATCTGGCACTGGTGCTTGTTTAAATGATTAAGGCATGGGCTTGCGACTAAAACACAGTAAAAGATGTTTAATTCTTCTAAAAATCAGCCTCTGCACCAGGTCCAGACTCCAGCTTTGGCTTGGAGCAAGCTTATCTCTGCCAAACCCAGCACCAGATGGAGAAAGCATCTTCATAGCTTAAGGTACAGACATTGGCATCCTTTATTTAGGCACAAAGTGAGAGCCCAAGGTTTCAGCTGGCGGGCTGAGGAACCAGTGCTCCTCCTGCTGGCTCAGGACGGGTTCTCACTGTCCACCGTCGACAGGAGATGGGCGACCTGAGCCTTCTGTGCGCCAGTGATGTGCTGAGCCATCTGGATGATGCAGTCCATGGCCACCTCGGGGTTGGCTTGGACCAGGCTGTGAGGCAGACAGAAGAGTGTGGCTGCCTGGGAGCCCACCACCCGGTGTCCCCAGCACAGGGGACGGCAGTGCCCTCACACACAGCTCCTGCAGCCACTCACCTCCGGATGTGCTTGAGCACGTAGTCCCGTTTCAGGTACTTGATGTTCTCCCGGATGGCTGACTTCCTGCCATCATCCTCCTTCATGTGTTTCTGCAGCCATTCCACCACCACCTGGTTGTTGTCCCAGAGGTATCCCTGGGGAGAGCAGCACCATGAATTGGAGGGGGTCCCATTACTCACATGCTCTGATCCTCCCCCTTCTGCTACATCCTCAGGCTTTTCCTCCCATGGCACAGTGGATAATGGCATTGTCCTCCTCATCCTGCACATACGACACAGCATGTTGCTCCTAACCCATGTAGCAGCCATAGACAGAGGGCTTGGTTTGGAAATCGGAACCCATGAAAGCTTCACAGACTATAGAAAATGCAAAAGATTTAGGTAAAACCAAGGCCCCACATACTTTCTCAGCTCCTTCTGTCTCCATAAACCAGCGCCGCAGCATGGACTGGATGTGGATGTGGCTCAGCTTGCTGTTGGCTTTCAGGATCTCCAGCTTCACCACCTCTTCCAGCAGCAGCCGTCGCAGCCGCCAGTAGAGGAATGAGCGGGCATTCTTCCATTCCAGGATGTCCTGCAGAAACAGGCAGAGCCCACCTTAAGCCTTCACAGAGGAAGATGTGTAAGGGGGAGGTACTCTCCCCTTCACACTGCTGCTGTAAAACCCCTGCAGCAGCCTCTTCCCCAGCCTCCGTGCTCACTGTGATGACGCCTTTCTCCTGCATGCGGCCAGGGGTGTCGTGCAGGTCAGCAAAGTGCACAGCCACCTGGTAATACATGGGCAGCAGGAGCTCCTCCCGGGCCTTGAGCTGCTTCTCCAGCTCCTTGCGCTGCCCCTCAGACAGTTCAGGTGTCCCTGCAGGACATTACCAGCTGTTGTTTCCCAGCAAGGGCCCTGCTTGGTGCTCCCGTCCTAGCCACCCCAAGGCCCATGCGCTGAAGATCCTTTCCCCTTACCCAGCTGCTCCACAAGCTTGGCATAAACCTTATCGATCCTTCTCATGGTCTTCACCAGATCTTTCTTCCTGAACTTGATCTCCACTGTTCCTCCAGGCTCCAGAATGCCACCCCTGGGAAGAAAGTTTGGTAAAGCAAGGACCGATTTGCAGGGGAAAATAAATCCTGGGAAAAGAGGTCACTGCTGATAGGAAAGCATTTCAATTCAGGCAACTTTATCCCCTAAGAATTTGGGACAGAAAACCCGGCAGGGTTTTGTTTCCAGATTGGGACTCTTGGCTGTTCTCCCTTCCAGCTTGCTCTGATGCATGTTAACTTGCACTGGAGAAAACCAGAGGCTGACCTGCTCTCCTTGTCAGCGTAGAGCTCCACATACAGGGGGTTGATGGTGGGGTCCATGACCACCCAGGATCCTCCCCGCAGCTCGGCGTGTGGTGGGATGTACACGAGGACAGGCTGCTTAAAATCCCGCAGGCTATCGACGATGAAGGCACCAAACTTCAGCATTTGGTCATACATGTCTGGGAGACAAAGGGACTCAGTGGCCGGACACCCCGAGTGCTGCAGGAGGGCTGGTGGCACAGCGCAGCAACCTGGGCACCCTGGATACCTTTCATGCCGCTGGAAAAGCCCCTCCAGTTGGCAAAGATCATCAGTGGGAGGTGCTCACGGTTGAAATCCCGAATGGCCTGGGCTGTTTTGAAAGCAGAATCTGGAAACCAGACCTGTCCTGCCTGCTGGATTATCTGGAACAGACAGCGAGCAGCAGAGCTGAGTCTGGGGTCAGAGCCTCCAGGCACAGCAGTCAGCGGCACACAGTGCACGAGAGCTGGAAGGAGACAAAATGAGAGCACCCTGATCTTGCTGCTTTCAAGGGGAGTCAAAACATGCCAAAAGGCCGTGCTAAGCTTTATCCTCACTTGTTCTCCCAGCCTCAGTGCTGTTCCTCTGCTTCATGACAGCACTGAGATCTCACCTTCGCCTCCGAGTCAGGGTTGGCAGGGTCTGCAGGTATTGTCACCTCCACAGTGCGGGTCTCGACAGCAATGACGCCCACAGGGAGACCTCCCAGCCTGCAGAAAGCAGGGCAGCCTCAGTAGCAGCCAATTCCCCTCCATGGTACACCCAGAGAAGTCAACCCCACTGGTCACCATCCCAAAAGCGGTGCCATGGGCAAAGATGACTTGCACTGTGCTCGCGGCATCCGTGCATCAGGGGTTGGGAAGCATCCCCTGCTCACAGCTGTACCTCGCTCTGCCAACCACGACCGTCTGAGCCCACGGCTTCATGATCTCCAGGAAGCTTCCCTGGTCAAAGAAACCACTCTGCCACGTCCCCTTGAGAGCTGCAGAGCACAGAGGGAAGAGGAAAGGCACAACCACGTGCACCTAAGGGCTCCTTGCGCATCAGTGTGCAGCAAAAAGCACAAGGATGGAAGAGTTTGCAGCCACAGGTTGCATTTGGGCACACTGCTGCAGGGGCTTTGGGTTGCTCTCACTCACTTGGATGGGGTCTCCCTGCCAGCATCCACCTGGGGTCGTAAGGGACTTTGGAAGGGACAAAATCGATTTCTCTTTCAATGGGGTCACTTATGGCAATGACAGGCACTGGACTCCGGTTATCCTGTAAGGGGAAGCCCCAAAGGGCAGCTTACCAGCCAAGTACCCCCATAACACCCCACGCCACCATCCTGCAGCACCCTTCTACCTTGGGCATGTAGGAGAGCCACTGCAGGATGGTGTAGACTCCTTCAAAGTCATCTGGGACAGTGATGTGGGAAATACCATTGTTGTGCATGACCTGCACACCTCCCAGCTGGTTATTGGATGTGTAAACTTCACGCCCCAACACCTGAACAGAGAAATATAGATAAGTCTCTGCTAGCACAGGCACTGCCTCTCCAGATCATTTTTTATCCGCCTTTGTCTGGGTGCATTCCCTCTGTTTTGAGGCTGAATTTCCATCTCTGTCTAGCAGGCTGATGTTAAAACCTATTTTAGACACCTGAAGGTTTCAAATCAGCTCAAGGCCACAGAGCTGTGCCCAGAGATGGGTCCTGCTCCTGGCATCACAGCTGAACTGTCCCTGCAACCCAGCACTGGCCCCTAAAGCAACACCAAACACCGGCAGGGTGGCATTTCCTTAACAAACACATTCCATGAGGATCCATGGGGGTGTTCCACCTCTTCCCACAGGATAGGGAAGGGGTAAAGAGACAGCACTGGATGAGGATACGGGCCGCAGGCACGGTACCTTATTGAGAGCTGTGACCCCAGTCAGGATGATGTGGGAGTTCTCCACCTGGATGACACGCTGCCCCAGCCTCACCAGGTACGCACCGATCCCAATGGCACGACAAGTCACCTGGGCACACACACAAGCACATGCAGGGTTGCTGGGACTGTGGGCTGCAGCAGTGATCCTTTCCAGCTCTATTGGGAAAGGGCACAGGTCATACCATGCTGATGGTCACTATTTCATCATAAGCACGACTGGACTCTCCAGCGATGGTGCCAGCAGCTCGCAGGTTTTCCACTCCAAAACCATTATCCTTCCCAATGATGTCCAAGAGGACGTACCTGCAGGAAGGCAGTGCTGCAACGGTGTGGGTAGGACAGGGCAAAACTCACTTCCATGGTGGGGCCAGCAGGACAGTGAGCCAGGATGTGGGGAGACATAGGGCAGGGCTTACCTGGACTCACCCCCTTCCTCCACATGCTCACAGTGCACAGAGTTCATGGCACTGATCCTCGTGTAGTCCTGGGGAGTCAGGTACAGGTACTTGAACCCCTGAAAATACACAGAAGGAGAACGAGCTGCACACTCAGATGGGACATGGCCAGCTCTCCAAACACAACCTCACAGCAGATCAGGAGCAGGGCTGGACAGAGCAGCCATGCCTATACATGTACTTTTATCACCACCCCACCGTGGAAAGTGGAGGGAACCATCCACTGGCATTGGGGATTCTCATTCTCTAGCACTGATCCCACAAGATTTCTCTCTCCTTTTTAGCTCTGGTCCTTCGCCCATTGAGTGCTCTGTTACTTTCTCTGATAACCAAAGGAAAGGTGCCCACACACCTTGTAGGGGTCCTCAGGGTCCACCCAGGCCACCTGGAACATGTGCTTTATTTCATCAGCAAAGCCGATACGCGCACCACTGTTGGCAGCAATGTAGACACGAGGGATGCCTTCAGCCCGTGCCAGCTCCGAGGCTCTCAGGAACACCATGTCCTCCTCCGGCCCAAAGGAGCCAATCATGTGTGTGATGTCATTGCAGATGAGCACGATGTCCCGACCCTTCGGGTACTCAGGTGTCTTCAGCTTCATTTTGAATGCAACCATCCCCACCTGCCCCAAAATGGTACAACGTCACAAGGCTGGCACCTCCCAGAGCTGGAGACTGCACAACTGACAGACAAAGCTGGTTGAGGAGTTTTCAATCCCTTGGGCTTGAAACAAAGCTTGGATCAGGAAGCCACCAGCAGATCCCACCTGTGGCAGCACAGCTTCCCTGCACCCCGCTCCCAAACCCTTCCCTGCTACCTCATTCCCTCCAGGGAGCCTGTTCATCTGCACCAGCTGTCCTTGCGAGTCCAGCACCAGCTCTGTGTATGTCAGGACATCTTTAGGGTGCAGCTCTGAGGAGCCCCACAGCTTGAAGAGAGCCTGCAGAAACACCGTGCATGGGACAGGCTGGAAGAACGGGGCACAAAGCCTGCTGCTGGGACTTGATGTGAGGAGAAGTTGGGGTCTGAATTCTGCACGGAGCCTTATAGTTCACATCCTTTATGAGTACAGCTATGTCAATTTGCAAGAGCTAGGAAGCAGTTTTGAAATGCTTTGTATAATTGAAAATGCAGGCAGTTTGGGCTCTTTTCTTTTTCTCCTTTGCCAGCTCAAAAGGGAAAAGAGGGATAGAAGTGGAAATTCAGTAATTTGGAGTCTCATTCAGCTCAGCCAGACGCACCTGCCTGATCATCTCTGGGAAGTCATACACATAGGTGGTGCCCAAGGACTGTGCCTGGAAGCGCTTGGCCTGGAGCAGGTCCTTGGTGACATAGGGGGTATTGATGAGCATGCCATGCTGTGCCCCTTGTTTGTCCCCATATGACTGGAACATGATCTGTAAAGGAGGGCAGAGCGTTGGCTGCCTCCCTGCGGACATGGGAGCAGCTCAGAGAGGTCGTGGAGGGGCTCCCACTTTCTGCAGTACTCACATTGCCGGTGCTGGGGTCCCTCACTTCCTTGTAGAGGCTGATGTCCAGGTAGTAGCCAGACTCGTTGGTCAGGAAGAGGCGGATGGGGATGGCCGTGGCGGTGGGCGTCAGGCGGATGTTGATCTTCACCTCTGCCTGCAGGACCCGCAGCTTCCAGAGGCGGCTGCCATAGCGCATCACCATGGCCCGGACCGACTCCTCGATCTGGGTGTGGGGCAGCACAGGGGTTGCTCTGCAGCCCCGGGAACACCGTGCATGCGATGCCAAGATTGAAGCAGCCTATTGCACCTCCACCAAATAACCATGTTAGGTTTGCTTTGGGGGATCCCCTTCTCTTTCCTCCTCCTGCTTACCAGGGGCCAGTGCTGTCATTCAGCCTCTCCATTGGGAAGAGGGAAAGCCACTCCTCTACAGCCCCCTTGGCAGACACAGTCATCACTTTCTTGCCATGTGCTGCACAAGGACAGAGCCCACCACTCACCCTTGTGTCCTCCAGCAAATTGCTGCTTACAAAGACCATGCAACAAGTCTTGAGTCACTCAAGACTAAGTGTGAAAGCTCAGCATCTCAGCAAAAAGCCCATCTCAGCAAAGAGCGAACAAGCCCACAAACGTGGAATTAAACTGCAGGAGCTTCTGGGACTTGCCAAATCAATCCCCTGTCCACGACTGAGTGTACACTAGACAGGACCAGGTCCAATAGACAGCATGGAGGGTGGCACAGGGGATGAGGCAGCCTCCATCCCACCACTCTGATACACAGCGAAGCAGGACACCCAGAAATGTACCTTGGAAGGGTCCATGACAACGGTGGGGACAAAGTTGAGGAAGATGTGGTTGCAGTCAGTGCGAACGCTGGTGTTGTTGAAGGCCACCTCCAGCTCATCCATCACCTCCAGGAGCAAGCGCTCACCCTCGTTCTGCAGGTACTCAAAGGAGGCCTCCTGCAGTGCATGAAGAGGTTACAAGATCTCCTTGAGGACAGGTAGGCAGCAGTGAAGGGCGGCCTCGCAGCTCCCAGCCTTGCCTTGGTGATGAGGTCTGAGTGCCGCACAATGGCGCGGATGAAGAAGCGATAGTCAGTGGCCTCGGTGCCCGCCTGCACTTTGGCTGCCCCCAGGTAGAGGTGCATCTTGTGGTTGGCACAGGGGATGGCTGTCAGGTCGAAGTTGCGCATGCGGCTCAGCTCCAGCTGGAAGGCCAGCGCCGGCTCCAGGTGCCGGTAGATGCGGTCCTCTGCAAACTGGTGCAGTGTGGGGTGAGGGAGCCGTACAAACAGACCTCGCTCCTTCCCTGCTGGGGGACAGCTTTACCTCATCCCTGGCTCTGAATGTGAAAAACTTCGGGAATTCTCTCTAGGGAAGAAAAGGGGAAAGACAAGATGATGTGAATAAAGCTGGAATGCGGTGGCTTTTTCTGTTCTGTAGTGGAGTCACTTGATATAAAAAGCAATGTAAGTCTTCCACCCACAATGGGTGCTAGAAGTAATGGATGCCCTTAAGGGCAATTAAGAGGTATGGAGGGACCACACAGGAACCACACGTAACTGGAGATGTTAGCAGCATGAAGGATAACACCAGAGATAAATCACTCATTGAATGCTCTGTTCATCAATTCCCATCTCTCCCTCCCAGTGCCAGGAACATGTATCTCTCTGCTTTGAGTACAGAGTATTTCCAGACATCACTATGGGCTTTAGGGAGACAGAGGCCCCATCTCTGGAAGGATGGTCAGGGTCAGGGGACGGGGCTCTGAGCACTGATGGAGCTGTGGGTGCCCCTGTGCACTGCAGGCAGTGGGACCAGATGGTCTTCAAGAGTCCCTTCTGACTCAAACCATTGTATGATTCTGTGAGAAGCGTAACGTTCCTAAAGCCACCCTGTCAGCATTCAGTCTGCACTGACCTGCTGGGCAATGAGAAACGTGATTCTTCGGAGACCACAGTCAACAAGGATGTTTTTCTGCATGGAAGCAGATGAGAAGGTCAGAGCATGGCCAGCCCAACAGGGAGGCAGGGAATGTGCCATGAAACGCACCTTGGACTGGGCAAAAGCTCTGAAGATAGGCACCAGCTTCTCATCCTCGGCATGGTCTGCCCGGCGGAGCGCAATGTTAAGGATGTGGATTGGTTCCTCATGGGTGTTCTGGCAACGAGAGCCTTGCTCAGCCCTTTTGCCCCAGCACAGTCATGCTGCCATCATCCCTGCACCATCCAGAGTGGGAAAGCAGCACTACTGTGCCCACCTTGGCATCCTCCTCCCCATAGATGGTGGTTCGTGCCTCGCTGAAGAGGGAGCTCTCCAAAGGTGGGTCAGCAAAGCAAGAGATCACTTCATCAAAGTTCCTGCCCAAACAGTGGGGTGAGAAACCAGCGCTTCGTCCCACAGCCCATGGGGACAGCACCACAGCCAGGAGTGTCCCTGCATTCCCACCTTGTGAAGTCCTCAAATTTGTCGAAGGCCACCATGGCTCCCATCCGTTGGCTCAGGGGGGAAAAGCCACTGTCCATGAAGAGCTCAGTGCTGTGCCGAGCCAGGTCGGGGTTGGAGATGCTGATGGGGACAGACATCCTGCGTGGGGCAGAGAGGTGGCTGTCAGCCACCATAGATCCTGTGTGAGACCACAATCCAGAGAGGGCTCATCCAGCACCCCCCTCCCAGGGTTCCCAGGCATTGAGGAAGCAAATCCAGAAAATTTGCAGAAGAGATCTCATAGGGGGAGTGGGCAGAAGGGTGAAGGTGCCGTACCTGTTTGGGTGAGAGAAGGGCAGCATGAACTGGAACTCTACCAGGCAGGTGCCATCTGAGAGCTGCCTGTGCTGCAGGCTGTTCAGCTCATAGGCAATGTACCCACGTCGCACGTACACCTGGGAAGGAGGTGATGGGGTGTAGATGTGGGTACCACTGAATCTGCACACACCTGCACCCCTGGGGGCTCACTGCCCTGTGTGCCCCCACCCTCACCTCCAGCGCTGCCATGCGCACAACCTGGTTGTCGTGGTAGAAGAAGAAAGGAAGCACGTCAAAGATGGTGGTTTCTGAGAGGATCAGTTTCTAGGAGGAGAAGGCAACGTTTAGGGCAAAGATGGAACAGAACCTCTCCTTACTCAGCTACAGGGAAGGAGAAGGTACATCCCAGTGGCATCTATCAATAAAGGCTGCACAGGAATCAACACCTATGTGCTGGGATGCTCAGCCCACCGTAGGGACACTGCCAGATCCAGGCACGGACCCAGACATCAGCGGTGCAGGAAGCAGGAAACTGGAACCAGCAGCAATGGGGCACATCCCAACTTTGCTTTGCACAGGGGCTGACACTGCAGCAAGGCTTTAATGCATTTCTTTGCTATTTTTCAAGCTTAACCCATTTGCAGACCGAACCTCAAAGCTAAGCAAAGCAAAATTCTCATTGTGAGGAAAAGTGAGGTTCCCAACCTTCAGATTTTCAGGGCAGAACTCATGTCCATACATGTCGATAGCAGAGAGGAATATGGACTCCACCTGGTTGTGCCGCAGCTCATAGGAGGGCAAGTGAGAGGCAATGAGAACCTGCAAGAAGAAAGGTGACCGGGAGCACTGGGATGGGGTTGGGAGATGGGAACAGGGGTAAGACAGCACGGTGCTTGCTGACCTGCCGGGCTCTCAGTGCCACTTTGGAGTGTTCTGTCTTACTGAGCTGTGTCAGTTCATGCAGGATGGCTGCCAGCTCATCTGTCAGCGTGGGTTCTCGGCCGCACAGCTGGTCCTGCAATGCACCACCTCAAGGTTTGACTCAGCTCCTTACTGCCCCATGTAAACAGCAGGGGCGAGATCCCATGTGGGGAACAAGGATGAAACACAGCAAAACTCTGCTTTTTGAGCCCAGTGCAGCAAAGCAATGCTAAGCAAGGGACAAGATGACCCCTTACCAAGCAACTGCATGGCCAAAAAGGAATGGATTCTTGAATGCAACCCCCCAAATCTGGGTTTACACTGAGTAGAGAAATACCAGCTTATTAAGCTTCTGCCTGCTTTTGAGGGAAAAGCATGGGGCTGTGATGGCTTCAGGCAGCTGAGCACTGTGGCAGCCACGTCCCGTTCACAGTGATAAGGCTTATGGGCTTTTCCCTGTCTCAGGCTTTTGCTGCCACACTTACAATTAACATGGTCACCAGCAGGTTCTTCTTTGCCACCTGGGCATGGGAGAAGATGCTCTCCAGCACCGGGGTCATGTCAGGTTTGTACTGCTCCCGCAGGCTGATGACACACTTGTCGTAGTGAGCTATGGGGCAGAGCATCGTGAGCCTTGCAGCTCCCCTAGGAGCCCTATAGCTCCTGCCCACGGTCCCAAGCCCTCACCTTGCTGGAACTGTGTCTCCACTTGCAGGTAGCGTCTCAGCAGGTCCAGCACCACCGCCTTCATGTAGCCACGGATGCCGCTACGGTACCTGGGCAGCAAAGAGCCCAGCATGCTGCAAAGGGGTGGCGATGGGCTGGGGGCAAGGAGGGCACGAGGCTCACCTCTGCACCAGCTGCACCACACTCTGCGTGTTCATGAAGAAGACCTCCCGCTCAGCCTTCCTCTGCAGTGTGGCTGCGTGGGTATCCAGCACATTGGCAATCTGAAAGGAGAGGACGCAGGGTCTAGCACCGCTCAAGGACAGCGAGGCAGTGCACAGTGGCTTTCAAGTTTGTTTTTTCACTTTCCCCTAAGCAAAATATGCAATATGACCCATCACTCTTTTACGTCTTTATATCATCTCCCAGCAAGACAAATGCAGGCTGAAGCTCCTGGCTAGCTCTAGCTAGAGGGGAGGCAAAGGCAAGCTGCTCACCTGCTGGCTGGGGAAGCGGCAGAGTACAGAGGTGATGTTGCTGGCATACTGAGCCATCACTTTCCGGATCGACTTCTCCACTGAGAGAGGGATTCTTCCTGAAATGCTCGTCATGATTTCCTGCAGCTCCAGGAGGGGCAGGGAGGGGTCCCGCAGAGTCTTCATCAGCTGTGCCACCCATTCCTTCACCTGCAAGGAGCAGAAGTGGTGAAGCCCAGCAGCCCCAGTGTCATATATCTTGCAGGGCATGTGGGTTGCCAGGAGCAGAGGATGCTCCTTGCCCTGGGCACCCACCTTGGTGCTGAAGTAGGGCTCGGGCAGGCAGTACCCATTCATGACATTGGTGAGGTTGTCAAGCACGTTGCGCAGAACCTGGTGCTGCTTCTCACCAGTAATGGAGAGGGTCTGTTGTGCTGGGAGCCCCCCTGTGAATGGCTGTGCCTGGAGAGAGCAAACAGGGTATTTGTACTAGATTGCTCCCAACATTGTGTGGGGCCCCCAAAAATTGCAGCTGCCCCAACAGGAAGCTGCATCACCCCTCCAGCATCTGTTTGTTTGAAGGAAGCACATAATGGTCAGCTTCACGTTTCTGCCAGTATCTCATCACGAGAAAGATGCAGAAAAACCATAAGTGTGCATTTATGGAAGCACGCACAGGCTGCTTATGTAGTGCCACACTGGGGAGCAGCTACCTGAGCTCCAGCACAGCCACCCAGGGATGCAGCATGGGCATGCAGTGCTGTTCCAGGACAACAGCACATCCCCACCTGTGCCCCAAAGAGTGGCTGCTCAGCTCCATGCCTCAACCACCGCCCCCTGCTGTCCTTCAGACTCACAGACTGCACTTTGGTGGGGTCATCCAGCTGGAGCTGTGCAATGACACAGCCTGCCTCCAGCAGCGCACCCGGCCGCTTGACATAGTGCACCCTGCCTGCCTCCTCCACCGTCAGCGTCATGATGATCTTCATCACCTGCACCAGGATGGGCAAAGCTGTCACCCACTGCTGCTTTGATCTTGAGCCACGTGGCAGAGCTGCAGGAATGCACTCACCTCAATCTCTGCAAAAACACTCCCCTTGTCAACGTGGCCGCCATCATCCACCGTGTACTGCAGCAGCTTTCCTGCAGATGGGGAGCGCAGCACCGTTGGGTCCTTCTGCTTTTCAAAGTCACACGTTTTGTTGCCAATCGTGATCCGGTACCTTCAGAAAAGGGGAATGTGTCACCACAGCCCCGAGGCTGCTGGGACCTGGGGCCCAGCGAGGAGGTACCTGTCGATCTCCTCCTTCATGTAGGTGGTGTAGCTGTTGCCATCATAGGAGAGCAGCAGCCCGCCGTCGGTCAGCCGGTGCACATCTATCTCGATGTGAGTGTGGTTCATGATGATGACATACGTTGTCAAGGACTGCCGGGCAACCTGTGGGCAGCAGCCAGAGACACCATTTTTTAGGATGTTTCCCCATGAAGTTAACTTACTGGGGGTTGGAACTATGTAATCCTTAAGGTCCCTTGCAAGCCAAGGAGATAAAGATCTCCTTATAGAATGGTAAACATTGGAGAAGCCCTCCTAGATCACCAAGTCCAATTCCAGCCCATCACCACCGTGCCCACTGACCACGTCCTTCAGTGCCACATCCACCCTTTTCTTCATCATATTATGATGCTTCTTGATTGTGTTAAGATCAGGGCAATGGGATGTATGCAAATGCCTGCCTTTTTAAAACGAGGCTATCAACCTCATTTCCTATGCTGCATATTTTTAAATGACAACCTTGTATTCATTGTGTGTTTATGCTCCTTCCATCAGCAGAACACATGTCCCCATACTGGGGAGCAGCCAGCACTGCTGGGAGGAGCACAGCACAGTCCCTACCTGGAGAACATATTTCATGCCCTCGTAGATGAGCTCCACGTCGACAATGTTCAGCAAGGAGGCTGCTGGCAGCACCTGGCCCCTAAAACACATCAGTGAGGTCAGGCACCACCAGGGTTTCATTTCTCGCCTGTGCAAAGCGGCAGGCAGCCAAGTGGGCCATGTGTCAGCAGTGCTGCTGGTGTCAGGTCACATGGGGAAGGTGACCAGAGGGGACAGGCATCTGTTTGTACACAGCCCACGTGTGCACCTCTTACAGAGCAGGGCAGAGACCGGCAAAACACACTCAGATAAAGGCCTGTGGGAGCCCCAGGTGTCCTTGTCGAGGAATAACCTTGGTGTTCAAGTGCAAATCAGGAGCAAGCTGCATTCAGCTCAGCTGCTTTCCCTGAAATGCCACTTTCACAACTATGTGAAACATTGCGCTTCTCTACAGATAAAGCAACGTGGAGAAGGCAGAGCCCTGAAGGCACATCAAGTCCTGAGGCACTGCTGCACTGAGACACCACCTCCAAATTTGCAAAGCAAAAGAGGGAAAGAGGATGGCCAAGGCAGAGAAGAACAGAGGTCTCTGTGCTTGCAGGAGCCACGCCAGCTTCCAGTAGCAGAACATGCTCTCCTGTGTCCCCTGCACCCGCAGACATCAGGTCCCACCACCCAACATGGGCAGCTCCCACCCTGCACCTCTCCAGCGAGTGCAGGAAGTCAGTCATGCACGTCCTGAAGGCAGCATCTGCGACGTTCAGAGCACCACAGACAACACCCAGCATCGTGTCCGGCTTCTCTGCCTGGAGGGGTGACGATAAAGGACTTGGTATCTTCCCACAGAAGGTGACCCAGAGGTGGTAGGGGCCCATCTCCCCCACCTGCACTTTCTCAGCAATCAGATGGTCCAGCCAGCTGGTGTCGATCTCATTGCTCTGGAAGCTCTCTGTCTCCAAAAGTTTTATCAGGTATTCCACTGTGGTGCGGAAATCCCCACGGATGGAGAGCTCTTTCAAGGCCACCACCATATTCCTTTCAGGGAGATAAAACCTCCATTAATGACCGAGCAGGGCACTGCACCCTTCCCCTGCTTTCAGAGTTGTCCCCAAACACTTCAGACACCAGGAGCTGCACCTGGTTTCCACCCTCCACAAAGAACAGGCTGTAGAGACTGTTTAAGTGTCTCCATGGCCCATCAGCATATCAAAAGGCTGTTACGCAGCAGCCAAAAGCTGCAGGATGAAGACACAGAGATGGGGTGAACACCTCACCCTGAATGCTACAGCATCCAGATAAAATATCCCTGCAGGGTAGGAAAGGGACAACCCCGTGCACTTAAATACCCAAGACAATTCCATTTCATGTTGCTTAATTACTGCTCAACAGCAGCAAGAACTGCCCATCTTTAAGGCACCATAACATCATTGCGGTTTGAAAACTTTGGCTTTCATCAGACAGCTTCCACAACGCCAATAAGCAGATCAGCACAGCAGCACTACAACCTGAGAGAAGAGCCAGCTTTTCTGGCTTATGCATCTACTAGGAATCTTTCCCCTTCCAGCCCCAGCTGCCACACTCACGAGATGGCCTCCTCTCTGTTCTCTCCCCATGAGAAGCAGTGTCCAAACTGGGAATCAGCAAATTCGTGCAGCCCCCCAGCAGCTGCCACGCTGAAGTACCCCCAGACATTCTTGCTGCTGCGGAAATTCAATTCCTGCACTGTCCCTGAACTGGGCTTGAAACCCTAAACAAAGAGCAGAAAGCACTGAGAAAGAAGTCTTGGACCCCATGCATGTGTAAATAAGAGGAAGGAGGAACCCCTCTGTGTTTTATGAAGGTTTCACTGACCCCATGGGCTGAGTTCCCATCAGTGCTGTCCCACTGATGAGGACAACAGGTCCCCCTGTCCTCACAGCTCACCTCCTCAGGGTTCTCACTGGTGATGCGAGCGGCAATGACGTGGCCTCTGGGCACGGGGGGGTTGGCAGGGTTGTTGAAGCAGATGGGAGTATCGCCCCATGGGCTCTCCCCATACAGCAGTCGGATGTCTTTTATCCTATGTAAGGGGATGCCCATGGCAATCTGTACAAAGAGCAAGGAAGAGAACTTGAGCCGTTAGTGCAAGGCTTTAGCATCACACATACAGCTTTTGGAACTAGAGGAAGAGCAGCTAAGCTGCAAACAGCTCCTCCAGGCAGAGAGCCAGAGGTAAAGGGGAGACACTGCATTGCTTCTGCCTGCACCCTCCATGCTGCATTCAGGTACCTGGAGCTGGGCAGCAGGGAGGTTCACATCTGCGATCATCTCTGTGCAAGGGTGCTCGACCTGCAGGCGTGGGTTCAGCTCGAGGAAGTGGAAGCTCCCATCTTCACTGTAGAGGTACTCGACAGTGCCTGTGCTCACGTAGCCCACCATCTGTGCCAGGCGTACGGCGCACTGCAGGACCATGAAACCACAGCACTGAGAAACAACCACTGCAGAGCCAGGGCTGTGCCAGGCAACGGGGCAGTAACGTCCTTGCATGGAGCAAGGACACAAAGAGGACCAACAGTTGTCTTCGGGAAGGACGGGGAAGAAGAATGCTGCCCCAATGTGCTCACAAGTCCAAGCTTGCTCGTATCATGGAATCCCTCCCTTCCTTAGGAGTCACAGGTGCCTCAAACCACAACAAATCCAGCAAAGGTCATTTTCTCATTAAATTCCAAGCCACCTGAAGACCAGGGTCACCCACCTTCTCCATCACCTCGATGACAGCAGGAGCTGCAGTGGTGACGGGTGCCTCCTCGATGATCTTCTGGTGCCGGCGCTGGATGGAGCAGTCACGGCCGAAGAGGGAGATGGCATTGCCATACTCATCAGCCAGCACCTGCACCTCCAGGTGCCGCGCATGCTGGGCCAGCTTCATCAGGAAGATGGGGGACCCAGGTGCCTCTGCCTGCACCTGTGGAGGGGAGAGGTTCACACTTTGGCTCTGTGCTCTGAAATTTACCCCAAGTCCCACAGAAAGCCCAGCAGGGAAGCACAGGATGCATGGGGTAGGAGCAAAACCCTAGTGTGTCCCAGCCTGTCTGAGGGGATGGGATTGGAACAGAACAGGTGCTCTGGGCACCTACCTGTCGGAAACAGGTCCCAAACTCTTCTGCTGCCTCCACTTTGCGGATGCCTTTGCCCCCACCTCCTTCTGCTGCCTTGATCATCAGTGGGTACCCGATCCTCTTGGCCACCTGAGGGGGACAAGGATTGGTGTGGCCATAGTGCTCTGGAGCCCACCTGGATCACCCAGAGCTGCACCAGCACAGGGGAACAAATTGCTACCAAAACACTCTTGTATCGCTGTTGTATGGGCTGGGAGCCCAAAAGGGCTGGAGCTTGTAGTCTCCAAAGAGAAATAATGGCACGCAAGAGAAAACTGGCTGCTCATGCACTCAGCTTTACCTCCAGGCCTTCTTCCACATCCTTCACGCAGCCCTGTCTGTATGTCTCGATGGGAATGCTGATCATCTGCTGATCCTTCTGGTCCTCCTCAGACCACTGGGCCACCAGACCTGCAGGCATACTTGGGCTATAGTCACCACAGAAGCAGTAGGGCCACCCTGGGGACAGCATGCTGGGAACCCCATGTGGTATATATCACTTCCTGTGTGTCTGTGCACCCCTGCCCAAACCAACAGCTGCTCAGCTGCCATGAGATCCCCAGTATCTGCAGCCCGCTTGGGCTAGGGGCCCCATGTCAGTGTTTTCTTTGGGGAAAGGGAAGCAAAGAGGGAGAAATCACTACAGAGAGGGTGCACGGAGCTGCAGTGAAGGTCTTACCACTCCCACTCCATGGCAGCGTTGGTATCTGGACTGTCTGAGCCACGATGGTAGAGGCAACTTTATCCCCCAGTGCCCACATGGCATCGCTGGGGGGACCTGTGGACAGGGAAAGAAGGGATGAGCAGGGCCAGCCTGGAAGCTGGGATAGCTCCAGGAAAATGGCCTGGGGACTGCCACACTGCAGGACACACGAAAATGGGCAGATGCACACATGGAACTGGTGTCACTGGGGATCAAGAATACACACTCCCACTATCCCAGAGTCCACATCTCCCTACAAACAAGGTAAAAGCAGCAAGACCTTACCTAGGAAAGCTATCCCATTTTTCTGCAGCAGTTCTGGCAGCTTGGGGTTTTCCGAGGCATGTCCCCAGCCGGCCCATACCGCCTGGCACAAGAGAAGGAGCAGCACGAGCAGTTATCTCCTGCCCCAGCATCCTCCCTTAGGCCTTGGCATCATGCCTGGTTCCTCTGTGCAGGGGGAGTATCACTCCATCTTGGAGCACCCCTTGTGCCATCCCTGCTTCCCAACAATTAATTACAGTCTGTGAAAGCCCTGCTGGCACAGGAGGGAGGCATTGAGGCACCAGCATGATTCTAAATCACACTGACAGCAAAGCTTCGTGCTTTTCCCTCTTTTCTGGGCCAGAAGGGTCAAGGGAAACATCCCTGCCAATTTCTACATCATTTTCTTCAGCTTTGCTCTCCTCATAGAACTGGTCATCCCCTAAGTCATAAGGTAAGCCCAGCAAAGAGATGAGAGACCAATTATAAGCTGTTACCTGGACTGGGATCCGTTTGGAAATGTCCACAATCAGCTCCACGTTGGCATAGTTGTTGTTGTTGGCCCCTCCAGGGACAGGCACGTAATGATCTGCCATTCTGATGTACTCTGAAAGACAGCACACAGCAGTGGGGGTCTCCTCACACATCCGGGGAGTGGGAAATCATTTATTCCTGGATCTTGTTACACGGAAGGGGAGTCCACAGTGGGCTGATCAGCCCTGGGATCAGCTGTAAAGAATTACCTGCGTTAGCCTTGAGATCTTCAGGGGTGACCATGACCACAAACCGAATGGCACGCTCATTTCGGAACATCTCATAGGCCCAGCGGCGGATGGAGCGCATGCATTTGACAGCAGCGATGCCATTGTTGGCAATCAGGACCTGCAGGGCCAGGGGCATCGCTAGAGCAAGTGTGGGAGCACAGGAGCTGAACACGGCAATGCAGGGCCTCCGAGGGAGGGTGAAACAGAGGGGATGGCAGCTTCAGATGGAGGCAGCCCAAGGAGGCAGCCCAAGAAGCAAGCAGGCAAGGCAGACACCTTCTCAATGACGCGCGTGCCCCCGAAGCGGGCGATGAACTCAGCAGGCGAGGCCACGGTGAAGTCCCGCTGCAGGTCCATCTTGCGGTGCTCGCGGCTGCGCTTCGCCAGGTGCAGCCCAGACATGCTAGGCCTGCAGGGGGGGTGAAACAATTGGGGAAGCAATTGGGGATGAAAAGAGCATTTTGTCATTTAAACCCTGGGAAAAGCACAGGGGATCCCTAAGGACGTAAAGCAGCAATTTGGATCTTTTGTTATTATTGCATGGCTGGGCTACAAATAAGCAAAGGTAAAAAGACAGTTTACCCTTCTTCTCCCCCTGTGACCTATTTTTGCACTATCAACACATGGCACACTTATTTCAAGGGGAAATGCACTCACAGCCCCCTGGGAGCTCAAGAAATGCTCCATTCTCTCCATCAATTCAAGATATTTTATGAATAGCCACAATTTTACACAGTTTACCAGCATTGTCCCAAGCCCCGTTGCAAAGCCAACACACCCAAGCCATCCTGCAAACTGCACCAACCACCTCTGCCCTGCAGCTTGGGCACCACCAGAAGAGTTCCTCCTGTGTTCTGGTGCAGATGGAAACCAGAGGTGCCTGACATCTCCCAAACTCCCAGCTCAACGAGAAGATACCTTTTGGCTGTGCTGGGCTACGGGGCTGTCAGTTTTCATCATCCTGCAAAGGTCTTTTATTTTAACAGTGGTGAGAGCAGAGAAGGCAGGAGAAGCTGTGCAGCAGTGCTTTGTTTCCAGTTATTTATAATTGTCATCAGCTGTGCTTGCATGGGAAGCTGCTGAGTGCTGCCAGCAGGCAGCACCTCCTGTCCCCCTACACAAATGGCACAGAGCATTGCTGCTGCAGGCTTACGTCATCCTGTAGGCTCTAACTCAAACATGCAGAGGCTTAAGAAGAGGCATCTTGCAAAACTCAGTATTGACAATATAGGAGAAAGCCCTCTCATTTCTACATCTTCTGGCCAAGGGACAAAATAAAAAAGGTTGAGTTTGTAGCTCAGCAAGCACAAGTGCAAGTCAGTTCTTCAGGGCAGAGCTCACTGTAGTACTACTCACAGAGCAAAACTCACTGCTTTTCATTGACTTACACACATAAAAAACCCACCAAAGAACTACACTATTCCCCTCTACAGAAGCAAAGTGCTCACTGCAGCTGAGCCAGACCTGGAGAGTGCAGAGCAACACATGCTTGTGCAAAAGTATGTGCGCATGCAATGCAGTTGCACATGTAAGTGCATGGATAAGTGCACGCGTAGGCACAAAAAAACTCAGATAAACTTGCAGATTTCCATCCCACAAAATGTATCCAGAGATGCTCCTGCATAGAACAGTGAGTTGGAGGGATGGAGACTGCGTGGCAGCACCTGCTGCTGCCTGTCCTGGGGGCTCAGCACTGTGACCACCACCAATCTCACCTCCTTGGGCAGAGAAGCCCCCATGTGCCGATGCCCCCCCAACAGCATTGCATTATACCTTATGCCAACAGTGAATTCCTGCAGAGAAGCCACGGTGGGGGGCTCAGCACCTGTCCCCCCTGCACTGGCCAGGCTGCTGCGGCGGCTGCCCACCCTGAAAGCTGCAGCTATCACCTCATCATCAGAGGAGTTGTCATCAAAGGAGCCCAGCACAAACTTGGCCAGGGTGGGCCTGCGGAGCGCAGTGGGGTTGTACACCACAATCTGCTCCTGCTCCCCCACAGCAGGTTGCTGTGGGGGGCTGGGGACCGGGGGGTTTGGGGAGGCCACCAGCTCCGGGGTGGGAGGTGGGCCTGGGCTCTGCTCAGGAGTCTCATCCTGATTCTTGGTGTTCAAAGTGGACATCTTGGTCAGGATGAGCAGTGCAAAGATCATCAGGAGAGCGGATGCCAGCAACATTCACCACCCTGAGGAGAACATGGAGATGCTCCATGAGTTTTGCTGCACCACAGGCTAAACTCAACCCTCAGGGGCTCCTTTAGGCTCAGCTCTGAGCTCTAACTCATCACCAGCCCCCAGCAGACAGGAAACTTTTGTTTCCCCCAGTGCTCCCTACAGCACCCAGCCCAGTCCCCCAGCATTCCCACACCCCAGCCCACCGTGCCCTCCAGCATTCCCAGCCCACTCTCCTCCATTTTGCTCCTGTGCCCCCCCAGCACTCCCCAAAGCCCCCAACCCACCTTCCCCTGTTCAGTCTGTTAACACATCAAGCAGTTTTTACCTCAGTTAGAAAAACACCTCATGGCAAAAATGTGGGCTAAAATGGGCACCCGGCCACGAGGAAGGGGGTGGGGGAGGAGGGGGCAACAGCCATCAGGCAAGCAGCCCCACAGTGCCCTGAGGTGGAAGGGCTGTTAAACGGAACATTTGGTTCTGTTAGCAGTTACCGGGGAGAGGGGAGGGGGGGGAACTGTCACCCTACCTTCCTCTGGAGGTAATTATTGAGATCGACCCAATGTGAAATCTCAGCACCTCCAAGGTGAATGCCAACACTAGCTTAGTTAAAGGAGGGCTGCAGGGCTCCTCAGACCCCCCCCCGTGCCCCCACAGGGACCCACCTCCCCATTTTAAACCTCAGCATGCCCCCACTCGGGGATCCCCCAGTGCCACCACCACTATCCCACTCACCATCATCTCCGAGCCTGCTGGCGTCCCAAGATGAGCCCAAAGCCAACCCAAAGGGCCACAGCTCTGTGCTGGACCCCCTTTTATCCCCAAGTTGGGACGGTGACCCCCGCAGGGCCTGCAGACTGGGGGCAGCTCCTGACCGCTGCAGGGTTTCACATTTCAGGCCCGCAGCCTGCGCTAGGATCTCCCTCTGCTCTTCACGTGACATTCACGTCAAGCATAAATATTTCCCCGTTAGCACGGCTGGAAAACTTCTGCTGGAAGGAGAGGGTGGAAAGCAGAGACGGGGACATGTGATCCTTGTGGGACAAAGGTGCCATGACAGCTAAGGGGGGGGTTGGGGAGGGTTAGGATGAGCTGCTGCCGTCCCTGTGCCGTCAGCCCCACCACCCACTCCTCTGCTCATTTCCAGCCCTGGAAGATCACAGCACAATGTAAAGAAAAGGATTTTTATTAAAAAAAAAAAAAAAAGAAAAACACACACCAAACCCAACAGATGTGAAGGAAGCTCCACCAACTAGTGCCCCCTCCTGGAGCAAATACAAGGTTTTAAAATGCAACTTTTGAACAAGGCACTTTCATTAAAAGAAAGCATGGAAACAAAGCTGGACTGGACACCCAGAGCTCTCACATTCAGCCAGGAAGAGCCAACAGATTTCTGGCCTCAGAGCAAATAACTTTCTCCTAGGAAGGCAAAGCACAGAAGTATCTCTGTATTAAGATTTAAGATTGTAAATATTCTGAAACATTCAGCCCATCACTTGGCAGCTTGATGGACCAGTATCTCTGCTGGAAGTGGCAGTGAGATCTGCAGGAACCTCCCTCAGTATCATGGAGCTCATCTGGTTAACCCTGAAACCTCAGTGACACACCAGATAAAGGCATATCACCATCAGAGGCTTTAAGTCAGCCTTGGCTCCAGTGGAGACCAGGGACTCCAGTTCCACTCCCATCCACTAACAGATTTGTACAGCAGGATGCAGGGGAGAGGGGAGAAGCAAGGCAGGCTACGTACAGCAGCTGAGCAGCTTCACCTGCAAGAATTCACACCCCTTCACAAGGCTCTCAAAAAACATTCCAGAATGAAAACCAAACAAACTAACATGAAACTGTTTTCCTTTGCCTCAAGCCAGGCTGAGATCCCTTCCAAAAGCAGACAAGTCATTCAAATTTGCTCTGGAAAAAAACTCAAGTCTCTTAGAGTTAGGCCTTTTGTTCCTTGATTGACATCCAGAGGACAATCCTCAGGTCAGCAGAAGTTTCTCAGAAACCAGACAGCCCTTCCAACAGGGCTGTTTGCACCCATCTGGCCCCAGAGCTGATGCTCACAGCTCAGAGCGCTCTCCAATCAATGGGCTTCTTGCCGGACTTCTTTAGGAGCTCATTTGTCTTGGAGAAATGCCGACAGCCAAAAAACCCTCTGTTCACAGACAGAGGGGAAGGGTGAACCGTCTGCAGGACGTGGTGGCGTTTCTGTGAAGGGTGAAGGAAACAGCTCATTAGATCTCTGCTCTTTCAGGGACAAGGTTGGCTGCTCCACGTCATTTAATTTCCTCTCTGCGTTTCCTCAGTCATCAGACCAAGAAAGGAGGGCTGAAGAATTCAGCCATAAAGGCAGAGACTTTTGTCCCACTGAGGACAGGCTGCACAGAAGCAGTAACACCCAGCCCATTTTTCAATTGCTGTTGTCCTAACAGCACTTATTCATGAGATTTTTCCTAGAAATACCAGCTCTGCCATCAGCTGGAGGCTCTTCTGACAACAGAACATTACTCTTGCTCCACTTTTGTTGCTTAATTCTGGCAAAGACCAAGCTAAACAAAAGGGCAATCAAGTTTGGCAGTAGCAGAGTTCAAGCAGGGACTAAAACACAACCCTGTAAAGAAGGCACCCTCTAGCGTCCACCCCGTAACGAGAAACATCAGTGAGCCACTGCACGACCCCATACCCTGTCAATAGAGCTGCCCTTCTTCTGAGCATAAGCTCCCCACAGCATGAAAACAACACCGTGCAGGTTCTTGTTCAGCCAGGAGACCACCACATCTGTGAACTGCTCCCAGCCCTTCTCCTTGTGGGACGTGGCCTGGTGGGCTCGCACCGTGAGGACAGCGTTGAGCAGGAGCACGCCTAGCACACAAACAAAGCCACAGGTTAGCTGCCTTCTGCTTCCCTTGAGAATAAATAATGGGAATATTTTCATCCCAAGGTACTTGCTAGGGCACCCACAATTGATTTTGCTTTACAGATAGGCTCTGCCTAATCACAGATCTGCTTTTTAGGATGCCTTACCCTGCTTGGCCCAGCCAGTCAGATCACCGTGACCAGGATGGGTGAAGTCTTCAATATCAGTAGACAGTTCTTTGTAAATATTTTCCAGACTGAGATCATGGGAGAAAGACAAAAGAATACAAACTATGCATCTGGGACAGACAAACAGTTTGGTAACAGAACCAAAACTAATTTGTTAATGAAAGGAATTTTGTAAGATGGTTACTGCCATACCTGGGAGGAGGTGGAACAGGTTTCTGGACACTGAAACAGAGCCCATGAGCTTGATTAGGTCCGTGATAAGGATCTTGTCCCAAAATTACAACTTTTACCTGGAAGCAGACCGTAATTAGTATTGAATCATATTACTGTTCCCCAAAAAAATGGAAACAAAGGAAAAGCTTGCATACAGGCTCTATCCTAGAACAAATGCAGACAAAAAAAACAACCAGTAACTGCCTTTCAATCACTGACACTATATGCAAGTTAAGAAACAGCCCCTACCAGAGGCTAACACCACAGCTGTGCTGCCAAGATTATGGAAATGCTTTGAGTGCAAAACAACAAAGTTTACACAAATCCACAATCCACTTGATGAATGTTTCCAAAGAAGCTTTTTGAGTTTTGAATTCTATGCCACATTCACTGTGAAACTAAAGGCCACACACACAGCTTATTCGCGAGGCATTACCTTAAACACTACCATGCATATCTCTGTATTACAGTTCATTAGATAGGAGAAAATCCAAGATGCACGAGACCCCAAATCAGGCCCCACCCTCCCACGAGCCCCACCCCTAAGGCACTTCAGATCCAAACCACCCACATCCTACTCACATCCCTGATGTCACACATCTGTGTCCAGGTGAAGACCTGCTCTGGAGGCGGGTACACCGTGTGTTTCTTCCTCTCCTCGGCCACAAATGCCATCAGCTGCAGGCAGAACAAGGGGATCAGCACAGGGGGATCAACACAGGGGTAGCACCGGGGCAGCAGCACGGTGCGGGGCCAGCCCTAGACACTCACGTCCACGAAGTAGGGCTTGGTGAACTCTGCCGCCAGCTGCCGCCGCCAGCTCTCCCCAAAGCCCGGAGGAACGTTACGCTCGTTCAGCCGCCGCAGTGCCAACTCTTTGTTTCTGCGCATTCGCTCCAGCTGCTCAGGGCTCAGCGCTGAGGCCCTCCCCGCTTCATGATCCGAGGTTTTCTGCCTCTTAGCGGCATCGTCCTGCAAACGGCGAGAGAAAAGACCGCTGCAGAGCGGGCGCAAAGAGGCGCGGCCCAGCCGCTTGCCCAGCAGCAGCCCTGAGACCGCCATGCCACAATCCGGCCCTCCCTACAACACACGTGCTTTTCTCGCGGCAAAACAGCGACAGATCTGTCCCGATTGGTCACCGCGCCCTAAGAGGGCCCGCCCACAAGCGCGGCTCTGATCCCGCGCTCTCCCATTGGCCAGCGTAAAAATATCCGCTTATTTCTATTGGCTCTCGACGGGAGTAGTGTGCTAGTCTGCCTAGCAATCGTGACGTAAACAAGCCTGCAACGCCTATTGGATGTTATTGGTTGCTCAGTCAGGCGTGCAGAACCGCGGGATTTTGGAAGCGGCTCCCAACGGCCGCTAGCACCTCACCCCCCACACAGGCACCGCGCCCCTTCAACAGCCAACCCCCAGCTCTCGGCAGCTCTTGCCAGCTCTCGGCAACCCCCTCCTCACCAGCCCCCCGTGCCCTGCGCAGCTCTCGGCCACCTCCAGCGTCCAGAATGCTCCTTTACCCCTATAGCCTCCACCACACAGTTACCTCAGTACCACCGCCAGGCTCTGGAGAGCGGCTGCGTTTCCTCGGCGGTGCGGTGCTGAAGAAACAATGTAGCGTCTTCTGCCCGATCATAGCTGCGGCAGTGCCGGAGGGAGGACAATAGCAGCAGAACCGGCGCGAAAAGGTGGTCGAAGGGGGCGGGGCCACGATTTGGCGCCAAAAGCTCGCGCAGGCGCCGGGGGCGGGGCCTGGTGGTGACAGGGGGCGGGGCTTAGGGAAGCGCGTGCGCACTGCTTCCGTTACGGAGGGGTTGAGAGATTCCCGCCTCCAGTCGCTCCCTCAGTGGGGGCCGCTCCTCAGCGCCCGCCCCGTACGGGTGCTGTCCCACGTATTACCCGTTTTGCGCATGGACGGATTCGTGGTTAAACGTTCTGCTGAGGAACCTGGGGGTGATGGCAAGAGGCCCCGGTTAGAGGAGGCGGCGGGCGGCCTGCCCCATCCCTCACAGCCTAGTCAGCAGATCCGTGCCCAAGGCCTGAGCCTCGAGTATCGCCTCCTCTTCGGCCGGGCCGAGGCTGACGAGGTCTTCCAGCAGCTGGAAAAAGAGGTGGAGTACTTCGAAGGTAAAGCAGCCGAGGGGGAGGGTCTATCTTTGGAATCAGTGTGATTAGGTTGGAGGGGACCCCAAAGCCCCCCCAGCCCTGCCGTGTGCTGGCTGCCCCCAGCTCAGGCTGCCCACCCATCGCCTAGGGTGCGTCCAGGGATGGGGCACCACAGCTCTGGGCAGCACTGCCACGGTCCCACTGCCCTCTGAATGAAGAATACTAAGTTAATTTTGATCCATCTTGTTTAAACAGGTGAACAGACAAAGTTGCGTGTGTTTGGCAAATGGCATAACATCCCCAGGAAGCAGGTAACCTATGGAGACCCCGAGTTAACGTACACTTACTCAGGTGTCACCTTTTCTCCTAAGCCGTGGATCCCAGTTCTCAACCGCATCAGAGATCGCCTTGTTTTGGAAACGGGACACACTTTTAATTTTGTTGTTATTAACAGGTATGTCTGATTTCCAGTCACACAAAGCAGCTCATTCCTATTGCTTGGTGTACTGACAGATCACCAAGGAGTAGTTTGATATTCATTTTGCTGGACTGACAGGTGAACTAATTATTCTGTTTACAGGTATAAAGACGGTGAGGACCACATAGGTGAACATCGAGATGATGAGAAGGAGCTGATTCCACGTAGCCCTATTGCATCAGTGTCCTTTGGAGCCTGCAGAGACTTCGTTTTCAGGCACTGTGATTCCAGAGGGAAGAATGCAACACGGCACATTAAGCCCATCAGACTGCAGCTAGCCCATGGCAGCCTGCTGATGATAAAGTACCCCACTAACGTGTACTGGTACCACAGCCTGCCCATCCGCAAGAGAGTGCTTGCTCCAAGAATCAACCTGACATTTCGGAAAATGATGGTTGTTGACAAAAAAGCGAGATAGCAATGAAGCACATGGACCACAGACCCTGAATACTGAAGTTTTCCTCCTCGATATAGCTGTCAATTCCTCAGTCAAGCTGTGTTTGATGATCCAAGGCATTAAACTAGAAGATAGTGTGCTTGGTAACTTGCTAATAAATTCTGCAGCTACTGATCTTAAATGCCAGGAATGCTTTCAGTAAACAGTTGTTGATACACCACTTATTATCAAGTAATACTCTTGTTTCGGTCAGGATGAAATTTGTTCTCACCTAATCTTAATTAGAGCCACTTCTTTAGAAAGTCCAAAATATTCTTCATCCTTGAAATAGTGAGATAGTTTATAAATACCATAAAGTGTGAGGTGTAATCATTTAGAGTGAGCCTGTAAGCTGGTGGTATTCAGTGGGTGACACTTTCTTGGATGGTCTATCAGTGAGCTACAGCTTGCTTGGTTTTATTTAAATAAAACACAAATGAGACTGACATGAGAAGATGATTGCTAAGATATTAATGCAGTGACTGCAGTATGTTGTATGGTCACTATGATTTGTCTGCATCTATTTTCTCTGCTGCTTTACCTCCTCTGCTTGCGTGGGTTCTTGTGGGCAGCAGTGTGGTGGGACAGAAAGACATGAGAGGCACCTCTTCTTCACTCAGTCCTCTGTGCAGAAACCAGGGAGCATAAGGTGACTTTCAGGGGAATATGTTTTATATGGGCAACACAGTGTGAAAAGCTATCACTTCTGAGAGTACCTGTTTTTCTAAACAATTATCCCTAGGGAATCCATTCTGAAAGCCATTCCCATCCGTGCTCCATCCTACTGAAATGAGGAAAGAGCGTCCAAAGTGTCCACCAGGTCTTAAGGAATCAAGCAATGGTAAGTGCTGAGCAAAAATGTGAGTTGATCCCTGTGTAACCATGCTTAGGAGCATGTGAATGAGTAGCCTGCAGTCTCTTGGGGCTGTGGAATTAACAGCAGTTTAGAAAAGCTGGAATTGGAAATTCTTATCCTCTATATTTCTTGTGAAGAGCAGGGCTCTGCTGGGAACCTGGATCCCAGGAATGCACCTAGAGAAGGAGAAGTGCTGCTTCTATCAGATGTACTGTGTAAATATCTGATAGATTGGCCTTGAAGAAATCAGCAAATATGGACAGTTACTTTTTTTATTAAGTTCTTTTATTGCTACTGTACAGTTACAAAAAATACCCTGAAGTGAAAACGCAACTTCAAACAGCAGTGCGGTGCTGTGACTCTCACACTTTTTTAAAATAATACACAAAATAAAACAATTATCCAAACACAGAGATGTCACCCTAGAGGCCTTATCTGATGTTTGTAAGCTCCTGCATTTAATAACAACTTTTCCATCACGAAAGCTTCTAACAAGTAACAATATTGGATGAAACCCAGTGACTTCAAAAGGTGAAGATGGCAAACATCTGCAGAAGCCTTTGAGCTTGCAGTAGGCTGAGTGTCCAGGACAGGACTGGGCCTGAGGTTCTGTCACTTGCTTCCTTCCTCACACTGAGGGCTAAACCAAGGCTGCCTGCTCCTTCCCAGCAGCAAAACCTACAACAAATGCTGACTGTTCAGCCCTCGTTTCTGCAGCCTTTGAGGAAGGTTGCAGAGTGAACCTGCAGCTGAATGGAAGTGAGCAGGTTATCAGTGTCACGCAGTCATGCTTCCATTCTGATCAAACTGACCCGACAGCAAGCAGTTCTATGCAAAGTACTGAATGTGCAAGCTTGCAACGCTTTGGGGCTGACAAGTTTGAGACTGTTAGCCTGTGGTGTGCATATGTTCTGACACAGCTCCAGCATTACTGCTTCCTGAACAAAATTACCTGAAGAAGAACTTCACAAAACCTCTATAAACAGCCCCTACTGAGAACAGGCTTTGCAGAATATACACTCTGGCTGGTGGAAGTGTTTGGAAGCTTTCAGGTCAAACTGTAGCCCTGCTGGAACAACACGCTTTACAGAGCTTCTCCTGCACTCCCATGCTGCTCAGAACAGGGGGTTTTCCTCTCCTCTCACATTCTGCAAGTCTGTTAGATTTTATCTCAATGGCCAGGACATTTTTGGCATTTTGCAACCCTTTTTTTTTTCCCCTCTTGTTGTTTTTCCTTAACTTAACATATAAAAGTTAAAACCATGCTACCAGTAGCCTAACTTAGGGAGGCTTCTCACTAACTGGTATCTCTGTAGATTTATAAAGAGTGTTTTATGTATTATTACTTTGGAACAACGTGAGTGTAGTAAACAGATTCTTATGTACATCTATTATTATTTCAGCTGGTTCTGAGACTTCATTAAGGAACTCTGAATGCCTGAGAGCTTCAGGCAGTGATATGAATATATGAGGTACAAAGTTACCTAAAAAAAAAACTATGAAGACAGTAATGATTTGAAAACTTAGTTGCTGTTTTACACTGAAAAATCTAGTCTGAGGAATGGGTCTTTTTCCTCCACGTTAGAATTATAGAAAAGAGCTAAAAACAGTCTACATATTTTATTCCTGATAACTTAAAAGCAGTCAAAAGTAATTTTTCCTTCTCCATCCATGCTTTGAGATACTATTATTTTTAACACATTAGACAACCTAGAGCAGCAAAGTACAATTTATATGGAAATCTGCATATCTAATGCAGAGACACCAGAATTTGCAGACTGCCTTACCAGACAAGTTGCCCATTGGTCCAGATTCAGTTCTGTATGCTCAAATTTTACAAGGATGCTTGGGTTGCTGTTTATCTCAGCTCACAGTCACAACCAGTATAAGCTCTAATGCTCAGCTGCAAGCCTGACAACATACATCCAAAAGGCTGATGACAAATGACAGTTTTTAGCATTAAAATAGGAAGGGCACATCTAGAACACCAATTACAATAGCCTTAAAGTTAATGGTATTAAAAGCTGTAGTCCTTACTACCAGCATTAGTATTCAACAGTTTGAGTGACCAAGAAAATTACAATATTGACAGCAAGCAAACTCTTCTGTCTTTCCATGTCACCTGTAGTGCAAAGATACAGAGCAATAAGTCAGGTATCAGCTCTTAATTGGTAAAAGAATTTGATCTTTTCTCCTCGAAAAAGGAAACTGCTGCCTGAATCAGTAATTCCATGACATATAGAGAACTGAACTATTAGGAAGAGGGAAGGAAATTTTTTGGTCGTGCATGTTCTGTAAGGAGGCCTTGTTTTATTCACTGGCTGGGATATCAGGAGAAATCTGCTGTCATTCTTTTCATCCCATCATCTTGAGACACCTCTCAGAACACAGCTGGCACGCAGTGGACTCAGACAATGGTAATCTGTTCAAATAGGCTCAAGGCACTTTGTTTCTTAAATCATTGCCTTTGATAACAGTAGCTTCCCAACAACTGCTCCTGGGGCTCCCTTGTTCACAAACGTCTGCACTGAAGTGTACAGGATTCCACATCTCCCCTTGAAAACATACATGTGTTCAGAATATGGATATCAGCCTTGGAAAGTCTGTTTTGAGATGTCTGTCTCGGAGCTGTGATGCTGACAGAATTGCTACTGAACAGAATAAATGCTCTTCTAATACAAATACACTTTGGACTGCGCGACGTTAGCAGACCAACTTTGGGTAGCTTAATTTTGGTACAAAACTACTCCCAGCAAGAGCCAGCTGCTGCCATGGAGGGAGGGGAAAGTTAAAGGGCCTGTGGTGGATTATTTGCATAACAGACAGGAGGTGCAACGTGGATCTCAGCAGAGGAATTTGGTCAGTTTTTGTCCTCCTCCATCTCTCTTAATCACTCTTCAGGCCTCAACTCCAAACTCTGGTGCTGTACCCTTGAGTGAACACGCTCATAGAACAGCAGGTAAGCACTAGAGGCAAGGACCTCCTGCAAACTAGCTTTGCGAACCGTATCGTCTGAAATCCATAGCCACTGATTGCTGACAGAGAGCGGGCTCTTGGGAGAAGGCGGAGAGCGGCGGTAGGTCACAAAGTGTCCAGAGTGCATGTCTCCATGGTGCACAACCACCGCCATCAGCCGGTACAGGTACACAGGGGGACTGAGAGAGAGGAGAGAAAAGGTCAGCAGACCTCGTGTGTCTCACATGGACCTAAGGAAGCTCCGCTTGCTTTGTCTTTGCTTGCAATTTCTTTCCAGAGCAAGTAATTGTGTCTAAGAGACGTGCTGCAGTTACTGTGTGCAGTTGCTGTGCAGTTACTTTTCGTTATTCTAAGTCTTTTTGTTATTTTAAGTGCACTGCAGTGCTGCCTGACTACTGAAGAAAGCAAACCATTCATTTTAAAGGTTTAATGCACCAGACAGCTATTACATCTTTCTTAAAAAGAGGTCAAATTATGGTGGGTAATCCATAGATAAAAACAGGTATACTTTAAGGACTTGCTCTACAACTGTCTTCATAACAAATGTTTGGCACAGAGCGTTTGCTCGCCTCTCATTTCCCAAAGTATTGTGGGAAATGTGCTCCCCATGGGATAATAACCAACAGTTCTGTAACAGAACGTTGGTCACAGGACTGAAAAGGGAACTTTCTCAAAAAACAAGTCATCATCATAAGCATCAAGACTGGATTTATTAAGTAGAATCATGGCAGCTGCAATTGAGATTGTTAAGTAGAACTCTTACAGATTTTTTTTCCCAATATTGTAAGAATTTCTTGCAGGAGTTTAAAGAAACCTAACAACTCTCACAGGAACAGTTAAAAGTCAAAGAAGGGGTAGTAGGAAAAACAGTATGAATGAGAATATGGCAATCCAGAAGGATGACTGCTGCACGCTGAACCAAAGAAAAGAGATTCCGAGTTCTCCCTGTAATAAGCTCAACTCCCTTTCTTAGAAGGAGAGAAATGGAGCCAAAGACAATCAGCAAGGAAAACAGAAAACAATGTTCTACACAGGAACTAGGATAGATGTTAAGTTCTACAACTACACAGCCTTTTGATAAAGACAATAAAGGAAAACACAACTCAAATGGATGGAAATACAAACAGGGTGCACATCTCACTTACCTGCACTCAGGGAATGCAGCGAGTGGAAAAGTTCCCGAGGACATGAAGAGTGGAGAGGAGCAGGCACCATTCATAAGGAGAGATTTGGTACCACATGTCTGCTCTGCATCTGCAAAACAAAACAGGCTGGTCATTTAACTTCAGTGCTGCCACAAGTATTGCTAACTGCTTCTGTTTCTACAGTGTCCGTCATCACAGAATGTGAAGGCAGTTTATTTTAATTCATTACACATCACAGTCCCTTGATATCTAAAGGCAAGAGGTAAACACAGGTAAATACCTGAAGGTTTTACTGCTATCCCATCCCTTGTTCCAGGCTTTGTCTCTTCAGAGCTTTTCTGATTCAGATCATTCTGAGTTGATTTATGAACAGGAATGTGATATTTGTAGATGTCCATGATTAGGAACTCATTGAACTGTACATGTTCATGACGTTTCAGAGGAGTCCCTTGGTTTGACCAGCTCAGTCTTTGCAGATGGATACACAAACACTGAGGGAGCTTCAAAGTTCCATACAAAAGAGAAGTCAAAATACATTTTAAGTGAAGAGAAACAGCTGCTAAAAGCATTCTAATGGACCTAAGTGGTAAGTCCAGTAGATAAGGAATTAAGTCACTGAACTGTTGTTCCTTTATGTGCTATTTCTGTATCTAAGCTTACTGCAATACTATTTCTGAGTCACAACTGTTGAGATTTCTAATAGTGCCATATTGCTTGCTAGGCAGTAGGACAGAGCATGTTAATTACTGACTGCAAATGGGGGAAGGAAAAAAAGAAAAATCACACACATTCCTAAAAAGCCCATCTCATTTTGCTTGATGATCTGCAAGGTAGAAATGAGTACTGGAATTTGTGTCAGTATGTTGCTGCCAGACATTTGCTAATATTCCATAAATAATGGCATCACACAGTAAGAGTACCCAGGAAAAAAGGTCAAGGAGTTATAAATATCTGTCAGACAAAGTCATGCCGAGGCTGGCCTTTGTCAGTAAGGAAATTTTATTAGGAATGGCCCTGCTGTCCTCTGCATTATCTGATCACAGAACAAGAAACTTGTAAGCACCTCCACTGTAAACATTTCCAGTTCTTTAGCACTGCGTTCTCTCGTTTAAACCTTCTGTAGTTAGAATATGTTATGTTATATATGTTAGAATATGTATGAACTTTGAAATGCACAAATTATCCTACAAATAGGCTGTATATATCAACTGCTTTACTGACCAAGGGAATAAAAAAGCAACACAAGGCAAACAAACTGCACCTAAGCCAAACTCAAGTGTTTTGCTGAATAGCAGTGGAGTACTCACGTTCTTTAAGCTAAAGAGTTCAGAGCTTTGTTAACTGAGATTTCAATGTCTACAAATACTTGACAAAAGCCTTTTTTTTCTATTTCAGAAAACATTAGAGAAGTGCAATAAGTAGTAGAAGTAGACATTAAGCAAACGGGTCAAAGAGATTACTATTTAATAGGATTTAAAAGTGGATTTGGGGGGTTAGCTCGCCTTACCTTCCCTAGCTTTAATTGCTTAACAAATGTTGTTTTCTGGTTTTCTATGCTCTGTCCATTCAGAGTCCCTTCCGCCTGAATCTGAAATCAAAGGGAAAACAGAGTTGTTTGGTCACTTGTTATATCAAATTACAAACAATAATCCTGCTGCAGGTTTGCATGCTGCATGCCAAGCTATCCTTGGGATGTGAATTTCTTCTACAATTTTCCTCTCTCAAGAGCTGTTGGCCCATTCCAATGGATCCATGTTTTAACAACAGAACTGAGCAGAAACAGCTCTTAGAGAACAAACCTAGTTTACATGTAGCCATTTCTGCTAGGTATCAAACAATCCGTTTTGGCTCTCTGTCATCAAAGTACAGGCAAATATAAAGTAATGTTTCAAAAGGGGACTAATTCTTTTTTTGTTCTTCCAAATATGATCTAAATACCAAATAAAGCAGTTGTAAATTTTATTATGTTAACAATAAATAAAGCTTCAAAATACTGTGGGGTAATAACTCTATTTTAAGAATAATAAATCCCAGGCAAGCTAGAGAGGCTTTCCTGAAGTCATGAAGAAAGGAGTAGAAAACTGAAGCCATAATTCTGTCAGCAGGCTTGAAACTGAGCTCAAAGGTTATATAAATTACAATGACATACTTTAGTGCAGTTGTCACACACAACATCCTTCACAGATTCAGAGGAGATGAAGTGATGGAGGCAGTGATCCAGTGTCATAGGATGACCCTTAGAACAACAGCAAAAACTATTAATTACAGACATAAGGTAACGGCTACAATACAAAGGTCTGCACATTTTGCCCCCAAATCTACAATGTTTTATCATTTAAAGATTTTCACAAAGCCAGTGAGACACAGAAACTATTTCCAGTTGTAATGTAACCAGAGACAGAGCACTTGAAGGTCATCTTCTAAGTCTGCCTGTAATACACAGCCCTCAGGACACAATCTGCTCTGTTCAATTTAACCAAAAGGACCAAATAATCCACCAGGAGAAAAAGAAAATTCAGTGCCTGCAGTCACACCCATCAGGCTAATTGCTCATTTCCCTCATTGCCTTAGTAGTAAGGCCCTGTGCTAACACAGCAGGATTGCTTATAAAGGCAACTCCAGTTACTCATTTAGTAACACCTCATTTAGGTGCTACTGAGGCCGTAAAAGGATAACAGTGAAGATAAAGCCCTGATGGCAAGGCAGTAGAGTGCTGGCTGGGTCACCCATCGAAGGCAGATACATACCCACACAGCTGCTGGAATACTCAGGGAGAGACTGTCAAATGTATCGTACCTCACAGGACTCTGCAAGAAAATATTTCAAATGCAGTGAGCAACCAAATCCACCATGGTCTAAAAAACCAAATAGGTCAACCATTACCTCCCAGCAGCCTCATGCAGAACAAGCATATCCGTGCATGTCTGTTACATCACTTGTTTTCCCCACAGCTGTAGTGCTAGGAAACACCTGATGCAAATGCTGATACAGGTACTGCTCTGCCTGTTTCTGCTGAAGCTGCCCCTGCTCGCTTCTAAACTTGTTTGCAAGTTTTTGAAAAGTGTTCTTAGAGTTGGGTGTATGAATTCCATCTTTTTTCTGTATTTTTGCTTCATTCAGCTTATCTTCATCTCCTCACTCTGGATGACTGCAACCTTATTTGCCTTTGCATGTGCAATCACAATACTGCATGCTGAATGAATAGCCAGTCCTAAAATGCAAGTGGATTTTCAGCATATGATACCTGTGATATTGGATACTAAATGTAATTAAACAACTATTCTACCTGATAAGATAGCTGTCATCCCCAGGAAGTGAATCACACTTCATTTTCTTTGGGATGCTTAGCAATATTTTCTTGTTCAGTACAAAATGCCACAACAAGTAGCTGAAAAAAATAATGGCTGAAGCTCTTATTCCTGCAAACTATTGAGCTTAAACCAATTATGTTGGAAACAAGGGATGGTGGTTTCACCTCAGAATGCACTCTGAATATCAGGGATCACTCTTCATGTGTACCTAAACACAGCACACTTTTGTATACCTGGTGTTCACAGTGTTTGCAAACCATGTTGCTGGTCAGCCTTCCATGAAAAGGATGCTGAGACTTCCAGTGATTTGACATAGGAGGAAGAGATCCTGAAACACAAAGATGAAATTGTCCTTTTATTTTCAAAACATCCACGTTCATCACTGTAATTCCAACTGTTTGCCCTATTGTAACAAAAGCTGTAAAACACGGTCTGCCCCACTAACAAATAAGGAATGGTATTTTACAAATGAGGAGATGCATGTCACTCCAATAAAGACAAAGATCAGTTGGTCTTATCCCCTTAATAAACCCAATGATCACACTATGACTCAATATTCATGTTTCAGGATGGAAGAAAAAACATACCTCTGGTTCGGCAGCTAATTTGCTTTTGGGTTATTTCTGGCTGCTGCAGAGGAAGATAAAAGATGTCATCAGCCCCACCTTAGAGAAGCTTACATATTAAATATATATTTCATTCCTGATTTCAGAACAAAGGTATGAGTTTAAGTGTCTTTGTGATTGAAGAAAGCCAAAAACCTGGTGCAGAACAAAGTTCTAAGTGACAAATAGAGCAGTTCTAATACAATGAACAGTTAACCTGTCGAATTCTGTGCCTGATAGCACTGAAATAAAAGCTCAACAAGTTTTCAGACTGTTTGTATGTATTTTAGGCAAAAAGATACAAATCTTCCATCAGCATTAAGCTGATCATTAATGCTGAAGGATGAGCTAAAACTTCACCTCCAAATGCACTGTGCTATAAGCACCCATTCTGCAGTTGCCCTTTGTTGCATCAGTCTAACAGATAAGAGTAAATGATTGCACCAACTGCTGCTCTGTGTTAGTTTTGCTAGTTTTTCAGTCCCTGTGTTCAATGGATTTAGGAATGCAAAAGCTCTCATGCAAGCAGAGTCACAGACTGAGGTACATTTGCCTTCAAACAATTTTTTTTTCTTTTCATTACCTGGGCTACTGATTCATTTCTCTCAGAGCAATAAAGAGCAGCTTTGTAAACCCTATGCTAATATCTTCAGTTTCTTAACAGGCATTTCATACTCGACACGCTTAGGAATCTGGGCAGACTACCAAGTACATATGGAAACTTCTGAAAACAAAACAACATTGGTCAAGTCGTCACCTCCAATGAATGCACATCAAACAAATGTGTGACACGTGGCTGACGATCCCGTTCATCTTCCAATGAAGAGGTAAGGACATGAAATAGTTCATGAGCATCCTATTAAACAGAGGCATAAGGGTTACAGGAAGCAAAACAAAAAAGAAACCCATCCAAACATACACCAGGAGTGCTGAGAGTCCACTGCACTATGAAATTAAAGGGGAAAATCACTGCTTAGAGCTTATCTTACGTATTAATAGTCATCAATTGTGCATCCAATTCAAGTTTAGTAAGAAGTGTTCTCTATAAAACTGAATTTCATATATTTCATTATTAAAAACATTCTGGGCTGGATAAATTTAAGAGACACCAAAATCATTGAAGAAAAAAAATGAATGCACAAATGCCTGCTTTCCTGAGTTTCAATAAAACCCATCACTGAAATCTGTGCTATTTGGTCTGGCTCTGAAACATAAAAGAAGAATGCCACCATATTTTATGAATGAGAAAATTGATTGAGTTTATCGACCAGCTGCACTTACTTAGGGGCTAGAAATACTGAAAATAAGTCTTAGAAATCCCCTATGAGACTGAATTTGGAAATAGTAACCAAGTTGAGTC
Organism: Centrocercus urophasianus; assembly: GCF_019232065.1. Lineage (NCBI taxonomy): Eukaryota > Metazoa > Chordata > Aves > Galliformes > Phasianidae > Centrocercus > Centrocercus urophasianus. The sequence goes on from NW_024884867.1 coordinate 5,902,140, forward strand.
CATCCCTGCAAGCAGAAGCCCTTCAGATACAGGGCAGTGAGGGCTGCATCCCTTCTGCTTTAATATGTCAAACCAAATCTGAACATACTAAGTAGGAGGTTTTGAAGCAGCCAGGCTTTCCATGACAGACATCTACGCAAACTGAAAACACCATTCATGAATCACAAATCACACAGTTGTTCTCCTTCATTTTTTTAAAGCAAACTTTTTCCTACAGCAAAGATTCAGCTCTGACACCCAGTGCTGTTAGTGCTATTGCTTCAGTTTTTGGTTATTCCAGATCTAAGCACTGAACTGTACATCAGGCAGTCTAACTTGAATTTTGTAATCACCTGCTCTTCAAATGTCGAGATCTGCCACCTGTAAATTCTTAACACTTCTAATAAGCAGCTTGCATCCAGGACATCATCTTCTGTTACCTCTTGACAGGATAAAGCTTAAAGACATTGCATTTTAACATGTTAGAAGGAGCCACAAAGCACGGTTAGAACACAGGTCTGTGTATTTTAGGATTTATGCTACTTAGGCACAATATAATTGATTACCATAAAGATGTTCTTGATTAAGACAGGTAAACAACGACAACCAAACTAGCATGTATTAATTGCCATTCTCATCTGACAGTGTCATTGACTGCATACATTCTCTTTGTCTACTATACTTGTAAAGTGGAGCGTTTCCCAACTGACACACATAGAGAGAATAAGCAATAATATAAACACTGCCTGAAAAGATCACTTTACGAGTGGATGAGGTAAAAAGAGGATCTCTAGATATCACAAAATCAATGTTAATGTCTCACTGTCCTTTGATCGCTTGAACTTACAAGCTCAAGCACAGTTTTAGTGTGAACAACATCCTGAGACACTAAACCAAAAAGAGAGGAACCCAGCACTGCCTGCACTTTCTTTGAGAAGGATTAATGTTGATGCTAAGTGCTTTCTTCCTGGCTTACCACGACGTGACTGAGTTTGGTACCTCTTAGGAGATGCAACAGAGTGAGCGACAAGTACTGCTGCTCGCTGGGTTGGTTCTGCTCTGCCTTGTACTGTGCTGTGAACTCCTCCAGCCACCTGATGAACGAGGGGCACGAAGACAGGCCTTGCAGCAGGGAGTTCATGAAGCAGGTGTTGCCGAGGTTCAGCAGGCCAGGCACCAGGCCTGCCAACAGAGATGGAAGAGCTGACACTGCGGGCTGCAAAAACCTTACTACTTTCACTGGCAAGTGAATTTGGTATGGAAATTACATGGTTTCTGTTCATTTGGTGCTGAAAACTAGAAGGTTCTCACATGGCTGTTTTGCATCCCAAAATGCAAAATAAAATAAGATCCGTGACCTGCAGCAGTAATTAAATTACCACAGAAGAGATGCGAGCATATATTCAGTAAGTCACAATTATTAATAACAGATAGAATTAATAGCTTACATAAGGAACAAAAGTCCTCTGTTCAACACAGATTGTAACCTGTGACATTTTAAAGGCAAGGACAGCGGCCCAAACCTTAACTTCAGTGACAGCCCACCATTTCCAACAGCTCCTAACGACGAATGCAGATAACGGGGTGCCCGGGGAACCCCAAACCGGGCCTCTGCCCTCAGCAACGGCCTCGCCCGCCTCCCCCCGCCGCTCCCTACCTCTCCTCCGCTTCTTCCTCTCGGCGATGGGCCCCCACAGCACGTAGATCCCCGCCGCCACGGCGGCCGCCAGCCCCCCGATCACCCCCCAGCTCCGCATCGCCCTGTACCTGCACGGGGAGACACGGGAACGGTGACGGAGGCGGCCACGCAACGGGGCTCGGGGCTACGCTCGAGCCTCGCCTGCCGGTCCCCACCCCTCCCGGCCCCGCCGCTGACCTGCCGGCCGCCCCGGCCCTCAGCGCCCGCCGCACGGCGCCGCCGGGCAGCATCGCACCCCGGAACCCGGACCTGCGGGTGGGTGGTGCGACGGACGGGCAGCGCGGGGTACCGGAAGTAGCGAGAGGGGCGCCGGAAGTGACGCCATAAGCACGCTCTGCGCCGGGCCGCCCCCTAGCAACGGTTGCTAAGGCCGCGCGTTGGGCGAGGATTGCAGAGTCCCGAGCGTGGTGCAGGTTTCTGTGCCTGACTCGAAGGCCTCGCTCTGCACACAGCGCTGTCTTTTTTTTATTTTTTATTTTTTTAACCGAGGTGCTCTAGGGGTTGTGTAGCGAAAGCAGTGTTTTCATCAACGCAGAATACGTGCAGCTTCTGGGAGCTCCTCGAGGTGGCAGCTGCCGACTGTGGGCCTGGCAGGGAGCGGCGTCCTCCTCTTTACACCTTCCCAAACTAATTATCGAGCTATGTTACAGGGTGCCTGGTGCACCTTTCAGCCCAGTCCTGGTTTGCCTGGCCTTGTTCCATATGTGCCAGAGGGAGAGGGGAGCCCAGAGAGCACAGGAACAAGAGGCTGATTGAGGTGGGGAAGTGGTGGAAGAGAAGGGCAAATGAAGCTGTCCTGACTGCTGCAGCACTCCTGTGAGATGTACAACGCTGACGTAACACACTGAATACATGAACAAAAGGCACCAGGGTGCTGAGAGGACCAAAATTCCCACCTTCCTCCTGTGGGCTTTACGATGTTTCACCTCGTGAGACAGAGCAGACTTTTCAGATTATATAAAATATTGAAGTATGGTTTCTTTAACCCATGTTTTTTGAAGAGGAATTGTGTGGATAGATGAGGTTTAGCTGCCAAAGCCTTTCATTTTTTTTTATGTTATGGGCCAGGCTGCCTTTTATTCCAAATAAACTGCTCAGCCCCTTTGTGAGAACAACCAACTGAAACAGCCATTCTTTATCCAAATCACAGCACCACCCAAATCAAAGACAACAAGGATGCACGATGAAAGAGCCACATTGTTTGTGCAAATCTGCGTGTCTGGGAAAGATGAGCAAAAAATGTCAGGGGAGGTGACAGTTACCCACATATATGCATCTTGATCCACATGGAATGACACTAAGGTACCTGAGACATCCATGAGGTCTTTTGTGATCAACTGTACAGTGTGGTGCTACACAAAGTGCACGGATGGAGACCGCAGGACACACACAGTTATTGAAATGAAGCTTAGTGTGAGCATCAGGATTTCACTCCCAGGCACAAATTAAAGAATTATTCTCACAACTTTTAAGGCAGCTGAAGCTCTAGCTACACCGCCTGTGAGATCTCTCCTATAAATACTAAAAACTGTTCACATTTTCAGTATTTAGCATCATAAACCGAATCTGTGTGATAGCTGAACAACTCTCAGTCACATATTAAGCATGCTTGGTTTGTCATAGCCAGGCCAACTCTCTGTTGGGCATCATGTTTTCCCTGGTCTGAATTTGCACGCCTTCTGACTTATTCCTCACGATAATACTTTTCACCTGTCTTCATCTGAATTCACCTTGCTGATTTCAGGCCATTTTTTAATTAGTCAAATGTATCTTACATTTTAATCATGTAAAAAAATCTCCTAGCACATTTCTTTTAATTTTCTCCTGCATGCCTTTCTCTGGAAAGGATTCTTCTGTAAATGCACAGCTGAATTTTCTCTTCCAATTGCAGAAGAAAGTCTACAGGGGGGAATGCACCTGGCTGACAGCATATTTTGCAGCTAAATGACTGAGATTTTTTACAAAGCGATTTCATTCTGAGTTTGTGGAGTGCACACTGAGAAACCCTGTCAGGTCACCAGAAGAGATTAAATATGGAAACTTGCCATGGGTATCTGAAACAGGCACTACAAAGACGTAGTTTCTGCAAAGACCCTCATGGAAGTGCAGTGTTAACAGCTTACCTGACTGCGCTGTGTTCCCCCAAAAGACCCTTTGCTATCATTTCAGGATCAGCCGTGCCCAAAATAACTTTGCTCGGCTTTCCTTACGGAAGTCCCAATGCTGCCCAGCTCATTTTCTGCTGCCACTTTAGCATCCCTTGTGCCCCAGCCTCTCAACGGACGAATCCCTGGTCACGGCTGCCGGGAAAGCCGGTGCAGGCTGGCAGCACATCCCGCAGCAAGCACGGCAAGGGGAGGGAGCCACTCAGCCCTCCCCGGCGTGCCGTGCTGAGCCGTGCTGAGCCCAGCCGCGCCGCGCTGTGCCGTGCGGTGCCGCACCGTCCCGGTGCCTGCGACCACCAGAGCCCTCCGTCCGCCCGTGCCCGCTTTGCTACAGCTGCATCCATCCCCGCCATGCGAGAGCGATGAGAGCAGCTCCTCCAGACGCAGCCTGGCAATGGAGGATGATTTATTCCAGCTGAGACAGCTGCCGTAAGTAGCAACGGTAGGGGAGCGAGGATGCGCAGGGTTTCTTCTAAACGGGCTGCAGGGATATTGTACATCCTGGCGATTTTTAAGAGAATTGCTTTTAGGAAGTGTCTCAGGCCCCGGGAAGCAGGCCATTTTCCTTGTGCAGCTGCCTGGCTTCAGCATCCTGGGGGCATGCAGGGATTCGGCTGTTACATAAATCCGATGCGTTTATGTTTTTGCATGAACCTGGTGGTGGTGGAAATAAGGAGGGCTGGAACAAAACCGCGGAAGTGCCAAAAAATGTTCTGAGAGGAAATGCTCCTATTGCATTTGCAAGGTGCATTGCATCTGTAAATAACGTTGGGCTAAGGAAGGCATCTTCCTCAGCTTCCTGCTTTGAGCCGATGGCAGATCACAGCCTCTTTTTGCCAAGGTGTGTTTGCATTGAGTGTCGTTAATATTTGCTAACTGCATGTTGCAGTAAAGCACGCACTGCTGCACAGGGAGAACGCTGCTGTTCATAACAAACTGTTGGGATGTGGTTGCTGGATCTGTGCAAAAAGGTGAGAGAAGGATTTTAACGGCAAGGTTTCCTTTCCTGTTCACGGCTGCAAAATGTTGTCTTTGCAAATAAATGCATTTCTCCCAGTTGCTCCATTATCACGTGGTTTGAAATATATTCCTGTTTGGAAATCATTCACTCTGCAAGGCGGGGAATAAATGCTTAAAGTTGATTTTCAATATTAATGAGCTCATCTCAATGACAGAGCAACCTGTCCAATAACATTTCTAATAAGCTGAGGAGGTGGACGTGAGCTCCAGGTATTTTCAAGTGCTCAGCTCAGCTGTAATCACCTTAAAAGTAAAAATAATGACCCATCATTTACATTAGGCCATTTTCCCCAGTCTCTTTGTTTTAGAAAACTAAGCACAGAGGGCATAAATGTCCTGAAGTATTTTTCAATGCAGGTATAATTAGACTTATTCAGTACTGTGGGATCTTGCAAACAAATGCAGCTCTCTGAGAGTGTGGGATGGCCAGTGGCACTGCGTGTTGTTCTTCATTTGTGTCAATTTGCTTCGTGTGTTCCCAAATGAAAAGCGTTTTCTTTGATTCTTTGTGATGAGGAATGTGAGCTCTGTACTTGGATTGCTACTGGAGAGTTTATGATTTTCAGATCAATCAGTGTGCCTTTGTGTAGCACCTGGAACTCCCCAAAATGCTCAGTTCCAAAAGCCTACTTGAGCTATACAGTATGAAACAGAAGTAATACATGGGTTTTGTGGTGTTTTACATTGGAAAGGTTTTTCTTAGTATAAAAAACGTGGCTTGTAGCTTACTGAAGCATGGTCTAGTTACAAGTATAGTTGGTATGAATGATATTCAGTCATAACCCTTGGAGCAGAGGCTTTTTGTAGCTCCCAAAATCCTTCAATGAGTTTTGCTTCAGGCTTTACTGAAATTATGGTAATAGTCCTTTTTTTAATGACAAGAAATTGCAAATCTAGTTTATTTTCTGTATAGTTAAACCAGTTGCTTGCAGAGCTTTTGCAAGTACAACACGAATGGCATTCTCCTATTAATTGCCCTTTGTAATAAAAATAAATAAATCATCTCACAGGTGTGCAACATCAGTGAGTGCTAACACTTGTCATGTTGTAGATTGTATGAGGATTATATCTTCAGGGACATTTTTGATCCCACTATTCCCATAACTATTTACCCCATGCATCTCCCAAGTCGTCCTGTGTCTATGAACATGAGAAGCAGTCCCAAAACATCTCACAGCCAACTGCTTGTGTGTGACAGCCTCACCAAACGAGGACTGTACCTCTCTCTCTCCAGATTGCTGCCAGAATATCATCAGTGAGTGCGTGCAATTCCCCAGCTGGGATGTGGTCAGCTATATTATGTGCCAGGACTGTGAAACTGGAAAGTGTTTTGGATCCCTTTGCTTTATGGTTCTACCATAGAGAAATCCTGAGCTGGAATGAGTGGTTTGTTGCAGCCAGGACTCCTTCAGTTGTAAACAACCCATGGGAGACCGAGGTTTTAATTCTTCCATCCTCTTATTGGACCAGAAGCCATTTGCAGCAGTTGTGTAGATTGCCTGTCATTTTGCCCTTACGTTCATATGGATTGCACCATCAGCACTTGTAAGAGAAAATAAGATTGCCAAATACATAAAGTCTTTCAGGTCACCTTTAGAAATGTCATGCATGCATGTCAGTTTGCTGCAGCTGCATCTGGCAAGGATGCTGCTAGCTTAGTTTTGGCAACCTTTAAAGCAGAGGATTTAGCTGAAGTTCAAGGGACTTTCTGCTCATCTTTATCATAGAATTAAAATGTTTAAGTACCAGAAGTCAAAGGTAACAGCAAGAATAATTTAATCTATTTCCAACAACAACAACAAAAAGCTTCACTGAAGTCCAAGAAACTGTCAGTTACCAAGGTGAAAAGTTCCACTGATGTTGGGGTAGACTGAAAGAGGACTGAGGGATGTGTTACACTAGCTATGTTAGACCTGTTCTAAAATCTTTGTTTCGTCACATGAAAGTTCAGTGATGGCAGGTGGATCTCCTCCTTGTTATGTGAAGCCTTGCAAAAAGTCGCTGTTAAGTAAGTCATGAAAGTTGGATCAGTTCAGCAGAGTTCTCTTTTCATGTCCTGTGCTCTCCCTCACTGCAGAGATCAGCCCATCGCCTCTTTGACCAGATAGCTTCTCAAGACTAACTGAGCACAGCAATCCACAAGACATCCACCAAAGCATTAATCCTCATTTCTCTTTTCTTAGGGTAGTCAAGTTTCGCCGCACTGGAGAAAGTTCAAGGTCAGAGGAGGATGCCATTTCAGGAGAGCATGAAATTCAGATTGAGGGCGTTCGGACAGAGCTAGAGGCTATCGAGCTGGAGGATGGAGCTGCAGTGCCAAAAGAATTTGCCAACCCAACTGATGGTGAGCAGGTTTCTTGTTTCCCTGCAAGGAAAAAGCTGTGGCCTCTTCATTTCAGCCAGGATAAGTGCATTGGGTTTAGAGAAGTTAGAGATCCCCAGATCAAAAAAGAAAATAGCAACATAGGCAACACACCTGAACATGGGGATTTAGTTACATTGTCCCCTGAGGATTTCTTTGTGTGTTTCATTTGATGGGGGGATCCAGCTGTCAGCACCTATTTCGAGTAGGCAGTTTGGCTAAGTTTCACAACTGATCAGTACTGCTAAATCATCACCACGTTTACTGGAACAGTTACACCTGGCTCTCCTTTAGGGCTGAGCACGAAGCCTCTGCAGTGCTCCTGTCTGCCACTCACCTAGAGGACAAGAGGGACACAGAATGCATTCATTTCCCAGCCTCTGCTTTCTGCCTGAGACAAAAGAGCAGGCTGTCCTGAAAGAAGATGTGAGAAGTGCTAATTGTGTCTTAGCACAAAACATACTAAAGTTCTGTAGTACAGCTGTTTTCCCAGGGACTCATTTATTAACATATTGATGCAGGAGGAGCCAGAACGGCGTGAAGTGGATGAGTTTCTTGAAAGACTTACTGCATCAATGCAAATCTGCAGACAGGTTCAGTTGGCATGTCACCCAAAGAAGTGGAAGCGATGCAACATGCCAGCATGCTGAGCTTCAGTGCTGCAGTCACAGATTGGGATCCCACGACATTTCTGTTTTATCACTTAGTTTTTGTTTGCTTTCATTTTGGTTTGGTTTTGATTTCTTTTTGATCTTCTGTTCTGTGAGAATGTCCAACTCTTAGTTAGATAAAGCTTTTCTGTGGCAAATGTACTTCATTAAGAGCTGGAAGTGTTAAAACCTTGAGACTTAAACTGTTTTAAACAAATGGAAGATCAAAAGATATTTTGGTTGTACTTCCCATTTTCTGTTTGAGCAAAGGAATTTGAGATATCATTGCTTGTTCAGATGGCACAAAATAATGAGGTAATGAAACAAGAACCCTCAGCATTTTTAACAGAACTGTATTAAGATATAGATGTCCTGGACAAATTCTTCATTCAAATAATTACAGTTTGACTTTCAGTTCAATAAAATATCCTTCTCCATTTTCCAGCCCCTGTATGGTTTTGCTCTGTGCTGTTATATATACCTCTCACCAAAGGAAATTGTAAGTCAGTGGCTGGTGGGGTCACTCCCAGGAGTAGCAGGCTGAGAATGCACTGAAGTCATTGGTGTGACTCTGATTTATTTCTTTGTCAAGAAAATATTTTATAAATATTTAGAATTGTTTTGGCTCTAAGACAATTTCTGAAAAACATGGAGATGTTCTTGGGGAGGAGTTGTATAAAAGCAAAGTGGCCCTCTGGTCGTTGTTGTAAATCTAAGCAGATTACCCAGTTAATGCATAGTTACACTGGCAGAAAATGCTGCATCAAGGGATGCATGTCACGAGGAAAGGAGCACGTTTCTGCACTCAGATTGTTTTCTTTCTAGATACTTTCATGGTGGAAGATGCGGTGGAAGCCATTGGATTTGGGAAGTTCCAGTGGAAGCTCTCTGTTATTACAGGATTAGCATGGGCAAGTAATTGTTAGCAAGATGAATTGCATGGTCACCCGTTACAGAATCCCAGTGATTTCAAATTCTGTAGCCATTCTCTGTAGACAAAAAGTCTCTAAACAGATAAATATGCAATGGAGGAAGAATTTTGCCTGAAATTCTAGAGTGACAGCTGGACTCAAACTTGTTGTGTGGAGGTAAAGAATAACTGATTGATTTCTCTCTTGCTGAAATTCTCTACTTAAAATACTTATTTCAGATGCAAAGGGTACAATCCTATTCCTACAGATCTCAGTTTTCATTCGGTGATTTCACCACATTTATCCCATCAGCTACGTTCTCTCTTTGCTGTATTACTCAATATTGTAATGTCTGCTTCAGATGAACACTGATTCAGTGCTTCTAGTTTTAAACTTTGATATCAAGAACAGGAAGACAGACTTTGCTTTCACTTTTCTGCTATTTCTGAAGCACTGTATGTTACATCCACAGTGGTCTATTTTTGGGTAATGATGTCTGGAGCCCTTATTTACTGTGGACACCCCCAGTACCTTGCAAGCACAAGTGTTTTGTTTCACTTACAGAGGAGAAATGTCAAGAGAAGAAGCAAAGTTAGCTTCAAGAAGGAGGATTAATGACTGTTACATCAATCTAATTTACAGGCAGTTCTTTATTTTTGTTTCTTTCTCACCTTTCTAGATGGCAGATGCTATGGAAATGATGATTTTAAGTATCCTAGCTCCTCAGCTTCATTGTGAGTGGCGATTACCAAGCTGGCAGGTTGCATTGCTCACATCGGTAGGAAAAATAACTGACAGCTCCTGTGTTCTGTAAGGTTTTTCCACTCACTGTTATTCAGACATTATGCTTTATATTCCACAGTTAAATCTGTTCATGGCCTTTCTTAAAAGCCAGAGCTTGAAGAAGGGAAACTCAGTGAGAAATGAGGAAAATTTGCAAGCTTTAACTTCATTGTTTCATGTAATTTCCAGGAAAATATATGAATTGACTCAGAATAATTGCCATTATTTTAAATGGGCAAGATTTCATTCTTCTCCGAAGACAAGTAGCCTTGCAGAGATTCAGTCTGCTGAAATTCACCCCAATTCCTGGACCACAAACTCCCTATCATCTCAACAGATGTAAAGTAGGGCTGGAGTGCATTTTGAATAATCTCACTGTATGAATAATTGCCTTTAATAGTCTTTACTGCAGAGGAACCCAGAACACGTGAAAATTTTGGTCTGCTGTTAGTGCTGAAGTTTTCAAGTTTCATTTGAAATTGTGTTTTCTTTGCTGTCGAATGGGAATTGTCACTTGTCTTGTTGTTAAGGAGGAGACTTTTTTTCTGGTGTTTCCTAGGTAGTGTTTGTGGGAATGATGTCCAGCTCCACCCTCTGGGGAAACATTTCAGATCAGTATGGGAGAAAAACAGTAAGTGCTCAGCTCCTACTGGAACATGTGGAAGTACTGCAGCAGTGTGCATATTTTAGTGAGTGATGTTTACAGGTGTCACAGCTCGTATGTAAGTAGAGTTAAGCAGAATTAAGGAGAGCCAGAAGCGACCTCCCATGAAATAAAAGAAGTCTGGGAGACTAAAGCAGAAAATAAGAAGTGAGAAAAATAAGAGCCGGGTGGCGTGAAGCATTTTGTTGTTGTGAAAGCCTGTGGGAAATTCTGGGTGCAGTGCAGCAAATCCTTGTACAGATAGAGGAATTCTCTGCTCACTTTGTGAACGGGTTCATAAACTCATCACCTACTGGTGCTGTTAGTGTCCTGGTACCACCTGTGCCACCTTAGACTTGCCTTTAGGAAACCTTCAGCTGTTGGACTTGGAGAAGTAGCACTTGAACTTTCTGGCTGTGAAGCTCTAGTTTACATGTTGTTCATGTTATGTTACAGCAGAGATTTTATTTTTCCCTTGCTTGTTTGTTAAATGCAGGGCCTGAAGATCAGTGTGTTATGGACTCTGTATTATGGGATCCTGAGTGGTTTTGCACCGATATACAGCTGGATCTTGGTGCTGAGGGGCCTGGTGGGCTTTGGGATTGGAGGAGTGCCTCAGTCGTAAGTAAATATTCACAAGTCTCTTTTCTATCTTCGTGTTACTTTTTTTTTAATGCTTATGTCAAATTGAAGACTTCCCTCAGTTTAGTTATCCCAAGCCCACTTTCCTTTTAGTTTTTTGGAACTAATATATTAAATTCTGATAAGCCTTTGAAGATATCTAATAGATCACTAAGGTGATCTATCAGCCTACAGTGACCTCTGTGAGAAAAAACTAGGTACTTAAATGTAATATGTTGTATGCCTTGAGTCCTATTAAGTTCCTCTCATTCCCTCAGGTGAAAAGGAGAGGCCCAAAACAGCCCAGCTAGCAGTGGATTAAATGCAATAGACAGCATTCTGTAGCCGTGCCCAAACACTGCATTAACAAATTGTGCTGGGAGTGGTCAGTAAGGGATGACATGGACTTGTTGCAAGATAGATGATGATCTAAACACTAGCAGTTAGAGGTGGAATGAAGCCTCGACTGCTGCTGCTTTGTAAAGCTCTGAAATATTGTTCAATCAGAGCCTCAACTTTTACATTGGAACCTGATCTGGAGTTCCAAAGTCACGTAGCCCAAACCTGGAGCAGATCAGATGTCTTTGTGGCTCAGACACTTTCTGGTACGAAGGTAGTGTCAGGATATTTCTCTAGGACTGTATCATTCCATTCTGAAGAGGAGGATCTCTAAATTTTCCATTTTAATAAATAAATCTGTTCTTGGCTTTTAATTATAAATGGAAAGGGATGAGTATAGCTAGTCTTTCTCCATGTAGTCTTTCATCCTTATTAATAATTGATATTTTGCCCCGTGGAGGTGCTATTTCAGAGTAATCAGAGCCTAACTTTGATTGATGGCTCATAGACTTCTTGACAAGGCAAGTCAATATCCTGTCTTTTCTATTACCATTCCCAGATAAAAGATTCAGAGCTGAGATGGAGCTTCACAGTTTTATTAATTTTCTCTTACTGCTCATCTGCTCCCAGTTAGAAGCTGCACACAAGCATAACATGCATGTAAAATTGAAAGTTCTTATCCTGCTGTGTATTGAGCAGCAGTGAGGCATTTTCTGCCATGCAGTTCCAACTGAGCACAACTGGAATGAGGCAGGAGAACAACAAAGATGAAGCATCAGAATTAATAATGCCTCATACTGCAAACTCATATTAATGGTGTTCCACAGAGCCCCAGTGGAACAGTTACAGCTCAGCTAATACCACTTTGCAGAGAGGTGGATAAAGCATAAGGGCTGCATGACTTAATGAGGGACAAAGAGGAGCTGGTTACAGAGCTCAGAGGGGATTCCACTGCTGCTGAGTCTGCTTCTTGCTCCAACTATAACAGCAATACCTTTGATAAAAAGAATTAATATATATCTGGCATGAGAAATAGCTCCTTCCTAGTATTAAGTAGACACTATTACTTTGGCTACGAGTAGCTGTATTTCAGGGAAATAACACTGGCATCTTTATAATTATATTGTTGTATTCTATAGTTGGTATGGGAGAAAGGTTTGTATGAAACGTGCTGCTAAAAAGAATACACCCAGCAGTAACAAATTAACTAACTATAGCAGATGTCCCTTTCCCTCTGAGTATGTTGGACCTGCACCTGAGGCCTCTTGGAATCTCCTGTGAGACAGTATGTCACCATAAGTATGATTGTTCACTCATATTACAACATCCAGTCTTTCAAAGATATTGTATTCTTTCAAAGCTGAGGATGAGCCAGTGGAATCCAAAGAGAGTAGGAGCCAAGAGTCTTAGCAGACTGAAGATGACAAGAGAGCCTTGGCTGTCTGCTGCCCCTTTGGTTCTGCCTTCTGTCCACACAGAAGCCATACTGTTGGCACAATCATGAAATGGCAATTCTGCAAAGTTAGACAATTTCTTTCTGATTCCTCGTTGTAAAAGAATGGGAATTATTTTATACCAATCACACAATCAGATCTTAAAAGTAATTATGTCTTAGAAAGTTGAAACCTGGCAGAGTAGGCCAATGTGATGTTCTCTGAGCCAGGTGTAAGAACTTAACTAGCAAGAGTTTGCATGGACTGCTGATAGACATGCTGAAAATGCAGACATCATGCCTGTCCCAGATCAAAGCAGTGTTAAGCAACCTGTGCAGCAAGAACTGTTACATTTAGCTAACAACTATAAGCCACGTGAGCAGAGCAAATTCTGCCTTCTCTTGCAGTGATGAACTAAAATAGAGTGTTGTTCAGCAAAGTCTGAACCAGTGTGCACACCTCCCTGCCTCTGAAGACTAGGAAGGGTTTTTGTTACTCCTGTGGTTGTGGCAATGTTAATAGAAGGCAAGCACAGTGTCTGACATCTCTCAGTGTGCTAACATGATGTTTTTCTCAATGTTCACTCTTACAGGGTAACCTTATATGCCGAATTCCTTCCAATGAAAGCCAGAGCAAAATGCATTTTATTAATAGAGGTGAGCAGTGTAGCTATGTGTGCTGGTCCACAGGGGACAAATTCTGCTGTTGGTTGCAACCATTCAGCTCTATTGATTAATAATGTCAGACATGGCAGCAGTCAGGTCTGGACAGTTAAGTTAGCGTGGAGTTCTCCAGCACTGAGGCCAGTGGTCCCAGAACAGTGCCAAGTATGCAGCATTTCTGAAGGCAGCATGCAGAGATCCCTCTGGTGACCTAATGCTGCAGTGAAATTGATGTACAGCTCAGTAATGGATAACGAAGAGGTGACTGTACAGTAAGTGCAAGGCTAAATTCAGCTCTCCAGATTCAATCCAAATGTATCAAAGTCACACAGAGAGGAATTTTGCCTCATAAATACTTTAAAAGCAAAATTTGCAGCCCTTGAATTGAAGTGTGCCAGCAGAAGACAGAGAGCAGTGCTGTTACTTGTCTGACGTGGTCCTTTTGGAAGGAGCATCCTCGTGGCAAACCTCACTACACTGAAACAGCTTCTCAGTTACTCAAACAGTTTCCTAAGATAACTGCTGGCTAGTCCTACTTTCAGTTGCTTAAGTTTTTGTAAATAGAGTTCAGCAGATGAATCACTGCCTTCTGTGTCATTTTTGTTCTGCCACAGTTTGGCTACCTCAGAGCAATAGTGGGTAAGAAATATATTCTGAGCATTAAAGAGTGAGCTGTCAAGAAAAAGAAGATTATCCTTTTACGGTTCATAATCCAGAGGAGAATAATCCTGCATGGCTAGGACATGCAACAGGTTGCCAGCTCCATTATTTGCTAGGAAGGTATCAATTCCTTCTTTCACTTATAGGACAAACTCTGTGTGGCTTTGCTAGATTGGTTTTGCAAAGGAAGACAAATACAGTAAATGTGGCAGTGTTAGGTGGGTACAATACCCATACATAGATGGTAGTGGTCATTTTGCTTAAGAAGCAGAATGTGATGAGTCTGTTCCTTATAAGAAGCTGCCTCTGGTTAAACAGGAGTGTCACAAGAAAGCTGACATTAGCTTTTCAGAGCTGAGCTTCTGCAACGTGTACACAGATCCCCAGTACATCTCTGGATTTCTGTTTGCATGCAGTGGTGTATATTTGAAATGTCTCTGGCATTTCTCTCTCCAGCTGTCCCTGGAGAGCACATTTCTGAATGTTTCAAAGAATGCTTAATAGCATTCTCATCTGTGACTGTTTCTTTTCCCTTTGGCAGGTCTTTTGGGCCATTGGAACTGTGTTTGAAGTGCTCCTAGCAGTGCTGGTGATGCCCACTCTTGGCTGGCGGTGGCTTCTCATTCTTTCTGCCCTCCCACTTTTGCTCTTCGCTGTCCTATGTTTTGTAGGTATTCTCTTAAAATGTGTTTAAAAATGCAAATTCTGGAATGCCTAAAGCATCTTGTTGTCTGCTTGGGATGCTTTGCCTTCCCCACTGAGAAAGGATAATGTCAAGATCCTGCAAAAATGCTCAACATTTCTTGAGAATGGGAAAGAGACAACAGAGTTCTGGAATTCTGACTTTATGGCAAAAAAAAGCTGTTTGGCAGTTTCTCAAAGCCTAGAGAGGAACTTGACATTTGACACAAAGGGGATTTTCTGATTTGTTAAAGACTGGTTCTGTGATCATGTCTTATGTTAGATTTCCCACTGTAAGCTCACCAATAAAGTCTGCAGTTTGTTGGTTGCTGTGTTTTTGACATCACTGTGCATATGATCTGCTTTGCTCTCTTAGTGGCTGCCAGAAAGTGCAAGGTATGATGTATTATCTGGAAATCAAGAAAAAGCAATTGCTACTTTGAAGCGGATAGCAACAGAAAACGGAGCTCCAATGCCTCTAGGAAAATTAATTATTTCCAGGCAGGTATGTATGGGTAACTGACACATTAATCACTCAGGATAACAGTGAAACTGTACTGTAGGCATAGGGATTTATGTAAGCAAATAATCCGTGTTAACTTTAATTTTAATGTCTCAACCACTAACCAAAAATGAGAGATGACCATATATGCCCAAACCACAGTGAGAAAGACCCTATTTTTGAAGAATATCACACCTCCCAGGATCTGAACTCATGGGATGAGGTGGAATCAGACTCTCTAGGTGTATCTCTTGAATTTAATCCTGGTCTTGTGGAGCTGGAATGCTACAAGCTCCAATTCAGTCCTATTGCATGGAGCAATTCAGGTTGTTACTTCTGAACTGTATGCTACTGCATGAATTACACTGGATTTCTTTTCACTTTAGTGTTACATGGCCAACTTTTCAGCACCCCTTCAACATATAAATTGGCTCTGCGTTTACAGAACACGGAGCAGACTTTCACAGATAAAAAATGTTATGAAGCTAGCAGGAACAGCAGAGGTAAACCTGCAGGTTCGAACAGCAGCAAAATTGTAGAATTAAGCAGGAGATTTTTAGAAATGGTCTTAATAATTGGAGATACAAGCTCAATTTTCTGCAGCCCAGATGGGTGAGGACTGGAGCTCTTGTGCCTTTCACCAATACTTGGTTCAGTCAGGGCAATGATGATGGGCTGTGCAGGAATGCTCTGCAAGTTTTGGAAGATTCTGTTTTTAGGGTGGGGTGGGAAAGCACTTTTCTTTAACCACAGGTTTATGAGCTGTGTCTGCCACTCTGTTTTAGAAACACTCTGTTGAAAAGAGGTCTGCTTGCTGGTAGGCTGCTTGTAGTTCCTTGGCACCTTGCCCTGGGTCTCAATGGACTGTGCTAATTCAGCAGAGCTGACTGAAGGCCACATGAACCCTGTGCTAGCTGTGCATTGGCAAAGTTCTGCTATTCCACTTTGCAGCCCCTCCTTACTCAGATTCTCACCTTCCTCATGAAGCAGCACTGCGCCATGCGTGTGAACTGTTCTGAGAATGCTGTGCTCCTGCTCCACTTGGCAGAGGAATTCTTTACTTTGTTGTGGCTCCTCCAACCTGAAGAGTCCCAAATTCAAACTGAACTTGTCCAAGTACATCATACTGTATATTGTTATCCCTTACCACTGTACTTCCTTCAGTCTGGGACCTGTGAGCAACCTGATTCTCTGACTTACATTTGTTTTCAACAGGAAGACCGAGGAAAAATGAGGGACCTTTTTACACCTCATTTTAGATGGACCACGTTGTTACTCTGGTTTATATGGTAAGAGAAAATATAAATGGTTCAGCGCCAGCACTATTCTAATGGATTTTAATTGAGGTGATTAACAGTATCACTAAAATACAGCAACTTCCTCCTCATGAAAAAAAGCCCAAACTGCATTGATTTGTAATTTATTAAACCACTCAGTCACTAGCATTCTTGATCTAATTGCCCCTTCCTTTTCTAACTGCTGATAGGAAATGGCTTTGAGGTTGCACTTGGTGGAAGTCCACACACAGTGGGTTTGGTTGTGGCTCCTGTTGTTTATCATAGGTGTGGTCAGCTGAGATTTCCTCTCTTCTTTTCGTCCCTGCAGGTTTTCCAATGCTTTTTCATACTATGGGTTAGTTTTATTAACTACAGAGTTCTTCCAAGCAGGAGATGTCTGCAGCAGTGAGTACTAGACCATCTCTTCTTTTTCAATAATCCCTGTAAAGTAATGGAATATCTTTTATTTGATGACTTTCAGCAGTTAGTTTGGAAAGGACCGTGGTTGCCAGCCTGAATTTTAAGGCATCTCCTTTTTATTAAACACTACTGGCAGACATTGCCTTGTTTCCCACACAATGCAGAGAGGTCCTGCAGTGTCTGTGAGCCCCAAATGTAACACAGCAAGACAACCTTCAAAGGAGAGCTTTTAGGAAATGTGTCTGTTCTTCTTGAGTAAAGAACGATTGAATAAATGTAAGCTGCTAGATTTGACAGGCCTAATTGGTTCTGAGATAGAGAAAACTGCTGCTCCCCTGGAGCTCCCAGGTTCTTAAGATGTGAAGACCTGTGGAGAAAAAAGATAATGCTGGGAAAGCAACACCCTTTCTGTTGCAGGTTTTTATGTATAAAAAAAAGCTTTGACTGCATCAAGAAGAGGCTTAAGAAGTTGGATTCCCCAGGGGAGGCATGGCTTTATTCAGAACGTTTGAGATTAGTCAAAACTGTCTGGTAGTTTGAAAATGATGGAAGGGGGTGGGCAGCATTGGGAAAAGACACGGAATCAGAGCTTGCACAACAGCACAGTCCTTAAAAATACTGTTTTGTTTTTTTTTTTCCCCACAAGGACTTGGAATTATTCTGTCTTCTCAAAGTCCAGAAGAAGGGTTAAATCCCAATTTATGTAGGGAGAAACCTGTGTTACGAATGTTAATTCTGCTCGCTTCATAAGCCCTGGGCTGGGAAATCACTAAGCTTGTAAAGCTGACATTCAGGTGTAAGTTTTCATTCTGGTTGCACATGTAAGACATCCTGCCACATGTAAGACCATCAGCTGTTCAGTTCCAGCTGTGTCTTCTGCTCTGAATACACTTTCTGTGCAGCAGCATTTCTTTGCTTCACATCCCTTCCTTTATTTTCAGCAGTAAGAATGGTTCCTTTACCAGGAGTAAAGGAAGATGAGCAGAGAGCAGATTACTTAAAATATGTTTAGTTTTGTTTGTTTTTTTCTTTTCTCCTACAGTTTCCAGTAGAAGAAAAGAAATTAAAGCAAAGTGCAGCCTGACCTGTGAGTATCTGACAGAGGAAGACTACACTGATCTGCTCTGGACAACCCTGTCAGAATTCCCAGGTAAGTGGTGATAAAAAGCTCCAGTTTTTCACTGCCAGTAGCTCAGTGTAATTGGAATGGACTTTGGTATGACAGAAAGTGGGCTCTCCTTCTGGCCTAATGCCACTGTATTTCCAGAAGCAGTGGGGCTCCTTGCTTGAACTGTTTGATGCATGCAGTACACACAGTAGCTGTAGCTCCCTTCACTGGTGGTGACATCCCCACAGATCAAATCACTAGTAATTGCTTTGTGAACCTATAATGGCCTGTCTTACTATGGATTTGTTCCAAGAAACGTATTAGGCATTCAGAGGAAGAGTAACGATTAAATAAAAGGGGCAGAATCACTTGAACTTTTATCCATAAGTGACTATCCAAGACTATTTTAAAAGGATCCTGGATGTAGTGAATCAATGGAGGACTTGCTTCATAACACTCCGTCCAGCACAGCCGTGATTTGCAGTCAATTTAAGATGAATTTCAATGAACAGTCTTTCACAGGAGGATCCAGATAGCATTTAATAGCTAGTGTTTCTCCAGATGTAAAAGATGATCTCTCAGTACTACTCTGTTTGAAATACTACAGTGAGGCAGCAGTGGGGATGTTTGCACCGCTCTATACTGTAGTTTCAGGGACATGAAATCTAAGAGAAGCCATTTAATAGGTGAAAAGTTGTGAGTCTGTGGCAAATGTGCATAGCCCCTACCTAATGAGAGTAGGTAGGACATCCTGGGAAGGACATGAGTGAATGGAAGACAGAATGTAGTCTTGGACTGATGCTATAGCTGAACAGACTGGTCAGGTCCTGACACATACTGAGACAGGGTGTAAGAAATACAAACTGGGATATCTCTGAATGTGACACTGGCAGCATTGGTACTGGCATAATCTCCACTCTTGCTGTGCGTCTGCTTTTAAAGGGATCTGGAAAAACTGCAGAAGAGAGAATATTTAAAAATATGAGACTTAAAGAGCTTGATCCATTTATATTATCATAGAGCGGGTGAGAAGTGATTTGATGGCAGCATGTAAAAAACCTCAATGGATAGACAATATTTGGGTCTAAGCAGTAGAAAGATTAGTAGGGGACGGTGGTTGGAAGCTGAACAAAAGATATTCTAGTTAGACACAAGGCAGGCATTTTTAGCACTCAGTAAGCAGTATTTAGCAGATGTCAGAGTTGACTGCTCACTGCTACACCTGTGTGTCCCCCAGTGAGCGTGCAGGCAGGTGGATTACTGTGAATGTGGAGCAAAGCTCACAGGCCGGGACACAGAGTGGTGTTTTTGCATGTGATAACAGTAATTGCACCGATCTCTTCCACACCTCTGCTCCATTCCTCTGCCAGCAAAGTACCGTGAGAGCAGATTTTCAAATCTAAATAACATAGCCTATGTGAAAAGCCAGCTGATGCAGCTTCCACCTGTGCTTAATTCCCAACAATCAACTTGCCTCCTTCTACAGGTGTGTTAGTAACACTGTGGATTATTGATCGCATAGGCCGCAAGAAAACCATGGCCCTGTCCTTTTTTGTCTTCTCGTTTTGCAGCCTGCTGCTGTTTCTGTGTGTTGGAAGGTAAGTAAAACACAGTGAAATGCCAGTGCTGACTCTGTGTTCTTTCTTAATCGTGGTGGGAGGCAACGTTTGGTTTTTGGGGCTGAAGAGCAAGGAAGTGCAAAATAGGCAGAGGAGAGCTCTCTGAATTTAAACCTTTTGGGGTACAGCACAATTGTGTAATGAGAAACCTTTCAAAGCTGCAAATGTTCAGTTGGTATGTAGGTTTGTGTGTTTTAAACAGGCGAGCTGCAGTCTGACTTCCTTTTTGTGTGTGCCAATTTTTTGTTGTTAGCACCATGCATAACATGGAATATATTTTTCTTACTTAGACAAGCTTAGGCACTGGCTGTTTGTTTCTGCAGTCCACAGCTGTCAGTTAGAATGAATACCCTTAGAAAGCTGATGTGACTGTGGGAATGCAGATTGTTTGGCATCAGTATTGTATTAAGGGTCCAGAAAAAATAAGAAGGGTTCATTAAAAAAAAACCAAAAGAAATGGTTGTAATGAAATTAGCATTTTTTTAATTGCACGTGCCTCCAAGTTAAACAAACAGATTGTACAGAACAATCCCAAACACTGCTCTCCTTTTTCTTCTCACAGAAATGTTCTTACTGTGCTGCTCTTCATTGCAAGAGCTTTTATTTCAGGAGGATTTCAGGCTGCTTATGTTTACACTCCAGAGGTAAGGAGGCTGGTTTTGTAATGAGACTATTTAAGGGGAGTGAGAACGTGGTGGGAAAGTCATTTTTATGACCTCTTCACAGTGGACCTAACCCCAGATGTGAGTTCATGATCTCAATGTTGTCTTGCAGAACTCGTTGCAGTGCTATTTCCATTGATTAAGGAGGTTGGAAGGGAGCTGCTCACTTGAGTTAATGGGTGGTGCTTTCTCCACAGGTTTACCCAACAGCCACACGTGCTTTGGGCCTGGGAACGTGCAGTGGAATGGCCAGAGTGGGAGCCCTCATAACACCATTCATTGCACAGGTAAAAACCCTTCCCTCAGTACTGATGGCCTAGGAAGGTGATGGAGAACCTGCCTCCTCTCTGTAAGGGCCACACCAAGGTCAGTCTGTGCGTGATATGTTGAAGGATAGTTGTTGCCCAGTCCCTGAAGAGAGTTCAGGCTCATCTCTTATTTCAAAGGTCTTATGATGGGAGGTAAATAACTACAGAGCAGGCTGCTGGATGGATGTGGGGGCTCCTCGGAAGGCACCCATCTAGGAGATGGGATCTGTGAGGGGCTTACAGGTTTCTGTGGGTTGTGCAGTGCTGCTTTTCCTTTGAGACCTCAAGTTCTAGGGAATGTGAACCTGCAGCACACGTGGAATGCTAGGCAGGAGGTCTGGGAGAGCCAGGCTCTGTGGGACAGGAATAAGAAGGCTGTGTCAGGAACTGCTGCTCTGCAAAAAGCTAAGTAGAAAACTTATGACTGTAGTCTTTGAGGAAAGAAAAGTATGCAGCCCTAAAATTCCTCCTGGTGGTAATATTCTGTATTTTCTGCAGGTGATGTTGGAATCTTCAGTCTATTTAACACTGGCTGTTTACAGTGGATGTTGCCTGCTGGCTGCTGTGGCTTCCTTCTTCTTGCCCATTGAAACAAAAGGTCGTGGCTTACAGGAGTCCAGCCACAGAGAATGGGGACAGGAGATGGTTGGGAGAGGATCTCATTCCCCAGGAGTCACCAGGTCTAACTCTGGGTCACAGGAGTGATGAGACATGAAATCCTGCTGAAGGAATGGATGAAATAAGCAAGATAAGTTCCCAAAAAGGCCAACTCTGAAGCATAGAAAGCAGACCATTCTGTCACTGCCAACGTTATGTGTCAAACTGCAGGAACTTTTGGGTTGAACCTCAGTAAATTGTGTCACTACTGCTCTTTGCTCACACACGTAAAGACTTCACTTCCATGTTCAAAGGCATTTGATCCAGATGTCATTTGAATTTTAGCAGGAAGGGTTTTTCTCAAGTCTGTTGTGCTTGCATGGTCAGCTACTCAGCTTACGATGTCCCGTGTCAAGCAGATAATTAACTGAATGCCACTTGGTATAAGCTGTAATTAAAATAATGTACTCTCGATGCCTAAAAACAAAAGATTAATATTTATTGTGTACTTGGTATAGCATATGGTGGATTCCATACACTACAAAATAGGTTTTACGAACTAGATGCCTGCCTTGCACTTTTTAGCCATCATCAACAACAACAATGCAGTAACAGCAAACCAACCAATGCTTACTATTCCCTTGCTTACGGGTTCTGCTCCTTGAGAATTAACAGGCACTGTGAGGGAGATTGCTTGGAATCTATTTCCTGAATGCTTCTCCCACTCGAGGCAGGTAGTTTGAGTTGGTGAGGAGTGGTGTTTGCTGCAGAGATGGGATCTCATATGAGAGGTGTATGTACTCTGTAACTCTTGATGCTTTGGAGCAGAATTTGATTTTTCTACCATTGCCAGAAACATTGAGCACTGTGTTGCTTGGTGAAGACTGCTTCAGCTGTGCTGGTGTCTCTTTGTGCGTGGAGATGCACGCTGTGGTTTTCTGCATGGGCTCAGGTCTGTTTCTGCTCAGTTTGCCTAAGTGTGTTCCTGCAGTGGTGTACCCAGAATGTTTGGTGAAGATGCCTCAGTCTGAACGGCTACACAGAACAGTTTGGAAGGTGCCTGTTTGGAGTGTCTCCCAACAGAAGCTGGTCTCCTGACAGCTGGACTGGACTTCTCAATAGCTGCAGATTGCATGACTGCAGTGGTAAGCAGGTGACAAAGGAATGCAGCTGGCATCGTGTCAGAAACAAAAATCCTGGGAAGAGCTAACCCACAGTCTTCCTGAGAAGAGGAACTTCATTCCTTCAGACGTAACCAGTCTGTGGAGGCTGATGATCCCTGCTCTTGGTGGAGAGTGCAACAGAGTTCAGGTGAGGATAAGTTTGTCTCGTTTGTCAGAAATTTGTCTTTGCAGGGAGTCAGAATTCAGAGCCTGTGGATATGCAGCAAGAAAATACAAACAGAAACTGAGACCTGTCTGAGCATCTATGGCTCAGTTTGCTTTCTGAATTCCTCACTATAGAACACATGACCCAGTGGAATGAGATGGGCTAGATGCTAATCAATAGGCTGTGGGAAAGCAATACATTTTTTCTAATATGTGTGGTCCGTTGTCTCACAGAAACATAGGTAAATGTGCAACAAATTTTGCACAATAAAGTATTTTAAGTATTCTGGGAACCAAGCCCCTCTTTTGTGGGGCAATAACAGGGCGCTGAGTCTGTTTTTGGGTGCAATACAAATGAACACTGTTGGGTTCACCTTTCACTTAGGGATTTGCAGCACTGTAGTGCTGTGTAATGCTCTGAGACATGTTGGGCTGTTTGTTTGTTTATGGTGTCGAAGGAGAATTAGACAAGAAACTGAGGGAACTCAGACTAATTTTAAAAAGGCCAAAGAGTTTGTTGATATTCCATGTTTGAGTGTCTTCTGCTGAGAAAAGTTGGAGTCTGACATGGCACCAGAATGTCTGTCTGCTCACTTACTGCTTTCTGATGGTGGCTGCAGTGAGAGATTCTGGGAGCAGTGGGTGCAAGCAGGCACTTTTCTTTTTGTGGCTGTCTGAAAATGCAGCTGAGCTCGCAGGGGATCCTGCTGTAGATATGGTGGATGATGTAGGAATGCACTGTCTGTTCCAGTGACTGTTGCTTGGTGTGGGTCTGGTTATCTCTGATCTTTGTCTCTGCTGTGTCTTTATCCTGTGTGCTCGGTCTCCAGCAAGCTCAAATTCCAGTCAGCCCTCAGTAAACAGACAGGGCTCTCATGGAGCTGACAACCAGTGCACGTAATTTGTTTTTGCCACCTTTTATCAGGCTGTAGTTGGGTAGCTTTCTCTAATATACTATGCAACTGGGGTAGCTCAGTGCTGCCTCAGAGATGCACTGACTCATTTCCCTTGGATGCACGAGGGATGGACGTGGTGCAGCAGAGGATGGAAGCATCTCCTGGATGCTTACAGTTCAGTGAACACCCCAAAACTGGAGTGCCTGTAGGAGAATCCAGCTGGGTGTGAGCCCACCTTAGAGGTCAGGGTGAATGAAATGAAATCCATGGCTGGATGAATGCCACCTCGCAGCCTGGCTGCTGCCTTGGTTTGTTATTGAAAGCCTTTTCATTAAAGTTCTGCTTTTCCAGTGTTAATGTTCACAGGGCACTTTGTTATTTTTTGAGCCAATATTCAACAGCATTGCAATGGCCTTCAAAACGTGCATTCAGAGGGTTTAGGGAAGTAGAGATATTGAGTAAACTTCAAACAAAATATTGCCCACGTGAAGACTTGTAGGTAACACAAAGCCTTTGGATGCTGTTGAGTTCAGTGTTAACCTGTATTAAAATAAAAATTGAGGGCATTTTTGCTTTTCACTTCTTACAAATTCTGCAACTGAGAATGTATCTGACAACACGAGTGGTATTAAGAAAGGAAGGACATGGTAGACAGCGCACTGAAAAACCAAGGGATGTTTGGCTTGATACACTGCAGCCTGTAACCACATGTCATATGGTCAATATGGCAACACCATTGATGTATATAAGCTTCCAAAGATCCTTTTACACACTGAGTATTTTTCACTGATGAAGGAACTAATAGAGCTAGTTCATTGAGAACAATGAAGTGACATAGTTTTGGATTCTAACTGAGAGCAAAGAGAGTTGTGGGATTCAGAGTTTTGCTATCTGTTCAATATATTAATGTGCAAAGCTGTTGTGGGAAAAATAATTCTCCAAGTGTGCTTTGATGGAATGATTTCGTATTCCTAAATGCTTGCAGAAAGAACATTGAATGTTTTCCTGTGTTTGAATGTACAGTTTCTAAGCTGGATACGTTTTAATGTTTAAAAACTTTGTGTATATGGAGCTTGTTGTAAAATAATCCTTTTGTTCCTCTGTTACTGATGCAACATTGGATCGTTTAATTCCACACTAGATATTTTCTGTTGGACAAATAAATAGTTTTTTCAGTAAAAATGGCTGTTCCACAGGACTATTATAAAGGTAAGTAGCCTCAGTGGGGTTTGTCATGATGGTCAGATACTGGATGCCTTCAGGGCAGGGAGGCTTCTATTAATTTACTTCCTCATGTAAACTTTACTTATCTCATTACTGTAAGACATAACTGTGTAACTCTGACTGCATTCCTCTGCTCTTCCAATGGCGTTTTGATGCCCAGTGATTTACAAACAAAAAGAGGTTTGTATCTGAGCCACCACAGCTGATGATCCGCTATCGCAGCATGCTCCCATCTCAGCGTGCAGCAGCTCTGCTCTCACTGCTGTGAATTTGCATCGTGGCAGCAAGACTTGGGAGAGTATTTGTTCTGTGTCTTCCGTGAATTTTTGGCATCTTCAGCCATTCCTGAAGCTCATTCTGCTTTCCAAAATGCCAGAGCTGCCGCTGGCTCACAGAGGATAACTTTACTGATCCTTGGTGCGTTTCCAGGTTTGTTTTGTGTCACAGGCCATCGCTGTGAGTTCCTGAATTGTGCTGACTCTGCTTCTGGAGAGGGCATTTTTTGCTTGTTAAGAACACATTTGCAGTAGCTGTCCAGGCTCCCTCCTGGTTCTCTTACCGTTGCCACAAAAAATGAACTTAACTCTCCATGATTCTTCTACCCCATGGTGTTCCACTGCTTCCAGCAGTGCAAAATACTGCTCCTGTAGCTCTGCTCTCCAAGCAGAGCCCAGCTGAGCCCAATGGCAGAACCCCACACAGTTCTGTGAGCTCTTAGCGGTCTGAGGGCTATGGGCAGCCACGTGCAGACACCCAAACAGCTTCACACTGCACTATTTCAGCTTTGTTTGTCTACTCAGAAAGTGAAATGACAGCTGTTCCTTCTGCAGGAGGAAACATCCAGGAAACACGTAGCATTAAACACTGGGAGAAGGAATGGTGATCTGCTGGAGTGTTGCTGTCAAATCAAATTTGAAGTCATGGTACTGTTACAAAAAGCATCACACAAGGTAGTTGGCTATGATCTTTATTGTGCACACACATTAAATTGTAGCCTTTTAGAAAATAAGCAACATAGAAATTGCAAATAAAACCCAGTCATTTCTGTTTGTTTTCTAAGAGGCCACGTACAGCTGCGTTTGTCATCCTGACCCATGCAGGGCAGCTGTTCCTACAGGCTCTGAGATCAGAAGAATCAACTGCTTTTTGCCAGCTTGCTTCTTCGCTTGGAGTTACACCAGCACAAACGTGAGGAGAATACAGTCCTTCATATCTCATCTATTTGGAATAAGTGAACTCAAGCGGATGCCACTTCACCATACAGCTCCTACTCCAGCACTACTACAGGCAATTAGGTTTAGCATCCATCAATAGTAAATTTTCTCTAGGTATTTTCTTTTCACTGTTCTTTTCTGCATGACAACCCTCTGAATGTGACTGCAGTACATCAGGTGAGCTGCCAGATGAAGTGGGAAACCCTTTGGCAGACAGACTGGACATGACAGGAGCTCCTATTTCCACACAATGGTGCTGCAGGTGTCACAGCACGGGCAAGCATCAAGGATGCAAAAGGTGGAGAAATAAGAGAGGGGACAGAGCAGCACTTCTGAGAAATCCTGGCCCTTATGGTGAGAACTACTGCTGCGTTTGTACAATGGCAAACACTGAGCTCGTGCTCAGCAAAGCTGCTCAGGTTGTTCCCACTGCTCACAGTGTGTAAAACTTGCTAAGTTCACAGTGTGAACAGTCACAGAGTTCAGTAGAGAACCATGTCATGGGGAGGTCTCCTGGGGCTGTGCTGGCACAGTGACCTCCACAGCACTTCGGAAACAGAGACAAGGCTCATACATGTCTGGGGCAGCAGGTCTTGTGTGTGTGGATTGTTTCCTGCAGCACTGAGCGCTCACTCTTGGGTAAGCATCACAACAGGTCCTTGGACAGGGTGCAGGGGCCATGAGATTGTTGAATCCAGCTCCCCAGGAGGTGAGACAAACCTGGCTGCACTGCAGCAGCTCTCATTTACCAGTATGGCACTTTGGATCTGAGGCTGATGCTTTCTGACCTCACAGCACCTTTCTGTTTGTGAAATCTTTACAGCAGGAAAGGCACGTGGCACAGAACAAGAGGCCAAAGCTCATCTCTAGAACCAGGCCTGGGGCCCTTGGAAGTGACACTGACCACCTCTGGCTCCTCTCTCCAAGAAGAGTCACCCTCCTGGGAGGTGTCCCTGCCTCCTCTGATCAGCACAGCCCCAAGGCTTCTTCCAGCCACGTTTCACAGCAGAGGGAAATGAGAAACCAAAGTGCCCGTGGGAGTTTTAGGGACAAGAACAGCTATTTGGCATATGCACTGTGCTATATATAGGAATTGGCAAGTACACAGGGCTGGAACATGTTGCTTTTGTTACTAAAACCATCATTTGGAAAGCCATTTTAGGTAACCACTGCTGTCTGCTGCCAGATACACTAACCAGGTGCCGCAGACCCGTGCTTTGTCCTGGCATGAGCGTAAGAAAAGCAATTGCAAGTGGAGCACGTGCTTGTGAGGCCATTGTCACTTCCCCAGGAGCTTCTTCCTACTAAGGAGCTTTTGCCTCTTGGGGGCAGCTTGCAAATCCAATTACATGCCGGGTGTCTGAGCAGCCAGTGGAGACCTCGCACGGCACCAGCTCGCTTTCAGATCCTGTCTCAGCGTGCAGATAAACTGCAGGAGTGCCAAGGCTTCAACTGAACTCCACCTGCCCTTTGCAGTCTGATCCCTGAGACAGAAGTGCACTTTGTCACAGATAATTAGTCCATGTTTTAAAGCACTTCCTTTGGGTAGGTTGCGCGAGGCCACGATGGAGGAAATTCGGCCGTCTGGCAAATGGCAGCAGCAGAACTGGCAGCAACCCGAAAACAAGACAGGAGGAAGCATCAGCAAAGCCAGCAGGAGTGTCAACAGCCCACGTGCACCAGTGTTGCTTGGATCTTTTTGCTGTGATTTCTAAGCTACTGCTATCACAATAATCCCAGCTGAGAAGGCAACTCACAGGCGGGACTGGGGCTGCTGCTTCTCTTGCAGGATGTTCCCGAGCAGCCGGGCTGCGGCCATGGCACAGCCCCAGTGGATGGTGATCCCAAAGCCACCGTGGCCGTAGTTGTGTATGACCTGCTGGGGATAGAGGGAGTCAGACTGCAGCAGCTCACCACCCTGCTCCTCAGAGCATGCAGGGTTTGCTCCTGACAAGGTAAATGGCTTTGCTTCGGCTGGAGCCCGACTTGCTGCTGGGATCGATGGCTGCACCGCTCCTGTGCCAAAGCTGCACAGATATGACATGCTGATAAAGGAACAGAATGATCCAAACAGCAATTCAAACGCAGCCTCACTTCGAACCACGTTTGCCTAAATACACTGAGCTCTTTCCAAAGCTTTCCAGCTAAAAATTGAATCTATTTTCATTACACTTAATTACATTTTGCAGTCACATCCCCTTTGGAGCTCTAATCTTTTCTTCAGAGCTGCACAGAGGCACATACCCAAACCACAGTTCCCTTTGTAGGACGGCAGATGAGCTTCAGGCTGAAGAGCTGAGGAGTGATGGGATCCTACATGGATGGTGTTATGCTGAATAGCCTCAAGCACAACACCATCTCTGTCTGCCACAAGGACAGTGGCACACAGCAGCTGGTGCCATTCCCAACTCCTTTCTCTTAAAAGAGAAATAGGCAGGGCTTGGTGCCTCAGAATTTTTCTCTGTCCGTGGAGCACAAAGCTCCAATTACAAGTTTTCCTTTGGCAGGAATGCTCTCCCCATAAAATCCATCACAATGTTTTTGACACTTATCTCTGATCTCTGAAACTGAATTGAAGATTTGCCATTAGGAGAGGGGAGATGGAGCGAGGACAGCTGAGCGCTGGCAGTGGGCTGCAGAGCAGCAGCCAAGTTTGTAGCCATCAGCACCCAATTAGCACCACAGTTAATGAGCACAGTACCTCTGTCCTCGAACGCCCATGGCCAATGCTCTCCCGCTCCAGGCGGACGCTGGGACGTGCTGGTCTCAGGCCACTCCACTCCTGCACAATCTCTGCTTTCTGAAACCAGAATCCCATCAGCCCAGCATTGCTCTGACTCACAGAAGCCAAAATCCTCCCAGCAACCACACCGGGAAGGTGCAAGCAATGAGGGGGTGCACAGAAAACCCTCCAGCTCTCAGGGTTTGTTGAAGGCAGTCACCATGTGCTGCTGATTTTGGGGTTTGGTGCTGGGCTGGGGTCACTCACCTGAAGCGTGGGCAGCAGCCTGCAGCACCTCTCCCAGATGGACTTGTGGTCCTGAGCACTGTTCTCTTCGTTCCAGTTGCCTTGCTGGTAGATGCCTCCCAAAACTGTGAACTCACTCCTGTACCAAGAGCAAAGGGCAGTAAATGGTCCTGGTGCCACCAGATGGAGGCACTCAGTGTGGGTCCTGCCGTGCCCGCAGCATGCTCCTGCCTGAGGCACCCTCGGGAGCCAAGCAGGCAGGAAAGTCTGCCTGAGTGTCTGCTCATGGGAAAGTTGTTCATTAAACACTATCAGCACCCGAAAGGCCTTGGCAAAGAAAAGGGCTGATTTCATCTGCTATCAACAGGGTGAGGGAATGGAATGCTCCTGGCAAGGAGCTCAGATTCCCACCGTTTTCTGCTCCCCTCATAGCCAGCCTATACCCAGCTATGGAACAGCTAGCAAAAATAAACACATGGAGAGAGGAATTTCTGTGGGGTTGGGACTGTGATAAGAGATCAGTTGGAGCACTTCACTTGGGAGCTGTGAGCATTCAAAGTTCCTATTTACATCAGGGCTTCTTGCCTAATCCTGAGATATTAGCACAATGGAAGTGCCAGACATGCAGCATTCAGGTTATGGCTTAAAAAACCTCTCCGTTGCCAAAGTGCAGTGGATGGCTGCTCTCAGGGGGACACAGGAGGGATGCACAGCAGACATGGATTTATTTACCCTGCTGCTTAGCTCCCTGGGTACATGCATCTGCTGCCCTCTGAGACAGATCCCAGCATCTCTAAGAAAGCAGCCAGAGGGAAGCAGATGCTGGAGAAGTGCTGGCAGCTGGGCTCTGCCTGGCACTGCTGCTCCTTGAGCTCTGCTCCACAGTAAAAGACGGGCAGGGAAGGCAGAGCTTGTGTGCAGATGTCAACAGGGAGCAGTGCTGGGGGTTGCTCTGAGTGCACATCATTGCTAGCTCCAGGATCACTGCTACCTACCCCGGGATGACGTAGGGTGAGCTGTAGATCCCTGACTCCATGTCATGAGTGATAATGAAGTGCTTCACCCATGGGGCCAGGACCTGGGGGAAGAAAGCAGGAGGGTGACAGTGGGTGACAGGCAGGATACGGGATGCATATGGAGCAGGTTGCAGCCTCACCTTGATGACTTGCCCACGGGCAGGCTGCAGAGCTGGGTCTGGCTGCAGTTCCCCAGCACGGATCCCAGTGCAATTTATGACAACATCAATTCCCTGGGAAAACATCTGCCAAGAGACAGAAGTGGTGCAGTGTGCAGCATGCAGGCAGTGATGCTACCCCAGCGAGCACGAGACTCCTGCATCAACACCAAACCACACATTTGGTCCAGCACTCTGATATTGAATAGAAGGGCCAGTCCCAAGGCATAGCTTCCTCAGCACAGCTCCCAAGTGTACAGGCAAAGAAAGTGTTTGCAGCTTAAGGCAAAGCTGCACTGCTGATTCCTCACTGCATCCTGGCTCCCCACCAGCCCTAAGCTCTGCTGAAGCGTAGTGCTTTGGGGTGGATGGCCTCACTGAACCTTCTGCAGCAGAAATTCCAGCCTCGTGCTCCCCACATCCCAGCTCACCTCCTCAAAGGACTCGACCTTCCTGTGGAAGAACTTCACGCCTCTCTGCGCCAGCCTGGAAGAGCAAGTTCATCTCTTACCAGCACATAAAAGCCAATGTACCATTCAAATTAATGCCTGTAATTGATGCACAGGGTAAGTGTGGCTTGTTGCTCCTTGTAATAAACATCCATGGTCTTCTCAGCAGTTCTTAAATACTCTCCAGCCATTATTAGCTCATTTCCCTAATGGCCAAAAGCCCTGCTGAGCCCTCCAGGTCAACCAGGGAAGAGCAGCAGCAGGGCTTAGTACTCACCTGTTGGTCAGCCAGGGCAAATAGCTCCTGCACTCCAGCATCAGCGCCGTGTTGAACCAGCCATAGCTGAAAGACATGAAGATAGAAAGTAGTAAAGACCACAACAGCTGCCCAAGGGTGGTTGCCTCATGCACGGGCAGAGCCAGGGCTTTATTTTTTCCCCATTTACTGCATAGCTATTTTCTTCTCAAGTTCAATGGGATGCAGTGAAATGAGAGAGGAAGCTGAAATGGTTTTCATGCATTGTTACCACTTCTTTTTTGAGGTGATCTGTACTACTTTTAAGGGAAGTAACTGTGATGGAGCCCAGAAACTCTCAGAAAAAGGGCCTGAGAGTACCTGTAGCCAGGAAAGAGTTCAAGCTCTTTCGGTGTCAAGTTCCTGAAGCCAAGGACAATGTTCTTCCAAGATGGATCCTGCAAGGGGAGAAGGACTGATGTCACTCAAATGACAGTAATCAATTGTGGTACTGCAGGGGCAGGAGTGACAGAGACGTCCCTGCTGCCCAGCTCCAGCCCAGAAACTCAAACCTGCACACTGCCCAGAGCTGGAGCCCTTCCTGCCTCCCCTGTGCCCTGCTCCTTACCGGTACAGGCTGCTTAAACAGGTTATATCCAGAAATCAGGAACAGTCCCATTTCCTTTGCTTCTGGTGAGCTGAGGTACCCCAAGAGGTGCTCAAAGGTCTCCTTGTTCCACAGCCTGTGTGGAAAAACCCCATCAGAAGACACTCCAGGCCATCTTTGCAGCCCTCCAGTGGACTCTCTCCAGTGGCTCCCCAGCTCAAGACAGACAGGAAGCTCAGCAATGGGCCCAGTGCTCCAGATATGGCTTCCCCAGGACAGAGCAGAGGGGAGAACTTCCCTCACCCTGCCACCCGTGCTCTTAGTAATGCAGCCCAGGGTACCATTGGCCTTCTTAGCCACGAAGACACACTTCTGGCTCATGATCAACCAGGACACCCAGGTCACTCTCCGCAGAGCTCCTCTCCAACAGCTCAGCCCCTAATCCGCACAGTTATCACAGAATGGCTTGGGTTGAAAGGGACCATGGAAGATCCCCCCAACTCACGTCTCCTGCAGGTTGCCGTGGTCGCTCAGGTAGGGCTGCCACAGGCCTGCAGCCCCATCGCTGGTGGTGTGAGGCGTGAAGCGGTCGGCATAGACCTCCAGCTGCAGCTGGGGCACCAGTGCATGGAAGCGGTCATGGATGCACAGGGCGGTGGACAGGCCGATCACTCCAGCCCCGATGACAGCGATGCGCATGGCTCCAGGCTCTGCATGGTGAGAAAAAGGCCTGGAAGAAGGCACTGGGGCCAGGGTGGCATGGGGCTTCCTGGTATGGAAACAATGCCAGTTTGGCTGCTAGAGCACAGGAGGATTGCACAGGGGCTGAGCTGGGAAGGGCACTTCACATGCAAACGTTTTCCCCACAGAGTCTCCAAAGTGCTCTTCAACTCTGTGCTCTGTGCAGGCACTGAAATCATGAATGTAGGTTTGCAGTGTGCCATCGTGGCAGGAAAACTTTTCAAGCATTGCTTGCAGCCCTTGAGCTCTTGCCAACAGCTCTGGCTCTGCCCATGGACCTGGGGTTGGCCTCCAGCAAGATCATCTTGAAGTCATCATAGAATCATTAACGTTGGAAAAGACTTCTAAGCTCACCAATTGCAACCATATCCCTAAGTATTACACCTCCACATTTTACAGAATCATTAAGATTGGAAAAGACTACTAGGATTATCTCATTCATGTTTCAAAGCATTGGGTACAGCCGTGGGCACTAGGCTGCCAGAAGCATGCCAGACCTGGTCTGGGGCAAGATTATTAATTTGACACCAGTTCTATTTGGATAAGGTGAAGCACAGCACCCCTGTGACACTGCTCAGCTCACAGCAGGACTGACATCTGCTTGGGCTGCAGGATGAGTCAGAGACAATGGGCAGCAGGACAGGGCCATGCTGCTTCCCATCTGCTGCCACTCACAGGTCAGAGCCAGCAAAATCAGGGCTACCTCTGCCAAATGCAGCCCTGAGGAGGCATCCATCTGCCCCGTGAGCCTTCAGCTGGTCAATAAATAACAGAAACACAACCTTCCACTGACCTACCTGCAGAATTCTCCAGGCAGCCTCTATAGGTTTTGGAGGCTTCAGCAGAGCCCCTGGTGCAGCGTAGCTTGTTTGGAGCCTCACAGTCCAAGGTCTGAGTGTCCAGAGCTTGCAGCTGCACCCTGTGCTGGGCAATGGGGTCAAAGTCTTTGCTTTTGACCTGGGAGGTGGAGTTTCTGGTGCCCCATGGTCCATCCTCTGGAAGCCCATAGGGTCACAGTGGTCCATGTCAGAGTCCCCAGCAGCAGAAATATAGTCCCACAGGAGGCAGGGGAAAGGTGGCGACAGGCAGGCATTGCTGAAAAAAAGGGGAAAAAGAGATATTCATAGGCCTAAATTATTAAAAGCTTTACATGTAATCAGCAAAGCCTCTTAAACTAATTACCTATTACTTGCCTGCTTCTTGCTTTTGGCATTGCTGACCCTTCACACTTTCTTCAGCCTGGTTCTAGTACGGTTCCTTGATGCTGTACCTGGAAATGGAGGCTCTGCAGATGCTCTATGGATGCCCTTTCATCCCCATGGCACCTCCTCAGGATGGCCGGGGCATGTAGATGCAGCAGCCAACTGGTTTTTCATTGAATCAAGGAACCATGGAATGGTTTGAGTTGGAAAGGGGCCTTAAAACTCATTCAGGTCTACTCTCTGCCATGGAACACTTTGCACAGAATCACAGAATCATTAAGGTTTGGAAAAGACCACTAAGATCACCAAGTGCAACCCCAACCCACCCCCTCCATGCCCACTGACCACATCGCTCAGTGCCACATCTCCACATCCCTTGAACACCTCTGGGGACGGTGACCCCACCACCTCCCTGGGCAGCTGTGCCACTGCATCACTGCTCCTTCTGAGAAGGAATTGTCCCTAATACCCAGCCTGATCTTCCCCTGGTGCAACGTGAGGCCATCACCTCACGTCCTATCGCTGTTAGCTGGGAGCAGGGACCCCCCCCTTGCTATACTGTCCCTTCAGGGAGCCGCAGGGAGCAACGAGTTCACCCAGACTGAACAACACCAGGCAGACCCAGCCTGGCCTCGGGCACCCCCACGGACAGAGCACCCACAGCTTCTCAGAATGATCTCCGCAGCCCCACACTGAAGATTTTCCTCCTCGCATCTCACCTAAACCCACCTCTGCTAGGCTACAGCTGTTCTCCTTCTCCCACCACTACAATCCCCACAAAGAGAAGCACTGCAGAGCCTTCCCTCCCGCGGGCCGCACCCATAATCTCTCAGCCCGTCCCTGTCGCACAGCTCCTCCATCCCCCGAGCACCCAGCAACTCCATCCCTCAAAGGCCCTGAACCCCCCAGCCCCGCCCTCAACTCCTTCCCGCTAGGCCCCACCGGGCCTGCTAGGCCCCGCCCAGCTCAGGCCTGCCCCCCTCCGAGCCCGCTAGGCCCCGCCCTGCCCGCGGCCTACCCCCGCTAGGCCCCGCCCGGCCCCAGGCCTCTCTCGCTCCCGGCCTGCTCGGCCCCGCCCTGTCGGGCCCTCTCCCCGCCCCTCAGCCTTCGCTCCTCCCCGCAGCGCGGCGGCCGCCGGCGGGGCCCGGTGCTGCGCAGCCGCCAGGCGGGATGAAGGCGGCCGGAGCCCCGCAGCCGCCGTTGTAGCTGGGCCCTCGTCGCCGCGGTCCGCCCCCCCTCGCCATGGCGCTGGTCACGCTGCAGCGCTCGCCGACCCCCAGCGCCGCCTCCTCGGCCAGCACCAGCGAGGTGAGGCGGGGAGGGGTGGGGTGGGCCTCGGACGAGGCCTCCGCGGGGCCCAGCCGTCCCTGGGATGCACCCGGCCCCGCCGAGCGGCGGTTCGCTCTGCTGGCTCCGCTTCTCCCGCTGCCGCCTGCTGCACCCCACCGCTCCCCTTCTCCCGTCTTTCTCTTTGGTGACCCCAAAAAGCTGTTTCTTCCCCCGCCTCCCATCCTTCTCCTCCCTGCCCTTGGCCCCGCAGGTGCGCAATCCTATTTGTCACCTGTCAGGGCCCGCTGGCCCCCGTTTAGCTGTGCGGCGATGAGCTCCGTGCGGTGGTTGGGGCCCGGAGCAGCCCTGCCCTGGCTGAGGGATGTGGGGATGGTGCTTGTGCCCTGCAGAAGGAGCGTGTTGGGTTCTGGCATGGATCCTGCTGCTCAGAGCCGCGGAACGGGACAAAGCACTGTGGTCTGAAGGAGAAGAGGCTCAGGGGAGGAGAGCTTATGGCTACCTACAACTCCTAACAGCAGGTTGTGGGGAGGGGTCGGCCTCTACTCGCAGGTAACAGCAGTAGGATGAGAGGTGGTGGCCTCAGTTTGCACCAGGGGAGGGTCAGGATGGATACTGGGAGAAAATTATCCAAAAGAGCGGTGATGCAGTGGCACGGGCTGCTCAGGGACATGGTGGTGTCACTGTCCCTGGAGCTGCTAAAGGAACATGGAGATGTTGCACTGAGGGTCACGGTTAGAGGGCCTGGCAGGGGTGGGTTGGGCCTGGACTTGGCGGTCTCAGAGGCCTTTTCTGGCATTTATGATTCTATGAAAACCTGCCAACCATCCCGTCTCTGCAGATGGCCACCACCAGGTGCAGCTGGTGCAATTGGGCTGGGTTTAACTGGGAGGAAAGGTCCAGGTGCGCTGCTCACTCCCTGCCCATGCACACCTGGGTTAGGTTTCGTGCCATGCAGCTCACTGCCCACTAGTGGTTTCTTGGTGGGGTAACCATGCAGCCCCCAGTTTTTCACCAAGCTTGCTTCCTGGCTGTGCCTTGGTGGCCCTTGGAGGAGTCCCCTCTCCCATGTGAATGTTCCCTCCTGGCATGCAGCCCTGCAGAGCTACAAACCGTCAGAATTCAGCCTGGTAGCAGATTTCAAAGGAAAATCCCCCCCAAAAGTGCCTCATTTCTCCCCCTTCTCCCAGGGATGGATTCGCAGGGTTTTTAGCGTATGATGATTAATTAGCAGAAGATAGATCTTTTTAAAATGGAAAATGATGACCAAATGTTCTTGCTAATTGTGAGTAAGCTGCTGCAGCCTCTCTTAACTCCTCAGCCTGAAGGAATGTAGGAAATGGATGCTGCTGCCTTCACGAGACTCGCTGTTGTAACACGCCATAAATCCATAGGGGCGATCCATCAGAGCAGTGGTGGCGTCACGGTGTGTGTTCTGGCCCCACTTGCTCATTCCATACCCCTTGTGGGTAATGCCTTAGAATGTGGATAGATGCTGTGCTTGTTTTGTGGGCTGCTTCTCTCTTCCATTGTTTCTTTCCTGCAGCAAGGAAAGTAGACTTGAAACCAAGTCAGTGGCTGCAAAAGCTGAGCTCAGAGCAGCTCCAGGCCCAGCTCTGCTGCTGAACCTCATCTGGGATTTTGCAGTCCTGCTTGTTTAAAAAACGTTGCTCTCCATCCTGTTGCTACGTGACTGACCCAAACAAACACAGCAGTGACCTCACTGGACCCTGCAGCTCTCTCAGGGCCGTGGGCAAGGGGCTCAGGGTGCTGTGAGCACTGCGGCTGCCTCTGGCTCTGCCTCTGGCCACGCCATGTAAACAAACTAAAAATAGAGCTGGTATGCTTTCCTCCAGATTGTCGTCCATTGTGGTTGTTTGAGATGGGATCTGTGCCTCTTTCTACTCCCCGTGGCTGTACTTCAGTACCCAGACTGAGTGGTCGTGTGGTTCTTGCAGGTTGCAGACTCTGATCCCTGAGTCATAATAGGAGGAGGATGCAGA
The DNA here is from genome assembly GCF_019232065.1 of Centrocercus urophasianus. Taxonomy (NCBI): domain Eukaryota; kingdom Metazoa; phylum Chordata; class Aves; order Galliformes; family Phasianidae; genus Centrocercus; species Centrocercus urophasianus. The sequence goes on from NW_024884867.1 coordinate 5,938,569, forward strand.
ACAACCTGGTCCCTATGTGCACACTCTTGAAATTTTAAGCTTAAATGTGTGGCGTGAAACTACTTGCTTGATTTTGAGTTGTGAGAAACCACCTGAAAACAACTAACCCTTCCCAGGACCCTGTTTGATGTGGGTTTTAAGCAGTGTTAATAAATAAGAAAACATTGCTGGTGCTAATGGGGAGACACAGACGCAGGAGAGCATGCTCTGAGTTTTCCAGGCTCTGGTGTCCTGTGTGCTGCAGGTCTGAGCAGAAGTTTCCCTGTTGGAACACAATCCACAAGATCCTGGATCTCCAGCACAGCCAGCCCTTCAGAGGGATGCTGCTGGCCCTCATTCTGGTCATGCAGAAGCAAAGCAAAGGAGAGATCTTTGAGCTTTTTTCTTCCAGTCAGCTCTGGATGCAATTAACCAAAACTCTGTTTTCCTTTAATGCGGAATTTGGTCTGTGAGCTGGTGGGGAGGTGGAAACAGACCCAGCCCTTCCCAGCACTCCTGTGTGCACAGAACAGGTTGCTGTGCTTCAGAGTGGTGCACGCTGCAGGACCAGCTTGCAGGATTAGGGCCTAATAGCCTTAAAGCCCCCATGAGCCCCTTTGTCAGCAGGCATGTATTGCCAGAGTGTCTCCTTTATCCCCAGCACTGCAAAAACATGGGGTGCAACCACCCACTGTTGTTGGGATGGTTTTAAAGAATGTATTCTTTTAGTCCTATGGAAACAACCAGCGTGTAACTTTCTCTGTCTCCTTTTCTCCCCTCAGCTGGAGGCTGGCAGTGATGAGGAGCGCAAATTAAATGTGAGGTAAGCAGAGCTGTTTGGCTGTAAGCATTGTTTTTGTGGTTGTTAATTGTGTGCCATGCATTGGAGTCCCAGTTCCACCCAAAGTTCTGGCTTCTCGTTCCCCTTTCATGGCCAGTCCTGTGGGAGCTCTGCACTGGAGATGGCCTTCACCTTATCTGCTTGGGTTTGAGGCAAGGGCTTAATGAACTGAAAGCATAAGAGGGAGTTTGTTTTGTTCCTGATGGGAAGAAACTGGAAAATTGCTCATCAATTCTGGTCACAACACTTAGCTGTTATCTCAGCAGTTCTCTTTGCAGCTGCTCTGGAGCTCTGAGTAGAGAAGGGAAGGGAGCAGAGCTCTGAGCTTTCCTGGATGTAGAGCCATCCCATAAGGGAATTTTGCTTCCTGGGTTCTGGGGATTGTACTGATTTTGCTTATAGGAGGAGGGGAAGGCTGAGATGCCCTGCTGGAAAAGGACAAGGCTTCCCTTGGTGACACTGTGCAGACACGAGAGCAGTAACAACACAGGTAGTTTGGTGGGACACCAACCTGGTGGGGCTCTGAGTAATGACCTGGGTTGCTCACTCTAAAACCAACTGCTGTAGATAACCTTCTAACCTGTCAACCACCATCTGAGAGGCAAAATGTAAAAACACAACAGTGCTTGTGCTTCTCGTTACAACTTCCTACTTGAGAGAAAAGCAAAGCCACAAATGCTGCTGCTTTGAGTCTGCTCTTGTTCTTTCCATTCCATTGTGTGGTTTGAGATGTGTTGCAGCAGTGATGTAAAACCTGGACTGTGGTGGCAGCTTTCTACTGCAGGCTGGTGGATTGGCTGCAATGAGGACAGAGCTGGCTGGGGTTGGATCCTGTGACACCCAGCAGGGTTGTGCAGTGTGTGGATGTTAGAGCACAACTGTGATTATCCAGCAAGGGAACTCAGAGAGGAAGGTAGGAGGTGATGTGACATGGGTGCAACTGATGTTAAAGCAAAATTCAAGATTCCTGGTTTTGTTCCCAGGTTGATTATGGCCTCATTACACAAGAACTTAAGCAGGAACCCACTGCCATCATGAGCACATCCTTATGCTCCTTGTGCTTTCTTCTGTGTTGTTTTGAATAGTAACAGTCTACAAATAGCAGGCTGATATTTTGCTTGTGTGAATGATATTTGTACCAAATGAAGAAATACAACTTTATTCCTTCACATTACAAGTCAGCTTGATGGCAAAGCACAGAGGGATGGCTGGGAAGTGGCTGAATTTGAGGGCCACCTTTGACTGACCACTTTGCAAGCCAGAGGTGTGCATCCATCTTTGACCAGAGTGATCCTGTGGGGATGGACAGCATGGGGCTGAGCTTAAAATCCAAATGCTTTTCTGCACGTCATTGAAAAGTGATTTTAAACTGAGATCCCAACAGCTTCCCCTATCCTTCAGCCTCTTGGGCTGCTCTTTCCTATACAGTTTTCAGGTTAAGAATCTGGTAACCAGGTTGTGAAACAGACCTGGAGAATGGGTCGGCTCTGGTGCTGAGCCTTTGCTATGCTCAGGGGAACAGCACTGAGGACATGTGGGAAATCTGTGGCACTGATGCAGACGCAGTTTTGGTGATAGATGACACATCCTCTGTGCAGGGGTTGGATGAATCCCACCCCTCCTGCTAGAGCTGCTCTGGATCAGTTCCCTGAAACTTTACCCGGTGCCCATGGGGTGGCAGAATTGCTCAACTTCATCATGCTGCTTCTGCAGCAGCAGAGAACAGGACCTCTGAAATAAGCCTAGGAGTGGGCTGGGATGGTTTTGGTGGATTTTAAATCCTGGAGCAGCCTTGCTGGAGTCTTGGGTGTCAGCTGTGCTTTGTCACATCTGCCCTGAGCACAGGGGTCAGCATTCCAGCACACAGCTTTGCAGACCTCAGAGGCCCTGATAGGTAGAAGGAAGAGTTGTTGGAAACAAGAGTCCAACCTGCTGCCAGCTCAGACTGGATTTCATGGATACAGAATGGATGTGCTCAGTTATGACATAGCTTTTTCTTCCACACGAACAGAGGCTTTTCATTCTGTCCAAAAAACTTGAGGATTTTCATTCTGGGCTGTGCATTTGGATGTGGTGATGTGAGCTATCAGACTTTCTCTCTGACTCTTGGAGGAGGTGGTCTGTGTCCCAGATTTAGAACTGGCTGTGTCTTTTACTTCTCTTTGCTCTGAGTTCCTGTATGGTTTGTGTCATTCTAAAATGCCTTTCTTTCTGTTTTCTCCCTGAAAAAGCTTTTACCCTAAAAAAGAGAGAAGGAATATGTTCAGCTTTTCCTCCAAAGGTTTCACTATCTGCATTTTTAGAGACATTACTGTGCTTAGGAATCCTCCCAAAGGCGTTCCAGCAGCCTCCGCTCCTTCTTTGCATCATCTGCTGCAATCCTCCTTCCCAAATGCTGCCCAGCCATGGGATGCTGTGCCTTGATTCTTTTTTCTCCTGCAGAGCACCCACGTGGTCTTGAGAAATCTCAACCAAGGTGAGGTTACGTCAAGCACACAGGAGTGTGCATTAGCTCAGTTTCAGTGGGAAATTAGGTGGAGCCTACAGGTTTATGAGTCCCAACCCCAATCCTTTGCAGCCCAGCAAGAGGAGGATCACCACAGGCAGGCTCCTTGCAGAGCATGGTCCTGCTGGCATCCACCAACGGCCTCATTAGGAGGAGCTCATTAGGTTAAATTCATTGTAATGAAGCAGGCTTCTGCCTGGTGCTGTAGCTGCTTTGGTTAGGGAAACTCTGAGCCACGTGTTGCACTGGGAGGATCTTATTGTGCTTTGTTGTATCTTGGATTTTAATGCACAACCATTTTTTATTAATGCTTTAACCTTTAACTCCTGCAGGGATTTCTGTGTGTGGCAGCACGGCGTGGAGCTGAGCAGCTGTGCTTTGGTGCTGGGAGTACCTGGGGCTGGAGCAGCTGCGTGGCAGTTGTTTGAGGGGAGGTCTTGGGGCAGAAGCTCCTGGCTTTGTGCACTGTTCAAAACAGGACGCTGAATCACATCCTGGCTGGGCTGCAGCATCCTGCCCTGTTCTGTACAATGGAGCAGCAAAGTGACAGGCTGGTGACCTGCTGGTGCTTCTGGCTTGAGGTGTGGCCATGTGAGCCCGTGGGGATATCGTTGGGCCTCACCATGCTGCAGTGGTTTGTGGGGATATCAGGGCGAGCTGGGGAAGCTTGCACTTCTCTCCCACTTCTTTGGGATTTGGCCTTTCCAGGAAACTACTGCAGGCTCGATGCTGAGCAGCAGGATGAGTTTGCTTGGACAGCAGGAGGCTGCTGGTTTGGAGATGCCGTGATCAGAAGATTTAGAAATTATATAAAAATCTTTTTCCCTTTTTCTTTTTCCTCCCCCCAGAACCTCAGCAGTTTGGCAAAAACCCTCTGGCCCTGTTATCAAAGGAACCGACTGCGTGCTGAATGCTTTTTTTTTTTCCTGTAAAGGCCAATGTGGTTACTGTTTGTTTAGGCACTAAGAGCCGGGTCAGAAAAATATTTTGGTTTCAAATGCCTCCTGATTTTTTTAAATACCTTAATCTTTGATAATCAGCTGCCAAGATCTGCAAGTCAGGGATTTCTCATACAAACGGGGCTGTTGCCAGCCTGACAAATGCCCTTGGGAGGTTGTGGAGGATGTGAAATGGACAGGACACCTTTAGAGGTATGGCTTCACTTTCAGTGAAAAGCACAAAGGTTTTTATTTCATCAACGTTCACACAGTGCTCAGATCTGTGATGTGGAAGCTCTCTAATGGCACTCTGAAAAGCAAAGTATGGCAGGCATAAGTGCAGCCTCAAATGAATGGTTCACAGTGCAAAGCACATCGTGTGCTTGTGAGTGGGATCAGAAGGGACCCCTCTGCAGAGCTTGCTTTGCCTCTCTGCCCCATGAAGAGGGCAGATGGAAGGCCTGAGGGCTGCACTCAGCCCCTGTGCACTCATCTTTCCCTGCCAAAACCGTGCTGCTCACCCCAGTCCCTGGACTTCAGTGGGTAAAGGCAGCCTGCAGCAAACGCTAGAGGGGGTGCCTGTGTTGGGTTAGAACTTTTCCTGCCCTTCTTTTGCCCTGCGTGATCCATCAAGATTTATTTTATTTCCTTTTGACACGTTACCAATGTGTCAAGTACTCCTTGGTCTGTGCTGCCTTTTTTGGAGTCATTCTGAAACGCAGCAGCGGAGCTGTTTTGTGGGTTGCTGTGCCACTGCTGCTTCCCATGCTGCTGGCTGTGTCCTGGCTGACCTTTGCTTGGGGTCTGCGTTCTCCAGCCATGGAAGCATTCTTCACCTTCCTTTTCTTTTCCATCAGTGTGGCTGGAAAGTTCCCACTTGTTCCTTGTCTCTGGGAAACGCTGCCAGTGGTTGAACTGGGGTGACTTAATGACACAGCGTGTTGTTTTCAGCCCATAAGCTGACGGGGAGGTATGTAGGAGGATGGGGCCATTTCCACCAGCTCACCTGGGGAATGGGATGGGGATTGGGCAGGAGCTGCTCCTGGAGGGCTCATACCATATCATGGAGTGGCTTGGATTGGAAGAAGGCCTCACTGCCCTCGTAGAATCATATCGTAGAGTGGCTTAGGTTGGAAGAGCTATGGCTTTAGCATGGGAAGAAGAACAGAACTGTAAGGAAAAAGAACAGAAAAGAACGGGTGGGACAGCACGGGGCTTTGGGACTTGTCATTGCAAGGGAAGGGAGCCAGCGTTTGGGGAATAAGCAGCTGCTGGATGGGTTGAGGTCTGTGGGGGTTTGGCCCTACGGCTGTGACAACAGTGACCTCATTTTCCAGTGGGAATCTCAGAAATGCCTGCTGCCATTCGAAGTTTGCTCAGAGCATGTTGCATAGCTGGGGATGCTGCGCTCAGCCCCGTGCCTTTCCGAGCTCTGCAATTAATGGATGTGCAAAAAGGATTTCATCTTTTTTTTTCCTTGTGAAACAATCTCTGTTTTATTTGGCCTTTCACCGTCACGTACCAGGGATTCCTAAAATTTTCTCTCCCCAGGCCATTGGGAGCTGTTCTGCTAACTTATTTTGCGCAAGTCTCTGCTGAAATGGGGAGTTGTGTTCACTTCCCTCTTCCTGCACCTCTCTCAGGCAGGGCTCCAGCTGTTATCTGGGTCTTGCTCCGTGCCACTATGGTGCTGGGACGGAGCTGGGCAGGAGTAGCACAAAGCCATGGAGTGGGGATGGAGCTGCCACGTCCCCTCCTGTCCCCACTGTCTTCACAGAGCAGGACTGAAGGCTGCATGGAGTGAGCAGGAGTGGCTGGAAGCAATCTAGTTATCTTAGGAAATCAGCTTTTGTGGGCTCCAAGATTGATTTCGTTTTTCTTTTTCCTCTTTGTGCTGGAGGAGAGTTAGTATCTGGTGCTGTGAATGGCCTGCAGTGTCTCCAGCCCTTCTCAGCATTCTTGTGCTGTGAATGTGGCCCACGCCTTCAGCCAAACAATGCATGCTCAGACTCCTTGTGTCTCCACAGCCCTAAAAACACGAGCCCTGCTGAGTCTTCTGCTTTCCTTACCATTCCTTGGATGGGATGGATGCGGGATACGCTGGCTCTGTAGGGATGATGGGGATGAGCTCCGGGCTGTGCTGTGATTTGCAGCTGATGTTTTTGGTTCTGATGTTTTGGGTTCATCTTGGAGCGCCTTGTCTGATATTTGGTCAACTCCATGTCTTCAGCTTAGAGTGATGGCTTCTTATAACCCATCAGAGTCACACCCTAATGTAGCCACAAATATGGAAAGAACCTTCCTGCCTCACATTTTTGGGTAATAAAATACTATTTGAGAAAGCAAACATTTTCCCTAGTTACCCTATAGGCAGCTGCCTCAGCAGTGCACGTCAGGAGGTGGTTAGATGCCTGCAGTTCCCATCTCAGGTCAGTTCATCAACGTGTCACAGATCTCTGCTTTGTTGTAGGACAACCTTTGCTGTGGTGGGGTTGGGATTTTTCCTGCTCTTTCTCTTCCCAGAGTTTCCTTTCTGTTTGATGTGCTCCTTTGCGGTGTAGCTGGTGTTATTTCAGTGTGGCTGCTGAAGCCTGGAAGCAGCTTTTGTCCCCAGAGAGCTCCAGCTCAGCCCCAATGGACTGATGCCTTCCTCTGCCCTCATGCCACTTGTGTGTGTCATTCTGTTAACAAGGGAGAAATTAAGAGACTTAATTTGACAAACATCTAGTGACAGGAGAGCATGGCATGGCCCTGTGCCTAGCAAGGCTCCATTGCAGAGCTTTGCTGGAGCACAGCACCCTGCAGGGCACACAGTGTGGGCACTGCTGAGGATGGAGGATGACTGCGCACTGCTTGTTTGCCTTTGCAGACTTGGGGAACGGTGTTTTGAAATGATTATGAGCCACTGCCTATTGTGTTCTGAAGCAACTTGAAGTGTAATTGATGTGCGTTACAGCCACGTTCTTCTGGAGCTTTCCCAAAGGGGAAGAAATATTTCCTTTTAAAGCTGAGCAGTATGGAGCCAGCAGACAGAGCAAAGAGGTGCTGTAGTCAAGAACCATCCTCTCCTTGCAGAGCTCCAGGCACAGCAGGACCTCTGGTTTATGGCCAGCAAAGAAGTGCAGCTGTTCTGTCAGCATCCTTCTGCTGACACTCGGAGCTCCCAGGTGCCTGTAAGTGTAGGTTTTACCCCTCTTAAGGGGCTGATGTGCTCCACTGAGATCATTTGATAAGGAGATGCTCTGCAGCCCTTCTGGAGCGCCCAGATCCCATGCCACAGCAAAATCCCTGGGCTCAGTGTTTCTTTGAGAGCCAAAAGGGGCTGCTGGAAAGCAGTGATGCTGATTGGGATTTCTGGGAGGGCATCCAGCAAATCGGTGGGTTGTGCTGTGCGTGCCAATGGGGCAGGGCAAAAAAGGAACAGAAAGCTGCTTCTTCCTCTGGGGGGACTGGTGTTACTGTGGTGAAGGAGTTAACCAGGGATCGGTAAGAAATCAGTCCTCATTGAATTTGGTTACAGGCAGTCCCTGACAGAGGAATTGCAAACCACCTGAAAGAGGTTCTTGTTCAGCAGCACACCAGCACATGGCCGCACCGTAAGCGAGGAAGTGTCCCGATCTGACTGCGATGCCTTTGCCACACAGACATTCTATTACAGGGCTTTAAATGTAAAGATCAGGAAGGCACTGGGCAATATGGAAAGTAAGCATCAGTGCAGTGCTTTTCACCTCGTCCTGCCCTGCATTGCTCTGTGAGCATGGGGAGGAAACAAACAGCTCGCACCAGTCTGTAGGAGGGAAGTGATTAGACGAGCTTCAGCTGTTTTTTTCCCCTCCTGAAAGGCCTTCTTTCATCAGGATATGTTAGGACAAGTGCTTTTTCAAGCCAGGATATCAGTGGAAGACACAGTGTTCTGTAGAAGTCATCCAGTTCCTGGGTAGCATCAACAGATGCGATTGCTCTGCGCAGAATATACGACCGACCTTTTCTTTTCTTTCTTTTCTTTTTCTTTTTGTATGGGTTTAGAAGCAAAAGGATGTGAGTTTTACAGCTAGTTATGAATCTTTTTGAATTTACTGACTTCTGCCTGACTCTTGGGCCAGCACAATGCTTCTGCTGTTCAAAGAAAACCAGTCCAAATTAGTATGTATAAACCACTCGTATTTATGTCGCTAACAAACGCTGCTTGCTAAGGCATTTAGCACTGCTGCTGGGGAGGGAGCTGGGGAGCTCTGTAACAGTGGGACTTTTTTTTTTTTGCTTTTGGGGAGATTTAAAAAAAAAAAAAAGCTGGAATTTGGATGTTTACTGGGATTGCAGGATTTCAGAGTGCTGGAACGCTGGGTTGGGATGTCATGGGATGTCACGTCATGCCTTTTTCTCACTTTTATTTTGTTAGCTATTAGAGGATTCGCATGGAGTGGCTGAGGGCAAAGTGTTCCTGGAGCAGAGTTAAGGGTCAGCATTGGGTAACCTCACCATTTTGGTGCAGTGTTCCAGGACAACTCACGGTGGCTGTTGTGCAGCACTGAGCCGGTGCATCCAACAGCAGCTGGGGGGAAATTGCAGTGCTGGGGAGCACAAGCTGAGTTACTCAGCACTGTGCTTCGTGCAGATGGAGGCGCAAGCATTTAAGCTAGAACAGAAATTTTGCTCTCAATCTCTTCTTCAGTTTTGCTTTTCAGTTCACTGCCATGCAGATAAATACCTGGTGGCAAAACGTGTGCTGTGTGTGTCAACCTCTGCCTGTGGGCACTTCTGCTCCCCCAGCACAGCTCTCTGACTGGGAACGTTCTGCCTTATTGTGAAGGTTTCCTGCCTGCTGTGAACGAGAGCGTTAGGAGCTGCATGTTATCTAACCATTCCTTTCCTCTTGCTGATAAACCAGCTGGCTATGCACGAGGCTGCAATCTAGTGAACATCCTATACATTGTGTTGGTGTCGCAGCTTTGATGTCACTTCTGTCCTTTTTTTTTTTTTTTTTTTAATGCTTTCCTGTTAGATCTGGAGTAAGAAGGAAACAGGGCTCTTCCTGCCTTGCTTATGGGATGGACCAAGTGCCTGCCTGCAGGGATTCTTGCTGTTGGTGGGTGCTGGTGGTGAGGGCTGCGGGGCCATCGCTGGGAGCTCCCGGTGAGCCAGGGGTGAGTGCTGTGGGAGCAGAAATGGGGAGAGCTTTGTTCTCATCGCAGTGCGATTGTCCTGCCGACAGCTTGTTGGTCTGAGATGGGGCTGAGGGAGCCTGAAGCTTGTGCTATGAATTTAGGTTGCTTTTTAGGGGGGACTGAAGTCTCAAATGCAAACCCAGTCCAGCTTTTCTGGGAGCTTTGCGCCTTGAAGAAAGCTGTAAATTCAGGCAGCAACTGCAAACCTTGGCTCTGTCTTTGGGGGAGGGAAGACCTGACTTGGAGCAGGAGCTGGGAAGGCTTGAATTGATGGCTCTTTACCACACTGCTGGTGCTCACTGCTAGCCAGGGGCAAAGACCTCAGGGACAGAGCACAGAACAGACGAGCAGCGGGAGCAGCAGCTGCTATGGGATCATTTTCTGTAGCATAAGTAACTCTGGTGGCGCACAGCCTCATAGTGGAGCTTTTATATTTAGTTGATAGCAGCCAGTAACGAACAGCTGTCTATGTTGGGAAGTGTGGGATGGCAGAAAGTTGGGCTCTGTAGCAAGGAATGTCTCTTGTGATGCTCCTGCCTGATGTTTGGAGTGGGGTAGGAAGTGCAAGGTAAGCAGTTACTGTGGCAACTAAAACGTGGCTTAGGAGATGTTCATTTCCAGCCCTGTGGGAAACGCCAACTTTACCACTTCTGTCCTTGTCTGTTTCTGAAATGCTCGCAGTGCATTACAGGACTGTGTAATTAGGCTTGTGCTGCTCCTTGCTCTAACTGCTGGTTTTGATTGGCTTTCTCATTAGCCATGTTTCATTTGATCTGGGAATGCAGCTTTGTGTGTGCTTACGCTGTGACCTCCCTTCTTATCAGCACTGTTTCCCAGGTCAGTTGTGTCTCAGCAGAGCAGAGAAATGCCTTTGCTGCTGTGCCTGTTGCTTTTCGCCCCGAAGTTTCATTTCATTCTGCTGTGTTGTGCAGGTTTTTCACCTTCCCTCCCTGCCCTGTAAATCTGTGATTTATAGCTCTGTGTTCTTGTTTCTGCATTCCAAAGAAATCTCAAGAACTGAAATTAATAGGGACTGATTGACTCAAGAGATGATCTGGAGTTATTTACAGGTCTATGCCTGTAGGAATTCTTACCCTCTACTGTTTTTAAGTTGCAGAATTTGATAATCAAGTGATAAAGTCATTTTCAGTCCATGACAGCTCAGGCAAGCATATCCTGCTATGGCCAAGCAATAAAATGTTGGTGGAAAATGACACCATTCTTCATGAATAATCCTGGAGCCGTGCCTTGCAAGTGGCAGAATCTACCTTTGGGAGCAGCTTCTTGTGGCAAATCCTGCTGTGTTTTAATGAGTACAAGTCCTTCCTTCTCCAGGCACACTGTCTGGAGAACACGTTTTGCTGCTGTTTCCTTTGAGCTGACTTCCTGTGTCCTTTGTTTTCCAGCCTAAGCGAGAGCTTTTTCATGGTGAAAGGAGCAGCCCTCTTCTTGCAACAAGGAAACAGCTCCCAGGGCCAGCGAAGTCTCCAGCATCCTCACAAACATGCAGGTATGGATTAAAGCATGGCCTGATGCTCCTTTCCCTCTTTCTTCCCCACTCCTCCACACTGGCAGCCCAACAGCAGGTGTGGTGGTGGTTGGCTCCTCTGTCACAGTGGGTTTTGTACAACCTGCTGGGGAAAAGGAGGTTTTCAGTCCACTTGACATGAATGGGAACATGTGGTGATCTTGTCTTTGTTTAAACTTTTGTCATCCGCTTGGAAGTGTATCTGGAGCAGAAGTTTATTCTCTGCAGACATTGTGGCATTCTGTAGCCAGGAAAGCCCTCTAAGCCAGGGGCTGTGCTGTATGTGTGTCCCTATTTTCTGCAGCCTGCAGTGAAGAAATGTCACTTGTTTCTGCTTCAGTAGTTTGATCTTTGCCTTCTCCTTTGGCCTGTGGGGAGGAAAATGCAATGGGTTGAGTCATACGGCTCCAGCACCCCTTCTGTGTTTACTGAGCTCCTGATTCAGTGTGTCAGGGACGTTGCTCCTGAGTGCTCTCCCAGCCTCCCACAGTCTGAAGCTTGGGACTTCATATGACAGCATCTTTTATTATTATTATTATTTTTAAACCACCTGTTGCTGGTTTTGTTCAATGCTACTTCTCAAAAGTGAGGTACGCTTTCAGTGGTATTTGAGCCTCTGGACAAACAGCCCTTTCTTATCTCCTTACAGCCCCTTTTCTGGTTTCAGGAAATCCCCTTTTCAGTTAACCAATCTAAATCTGGCCTGTGGGCATTTCTCATGGTTTGAGAACAGCTTGTCCTTCCTCCAGGCACACTCCAGTGTTCCAAAATGGTGGGAGGAGAGTTGTGTGGTGAAGGTCTGTAAGGACTGATAAGCAGACGGGGTTTAAGGAAGTTGGATCCCACTCATCCTGTATTTTTATGCCTTCTGTCATTGATGGTTTTGTAATAAGTGGTTAAAGGGCAAGAAGAATTAAGCTCATCAGGGCATTTTGAGTGCAGAAGCATGTGGGAAAGGCACAGTGTGGTACTGTGTGCCTGCTGCTTAGTAAACACTCCAAGCACAAAGAGGCTGTTTGAATGCCAAGCGTGGCTTTGGGTTTCTTCAATTGTCAGCAATTTGGTATACCCAGCAAACATCCTACGGAAGGAATTTTATCTTTTATGGAAAGTTATGAGTGTGTTACCAAGTTATTAGATGTGAACTTGGTTTGTTTTCTTGTAGATTCTTTGTTCCTTTTGCTTGCTTTCACTGAGCAGAAATATACCCACCGCTTTGGAGTAGTTGCATGAGCAGATCTTTATTTGTTGCAGAAGGGATGCATCACCTGAATAGAGCCACTCCTGCAGCCCTTCCTCCTCAGAAGCTGCTTATGTTCAGATGACCTTTTCTGATGTTGTCTCTGCTCTCACTGCAGGTGACTTGCCCCAGCACCTCCAGGTGATGATCAACCTCCTTCGCTGTGAGGATAGAATCAAACTGGTAAGAACAGGTGCATTTTCCTGCCCTTCTTTCTGTTGGAGGAGTTTGAACCAGATCTCTACAGGGTCACAGAAAGCATTGGCAAATTCATGGTTAGCTTCAGACTGCTGCACTTGGTTGCCAGCCCCACCATGCTTCCCCGTATGCAACTTTGGGGCTGATCCTTATATCCAGGTTATGAGTTGAGTCTGTGTTAATTACCTATCTAGAATGGCTAGATAGAATGTTTCAGTGAAGGCTTGTCAGTGTGGAAGAGCCTCTGAGGTTCTCCAGCTTAGTGCACAATCAGTACTTCTACCTGCTTTCAAGTTGAACATCTTCAGAGGAAACCTTCAGATGGTATTTGGTAATGCTTCTGCAGCACGGGACAGTTCATCTAGACTGCTCTTATCTCTAATCCTCTCCTGATTCCAAGACAAACTGGCCTTGCTTGGATGAGGGACTACCTCTCCCATTGTCTCTCATCCTGCAGCTGAATAAAGCTTTGAGGCACAATTACACCTGTAAAATATTAGGCAGCAATGGAAGTGCAGATTGTCCTAAAGCTGTTGTGCAGGGCTTGATGTCTTTTTGTTGTTGTTCCTAGGCTGTCCGTTTGGAAAGCGTATGGACGGACAGAGTGCGGTACATGGTGGTTGTGTACAGCAACGGGAGGCAGGACACGGAAGAGAATATTTTGCTGGGTGTGGATTTTTCCAGCAAGGAGAGGTATGTCTAGGGCAAAGGCAGGCTGCCTTCTCTGGAAAGCTTGTCAACAACTGTGCCCAAGCAGTTAATTTTCATGTACTCCAGCAAAAGAAGAGACATAGTTGTTAATTCTTCCGACCGTTGTGAGAGCGCTTTTTGTTCCAGAGAACTTTCAGTCTCCTTAGAATCTCTAGGCACTCTATGCAGCTGTGGGCAAAGCATTCACTTGTAATCCATCTGGAGGGCTGTGGTATCTAACTCATTTGTGGTAGCCTGCTTTCTCCTCACAACAAAATGCTTCTGTGGAAATGTTTCCTGAAGTGGAACTTATTTGCTCCATCAGACTTCAAGTCTGTTCGTGGCATGATGCAATGGAGCTGTTTCAGGTAGGTTAGTTGCCAAATAGTATCAACAACAATAGTGCAGAAGTACCTCCAAAACCAACAAACAAATGTGTTAGTAATGAGCTGTTCCTTTTGTCTGACTGATAAGAGCACAGAATGTTTTGAAATGAAAATAAAACGTTGCTGCAGACCTTCTCACATAATTCCAGTTGTAGGTGAGGAAACCAAGAACAGCTCTTGGCTGGAATAGGTGAGGCTGCTTTGGCAGAGCTAGAGTTAGAAGGCAGACTTCCAGATTTGTTTCTGTTCCCTGGGTAGATTGAGCATGCTGCCATGCTGAGCTGACACAGCCAATGGGGCTTTGTGTTTTTGTCTGGTTAAACCTCTGTGGATTGAAGTGGGAAGGGAGAGCTTTTGCACTGCTGAGTCCTGTTGGTGAACTCCTAGCAGTGCCTTCCTAAGGAGATTATTGACTTGGCTTTGGTGCTGCTTCTGTGTCTGCTCTAAATTACTGCTGTTGGTGTTAGGGAGGAAATTCCAACATTACATTCCTTCCTGGCACATCTGCAACAGCAGGCAGCATTGGCCTTGTCTTCTCCAAATCCAAGGTGACCATCCAGTGATTTCCTCCTGGAGGTGATTGGTGTGAAACAAGAGGAGAGATGGAAAAGTAATGGCACATCCATCCCAACTGCGAGGTTCTGCTGGTTCATTCAGTTGCCTCTGAAAACGGAGGGATTTGTTAATGAAGGAAAAGTGTCATGCATAAAGAAGTCTGTTGGCATTAATGACTCGTTGAGGGACTCCAAGGCTCCATGTTGAGGCAGAAATGGCACTTCTCAGCTGTGAGTGTGCTGGCTGCTGAGAGTTGGGCTGGTTGGGCTTTTGTGGGCTTTATTCCTTGTATGTGTGTTGAATAAGAAACTTTTTTCTCACAGAGCTCGAGAGTGTTATGTTGTCTATGTGTGAGTTCAAACTGGCTTTGTAATAGCCTTTGATTCACTGTAGGCAGTGGCTGAAGGCTTTAAAAATAATAGAATAAAAGAAACCAAAACAGTCCTGAGTTCTTGCTGCTGGTTGTTGGATGCGTCCTGAGTTCCTTTAAAACTTTAATATCTCAGCAACTGAATTATTTAGTGGTTGAAAGTTGCTGGCCCCCAATTATAGTAGTTTCCTTGCCAAATTGCATCTTTGAAATAGAAGTGTTCTTCTGGGTAAGGTACACCCATAAAATGCTTTTTTTTTCTTTTCTATCAGCCAAAGCGGTGAAGTGAGAACCAAGCACACAAACCTTTGAAAGGCCCCCAGGATCCTCTCTGCAAAGGGCAGAAAGGAAAGCATCTGCCAGCACTTGCTGAAAGCTGAATCTCTGCTTTCAGAGATTATACCCTGCTCTTCTGTCCTGTTAGGGATGTTCCTTGCACTGAGCTTATGAAGGTGAGAGAGGAGGAGAGGTGATGAGACAAATACTGCAGTGCATTCTGGCAGCTATGGTGGTTCTGACTCTTGATTCTGTGCTGTTGGTTCTCCAGTTGGTATCAGAGAAGACCTTTACACTTTAGTTGTCCATCTCCTTATGTGCTGCACATGAAATAGCTGAAGATGATATGAGGAATTACTAAAGCAAGGCTAGAGGATTTTAAAAATTAAAGACTATTAATAATTGAGGATATTGGCATGACTGCATTGTGGCCTATATTTAACATCCATAACATTTCTCTTCCAGTAAAAGCTGCACTATAGGAATGGTTCTTCGTCTGTGGAGTGATACTAAGATCCATCTTGATGGCGATGGGTAAGAAACCCCATTGAAAGCATGGATGTGAGTGGCCTTCCCTTCTGGGGCTGCTGTGGGAGGGACACTCTGTCACCATACAAATTAAGTCCCAATTTCAGATTCATGGCTGCAGTCCTTTAATTCAGGGAGCTGCAGGGGTGGAGCTCCCATTCCTGGTGCTGTATGGCAGGTGTCCACTTGTCGCTTTTCTTTGGGGGGGATAATGGAAAATGGGTGATGGAAATTCTCATCCCTTATTCCTTTTGATTGTGGGTGCTCCTAGAGCTGACTCGCAGCAGCCTGAGAGCAGAGAAGTGCAGTTTGTGACTTTTTCCCCCTCTCTCTTAGTGGCTTCAGTGTGAGCACTGCTGGGAGAATGCACATCTTCAAGCCAGTGTCGGTGCAAGCCATGTGGTATGTGTGCTAATTAGCTTTATTGAGAAAGAGGCTGTAATTTCTGTGAATAAATTAACAACAAACAAACTGCATTTTAGCATTTTCCATAGCTGATATTCAGCAAGCTGCAGCAGAGATGCTGCTTCCCTGTGTCAGCTGGCAGCAATGTTTAAAGGGGCTCTGGGAGCACTGATCCAAAGCCAGCATCTTCTGCTGCAGCTGTGTGCTCTGTGACATGAGGGCAATGGGAAATGGCACTGATGAGATGTATGGACATGAAAGCCCAGCGTGAATTCATCAGGGTGCCAACCCGGTCTTTCCTCTCCATGCATAACCTCCCTAGTATGAGGGAGTCTTGTGACCCATTGCCAAATTGATGGCATTTCCAACTCTGCCCCATTCCTGGGGCCAGGCTGGGGCTGCTTCTGCATGGAAACTTTCTGTGCCACTCTGCAATCATGCTCACCTTTCAGCTCCTGTCACCCCTCCCATGTGCAGGGATTCCAAAACGCTGAAGCAGAGACGATTGAATCAGCAGCAGCTGTGCCAGCAAATGCCTTCTTGAAGAGGCTTTGTCCTGCCCCAAACAGAGCAAATGCCTCTCCTTGAGTTCTTTGTGGAGCCTCAGGAAACTCCTGTGCTTGTCATAGCTGGTAGGGACAAGATAAAGGTGTAGAGAATGGTGTGTCAGGGATGGTTTGGTACAGAAACAAACCAAACTTGATCCTGTCATTTTTTTGAGCTCAGCCCCTCCTGTTGGCAGCCTTAGATGTGGTTAATATGTTCACTACAGTGACATCTTCAGAGCAGAGCAGGGCCTTAAAAAAAAATAATGGAGGAGGGAAGGGAGGAAAGAAAAAGTAATGCTAAGATTTACAAAAACAAATGACCCAATCTGGGTCCTGTCCCTGGAGCGTGTCGGGGCCAAGAATGCTGTAAATATGTATTTGATTCCTTGCTGAAGGTGGTTTGAAAATTGTCCATGTTCTTTTGTTTTTCTTTGGTCTGGCTTTACAAGTTAGCTAATGATTAGGTCCCAGAGTGGCTGTGCCTCGTGCTTGCCAGTTGATGAGGAGATGTGAGCCTCCATCTCAGATGGGCTCTTAAGAAAACCTTCAAGATGCTCCTCTGAACTCTGATACAGTAAAGCTGCAGCTCTCAGAAAGTGACTGCACCACAGTGCCAAAAGTCTTCTATGAAAATCTCTTAATCCTGATGTGTGTGTACTTATGCCTGCACAATTTTGTTCCCAATCCTGCAGGTCTGCTCTACAAATCCTCCATAAAGCCTGTGAGGTTGCCAGAAGGTACAACTACTTCCCAGGTGGGATGGCCTTGGTCTGGGCCACGTACTATGAAAGCTGCATCAGCTCTGACCAGAGCTGCATCAATGAGTGGAATGCCATGCAGGACCTGGAGTCCACCCGCCCCGACTCTCCAGCTCTGTTTGTTGACAAGTCAGTTCTCAGTTTTATTATGAAAAGTTGACTTGGTTCACAAGAGAAATCCCCTTTTTTGTTTCTTTTATTCTTCTGGCAGTTCATTTCCTTTCTCTACTTTAAATGCCTTCAAATGTTTCTCTTCCATTTTCCTGGTCGAGATGCTTTCAATGCAAGTCCTTCCCACCAGTGCTCTGTGCTGTGTGTCTGTTGCATTGTCTCAGCAGTGTTTACTGCTGGTTTGGAGAAATCCTCTCCCTCTTCCTTTCCAGGCCAACTGAAAGGGAACGGACAGAACGCCTGATTAAAGCCAAGCTCCGGAGCATCATGATGAGCAAAGACCTGGAAAATGTGACTTCCAAGGAGGTAAATAGAAAAACTCCTTGTTATTCTTCCTGCTAGATTCCTTTTCCAGAGAATGTTATGTTGACAAAGAGACATTGTATGATGAGGTGCCATTGACTTTTGAGTGTATTGCCAGCTGATCCTCAAAGGTTCTGCTCTTTGGCTTTGCTGCACCTCTTTTCTTAGTTGTAAAACAGAGTAATACCAATATTAGAGCACGTTTTTCAAGATCTTAGTAACAAGCCAGAGTGGCATCAGAGGTGATACTTCATTCCAACTTGCAGCACTTAAGGGCATGTCCAAGCAGTGAATTTGGAGCCACTTATTCCTCATGGTGCTGTAAGCAAAGATAGCTCTCTCAAAAGTTGCAGTCAGTGGCTTTGTGTCCTCCCAGCTGTGAGTATACATGGCTGTTCTAGAGGAGCGTGCTGATCTTCACTTGTTTTTGGACACAGAGTGTGCTAAGAAGCAGTGTTTTCCTTTCTCCTTGTTGGCTTCACTTTAAGATTCTGTTTTCTTTGTTCCTGAGCAATGTCAGAGAGGCTTACTGGTGAGACCTTGCTGCTATGTCTATGGATGAAGAGTCACAAGTCAAGGCTAAAACGAGTTTGGATCTGTCCCACAGGGACACAGTGCAGATGTACTCGGAGCAAATGGCAATGGTTCTGTGTAGGTTTGGGTTTTGAGTTTCATGTTTGTTAGTTGCTCTCCTGGGTCTTGTTCATCTCAAGTTATTTTTTGGAAGGAGGTGCATGATATATGTGTATTTTACTTGGATGTTATCTGAAGTCTTCTTCACAGATCTCAAACATGGGGGCCTAAGATGCCACGTAGTGAGATTCTTTGTCTCCAAAAGGCTGAATCCCTCCTGCTGTCTTTAATGAAGTACATAAAAAGTGCTTTGTGAAAGAGTGCCAGTAAATGTTGCTATTGAACAGAGACGATTCTAGGTGGCATCCTTTGTTTTCTGCTCTGCAGATCCGGAATGAGCTGGAAAAACACATGAATTGCAACTTGAAAGAATTCAAGGAATTCATAGACAATGAAATGCTGCTTATCCTGGGTCAGATGGACAAACCCTCTCTGATTTTTGATCACTTGTATCTGGTGAGTTGCCCTGTTGGGAGCTCTAGCAGAGCTGAAGGCTCGGTGAGAGCGACCTGATGGGTCACTGGGCTGTGGGGATCTGCATTTGGTATCAAGTTCTGCGTGCGTGGCCAAAGCTGTATGAAGAGGAAGGCTGGATGAAGGTGCTGTGCCCTTCAACTTTAAGCAGAAGCAAAGAAAGATGTGTATTCTGTGTAATGTTTTGCCACTAGATGGAACTGCAGGCAAAACCAGACGCTGCCATCTGGAACAAAGACTTGCTTGAGATGAGCACATTTGTGCCTGTTATGCTGGGGTCACTTCTAGTTTTTTTTTTCCTGGAGAGAGTCAGAGGAAGTGCTGATGTCTGAGGGCAAATCCTGCTTTTTAAAATCCAATTTAGCTTTATGTTATGTGGATACAGTGAGATCCAGTGTAGCCACCTCTAGAACTTTCAGGATTTGCCTCATGCTCCCCATATATATATGTACTTATGATCACAGTGGTTAAAAATCCAGAATGGCCAGGGCACAGTGATCTGGGATTGAACTTACCCCTGACTCTTGCATCTTACAGGATTTCGTGCTGTACAGCCCTTATGACTTTTTATCCACAGTTCTTCTGATTTCAGAGGAACTGTGAACTTCCTTATGCCTGAATTCGAGGCTGTTAGGATAAGCCTGATCTGGCTGCTAGAATGATTCAGGCAGCATCTGACGGTTCTTCACAACAGTCTGAAGCTGGTGGTACTAATTGTGCCCTTTAGAAACCATTAGCAACATTGCAGTTGGCAGCTGAGGAGTAGTGCTGAGACTGGGGCAGTTCAGAATCTTAGAAATGGGGAAGCTCCTTTGAAAGATGTTTTTATCTGTGTGACTGTTGCAGGGGTCGGAGTGGAATGCCTCTAACCTGGAGGAGCTGCAGGGCTCAGGGTGAGTACTGAACATTCCAGGCTGTGAGTCAGGTCTCTTGAGATGCCATGTGGCATTTGTAGATGGTAGGGAAGAGTTCCCAGCAATGTGGGTAACTGATATCAAGACTTCGGGCAGGAAAGCTTTCCTGTCTTGTTTCCATCACATATTCACATACGAAGTGGGAATAACAAAACTGCAAGACCTCTTAACCACCCTCCCAGTGTGTAGCAGCCAGGTATGAAGCAGACATCAGGTGTAAATTCCTGCAGGCTGCAGAAGAGCGAATGTTACAGTGCAGTGTTCAGGAAAAACTCCATCTAAATGGAGCAGAATTTGCTGTGGATGAGCAATCCCCACCTCACCTGCCCAGACAGGCAGCTGCAGGGCTGTCTTTCACCACACTGTCATCACCACACCACTTCTTGGCTTGATTTATTTTCAGGCCTTTTAGATGAGTGAGAATTTTATGTATAATATTTGCTGTTTTCCCAAGGCATGCACCACCTCTGATGTGAGAAACTGCAAATTATTGCTCAACAGCATGACTAAAAATGTTTAATTTGGAATCCTTGGGAACAGATGTCTGAACATCTTTGAGCAAGTGGATCAACCAGCATGTCAGTGCTTCTGATCTATGATGAGGGCATCTTGACATGCGGTGCCTGGAAGTCAAAGCTGGGCAAACTGAAACAAATATCCTGCAGCCTTGATTTGTCTGAATGATATGAAATAGTAAATCAATACGGGCCTTCATTCTCCCTAGAGACACTGTAAACCCTGCTATAGTGCTTGGCAGGAATCAGGAGATTCACAACGTGCATCAGTTTCCTTTTCCTGGCTGTGGCAGTTCAACTCTATTTTTCTTTTTGTTCTCTGCAGCATTGACTACATTTTGAACGTGACCAGGGAAATTGATAACTTTTTCCCTGGCTTGTTTGCTTATCACAACATCCGGGTGTATGATGAGGAGACGACTGACCTCCTGGCTCACTGGAACGAGGCGTATCATTTCATAAACAAGGCCAAGTAAGTGGGCTGGGGGAATGTGGCTTGATGTGAGAGTGTGTCCAAGCAGAGTGCATCCAATCCAAGCCACAGCAGAAGCTGCCTGAGGTCTGGAGGAGGTGACACTGCCCCACGTGCTCCAGCCAGCTCTGCAGCTGGAGGTGGCAGCTGGGCTTTGTGTTACATCTCCTGCCAGGAGTTCTGTGTCCCTGGAGCTTCCGTGTACTTTGTGTCTTCCTGTGCTGGTTTTAACCCATTTCTAACCTATGGGTTTTGTTGTTTTTTTTTTTGTTTTTTTTTTTAAAATAATAGTAATTATTTTGTTTTGCTTCTAAAAGGAAACGAGAGCATTTCCTCTACTTGAGATGTTCTGGAAATATTCCAACGTGTGTCCTTGTTGAACAAGCCCAAGAGATGGTCGCAGAGCCCATCACACCCTGCTGCTGTCACATGCAGGCTGCTGCTGCTTATCCCTGTGCCCAAAGCATTGGGCAAGTGGGTGGGAGGCTTCGTGGTGGCCTCTGATGTGACAGCATGGCTGAGACTGGCCTTCCCCCTCCTGCCTTTTCTGGAGGAGAATTCTTCTCGTGGGCATCTTAGTCTAAAACATTCATGACCTACAGAGCTGTGGTGTTAGAGTGGTTAGCAGGACAAAGTACTGCCCCTCCACCATTTAAAATGTCAACACCACATAGGATAAGCAGAAAGATTAGAGAGGTGTTTTCTTGATCTTTCTGCAGGAAGAATCACTCCAAGTGCCTGGTGCACTGCAAAATGGGCGTGAGCCGGTCTGCGTCCACTGTGATAGCTTATGCAATGAAAGAGTTTGGCTGGTCACTGGAAAAGGCCTATAATTACGTGAAGCAGAAACGCAGCATTGCAAGGCCAAATGCAGGCTTCATGAGACAGCTTCTGGAGTATGAAGGCATTTTAGATGCAAGGTAAGGTGACAGAATGAATGGAAAGGTGATCTGCAGGAAATCGAAGGACCTCATTGTTGGCAGCACCTTTAGAGTTTCAGTATATCACCAAACACTGAGGTCCAGGGATTTCTGTTCAGGCAATCAACCCTTCTTGCAATGAACACGACAAAGACAGTGACAGCGTGTGTGGTGCTGCAGTCTGAAGGCCACACCACCGTGCAGAGGGGCTCTTTGGAAGGGCAGAAGCAGGAGCCTGGGCTAACTGCACTTTTCTAAACCTTTTCTCTGCCAGCCCACCCCAGATGGAAATTAGCTGTCTTCAGCTCTGGTGTAATTCATTGAGTGTTTCTCTGTGCTTGTGTTGGTGTTTCTCAGCAGCCAGGCTGTTCAGCAAAACATTGTTCTTGTTTTATGAGGCAGAACTGAGCTTGGGCAGTGTTGGAGCGTTCTGGGTGACCATGCCAATCATGAAGCTTTGTCGTTGCAAAGGCTGTGGTATCTAATAAGGGTTTCTGTATGCTCCACACTCCACTTGGCCTCTGCTCTAGCTGAGGTAGAGAAGGAAAATTTTCCACTCTGGTTCAGCAAAAGCCATGCCATGGAACGTGCAGAGTTGTTGGTTCAGAGCATTTGATGCTGGCAGAAGTCTCTGTTCCCATCATGTTTGCAGTGCAGGGCCATGCTATGAGTCTGCTGGGCCAAAGAGATGCTGGAGCAGGTGCAGTGAGCAAACTCCTTTAGTGCTCAGGATGGCTTTGCCCTGGTGGGGCTGGACCTGCCAATCAGTCTGTTCTGAGTTGTGAATCTGCTCTGTGCATAGAGAGGGAGGGACGCTCCTGGAGCTGAGCGCTTTCAGCTTGCCATCAGCAGCTGCTCCGCTGTGCTCACTTGTATCTCTGTCCTTCCTCCAGCAAGCAACGCCACAACAAGCTGTGGAAGCAGCAGGCAGAGAGCAACCTCCCCCAGAGCACAGATGGCACCGCAGGGTCAGGTGACTTCTTACTTGAGAGCTTGGACATCGACCTTGAAAACCGGCTGGCTGACCTGGACACCCCATCGCAGTCAGCATACCTGGACAACCGAGCAGGCACCGAGCTGCCCATAGGCTTCAATTACTGCTTCCGCCGCCTCTCGGACACGCTGCTGGAGAACAAGGTGCCTGGGGACAGGGGCAGCTTTTGCCACGTGGAGCAGCTGGAACGGGATGCGCTCACAGAGCGTGCGGCCTCGCTGGCGAGGCAGCCTCCAGCTGTGCCTCCAGAGATGGCCAAAGGCCTGGAGCCAGCAGAGCCTCTGGCAGAGCTGAGCAGCTTCTGTGACAAGGAGGTGAAGAAGAAACGAGAGTTCAGCCCTCGGAAGGCGAGGATGGTGCTGGGCGCCGTGGAAGCAGGGGAGGATGGTATCAGGGAGGAAAACCCGGTGGAGAAGTGGAAGCGGCGGTTGTCCATGCACAAGGAGGAGAGCAGGCTTAATAGGGAGAACTTGAATAACAACAACAGCAAAAGGAGTTGCCCAGAGGATTTTGAGGTGCGTATGGATCTGATGTGTAGGTGATTAGCATGGCTGACTACTGCAAGCGGAACTACTCATCTTCATAGCGCAGTCTCATTTGACTTGGATAAAGTCTTCTGTTCCATGATGAGCTTCTTCCTTTTCAAAGTGCTGAACATGGCTTTGCTTGCCCAAGCTATGGATATAGATGCCAGACAGAGCACGCACATGAGTGCACTGTAAACTGCTCTGGGCAGCTTGCTTGCGTGACCATCACTTGAGACGGTAGGTGTCCTTCCACTGGGAGTTCTTGTTCCTGCTGCAGGGCATGAAGAGACAGGGCAGTGGGCTGCCTTTCAAAGCTGCGTAGATCTCATGACCTTTGCCTCTCACTGTTCTGTGCCCATTGATTTGTCCTTGTTTTCTTTCTTGCAGCATGATGCTGTGTTTGGGATCCTCAGTAAAGTCAAGCCTTCCTACCAGTCCTGTGCTGACTGCATGTACTCCTCGGGCAGCCTGGCTCCGGACTCTTTTGGGGAACAGTGTGAGAAGCTGAACTCCAGCTCTGCACACCGCAGCTCCACCATCTGCACACAGCCAGCCCTCCTCTCCCACCTCCCCCCATTGGGGGAGCACCTTCTCAGCAGGGCACGCATGGAGGAGGGAATGGGGACTAGAAATACTGAGGCACTGCTTCCTCTGTCGGCAGGAGGCGGTGCTTTGGAAGCCGGTGCTTGCAAATCAATGGTTGCTCATCAGTGTGGCTTTTCAGAAAAAGGAAAAGATGCACCAGAAATCCCTGTCAGAACACTGCAGCCCAGGAGAAACTCGCACTGTGACAAGAGCCTGCTTAGCACAGAAGTGGTGAAAGAAGAGTCTCTGACCAGAAAAGATAGCAAACCTACCAAGGATCCAAAGTACTTGTTCAGTAAAGACTTGGAAAAGCCAAGTGCTAACAGTTACTTGATGCAGCATCAGGAGTCCCTTATTCAGTTGCAGAAGGCAGGCTTGGTCAGGAAGCACACCAAGGAGCTGGAGCGGCTGAGGAGCCTGCCCTCAGACACCTCAGTGCTGCTCCGAGAGAGCGCCCTGGGCAGGACAGAGCCCAGCATCGCAGAGGAAGGCGAGGAGCTGGTTCCACATCCCGGCCTCGTGCCCCTCCTGAGGCCTTCACCACCTGAACCCGGAGATGCTGAAAGCGACCTGGAGAAGCTGGAGGTCAAACGCGTGCTGGACGGGGGGACCTCTCAGAAAGCCTCCGTCCCCATGCTGTGCAGGCTGGAACACACCAGCAGCTTCACCAAGGACTTCTTGAAGACCATCTGCTACACCCCCTCGTCCTCCCGCAGCTCCAATCTGACGCGCAGCTCCAGCAGTGACAGCATCCACAGTGTGCGTGGCAAGCCAGGCCTGGTGAAGCAGCGGACTCAGGAGATCGAGACCCGGCTGCGGCTGGCCGGCTTGACTGTCTCTTCCCCTCTGAAGAGGTCCAACTCTCTTGCCAAGCTGGGGTGTCTTAACCTGTCTTCCGAGGACCTGTCCAGCGACGTGGACGTGTCGACCATCACGGGCTCCAAGGAGGCCGTTTCCAGCGAGTCTTCCGGGCTCTGTGAGCCACCCTCTGCTCCAAGGGGAGCAGATGTTGGCTCCAAGATGTCAGCCAAGCCGGCACTTGGGAACATGAAGACTCCGCTTTGGCTTGGCAAAAGTTGATGCCTTCTATGTGGGGAGTGGGGGGCTGGATATTTGTTGTTGGTTTTTTTCTTTGTTATTTTTCTAAGGCATTTATTCATTGCACCAATCATCTGACTTGCACCCATCATCTGATGCCACCTCTTCTTCCCTTCCTTGTACTCTTAAGTGGGGAGAAAAAAGTAATTGGGTCATGGATGGCACAAGGGAAAAATAAAATGTTTTGCATGGCTTAGAAGAGGACCGTGTGTGTGAATCCGCCTGTTGTCCTGCAGGATGCTGTTTCTCATATGTTTGCCAAGTACAATAATGCATTTTGTATATGGATAGATACTTCCATCTACCTGTATAAAATGCTGAATTGAGAGTCTCAGCAAAACAATTAGTCATTACTTCATTTTTTTTTAAATTTTTTTTAACTGAAATGTCTCCTAAAACAAGCAATTGTGGGAAAACCTTTAAAGCAGTGACACGAACGCTACCTCTGTTCCTGCCGACTTGTAATTGTGGCTTGTTTGGGTTTTTAAAGGCTTTTCCCACCATACTGACTGTTATCTGAAGGCGTTCCCTTACTGTTAGCTGTGATCTCCTGGAGGAGCAGTGCTGGGCTGTCCTGCACTGTGTGCTCTTGCTGTAATGTCAAGTGAAGGAGTGTGAAGCTGTGTTCGTACCGACTGTGATCCGTTGGCGTTGACCTTTGCTGCATGACCACGTGAATCGTCGTCGTCTCCTGTTGGTGATGGAGTGCATCCAGGTTGTGTTGCTGTGGAAGGTTCATCGTGCTCAGCTGGAGAGGTGCTGTGCCCTTTGGGTGTTTTTTGCTGTTGTCTTGGTTTGTGATGTCCCAGTGATGATGACCAACCAGTGAGTGGCCGTGCACCGTAGTGATTCTCAATGTGTGATGCTGTGTTGGTGTCGTGGGGACCCTTTTTGGGCTGCTGGTGGCACACAGGACAGTGAAGTTATTCCCTACCTGGTGGGGAAGGGCAGTGCCTGGCTGCCCGGCTGCCTGCATTCCCTTTGCAGTGTGGAGCAGGCTGGGGTCAGACCAGAGCTCACAGGGCTGAGATGGCAAACAGATGCTCTTGGAACTCCCAGGCTGAGAGTGAGCCCCAAACCTCTAAAATCCTGTAGAGCCCCATCAAAGCCATTCTTAACGATCCTCTCATTGAAGTGAGGGAAAAGCAGGACTGTGAACTGTCATTCTCAGCCCACGTTCATCAAAACCTCAATGGCTTGAGAAAAGGGAGCTGTGTGCTTTGCTGTCCTACATGCCCAGAATTACCCTTATACAAGGCTGTACTTTTTTATACTAGCAGTGTGAGGAGTTGTAAGGAGTGGGAATCAGTGAATAAATGTCCCTCTTTAAAGGGTCTTAAATTCCCCATGCATTTTAAGGGCATTTTTCCTATTTCTCCCACAAACCATCAATTGAAGCAGAGCTCCTACATGTGGGGCCCTGGAGGAGACACGTGGGGCTCTGCCTCCTGGAGGGCTTGGGAGAACACGGGTTTATACAGATGCTGATGCCCACTGCCATCACCAAGAGCTTGGTGGTGCCACCAATGGCACTGCCATCAGAAAGGTGCGCTGTGCCATCCCAGGGGGGTTTGTAGCCAAATCCGTGATGCTCACAGGCTTGGATGTGTTTGCATGAGAAGGTAGATGGTTTGCTTTTGTTTTCCACGTATCGTAATCGTTCTTTTACAATGGAGTGCCTTACGACTAGTTTACAAATACTGTGTATTTACGCTGAGCTGTTGGACTCTGCTGTTTGCTGTTCATTTCTTGGTGCTTTCGGTGTATCCGGTGGCATTGAACTGCTGCCACTTCCTCCAGCCCCTCTCAGCCCTTCCCCATTTCATTGCTGCCCAGGGGGCGCACAGCAAACTCCTGCCGCAACCCAAACCCAACCCCGTCCCAATGGAAGACCCCCAACGGGGCCCTGTTCTCCCACCTGATCCCCATTGGGTTGGCTCAGCAGCTGCGGGAGGAGAGCGAGGGGTGGGCGCTGTGCCGCGTCCAGTGCACCGCTGTCCTCTCTGGTAACAACGTTCTTTTTATTCCATTGTATTTCTGAAGTCTGGTTTTATATTTAAATCAGCCGTATTTTTTGTACTGTGCGTTGACGGTAGGGGATGCATAATGCACTTTTTTTTTTTTTTTTTTTACTTTTGTTTGTACAAACGTTCTGTATATTGTATGTCCTTCTTGTGAGAAAAATAAACTGGTTTTTTTTTTTTCCCTTTTACAAATAAGCTTGGCGGTGTTTTTGGAGGTGGAGAAAGAACGGGAGCAGCTGTATCCTCACTGTGCTGGTTACGTTCTCCCTGCCCTGCTGCGAGGGTGCAGCGTCAGGAGCACACCTGAGCTACGGCGTGGGCACGACTGTGGGTTTTCAAGGAGAAAAAAAGGGGGTACGAGGCAGGGATTTCTCTTTTCAGAGCTTGTTGGGCTGGGTGCGAGGAGCTGCCCTGGGATCCCCCTAGGAAAACCTCCGCTCTGCTCCACGCCGGCAGCCCTTCCCCAGCACCCACCGCGTTTTTGCCTTTAAAGGCAAACAGAGAGCGGTGCCGCACGCCTGCGAGGAGCCGGGTGCTGCTCTCGCTCTGGGAGCTGCATCAGGAGGAACATGTCAGTGTTTACCTTGGCAGGGAAGCAAAGCACAGGGCTGGAGATGCTCTCTGGCTTTGGCGCACTGTGCTGAGTGCCTCAATAAGTCCTTAACCCCCACCAGAAACGGGTGCTTTGGGGAGGTTTTCTGCATCGCGTTTGCTGCGGGCTGGAAGTGCTGCCTGCAGGGCGAGGCGCTGATATGTGCGTGCAGAGCTCACCAGGGGGGAAAGGAAGCCCTGGGCTCGTGGCATCTCCACGGCAGTGCTTTGCACGCACGAAGCTGTGCACTGGGGCGGCACTGGGAGTGGAGGTGAGTTTGTTCCTCTTCTGATTGAGCGTCACTTTTGGCATGCTGGCCGTGGTCGGTGCTGCATCCTGTTGAGGACGTTGCTATGGCAAAACCACATCTGCTGTGACGTGAGGACTCGGCGGCTCACGGGGCTGAGTCTTCTCAGTGTGTTCTGCCCCAGCGCATCCTTATGTGGGACCTGAGATTTTTAGCCCCTTGCCCTGGCTCTGCAGGAAGAGCTGGGTAGCAGTGCTGTGCCTCCATTGAGCATCTCCCGTGGGCTGGAGATGAGCCCCAAGCTCAGGGTGAGGACTCTTATCTGTAGGAGAGAGAAAGTGATGAGTTTGCTTTTGATATGGTTTTGATATGCTCTGCCACGTCCCTCTGAAGGGCTGTAAGGAGTGGGAGCGCAGCACCGGCTCAGTGCCCTTTGGGCCAATTTGGGAGTTTTTCTGCATCCCTCGTTGGGATCCCGCCCCAGGGCAGCACTGCACCATAAAAGGCAAAGCGCTGGGGACGTGCTGGGATGGAGCCCAGTGCCAGGCACCCGCTCCCCCCGTGGCCGAGCTCCTGGAGCCTGCTTGGCAACGGTGGCCACATCCGAAGGGAAGAACTTTTGAGCTCACAGCACTGTTTTGAGAAGCACCCAGCACATCCGTAGGGATTTTTGCTAAGTTATGCTTTGGAGTCTCCTATAGGAAAATTGTTTCTGAGCGTGGCTGCCGTTGAGCCCCGCTGTTAATGATGCCACAGAAACTCCCTTAGCACTGAGCCGTCCCTGCGTTCACTGCAGCCGGCCCGGCCCTCCTGGGGGCCCTGCGCCAGCACTGCTGCGTCCCAGCGAGCAGCAGGAGGGCAGCAGCTACGGGGTGAACCCAGCACTCCTGCTAAAGGGTGACCCTGCCCTGACGTTGGGCCTGACCCCAAAATCACTGAGAGCAGAGGGGAACGAGGAGCTGTGACTGCTGGGGAAAGGAGGAGAGAGCCTGGAGGAGGATGCGAAAGGAACGCTGCCCATAAAGCACCATGGGGCAGCACGTGGTGCGGTGATGGGCACTGCGCAAGGAGCGACCCCGGGCCCTGCGCTAGGAGCTGTGCCATGCCAGCGGGCAGCCACGAGGTTGAGAAGCCCCCACAGCGCCAGCACTGAGCAAGGAGAAGGCAGTGAGCCCTGGTGGAAGCGAGGCGCTGAGCATGGCAGCCTCCACCTGGCAGTCCTGTGGATATTTACGGGATGACACAAGCCAGGCACGAGGCACAGACTGCGCCACGTCCCGGGGAGGTTCGGCAGTAGCACGCCAGGAGTGCAGCCCACAGCCTCTCCAGCAGGGCCTGGGTGCCACGATCCGGGCACACTGCCCCACCATGAGCTCTGCGGGGATGGAAGGAGAAAGCCCTCCGAAGGTCTATGAGATGCAGGTGGGGCAGCGGCGGGCCGGCAGCGGGCGCACGGTGAGGCCGGTGGTGTACAGGCTGGAGGAGAGCGAGTATCGGCGGCTGCTGAAGGAGGCAGAAGAAGGCCCTGAGGAGGACTGGGAGCCTGAGAATGAGGGGCTCGGACCGCAGGAGGGCTGCCCAGGGAATGGGGTGACGGCGAGCCCCAGGCTCCATCGGATTGATGTCCTGCGGGGAGCCCCACTGATCCGCTCGTACTCGGAGAGCAGCGTGGAGCTGCGGGTGGAGAGCAAAGCGCCGGACTGCCCCACGGAGGGTGGCAAACCCCGAGTCCCTGCCAGGTCAGACAGCTTTGAGCTGATGGATTACATCCTGCAGAGCAGGCAGGAGGCGGGGGCGCCGCTGTCCCACAGCCCCCGAGACGGATTCATGCAGGTGTTGGGCTTTGCACCGTGCCAGAACGGAGAGGATGGGCAGCTCACAAAGAGCCGGGCGGCGAGAGATGCTGGTAAGCTTACAAGGCAGAACAGCACCCAGATGCCGGAGAACAAGGAATGGCTTGGAGCAGATGTGGATATGGAGATGCTGGAGTCATACAGCCAGAAAAAGTCACCTCCGGCCCCACCGGCCAGGTCACACAGTAAGGAGAGCCTGGCACTGAGCATGAGCAAGACCGTAGCACTGAGCAAGGCACTGCTGGAGCCCTGCAGCCCTGCGGCCCGGCCAGGGGGGAAGGAGCCAACAGGAGGGGGCCCAAAGGAGCAGGGGAGGAAGAGCGAGGAGGAGGAGGAAGAGGAGGAGGAGAAAGTGCTCAAAGTTGCCGATGCGAAGAAAACCTTTGAGAAGGCGAAAGCAGAGGGGAAGGCAGCAGCTAGCAGTGCCCGGAAAGGTGAGGGGGACAATGGGGGGAGTGGGGCACAGCTCTGCAAAATGGGTGGAAAGGGGTCAGTGGGGTGAGGGCTGCGGGGCAAGGCTCCATCCTGCAAGCTGTGGTTGTATCAGGGACGGAATTCTGACAGGTGCCAGTGGAACTGCTGTGTGAGATGGGGTTTTGCTATGTCATGGCTCTCCTGGAGCCTTTGGTGCAATTAGTAAATGAGTGCCACGTCTAGTTCAGATGATTTCATGAACAGATCTAACATAAGAGTGACTGCACGGTACTTTTTCACGCTTTCACCTGTCCTTCTTTGTCTCTCTGCATACTGGGTGATCTGATATCAGTTTAATTACGGTGTAATCAGCAGGTATTGTCATCTTCGGGTTCTTTTTTCCTGTGCTGGGACTTGGCTGGGTGAGTGCAGGAGAATGACATCAGTTGGAAGCCGTCCCCCTGCAAAGCTGTGAATAAGTGAGCTGTGCTGGGATTTTAGCAGTGAAACAGAAACAGGGAGAGGTTAGCAGTGAGTGTGCTTGAGGACGTGTCGGACCGTGATGGTGAAGCTGCACCTTCGGCGTTCTGACAGTCTGCGATTGGGGATTTCCTTATAAAGGAAAATAAATGTCAGGGCGCAGGAAATCTGTGCTGGCTTGGAATGGAGTAACGCTGTTATTAAAAGCCAGGAGCAGTTACCCCACAGGGCCGGGCGCCCCAGGGGGCAATCACACTGAGATGAGAGCCCTCCTGGGGTGGTACAGAACAGGGGGGAGAGTTCTGTTCCTGCAGCCCATTGAGCAAACCTGCTGCCAAGCTCACATCTTCCCCCGCCTCGCGCTGCACAAGGACATCTCACTTCTGCGTACCGCCGTGTGATGCCTTTCTTATACCTCTGATTTTTCCAGCACCTTTGGCCCAACTTGATCCTAGACAGCAGGGAGAGAAACAGAACGAGATGGCAAAAGGCTTCCAAACTGGTTGACTAATGAGGACAAGACTGGGCTGTGGGTTGTGTGACGCGGAGACCCGCAGCGCCCAGCCCCGCACGCAGCCCCGCTCACAGCCCCGCTCACTCCCTGCTGCCTGCCTGATTTTTTCCTGCTATTCAGAATGATAGGAAGTGTCAGTCCTGGGATATCCATGTTGTAAATAAAATACAGCTTGCTTTTTTCATTACTGCTATTTTGTGTGTGTGCGTTCTGCTTTCTTGTCTCTCTCCCATGTTCAGTCATCTGGTGTAGTGGAGATAGCAACAAAGAAAAATCCCATCTGTTGCAACCGATTGCTTTGTGGTTATTTGGTGTCCCGACAGTTTAGTTAGGTGTAGGGACCACCAGTCTTTTATTGCAAAAGAAATGAGGAAAAAGGAAAATATAGGACGTGATCATAGAATGGTTTGAGTCGGAAGGGACCCCCAAAGCCAGCTGGTCGCAGTGCCTGCAGTGCACAGGGACACCCACAGCTCCAGCAGTGCTCACAGACCCGTCCCCTGACTTTGGGTGTCTGCAGGTCCAGGCCTTTGAGTGATCCTGGATGGAGAAGAAAAGTATAGGAGGAGAAAGCCGAGCTCAGATTTAATATAAAGATCAGCTCCGGCTGTAAAGCTGGGCAGCACTGTGTTCTGTGCCTTTCCTATGGAGCTGCTGGAATGGATGGCTGTGACATCTCTATTGCTACACATAACGTGTGTGAGAGCGTGCATACGTAGTAATAGATGTGCTTTATCAAATGTGTGTTAAATCATTCATAGAGGCAATATGAATTATGGATAATGCCATGGCCTAATGCTCATGTGCAGGGATGGGGCCACGCAGAGGTGGGCAGAGCTAAAACTGGGGGGCTGTAGCTCCTCAGCCCTACTTTCACTCACTCATTCACCTTTCCTTCTGTCCGCATCACTGATGTGCTCTCACATTTCTCCCTTTCCTAGCTGTTATTCCACAAACCTGACAGAACACACTGTTCATGTAGGCTTTGCTCTGTGATTCCACAGCTCCCCTTTCTGGCCGAGGACTGAATAAAAGGGATTCGCTTGCATGGTCCCGAGGTCTGAAGGCTGAGCTGGGATGGGTGGGCCAGCACCAAGAAATGCCTCAGAACCACTGTGCCCTGCTTTGGGTGGCCGTTGAGGCGTCCCTTAAAAATAAAGCTTGTGCAATGGCCAGAGCTGCTCTTGCCAACGTGTGCCCATTGGTCTCTGGGAAGTCCAAAGGCTTCAAGAAATACGGTGGACACAAATGTCCTGGACAAGTTGTATAGTTGGGATGCCCACAGTCCCAAACTCTCCTGTCTGGTGTATTTTGTGTGACTTAGCAGTTAAGCTGCAAAAATGGGACTTTTAAATTGTTGATCTCTCTAAACCCTCCGTAAGCCGTTTTCCTTCATTCAGAATATATTTACCCACGAGGATTTGGGCAAATTGAAATGTTTGTAACAAATGCATCCCCCAAGTGACTTCCTAGAGACTGCTTGGCTGGGCCGCATCCATCAGGGATGGCTCTGCCCTGCCCTGCCCTTAGGAGCAGCTCAGGCCCCCGTGGAGGCAGCAGGCAGTCTGTGCCACCCTATTTTCCATGTTCTAATGTCTCATTTATAGCTGTCTTAAGCACTTATTCTTTCAGTGGGATGCCCGGGGGAGATGCACTCCTGAGGTTTGCTCCTGATGCTGCAGCTGATTCCGCGCTGTGCTGCGAGCAAAGCAGTTTTCCAGCAGCGCTGAGAGCCACAGCTCTGGGCAGATGATGAGGAGCAACGCTCCAGAGCTTTGCAAATAGCCCTGTGTGCCTCCTGGTGTTGCTTTCTTCACCTTTTCTGAACTAAAACGAGCATCACAGCGCTGGCAAGGAGCGTTGTGGGCTGTATTGAATGTGTTACTTATAAGGCGTGTCGGGATCGCCGCGGTGATTTATTGCACCGATGGAATTGATGCATATTTGCAAGCAAGCTAAATTTAGCTGCTGACCTAAGTTCCAGAGATGGAGTCTGGAGCCACGGTGCTGTTTCCGTATAAAGGCTGTGAGACAGACTCGGCAGCAATTGTGCATCCATGTAGCAGGGGGCAGGATAGGTGAGATGGCTGAAAGCAGCAGAACATGCATCTGAGTTAATTCTGATTTTTTTCCTGCAAAATTTAATTACTGGGTGTGTTAGAGCTTCTAAAATAGAGGGACAAACTTTGTTGTCGGATCCCTTGTAGCTGCAAGAATTTGGTAATAGGATCTTTTCCTTTAGAAAACTTAGAATTTGTGACATATTTTGACAAGCTGTTAGGCTCGGCTGTAATTTATGTACGGTTTGTTAGAATGATTTCATTCAGCTGAAGTGATGAAGATTACTGTTTACAGAGGAACCAGAGAGCGTCTGTAGAACCTTGGCCATCCTTTTCTGTTGCTGAAGGCTTCAGCCTGAAATTTCTGTCATTTCTTCATCGCCTTCTATGGTATTCTGTTGGGATTGACACGGCTCATTAACACAGCTCAGGGGCCAAGTGATCTTTGGAGTGTTTTCAGCCAAACTCTTAATGTAACACCAGTGAAAATCCAACAGGTATCGCTTCCTTCTGAGTCAGAGCGAGTGATTCTTCCAGCCATGTGTCGAGTGAGCTGCCCTGCACAGGGAGCGCAGAACACGTCGCTCAGGGCGGTTATTGCAAGGGCTGTGCTCTGGTTGGATTTCTCAGGGCAAATTTCACTTCGTCCCCTCTGCATATCACTCATCATAGAGTCACAGAATGGTTAGAGCCAGAAAGGACCCCCAAAGGCCGTCTGTTCTCACTGCCTGCAGTGTACAGGGACACCCACAGCTCCAGCAGTGCTCACAGCGCCGTGCCCTGAGTGTGGCTGTGTGCAGGGATGGGGCAGCATCAGCTCTCTGGGCACCCTGTGCAGTGCCTCACTGCCCTCAGTGTCAAAACTTCCTTATACCCAATCTAAATCTCCCCTCTTTTAGTTTCAAACTGTAGGTAGATGCCAACACCTCACCTGGTTTCTGTTCTAAGCCGTGTGTGGTGTTGGGTACCTTCCACCTTGCCTGTTGCATTTCAGACCAGAGTAATGATTAAAACACCACATCCTGAGCTAAAAGGAGCTATACGCATGCAAGATCATGTTATTATCAGTACCATTATCCCCTTGCATGAGCAGCTTCAATCAACTTTTACCCCAGATGCTCAATAGGCGCAGCACAGAGGTGGCAGTGGGACCGGCGCTGGTCACTGACTCACTGTATGACCTTCACTGAGTCACGTACCTGGATGGAAAACATGAATCACCATCCAAACCCATTAAACTGCAGATTACCTACAGGTCTGCCCCCTGTAGGGCTGCCACGCTGCTTTTGTTTTCCTCTTTTTTCAGATTTCAAGAGATTATTTGTGTGATGAGGGCTGAGCTCTGGGGAGGAAGACATTAATTTCGTGTTAACTGCTGCCAAGGGTGGGAGCCGGCCGGGATGCAGCTCTGATCTCGAGGTCTGTCGTTTTGTCCCAAGATGCTGCTGGGTATGAAATGGAGATTTTCCTGCTGGTTGGCTGTTGGACTTGTGTAGAAGTTTAGCAAACGTTCAATGGCGTTTGCTGGTTGAATTTGTAGTCAAGGCATACGTCGCTTCCTCGCTTCACACACACGCAGCTCGGAGGCTTTCTGCAGGCCCTTCACATGGGAAGAAGCGGCTCTCATCTCCCCACAGCCACCTCACCCAGCTCTGCACCACACAGAGAGGAAGCCACGGGCGTGCCGCTCCCCTGCACAGCCAGGCCCCTTAACCACATGCAAACAGATTCACCAATATTGGCTGAAACACACGAGGAAGCCGTGCAGCCTCAGGTTTTGGCCATGTATGGTAAAAACAGCGCGGCCCAATGTGCCCACAGGAGCAAAGCTGTGGGCAGCCCCACACCAACATCCCCAGAAGGGCTTCGCTTCCAGCTTCCGTCTCTGGTTTTACAGCAGCTGGGTGCCCGCTGATGAGCCTGTGCGACCCAACGAGGCGACGGCTGATTTCAGTGTGGAACTATTGGGTCCATTCGGTGTTTTTCTTGAGAGCAAACCAGCCTGGGGGTTTGTGACAAGCTGTTGGCTCTGGCTGTGCTCTGCTAACACAAGGAGCTCCAGAAACCTCTGTGCACCTCTGCCTGCTGTCCGCTTGCGTGTTTTAGCTTAAAGCACAGGGCAGGGCTTGTTGTCACCACATCAAGGAGCTGTGTGTGACAGAGCAGAGCTGTCTGTGAGGGAAGAGGCCTAGGGGCAACCTGTGGGCAGCCTGGGGAGCAGGGGGGACTGTTGTGGGTACTACGCCAGTGGGAGACCAGGCACTGATGGAAGGGACCGAGAGCCTGAGGGGAGCAGCATTGCTTCTGGCACTGCCAGAACCATGAAAGCAACAACCAGACCCTCGCCCACCCCAAACGCACAACTGCGCGCCGCTCCCTGCAGCCCCGCGGCTTTTAGCGGCGTCAGTCAGCAGAAGGGTGGGAGACACAGAGCGCGCGACCACGCGTGGATGCGAGCGCCGCGTCGCCATTGGCAGAGACTCCTGCCACTCATCCGAGCAGGGGGAGAGGGGCGTGGCTACGCCGGCGGGAGGCGTGGCCACGAGGGGGCGGAGCCTGCGCCCGCTGCGCCGCGGTCAGTCGGGCGGTGGCGGCGGCGGAGGCGGCAGTGGCGGAGGGGGATCCGCCGGGCTGAGGAGCGGACGCGGGGAGGCGGCTGAAGGATCGCGGTGCGCGGGGGCGGCGGGAGGGGAACCGGGGACGGTGGTGGGTCGCCCGCTAGGGTGGAGGCGGCGAAGTTGGGGCGGCCGTGCACCGCGGCGAGGCGGTAGGGCCGGGCCCGGGCCGAGCAGGGCGGCGAGGGCAGGCGGGGCCGCCCAGAGGGAGCAGCCGGTGGCCGCGGGGGATGCTCGGGCGGGGCCCTTCCTTCTTGGGCCCTTCCCTCAGAGGCGGCTGTCAGCGCCCGGGGCCTGCGGGGGAAGCGCCCTGGGAGCGCGGGCGGTTGCAAACCGCGGTTTCTCGCCGCTCGCCTCCTTATTAGGTAGCGAAACGCTCCGGCACCGCCGCGGTTCCGGCATCCGGCGGAGCGCTGCCGGGCTGGGGCCGCCCGCTGGGTGCCGGCAGCGCCCGCTGTGCCGCCCGGCTCGGCTCGGCTCGGCTCGGCACAGCCGCCCTTTGTCCCGATGCCGGCTGCCCCGGGCTGTGCCCCGCCGCCGGGCTTTGTTGTTGAGCACGGGCAGCAGCACGCCGAGGGCCGGAACGCTGCTTGTCCGCGCCTCTGCCGTCAGCTGCCGCTCTGCTGCGCTGCACAGAAAGCCTTCTGACATGCATAAGCATCCCTCTGTTGTGCCTTCATCCAGACAATGTGCTGCAGGAGACAGCTTTCTCTCTGTTGTTTGGTTTTTTTTTTGTTTGTTTTTCTCCAGTCTATCTAGAAACAAAAGTATAACTGATTGATGCAGTTCTATTGTGGAGGGTGAGTGCTGTGCATCGGTGTGGGTTTTTTGTTCCCAGCTGTAGTTGCAGGCTGTGTGTCGGAGCATGCCCATTCAGCCCATTCATGCAGCTGTGCCGTGGATTAGACCCAGCAAGAAGGATGGCAGCGATGTGGAGGAGTGACATTTGCAATGCAGCACTCTGCGGCGCGCTTTCCACTTTGCCAGTAGCAGCTCTGCTTTCATTTCAAGCTGGGCTATACCCAAATTGCTCTCTGTGTTGCTTACTCCCCCTCGTGCCTTTATAAGCACACAGGGCTGTGTTCGACCCCATTGAATCACCCCCTGCTCCAGGGGAAGAGCAGATCCCTGTGCACTCATTGACAGCGCTGTGTTGCGGCTGATAGTTATGTTTGCTGCAAACTGTGCAAGCAAAGGTAGCAGATGAAGTGCTGTTGTGATGAAGTCAGTGTGTGTTTGGCAGTAATTTTTCAGTGGTCTCTTGTAGCCTTGCATAGAGATCGCTTTAATCAGCACTTTGTGTCTCTTTTATGTGTGCTGTTGGCACCACCATGTCTTCTAGTGAGCTGCCTTTCAAACATCATTGTGTTTTTCAAGTTAAATCTTCATGCTTATTGCATCTGTCACTTCTGGGATGCACTCCAAGCGAAAGACAGATTCAGTGTAATGGCAATGGGATGGAATGCACAGAAGGGTAAAATATCAGCCTTCTTCAGAGATACGGCAGAGGGCTGGGAGAGGTCCGCACTCAGTGGCTGCTTCATGCATCACACTGAACTTTAATGGTAGAGACTTCAATGACTGTGTCATAAAATGGCTCATTACAGCATAAAGTTGTGTGTCAGTAGTAGGAGAATTTATGTTAATGTTTTTAATTTGGTTATTGATTGCTGGGAAATATAATTAGCTCGGATGCCAGCTTCCTAGTTGGAAGACATGAGCAAAACACTTCCTGGCCTGGGTTTTCGCCTCGGTGAGGTCATCGCTGCACCACTCCCAGGGCCAGGAATGTCCTTTTCTGCGAGCTTGCAGGCACATTTTCTCTTGGCTTTTAAAACGTGGTTTTGTTTGTTTTGGTTTTGTTTTCCTGAGGGCTTTGGTGATAATCTCAGCCCTCCTGTAAGGATGCGTTGGAGCAGAACTCGCTGAGGATTTGAAGCGCCCCAGTTTCAGCATAACAGGGCACAGGCATAAGAATTATATGTCTGTGCTCTCTTTTAGTTCTCTCCCTGCAGCCTCCCCCGCTTAGAACTTCGGGTCAGAAAGGCTTTGGACTGAGAGCTGTGTCTCAGGACAGATGGGGGTGAGTGCTGACGGTTCCAGATGTGCACATGTAGGTAGGGATGGCTTTCTGCACTCTCTACCTGCTGTTAGGATTTTCTCATTCTGTTTTTCCCATCTGAGTAATAACACAAAAATGGATTCCTCGAGTTGTTCTGAGGTCTGGCTGCTCAGCAGGCGACTTCACTTCAGGGTGATGCTGGGGTCAGCTCACCCAGTGTGAAGGGTGCTCCTCTGCAATAGGCATGGTGAAATTCTTCCTGGTTACAGCATCATGGCATTCATTCTGCTGTAAATGAGCCTTGTAGTTTTACGTGGTGAGTAAAAAACAGTTGGAACGAGCAGCAGGATATGGCTGGAGGTAGTGATTGGGCATGAAATGGAAGGTGACTGTTTAGGCACTGCTGTGTGCTTGTTCAGATAGATTATTTTTCTTTACACTTTTGCCATGCAATCCTTCATGCTAATAAGACAGATGTAATCTCTTAACAGCGATCATCCTTCTAAGAGGTCACCAAGTGCTCCTGAACTGGGGCAGACCTGTGATGGAATACCATAACGGCTCTAAAATCCAGCTCTGCAGGGCAGGAGCTAGCAAGGAACTCAACAGAAATCAGGAAAATGGTGTCTGTTCCTCATGGGGAGGAAACCATCAGTTCTGTCAGAGCCTGTCTGCCTGGTGCCCTGCGATAGAAGAGGTCTCCCTGCCTCAGAGGTGACAAAACACAACGTTGTTTATGGTTTAGATACCAAGGAGGAATTGTCTGCATAGGAGAAAGGGTAATTCCTTCAGCATTATCGCTTTGTTTCTTCATCAGTGTTGCTTTCTCTTTTTTTCTTTTCTTTGCTGATAACAAGCAATGGATGATAAGTTTCTCACTATCAGCATGTGATGGCTGAGCTGAGGTCTGGGTTTGGAGGGGAAGCCGGAGGTGGTTGGCTCAGTTACAGCACTGCCGCTTGGCACTGAGCTGGGCCTCCTGATTCGTCTTAATTGGGTTTTCCTTGGTTTCCATTTTAATAATTTGATTTGGAAAAGCAGTGGAAATAACATTAGAGTAGTGGTGGGGTCTGACTTAAAGTGATTACGTCGAGCCTGATGCTGCTAGCGCATCTCGGCACACCGACTGCAATCTTCTGCAGCTTCAGCCATTTGTGATGAAGTCAGTCCTCTTTTGGAAGGTTCTTGTTTTTTTCTCATGGCTCTCCAGAATAGGTGCAAATTATCCCCACATCTTGGCTGGCCGGAGCATCTTTGTCTGCATTCCATATGTGCCCTGGTACTGCGTTCCACCTGCAGCTCCAGGATCTGGGATTTTGGGTCGTCCGAGTGCTCTGCAATGTGGGAACTCGGTCCCTGTTCTGCATGTAGTTGCCATAGTGACTGTGCTCTCCAGTCCCTGGGAAGCTCTTGTTTATCTCACGTAAATGCATCAAGTGCCACCTTGTAATGCTGCCTCTGGCAGGATTCTCTTTCTGTTTGGATCTGGCAGGGATTTGACATCCTCTGGTCCTGCACATTTGGATATTGGGTGTGTGTCAGGCACAGTCAGCCAGACTGATAATGGAGATAATTAGCACCACCAGGGATTAGCAGGCAATACCGAAGCTGGAGTAATTGCTCTGCCCCCTAGGAGCTGGCCGGTTGCTCAGCGCAGAGATGGCCATGGGCACACTCGTGGCAAGGGCAGCAGTGCTGGTGTCTCAGAGATACTTCTAGATACAGTTTTTCCACTCATTGGAAGTACTCAAGCCACTCACAGTCACTCAGTGCATGCTGCTATCCTGAACACAGGGTGGTTTGGGGTGTACACTTGGAGTTGGCTTGTGGTTAGCATTGCAAATGTTTCTCGTTTCCGGATGGGAAATGGGAGGTCATGCATTGTGCTGGGCTCCTCAGGTGTGGGGCTGGGCAGCTCTGCTATTTGCAGCAGCACAGGTCACAGTGTGTGCAGGTAGATGGCCATTCGCACCCTGAGCTGCTCAGCTCATTTCATACCGTGTGACTGATGGAAGCACTGCAGCGAAGAATGGAGTCAGTGCCCACAGAGCTGCCTTGTTCAGAATTGGAGGAGGGAGGATTAATTGAATTATTTTTTTTTTTTTTTTTTGAGTTTTCAATGGTCCTGGGGTGGGGAGGAGGGGAGAGTAATTTTCATTTCTGATCTGCTGAGGTCGGTTTGCAAGGCAGGAAGAAATGGGGAGCCAGCTGCCAGACACAGCCCTGCCTTGGTGCAGCATGGCGTGGAGGCACAGCTGTCCTTGCTCTGAGCTGTGTGTTGTGCCTTCAGCATTTCTTTTCCTGGCCCCAGCCATCTCTGGAGCGATTCGTTCAGGTTCTGCACAGCTTCTCCCAATGCAGCCCAGATTCTGCCCCCTGTTTCACCATGCTTTAGATGCTCGTGTGTTATCTGTGCACTCCTTGCTTCGCTCCCTGATGTTTCTCTGGGGGCAAAGGTTATCTCTTGGTTCTTTTTATGTAGTGCTTGCCACATTGGTCTACAAGGGGAGCTCTGAGGCACTACGAAGGATCACATGAAAAGCAGCTGGGGCTTATCTCGACGCGATGCTGCCTGTTGTTTTGGCTGTTCCTCCCGCAGTGCTGTAAATGCCACAGGAGCTCTGTCGGAGGGTTGAAAGCTGAGGTTGTGCATGCGGTAACGTGACTGTCGAGACAGCAGGTAGGTAAAGCTTAAAGGTCACCAGGGGCTGTGATTCCTGCCTGCCTTGCCCGAGGCCAGGCTGTGCCCATGTCTCTGCTGCCTGTGCCAGACATTGGGTCCATGAGCAGAGCTGCTGTAGGACAGAGAAGCTTAAACTCAGCCCTTGGTTAAAGCAAACATCGGAGTGGCTGTAGTTGGTACTGTGGGACAGGGATCTAAAATTGAGTTGGCAGATTGACCTTATCACTCTCTACAGGTAGGTGGGGGTCAGCTTCTTCTCACAGGTAACAGCTGTAGGACAAGAGGTGATTAAGTAGCCTTAAGTAGCACCAGGGCAGTTCATGTTGGACAGTAGGAACAATTTGTGCTCCAGAAGAGTGGTCAGGCACTGGCACAGGCTGCCTAGGGAAGTGGTGTGTTCAGTGTCCCTGGAGGTGTTCAAGAAACATGGAGATGTGGCACTGAGGGACACAGCTACTGGGCTTGGTGAGTGTATGGGGTTGGATTAGATGATATTGGTGGTCTTTTCCAGTGTTAATGATGCTGTGATCTAGCCCAACCCTGATTTCCAGTTACTCATTATGGAAACAGGACAGGACAACAGTGGCGCTCGCTGAATTACAGGCTGCTTGGCCAGAATTGCTGGCAGGACAGCAGATGGAAATCTGGAGAAGGACATGCCAGTTCCAGCTGTGGGAAGTGAGATTCATTCTGCAGCTTATTTGTCCGGTGTTAAAATCTGAAATGTGTTCATGTTTGTCCAACCCGAACCTTCTGTGTCTCCTCTGCTGAAGATACTGTCTTGCCTTTGACAATTATCGTAGATTGGCTTGGGTTGGGAGGGACCTCCAAGATCATCTGGTTCAATGGCTGGGCCGTTTGCAGAGCTCGGTCAGTCTGAGTCACACTTGGCAGCTCTGCTGTCCTGGCTGTGCTGAGCTGACGTTTCTGCTTTATTTCAAAGTGGTGAGGAATTTGCATCCCAGCTGCCTTCATGTTTATAGCAAAACACTTTCCGTGGGTCTGGGTTTCCTTGTGGGGCTCAGGCTGAGGTGCTGCGGGGTGCTTGGAGAGCACTTCATCCATGAGATAGGTTTTCTTCAAAGCATCTTCAGTGTTTGTAGTTCTGTGGTACATCTGGGCACTGTGACGTGTTGGAATTCAGGAGGAACAGAGAACGGTTCATCAAATCCTTTGGAGATTTCTCCTTTTGATGAATCTTTTTGGGTTTTAATGTGTAATCCACTTAGCTATAAGCAAGGAGAAACAGCATAATGTTCCCAGTAATGTCTTAAGGCTACTGAAGTTCGACAGGAAACATGCTTACCTTAGAAAACACCGTGTTAATCAAATTACCTTCATGACCGCACTTTCTCTTGACTTGTGTGGAATGGGAAATCCTGCACTTGTTATTCTTTATGTTGGGCTCCCAGCTCCTGGGTGCTGCTTCTGTTTGGCCTCCAGGTTAGGTTCATCACTGAAGATGATGCATTCCTGCATCAGGAGCTGTTTTGGGTCCAGTGGATACTGATGAGCTCCTGTCGCACGCAGGCTTAGGTTTGCAGTTTATTTCATTTGAGGACCTATGGTTGATTCAAGCTGCAGGAGAAAATACAGTCCTTTCCTGCTGGTAGGGCTTAGCTGCCCTAGAGAAAAGCACTTGTGCCTTGGCTAATTAGCTGGGAATGGTGGGATGTGGTGGGCTTCTGCTGGATTGTGAGACTAATGGTTTGGTAAGAAATTAATGAAGGTCTGGTGGGGAAGAGCTCTTTCTGCATTCATAACAACCACCCTTAGCTGCTCCTGTGCTTTCAGCCAAAGCTCATCTCCCAGGTTAAAAGAAGGGAGAGGAAAAGGCTTGTGGTCTGTCATTCAGAAATACAAATGATCTCAGAAGAAGCTTCATGTAACCTTCAAGAGAGCAGAAGAATTCAGCAAATTGGAGTAGCAGCCTCAAACAGACTGGTACTTCCCCGTTAGCTCTGCTGCACTGATAAGAGAACTAGGTCAGCTGTATGGAGCAAGCATTTTATCTGCATACTTCTCTTAACAGGGTTCCTTGGCTGTCAGAACAGGCTGGCTGACTTGCAGCTCTGCACAGGGGCTGTGCTCTCTGTCTTGTGTTTTCCTCAGGGTCAGAGCGTGGTCTGAAGCCCTGTTGCCCTCTACTTTGTGGGTTATGCTGCTCTTACAGTTGAGGTGATGCACTCAGTCCCCAGGGGTGTAAGTAGCATCTTCCATCACGCTGGTGTAATGTCTCTGGCTGAAGTTCATAGGGCTGTTGTTCAACACTGGAAGTGTATTGCTTTCTCTTGGCAGTAGATGTTGTACAATGTGCAAGGAAGCGATCTCTGGTGTTTATTCCAGTGGAGAAAGTGGAGGAGAAGGAAGGCTTTAGCAGAAGAGCATGGGGAAGGCACGTGTTATAAGCCATTGTGAGATCTTGTCCTGGGTTTTAATGCCTTCTGCTTTGCTTTGCTCTCCCCTGTCTTTGGTTATGACATGTTTTTCATTTTTAGTGATCCTTTTTGTCCAGTCTACATGAAATTGCTGTCATCCACGTATCCCCAGACACATCACTTATCAGTGCCTGTGGCATGACACAAGGTGTTACAAAAGATGCAGGCTAGGAAGGAGGTTTGTCTGGAAACTGCTGTTGGGGTAGGCAGCAGGAGAGCACCTGCTGCAAATTACAGTAAATGGTGTAGTGTTAGTCAGTAAAGATTAAAGCTGCAAAATAATGTGAGTAATAAGCTTGTGCACCCAAGCAGATGAAGATTTCCAGGTATGCAATTCAGGTGAAAATATCCACGGCATCCCTGCATGTTCTTGTGAGGAGCATCAGCCCCCGCATGGGGCCATGCTTCCCAACAGTGTGTGAGATGGGAGCGTTGGTACAGCTCTGAAAAACAGTGGTGTCAAGTATTTCACAGGTTAGAACTAGCACCTTGCACTTTGTCCAGGACTGCAATTCCAGCTTATTTCAAGTTTGGGTTGCGTTACATTTTTGAGTGTGCTGTGCTCCCCACTTGAGATATAATCAAATTCCCTGGTAGTTTGTGGCTTGGGTTCCCATCCCAAAATAGAATCTTGCCAGTGGTATAACAGCTGGAAATTTCAGTATTGAGTTCAGATTGCAGCTTTTTGTCTTTAAAATGAAGTGAAATCAGATGGCAGAGTCTTGCTCAACCTAGACTAAAGTAACCAAAGACTGAAAATAATCTGTGCGCAAATATGATGTATTTTGGGATTGTGACCATCTGTAGTAGTGTACACCCTGCGTTTAAATAACTCTGAACATCTGAAAACAAAAGTTCTGTCAGCAGTGGGCTCAGTATGAATTGATTTGAAATGGTACACCACAGAGGTGATAGTGTGAAGTCAAACAGAGTAGGACTGAGTCAAGCAGTTCCCTTTCCTACCAGAGCTTTCATGCACTGTGGTAGGGCGAGCTGCAGTTTTTGTGGTCATGTGATTTCTTATTTTACTTTTTCCCCTCTGCTTCCCCCTGCCTAAATATGGCAAGACATTATGAGACTGTGCCCATTGATTTTGCTCAGGAAGGGAGATGAGCTCCTGCAGCCTTGCTGGTGCTGTGCTGGTTCTGCACTCTGACTGCCGTTGTACATTGCAGCCTGTGCAACCCATCGTAGCCTGCCCAGCACTGCTTGCCTGGGTAACTCCTGCAGGTTGGCACGCTGCTTCGGGCTTAGTGATCCGTGCCCTTAAAATGATCTGGCAAGCTTTTCCTTTTGCTGGATGTTTCCTCTGAGATGTTCTTAAGGTGCTGTCCTGTGCAGTATGGTAAGGCTGTGAAGCATATGTCTGCAGGCAGATGTATGTTTGCACTGCACTCAGCGCACATGCGTGGCGCACAGAGGATGTGCTGAGGTTGCACAACCCAGCACTCCAAGATGAAGAAATGCCAGCGTGAGATTAGGAAATACCTGGGCAGTGCTCAGCTGCTCCCTTCCTCACGTGTGTTGGGATGGAGCAGTCACACACCCACCATCCCCTTGCTGGGGGAGAATCGTACATAGAGAGATAGCATCGTGGCAGGGACACAAGGGACTCTCCATGTCAGCAGCAAGGCAGGTGTCCTCTCATGGTGGGCATCAATAGTGATTTGCTCTGGTAACTGCCTACAGTGCCTTGGTCATTCTCCTTATCTGCTTTGCATTTGTTGATCATTATCTGAGACTGAATTTATTTCAAAGCCGCCGTTGAAGCGCATGGAATCCCTTCAATAAAGCTGGTGCTGAATGGAGTTTGGGGCTTACCATAAACAGATGCA
Source organism: Centrocercus urophasianus (assembly GCF_019232065.1). Classification (NCBI taxonomy): domain Eukaryota; kingdom Metazoa; phylum Chordata; class Aves; order Galliformes; family Phasianidae; genus Centrocercus; species Centrocercus urophasianus. The sequence goes on from NW_024884867.1 coordinate 5,982,903, forward strand.
ACTCTTGCTTATCTTCAAGTTTCCCATTTAAGGGAAAGCCCTGTTCCTTTCCAGCCCCAAAAGAAGCAGCGTTTTATAAGGAAGCTCCGTTCTCCCAGGCTGGTTGCTTTGTACCCCCCTCCCTTAGCCATAGCCTCCGGCTGGCTGTGCCTGAATCCAGCCCTTTCTTTCAAATGTCGCTCTTTCCAGAAGGGATCACAATCACATGGGCTGAGCAGGATTTTGCCATTAGTGGGGGGTTTTCCTGTAAGTGTTCCCTAGCAGGATGCGTTTCCTCTTGCATAAGCAGCCTGAAAACCCTCCGAAGCCACAGAAATACATCTGTTGGTTTCTCTAGACAGATAAATCCTTTATAAACAGGAAAATGGGCAAACTCATGGTAACTCTTGTGACACATCGTGATGGGAGATCAGAAAGAAACGGGATGAAAAGTATCACTGTGCAAGTATGGCTGATGGCATTCTGCATTTCTGAGATCCTTTTAAAGACTGGAACAAAGGCCGGAGCCTGAACCATATGGCAGTGGGAGACGGAGCTGAATGCGAGGTAAAATTCAGCTGAATGTCACTTGACATTTGGGGAGGAAAAGACTGAAGGTGGACGGCTGTGTCCTGCACAGGACACGCAAGATGTCGGTGCCCCCAAGCAGGTCCAGGAGATCAGTTCAGGCACAGAGCTGTCAGCACTTCTATTGTCGCTGTCTTTGCAGGGCGTCGAGCGCTTCTGTTCTCATTTTGCTGAGGGCTGTAACTCTGGCAAAATTCAAACTCCTTTCAACTGGCAGCAGTGAGGCTTTAAATCCTCCAAAGTTGTACTTTACAATAAAAAAAAAAAAAAAAAGCATTTCCTGTCTAGCAAGTGTACGAAGATCGTTCCAGTTCCTCAGCTCAGATTTAGCAGCAGCGACCACGATCTAATTATCCTTCTCTTTTGAAAGCTTAACACTGAGTCTGCTGCCCAAGCCCGGCCTTGTTTGGCTGTGGATGTGCTCTGGCTCCCAGAAGCCTTGCAGGGTTTTGCAGATACTGAAGGCTGCATCACTCTTTCCAGACATCAGATCGGCATAAATTTTGGCGTTTCACTGTATGATCCTGCGAGTGGGCAGGCTGAGTGCTGCCCTACCTCTGCTGATGACCAGGAGGACCTGTCCCAGCCCAGTTACCAGATTAGATTCATAGCATCTCTTCAATTGGAAGGCATCCTTAAAGGTCATCTGATCTAACTCCACTGCAGTGCACAGGGACACCCACAGCTCCATCAGGTGCTCAGAGCCCCATCCCCTGACCTTGGGTGTCCCCAGGGATGGAGCTTCCAAATTCTGCTCGTGTTGTGGGTGGTGGAAGAGCGATCCTTCACACTTCACTGAGAGACAAATTAGGATACTAAACGCTCTTTGCATTTTCACAGGAGGCTGGCATAGGGATAGCATGACTCTTGTTGTGCTCAGGATCAAGCTAACCCATGTTGTTTTCCACCTGCCCACTTTCTGTGCTGTGCGGGAAGATCCATACTTGCTGCTCTTTATAGCTGGAGCCTGCACATTTATTTTTTCCCCACTTCTCTTTGGAGAGCAGCCAGATCAAAATGGCTGTGATCCAAAGCCAAGAATCACTCCCTTTGCTATGGAAATGAGGACTCAGGCTGTTCACCATGTGTTCATCATGGAGAGCTCCTGCTAAGAATGATGAGCTGTAGGTGGGGGAAGAGGGCAGCGAAGGTGTGCTCAAACAAATCGGTTTGGAACAAATAGGGGTATTTTGGGATACTTCTGGCTCTCTGTGATTTTAAATGTCAGTTGTGGAAAACAAGAAATTTCAAATGCTAAAAATCCTGGGAAATGGTAAAAATGAGGGAAATAGCATAGTAGGATTTTATTACTGGAGAAAATAGAATGCTTGAGAGGGACTTCCTTATGGTGTTCAGGTGTTGATGAACTGAAGGAGAGATATAATTATCCAAGCTATACAAACAATCCCTCTTATTAACCGCCCTATCCATGTTCTCAGCATTAAAGCAGACAAATCAGAAAACCCCTGCATGTACCATATGTTGATGGTGGGCAGTTTGCTGCACATTAACTCCACCAGACAGCTCGAAGCCCTCTCTTTACTTTCTTCTGAAACATCGGTGGGATGAGAACAGGCTGCATTCCCACCAGGGAGCCGATGTGACCAGCAAGGCAGCGTGTGGCTGGTAGTGGGGATGGGAGCAGCACTGGAAGCCCTCAGAACCAGTGCCAAGGGCAGGACTCGCAGCAGTGGACCCAAAGCTCTGTGTCCCATTGCCATGCAGCACTAATGGCTCGCTGGGAGTAGGCCCAGCCTCTCTGCATCTATGCAATAGATTAGCAGCTGGGTGTGGAGCTGTGTTTCTTGCATGCTACATCTCTGCCAGTCCTCAAGCAGCAATAGGACGACGCGTTTTGTTTCTTTCAGGCACTTTGAGCTGAAGTGCTCCTGGGTCAGGCTTTGCTGAGGCCTGCTGAGAGCACAAAATGGCGCCGGCGGGCCGCGCTTCGTGCTCACATTGCTGCTGCTTGGTGGCTTCCATTGCGCTGTGCTGTCGTTGGGTGTGCCCAGCCCAGAGCAGCCCCGTGGTTTTAAGTGCAATGTGTGGCAGAACGTGCGTTGTGCAACCGCACTAACTGACAGAGGAAGCCTAAATTCATCTGGAAGGTGACAGTAATCATTAATAAGTTGCATCTAGCTTTTTTCATCTGGGAATTGTAATAGTTCACAACGTTTTGCATTTAAAAATTACAATTGCTTTTTTTTTCTTCTTTTTTTCCTATAAGCTGCACTGGCACAGGATGCCCAGAGAGCTGGTGGTGCCCCATCCCTGCACACAGCCACGGTCAAGGGACGGGGCTGTGAGCACTGCTAGAGCTGTGTGCCCATTCCAACTCAAACCATTCTACAACCCTGTGATTACAAAATGGTGTTTGTGGCACTTCTGTATCTTCAAAATAATGGAATTCATTTGAGAGATTGAACAGACCGTCATAAACCATCCTTGTTGTGCCCTCACCTGGGCAGAACCTTGTGATGGCAGGGGGCAGTGGGGCTGCATGGTGCTCAGGGGGATCTTGTGGGAAGCAGGCAGAGTGCTTTTTTTCTTACAAACACCTAGAGCGGAGCGTTTTGCTCTGTAGCTGTCTGTGACATTAATTGTAACGTTTTTCTTTTCTTCAAATACCGTGTGACTGCTGATTTCCCAGCTCTGATGAGTGCTTTGCTCCAGTTTTGCAGCTCTTTGTAACCTCACGACTACAAACGGCGCTCGTTCTGCAGTCTCTTTCAGTGCTCTCACGCAAAGGCGCTGCAATCAGATGGATGCACAGCCTTTCATCACCAAAAAGCAGAGATGCATGCTTGCACCCTGCTCAGTCTCTCACTTGGGCATCAGCCTGGGTCTGCAGGGAGCAGCTTTGCAAAGCACTGTGGCTTTCCCAGCCCTGTTTCCACATGGGAAGTTTCTGGGAAGCAAGACAGGAGGCGGATGCTCGCTTCCAGGGTTGGGATTCATGCGAGGTCCCCTACCTGAGTCTTCATCCAGCACTGGAATTTTCCATGCTGGTCAGTTTCCCTCTATTTTAACTCAAGCCTTCTTGAAAATCCTTGTCTCAAGAGAAGTGCTACAGACACGCTAAGTTAATTTGAGTCATTAGGTTGTTTCCATTACTCCTTTCTGCCTAGGAAACTTTAATTTTTTTTTTTTTTTTTTTTGTGAGATTTTGGAGTGAGAAGAAAGAAGTGGAAGCTGGCTGACATGTGGAACCACTTCACAGGAACACCGGATTTTGAGAGCTTGCATTTTTATTTACATCTTCTGGACCCTGTCTGACTTGAAAGTAAACAAGTTCAATCCAAGCCCAGATTTATCCCTGAAAATATGCGGAGACTTGTCTAAAAACTGCTTTTAGGATTAGGGACTTCCTTTGCTGCAGAAAGAGCGTCTACAATAGCAGTGCTGACACTTAACCAGTGAGCTCCTTCTGTGAAACAGCCTTGAACGTGCGGTTTGGTTGTGTCAGGGATGAGGTAACCTGTGTTGTTTTTTAAATGTAAAACAACTTGAGAACTTAGCAGGGCTGCAGGAAGCTCCCTGTGAATGCAGCAGTGTGTGAAACTGCATTGTGTAGCGGTGGGGCTGGGTGACAGCGAGGTGACAAGCCCTTGACTTGCCTTCTGACAAGCAGCACATCCCTGCATGTGGCTGACCACCCTCTGCCATCCCTTTTCTCTACAGACACAATGAGGCGAGTGGTACGACAGAGCAAATTCCGGCATGTGTTTGGCCAGGCAGTGAAGAACGACCAGTGCTACGATGACATCCGTGTCTCTCGCGTCACTTGGGACAGCTCCTTCTGTGCTGTGAACCCCAGGTTTGTTGCAATCATCGTGGATGCGAGCGGCGGCGGGGCCTTCCTGGTGCTGCCTTTGCACAAGGTGAGTGCTGCTGAGTTTCTTGCTGTTAACGTGCTCAGCTTTCCCTTGTCACTTCAGTGCTTGTTTGTGAGCGGCGCTACGGTTGTGAAGTCTCTGCTGTGTTGTGACAAACGTTGCTCGGCTGTGCCGTGTAGGAACACATGTAATGCTGCTGGAATCAGGGTAACGCTTCCCGTGCATTAAACACAGTAAATAAGTAGTTTGCTTGACTGATCTAAAGAAAATCTTTATGTCAGAGGTTTCCGAGTAGAACTCGTGCTCTTCCTAAAGCCTCTCTATTTGTACTAGCTGCACTCAGGTTTTTTGGCCATTAGGATTTGGCTCATTGAGCTTCGTGAGAATCACTAAATTCAGGAATGCTTCTTGCAAACCAGGATGGAGTGGGTGGCACAGCTGGGTGCTTCTCCCTGCAGTGCGTGTGCACAGCCCTTGCGACCATGGCACAGCTGGTCTGGCTGCTGCTTGTCCTGTCGTTACACTTCTGTTGTTGTGGTGTGAGATGAGAACTAGTTCAGTGAGACAACAGCTCCAGGGCTGTCACAGCTCTCCTGCAGCTCTCCCAGCCCGTGTGGCTCTGTCTGGGCTCTGACACTGCAGCCAGGTCTTGCTAGCCCTTAGTACCTGACGCAGAGAGAAGCAGACTAAGCTTAGTCTTAGTCTGTTCCTTATTTTTTCTGTGCCAAATGCTGCTCAGTCTCCAGAAAAAATCTCACAATGAGGCTATATGTACAATTTACTTCTCTTTCCTTTGAATATTTCTGTAGCTCCTCAGGCCAATGCTTTGTAAAGCACACAGAAATGATAGGCTGCTGCCCACCGGATACAAAAATGGCTGCATCAAATAGCTGGAGGAAGCTGTAAAGATTGGCATGAAAATCTCCCTGCCAGTCTCATAATTTTATGGTATAAGACTGTACAAATGAGCAGGAGCAGTGTCTGAGACTGAAATAAATTCTTATAAATTCATTCTGCCCTCAGGTATCACGTGGAAAAACCACAGTACATCTTTCATCCTTGCAAGAGAGTGCTGCTCTCCTCTCCCTTTCTGATGTGCTAGCTTTTACCACAGTCAGATTACAAGAATGCTAACCTGAAAACCTTTGACAGGCTCTTGGCCACCCCAATCCCTTCATGTGTTCATGGTTAAAAACAAAAGCGAGAAACATCAAACCTAAATGCATTACTTCATCTTAGTGATTTGTTTCCACAGGAATTTTTTCTCCTTTGAAAATTTACAATGTGTAAGATGGATAGCTTGATGAGATAGAAGGGAAATGAATGTCCTTGAGAATGATAGGGGATCATATTGACAATGTTTCTTGCTCTCCTCAATTCTGCATGTTTGATGCTTCTAAAATTGCACTCCTGGCTTCATTTATGCATTTAGTATAAATTCTTGCCATGTTAGATAGAATCAGTAGTCCAATACTGATGCAAACTGATTTTAACACAGACTTAAAGCTGAAGTATTTTGATGGTGTTGCTTTACAGAAGCAGTTAGATTTGGGTTCATAACCCTTTAGAAAAAAGGGTTCTTTCCAACAGAGGAGCACCAGATCAGGAAGCGTGCTCTGTGGTGTGTTCCAGCATCTCCTGGTGTTTCCTCATTCTTTCAAATCCTTCCTATTTTTTGTTTGAGATGGCATTTTGTATTTGTGTGAATCAGGAAAAAAGAAAAGCTAGTATTCCTCTTCAGTAACATTTTGTCTTTGTGACCCTCACGCCTCTCTTAGCCGTACTCTCCAAATGCTCTGTCTGTTATCAGCCCTTTTTCTTAGCTCTCTGTGCAGATCTGTCCTGTTATAAATAGCAGAAGTGACCAGAAGTGAATATAGCATTCTGATGGAGAGTGCATCACAGGAGCAGACGTGGCAAGTTCTCACTTCTGCCTTTCTAGCTATAACGAGGCAAGCCAGCCCCCGGGCTCTTCTATAGCTCTGCATTTTGCTCATCTCCTCAGCAGCTCTTTGCAAGCATTCTGGCATGTGGCTGCCCTCAAGCTGTATGTCCTGCTCCTGCCCAAGCCTGGTCCCATAGCACAGATTTGGGTTGGAAGCCTCTTGCTCAGTTGCTGTGACATTGCATGCCTTGCAGCTCAGCCCTGCCAGGACAGGCTCCTGTTTTCCCCTTGCTATGTGTTATTATTTGGTGGCTTGTTTATTTTTATATATTTTTTTCATTTAGTCAGTGATTCCTCCTGGCTTCACTTGTGTCCTCAGCCACATTCCCACTGTTTTCCACTTCCCCAAGGTTCTGATGCGACAAGGTTTGAGGCATGGCTGGTTGCTGAGGACCGCTGCTCTCAAATCCCTCAGCCTGATGATTTCTTTTGCAGCACAGCACGCTGTGGGCCGTGCTTTATCACTTCCTGTGTTCCTCTTTTATTTCTGCCTCTGTGAGCAATGACACTTGTTCCTTCAGCTCCCTGAACACTCCTCCCTCCCCCCCCCCATTCTGACTTCTGATTGAGTCTATTTAGCACAGGTGTTTGAGTTCCCACAGCATAGTGCTTGCTGTTTTGTTCCGGAGATGAAAGCAGTCACTTCTACACCTTGCCTTTGGTATGCTTTTAACGTTTAACACCTGATGCAGCTCCAGCCACAGGGAAAGCAGCCCCCTTCCGCCTCCTGGGGCATCACTCTCACAGTCTGACCTCCGGGAGCTGTCAGCACGGCAAAGGCCGCAGGAACCCCGCGCAGCACCGGCTCCGTGCCCCGCTTTGCGGCTGGTTCCCCAGCACTTCACCCCTCCGGGGCTCGCTGTGCTTTGCGGGCGCTGCCGGTTCCGGGCCGCGCACGTGTCACTCCCCCGCCCTTTCCCGCGCCGCGCGCGCGCGTTCCCGCGCCCGCCGCAGCGGCACTGCGGCGACCGCGGCTTTTTGCCTTATATGGTCATGACAGCGCTCGGGGCCGCCGGCAGCCGCCGCGCTGATTGGCGGGGGCCGAGCCAATGCGCGGCAAGTGCGAGCCGGTTAACCGCTGCGTGGCCGGGGCTGCGGTCAGCGGAGTCGGGTGCCGCCGGGCTGCTGCGTCGTCCCGCCCTGTGCGTGGACCCTCCGGGATTCACCGTCCCCGTGCGCCAGCAGGAGCCTCCAGACTTGCTGGGAATTGCGATACCCGCGGGTTGGCCGCTCTGCGGGGCCAGCCGTAGATAAAGTGCTTTAATCTGTATCCATTATGGAGCGCAGATAATAGGCTAATTGGAGTGAGCTGTGCGCGTCGGGGAAGAAGAGTGGAAACAGCGCGTTTGCTGCAGATTGTGTGTGATGGGCACTGAGCAGAGCGGTGCAGAGCAGGACTGCAGAGCTGATCTGGGATCCTGGTCCCGGTGAATGTGCAGGGAGGGAGCCCGGTGAGGAGGTGTGCACCGATGCTCACAAGCAAGCAGCACGCAGCTCCTTTGGAGCCTCTCCTTCGTGCTGCACGCAGCAGCTCCATGCAGCTGATAGCTGGGAGTTTCCTGATGTGCTGGGAAAGCTGCTCACAAACACCGTGGTGCTGGGGCTGTGCTTTGTGGGGACTGGGGACCATTTTTTTTTCCCCCTCTCTGCAAAATCTTTGCAGCTTGCAAAGAACAAAATGCTGCTGCAGGGAGTTCTCAGTTGTGGTGGCAGAGCGTGAGCCATTACATAAAGCCTCCAAATGGGAAGTGCTGCCTTTCTACCGTGAGGCTGCGGACTCCTTCTGTCCCTCTGAAGGCCACAATTTTTTTCCCCTAAATTTTGCTTGGATTCTCTCACAGCCCCAAGCAATGGTGTATGTTGAGTGGGGGAGATGAGAATTGAAGACAACCGTGCAACAACTAGATAAAAAAAGCAAGATATTAATGGTTTTTCTTTTATCACCATCAGCTTGACTGCAGTGGATCATCAGGTTCTTGATGAACTAAGGAAGAGCAGGCAGGCAGTAAAGCTCCAGAAATCTTACTTCTGTAGGAAATTGAGGGGCAAGCGTTGTTACCCCTCTGCTTTATGCTCAGATAGTGCTCAGTGCAAGGCAAGGCTGCTGCAGCTCTTCAAGCCTTGTGCAGCGCTGAGGGTGGAAGCTGAGCTTGGTGGCTGCAGGCAGGGATGGAAGGGATCGCTGCACTGAGCCATCAGCATCTCTCTTCATCATCTTCCACATTAGCTGTGGATACTGTGATTGGTTTAGCAGTGACTAATGGCTATTTGTCACGGTCACGAGAGAGCAATACACTTCCATTGCATCCCATATTATTTTCCCTGAGTGCCACGTGCGTGGCCAGCTGCTGCAACCAGAGGTGGAAGATCTGTGCCCAGAGTGCATCAAGCTTCACTCCATCCAATTTTGCAGAATTGGGGATTGTCACGCGGCTCAGGGAAGACAGGTAGAGGTCAGTTTGTCTTTCAGGCTTAGTGCTTGCAACCTGATTTCTTTCTTCAGACTTCTGCAAAGTGAGGGTGGTGAAATCGCTGCTCCTTGTGCAACTCAATGCCACTTCCCTCTTGGTGGTGGTGAGCATAGCCTGGCCTGGGGGAAGCAGCTGTTCCCAGTGATATTTTTACCACCATCTGGGGGCTGTTTCCTGCAGCCAGTCACCCTTTTCTGGCATAGAAGCAGTTGGGAGACAATCACATTAATTGATAAAACTGCCGCTGCTGGGAATGGTTTTCCCGTGCTGCTTATCTGACCCCTATGGATTTAATAACAGAGCTTTTTGTTCTTATATGTCAGTTGTTAAGGGCAGCCCACCCCTGCCAAAGGACCTGAACTTTGAGCGTGCTCCAGCTCAGCACCTTCCAGCACACCAGGACTGGTCCTCAAGGCTTTTTATGGCTTTTATAACTCTTCTCAAAGCACAACTTTTAGAGCATCAAAAGCTGTTACGGTGAAGTGTCGCTCAAGCAGAGCGGTAATGGATTTTGAGAAGGATTTAATTTCTTGAAGTCATACTGAGTTAATTTTAAGCTCTGTATCAGCGCTTGAGGTTTATTTTAAATCCTTAACTAATTAAAAGATTACATTAAAAAAAAAAAAAAGAAAAAGAAAGAAAGGAAACAAAACCAAACTCTCAAACCTGGGAGGACTGCAGAAGAGCTTTAGTCCAAGAATTCACTTTTGACCAACACCCCCCCGCCCCAAATAAATCTTAAAGCCTTTTTCTGCATAGTGGCTGTGCAGGGGGTGGGGCTGCCCATTTCTTTTCTTTATTCCTTTATTAAGAATCTTTTTCCATAGGTCAGTCCACATGCAGATGGGAGAGGTGTGCAGTACAAGTGATGGATGTCTGCTGCTGCTCACTGTAGCATTTTTATTTATTTTTTAACCTGAATTTGGCCATTCAGGAAATGTCTGTTGTGGTGTTCCTGTGATTTAACTCCGAGTCTGTTGGATCTCTGTCTTGTTTTCTCACCAGGAGAGGTCTGGAGGTCAGCAGTCCTCCAAAGCCCACATCCAGCTTGATTCTGACCCTCCAGCTTTGAGCAGGGAGAGCCTTCTGCATGGCAATCAGCAGGAGGAGTGCCCAGCTCCGAGGCTGAGGCTGTCACCACCAAGTGGTAGAACTGAAATGCCAACCATTTCTTCCACATATTTAAACACAAGAAGCGAAGAATCTGTCCCAAAACATTCCCTCCCTGCCTCCCGTCAGCCGTGTTTTGCTGATGCATCCATGTGGGCAGCAAAATCCTTTAGGGAAGGGGCTGCAGTTCCTGGCCCTGCAGCCATGGGAATCTTGCTCTGGCTTCAGGATGTGAAGGGGTGCTGTGTTGCCATTGCTGGATCCATCTCATGTGGGGTATTTTGTTGGCTTGTTCTGCTGGGGAGCTGACTTTGGTGGCACGCTGGTGGCACTGAGGTGTGCCATAGGGGCGGGTGGGAGTCAGTGAGGGCGTCGCTGTGGCAGTCGGTGGATCACTTTTGTCATTGAGTCCTGTAACACAGTGCTCTGCTTCACTTAACTGCGCCTTAAATGCTTTCCATCTCAGCAAAATGCCTTTGGGATGAAAGCGAGCAGGCTTGGTGAATTCAAAGCGCTGCAGCACCCTGCAATTAGAGCTGCAGCCTGGTTATCTTTAGCTGTGGCTGCCCACTGTCATGAAGCACGAGCAGAGCTGGCTTGCACCACGGGATGTCTCCAAGAAGAAAGTCGCCGGCTCGTTTCCTCTGTTGGTGCACAAGATAATCCAAATACCATAAAACTGAATACCAAAAGCCTCAGTGAAGCGTTAGGAGGAGTCTTCCTCTGTTGTTTGAGATGTGCTCTGTATTGTCAGCATATCACAGCTCTCCTCTTTGCTTTTCTGCTCCAGACGGGCCGAATTGACAAGTCCTACCCAACGGTGTGCGGGCACACAGGACCAGTGCTGGACATTGACTGGTGTCCCCACAACGACCAGGTCATCGCCAGCGGCTCTGAGGACTGCACTGTCATGGTGAGTGGGCCTGCTTTCATGCTGAGAGTGATGCTGCAAATGGTGCTTATGTTTCTGAATGCATGTGGCTGTCTCCTGTCCTGATACCAAAGGTAGAATCCTTTCTGCTGGAGGACTGCTTATGGGCATTCTCCATAGTGGGTTTTGGTTCTGCTTGAGAACTGAGGTGCCTTCTACCTAGGCATCCAACTTTCTGGTTTTCTCTTGGGCTAGTAGAAGAGCAGTTCTTCCTCTGGGGATCTGATGTTTGGGAAGGGAAGGAAGGCAGTGTGCCATTCAGTAGTGGCTTGGTTTGGTTTGCAGTGCTTTACAGAAGGTGGAGGAGGTTCCCAATCTCAGGTATACAAATGGATGTGGTGGCGTGTGCTGCAAAGCTGTGGAGATTAGAGGGAGGAGCAAGCTATTCTGCTTTCATAATTGCTTCAGCCCTTGGTTTAAAGTTGAAACTTACATCTTTTCCTAGTCAAAGGTTGTGAGTCGATGTCAAAAGTTTGGGATTTCTTAAAATTTATTTTTATTTAAGTATATTAACAGTGATCCAATTTTTACACCTGCCAGCCTTGGTCCCCAGTCCTGTTTTACGCACTGAACAATAGACGACCTTGCTCAGTGATGGATGTGGAATCCTGTGTATGCAAACACAGCAGAATAAGTGAAAGAAAATGCTTGTAAGATGAAATAATGCCAAATAACTTCAGTGATCTTTGGCCATATTTAGAAATGCTGTAGGCTGAATGTTATATTGAAATCTTATTATAGATCATGTCAGATAAATTCCTTTGCTTCTGTTCATCGTTAAAATGTTTGGGAGGGGATTCATCCCAAGTGGCTTATGCTGGGACAGCTCTTGCCTGTGATCTCTCTGTCTTGGAAGCCAAAGCATGTTAACAAAGCTTACTATATTTAATATTAAACAAAACAACAAGCTTCTGTGTTTGTAACAGTCACTACTGGGCTAGAACTGAGCTTTGAAGGATGCTGTTTTGTTCCTCTAGAAACCAGAATCCAAAAGGGCTGTGAGTCAGAACGAATGCTTTCTGAAACATGAGCATCAACAGAAGCAGACGAAGCTGTAGTCCATAGCTGCTTTGGAGGGGCAAGATAAGTCACTAATCCAAGTGCAATGACAAGTATGTTGCAAGGCTCCAGAGGGACTGAATTGTGGAGAAAAACTGACAGTGTTCAATTACGAGTTGTCCACACTCTCCTGGTGAGCAGACAACACCGTCCACACAGAGCAGGGCTTTGTGTGCTCCAGGGTCACTGCCATCCTGTCCCCACACCCCGTATGTGTGGGTCTGGGAAATGGTGGCTGTGAAATTGCATTGAAAGCAGTGGAGGTGAAATCGAGGAGGGCTGGCTGAAAGCTCAGCTGAGTCTCTTGTTAGGTCTTGTGTAGTTTCTGGTGGGCAAATCGTCTGGGACACGTATGAAGTGGGCTGGACAGAGAGCTGGAGATTGTAAAGAACGCGGCTGGCCTGCATTGCTTGGGAGAGGAACTGGATGAGCCGGTGAGCTGAGCTGTCCCAGCTTTAATTGCTTGTCTGGCTTGGCACAAGTTGTTCCGCATCCTGTTTTCCTTGCTTTTCTTCAGCAGAGGTTTTGGAGTCCTGCTTCCTGAGCAGCCTGGCGCTGAATAAACTCATCTTAATTCCTTGGAGAGATATGTAGCGCTTCTTCAACTCTGAACTGTTCATTAGCCAACAGAAAATGCAAAAAACAGTGATGCAGTGGAGGAAAATGATGTGGCTTTTTGCAGAAGCACCAGCTGCTTTTAAAAAGTAACTTAAATTGTCGGAGGCCATCTGTATGTTGACACTTAAGGATTTAGGATCTGACCCTGTGCCACAACAGGACCCATCAGCATCAGCTAGGCTCGTGGTAAGGGGGAGAACGTGGCTCTGAGAATCTATCCAGCCAAGCAATGAGAAAAGTCAGTCTGTAAGGTGAAAATAGTCTGGGAACTGCATCTGAGTAGATAATTATTTGGGCTCATTAGGGCACTGGAAAAGCAGGCATCTTTTTTTTTGATACCAGTGGGGCATCCCCATCTTCTCTGCTCCGTGCTGTTCTCAGAAAGACTTCTTTGAAAACACAGAGGCATGCGGATACCTTCTGTGGCTTCTCTTTGAAGAAGGATTCTCTTGTGCCAACAAATCAGGAATTATTTAAATATTCATGCCTGGTGCTCTGCTGAATGACTGTAACGTACTGAAGGCTTTTTAATTCAGCTGGAAAACGTTTGATTCTGGAAAGGCTCGTAAATGGTATCAGATGGTCCTTCTCAGATAGGGAAAATTTGCTTCATCAGAAGGTGAACACTAATGATCTTCTTGTTAACAATCAGAGAAGAGTTCATTCCACGGAGCAAATTGGTTTCAAATGAAAGGAGAGCCCTTGCAGCAGTGAGAATGGCTGCTCTCAGTGCCTGCTCCTGCAGGGATGCAGGTGAAAGCCTTCATTTGATCATGCAGTGTGAAGGCTTCCACGTGGGAAGCTGTGCTGTGCCCATTCCATCCCACACAGGGAGGTTCCCTCCCCACGCAGGAATGCTGGGCCGGGTCGCTCGGGAGCACACCCCGACCTTTTACACTCCTGGCTTTTTTGCAATGCCAAGCAGGATTATTAGGTCAATAGTTTGTGTAATCTGCAGGGGATTACACTGGCCTGCAGCTGCTGTAAGCTATAGGGGCTTTCCCTCTTTTCCTTGAAGGAAAAAAACATATCTCCGTCCTCCAGAGGCTTCTTAAAAATCCCTTCTATTGGTTTCTGCCTGCGGTTCCCCCCTCTCTCCTCTCCCACCCTTCATTTGGTGGTCCCTCACAGCTGGAGCTGTGGCTCTGAAAGCTGCCCTGGCTCAGGACAGCCATCCGCTTGGGGTGAGGCCGCATGAATTTGGGGCAGAGCAGTGTGGAAGAACAGCTTTGTCCCTCCAAGGGGAAGAAGATGCTGTGCTCGTCAAGGTTTGCTATTTCCAAAGACTCCCCAAACTCTGGGATGAGCAGAGCTCTGGTTCCGTGCCCCATCCTCAGCACAACATCAGCCTGCCTCTGGCAGACCTAACTGTCCTGGCCTTTTCATCTAGAGGAAAAGCATTTTGAGTGGCTTCTGGGTCTTCTTTGTTTCTGGTCCTCTCCTGCCTGTGCCCCAGGTTGCACCCATGGTCCCTGTTGTTCCTGCACAGCCCCCTCCCCAGCACTCCCACTCCTCCCTGCTGTCTGCCTCAGGCAGCAGCTATTTCCTGCAGCGTAGCATTCGCACTCAGAATCATTAAGGCTTTGGAGGTGGTTCCTGTGAGACCTACGTAAAATAATTACATTAAGTGCCAGTGCCAGTTTTAGCAGACTGACTGAAGCTCTGAGCTGCTGTCAGCAGACGTGCGTTAGCTGTTGCTGCTGTCAGGCTTTTATTCCCTGGCTGGCACGAACAAAGCTGCTCCTATGAGAGCTGACAGCTCTCTAACCTGGAGTTACCTTGTCATGGGCAGGTGCACTGACTTGTTGCAGTGTGCAAGGTGTATTTTGCTTTCAGATGGAGTCTGCAGTTGCTGATGCTGCCGTGCTCTTTTGTAACATGACAAAAAAGGTGATTGCTGGTGAAAGCCAGCACATGCCATCCTGGTGCTGTGGGTGCAGCTGGGATGGCTGGGCAAGAGGAGAAGGAAGGGTTTGAAACCCTGGAGGGTGCAGGCAGGGGTGCAGCTGCACTGTTGAAGTCATTTGGGGTTGTTTGGAAGTGAGCTGCCCTAGTTCTGAAATCCTCTTGGAGTCATCCTGCTACCTCTGACAGATTGCTGGGCACTGCAGGCAGGGCTTGGCAATCCCTCTTCTCCTCCAGAAAAAACGAACAATAGAAGGGAAGGAAACATGCTCTGCTGCTGCCACCTACCTCCAGCAGCTATAAGTGCTCAGTTGAAGGCTTCTCCTTTAATTTCTGTTAACATGCCGGATGTAGGTCAAACTCAGTTCAAATATGGTTGTCCAGTGCTAAACTGCAGCAAAAGCTTTGATGGGCTGCTCCTTCCCTGGGCCACAGGGGTGAATCTTCTCCCCTGTCATTGCCCATTGCAGAGGGCACCACCTGGGCTCAGTTTAGCTGTTCTGGCCTCACAGCTGGGACTGCAGAGGTGTGATCAGAGCACTGGGACTGTCCTGACCAGCGGAAGGATGTGGAGCCATGTAGGTGAGACAGAAAACAGCCAGCATTTCTAAAGAAGTCAACCCCAACGTAGCTGCAACTTCTTCTTTACGAGGGACAAGCATAACTTGAAAGGACAGCAGCTGGTTCAGGTGGAATTGAGCAGCGAGGCAATGTTTTCTGAGTCCTTCGCAGGCAGCAGCTGACATGTATGGCTCTGGGATGTAGTGGTGGAGGGGATTCATGGTGTGACCAGCCATCAGTCAGGTGCTGTGCTGGAAGGATGTTACACTCAGCCTTGACAAAAGTCTCCTCCCTCTGTTTTCCCATTTATGTGGAGAAGTGACAACCTAGGCTTCTGCTGTGGCTTGGCACAGGATGCGTGAAGCGAATGACTAATGTGCTCATCAGAAGGATGCCCTTTGCCTCACCATCTTTCCTTTTTCCCTTTTCCAGGTATGGCAGATTCCTGAGAATGGGCTCACGCTGTCCTTGACAGAGCCAGTGGTAGTTCTAGAAGGCCATTCGAAGCGAGTGGGCATCGTGGCTTGGCACCCGACGGCGCGCAACGTGCTGCTCAGTGCAGGTATGTGGCAGTGCTGTGTGGGCAGCAGCCATCCCTGTGGCATCCCAATTGGGTGTTTTGGAGGAGAGGGAGCTGATGGCTCCTCCTGTCCTCTCCCAGCTGCTTCAGGGAATCACAAGAACCCGTGACAGTTCCTAGGAACACTGTGACATGTGGCTCACAGCCCCTTCCTTGGCCTTTTATTGCCCTCAGTTTACAGGGACGAGAAGCAGGAAATTGGAGGTATGAATTACAGGATTACAACTGTTAGACTTTCTTTGATCTGCAAGTTTCATCAGCTGAGAGGCGTTCATATGCACTCTCCTCATCCCTGTTTTCATGTACTTCTTATAAAAGGCCTAACTGTTCCTCCATTTCGCTGTCAGCTGTCCCAATGCCTGGCTCTTCATTCCACAAACTTTCAGTATTTTCCAAATGGCCTCCTCGACTGGTACAGTTTATGCAATGAGATTTTTTTGGCCACTGAAAAACAGTCAAATCATTATGGAAATAAAATGGAAAGTCGTTATCCATTAGCTCACTCTGCAGCTTTCACAGCGTGACCTTTAGCTTGGAGCGTAATAAAAGCAGCAAATGGTTTCAGCTGGGCTGTCAGATGAGCTGTGTGTTTTTGGTAGATGTAAAGGCTCTCTGAGGTGCTGGTTTGGTTTGGATCTGGTTTCCCCAAAAATGCTTTGATGCAGACTTTGTGGCAGTTAAATTAACAAAGCTCAGTGTGGGAATGCACGAAAGAAGAAGGCAGCTTGCTCAGGCTCCTGCTGTGTGTGTCCAGGCAGCCTGGCCAGGAGGATACCATCAGGTCACTGCAGCCTCCAGGCTTCCTCTTGGTGGTACCAAACTGATGTTGGATGTCTGTTGGACTGTTTAGGAGTGCACAGGGATCCTTATGTTCCCCTCAGTATGTTTTCACCCCTCCTTAAGCATTAGGAAGCATTGCTAACTTGCACGTTGTGCTTTTGTTCTCTTCTCTGGGATCTTATGGCTGCAGTCCTGTTCTTTATTTTGCTGTCATCTTGTTCAAGGCTTTATTCTTTTTCTTCTTGCTGTTTGGTCCTTGAACAAAACCACCTGCCTAATGATTCTCATGAAACAGCTGACCTCAGCTTTTGATGCCTGCTGTTTTTCCTCCCCGTTATGTTCCGCTGTTTCTTCTACTGTCACTTGCCTAATTTTCCATCCACGCCACTTTCTGCTGCAAATCTCTATAACCTGAGAGAGCAGTGACTGTCAGCCAGTGCTGTCATGTGCAGAGCTGTAAGAACATCACCTCTTTGCCTTCTCTGTCCACTTCGTCCCCTTTCTGACCCCGTATTCAAGTGAGGTGGTGCTGCCTGGGGCGCTGCACACACAGCACACTTAAGAGACAGTGCCCGAGGCACTGCAGCTGCAGCAGGTCTTATTCCTTGCTCTCTGCTGCTGGCTTTCTTCAGTTCACATCACGGCTGTGATTTTTTAGCTTTTATTTTCTCTTTCAGGTTGTGATAATGCAATTATCATCTGGAACGTGGGGACAGGTGAAGCCCTCATCAACTTGGATGACATGCACGTGGATGTGATCTACAATGTGAGCTGGAATCGCAATGGCAGCCTAATCTGTACAGCTTCCAAAGACAAAAAAGTTCGAATCATTGACCCCAGGAAACAAGAAATCATCGCTGTAAGTTTGTGCAGTCATTTCACTTCAGCAGAGAGAGCATATAGAGGAAGTACCTTTTTTTCCCAGTGCAGACCATGTTCAGTCATCTTCTTCAAAGTGAGAAAGAAATTACAAGAGGGATAGCAGTGCTTGGAGGATTTGTCTGGGTTTATTGGAATTAGTGTTTGAACTGGGATTTGAGGGCTCAGTTTTAAAACCTGCTGGAGTGTAATTCCACATCTAATCCTTTTGCATAATTACAGTTTCAAAGTTGTGTATGCAGAACAGAGATTTAGCAGCCTTGTATGTATTGTAGCTTGAGAAGAAGCCTTCCTTCAGCCTTGTAAGAATTGGATAGGCAAAGCTGAAGCAAGCTGGCTGTGACCACTTCTTTTGTAGCTTAGTAATGGCTTTCTTCCCTCAAGCATCAGGCAGGGGTGGCTGGATGTTGCTCCATATAGTCAGCATCGTGAAGGAGCAGCATGTCCTGCTGGCATTCTGTGCAGTCAGAAGAGAATCACCACCGGTGGGGCATTCTGCTCCTTGCTAAAGGCTGTTCTTCACATCTATTTCAGGAGAAAGAGAAAACCCATGAGGGAGCCCGGCCCATGCGAGCCATTTTCCTCGCTGATGGAAACATCTTCACGACCGGCTTCAGCCGCATGAGCGAGCGGCAGCTGGCCCTCTGGAATCCAGTAGGTTCTTGTCCCACGACTGCTGTGCTGTTGTCGGGCCCAGCTGAGCTGGTGACCAGGACCTACAGTCAGCTGCTGTGTTTGGTTGATCTATTTGAGCTTCTTCCTTCTCTCTGACCCTACTCAGACTTCCTGTGCCAGAGCGTGTTGATGTTATTTGGACTTGATGCTCGCTCAGGAGAGGAAGTGGGTTTTCTTCTGTCAGCCCCTGCCTCACTGAGAGCAGAAGTGAAGCTGGCAGCTGCACGTCTGAAGTGCAGGGAGAGTACTTGAGTTGCACAGAGCGAGACAGCAGCAAATCTATCACACTGGCACAGGATTCTCACTAACATGACTGCATCATATCTTTCCCTTTAACTTGACCCCCTTGCCTGGGGTCCTGCTCTGAATGTGTCTTGTGATTAAAACATCCTGAGGGAATGGATGAGCTTGCAAGACATCAGCATTTGTTACTCTAACACATAGAGCCTTAGGGTGGAGAAGCCGAGTGTTCTCTAGCTCCAAAGAACTGTTAATGATGCAGATCCTGTGTTAATATCAGCTTTTCTATTCTTTGGTAACAGTAGAATTTTCTTTTCCAAATTTCCAGAAAAACATGGAGGAGCCAATAGCCCTTCACGAGATGGACACCAGCAATGGGGTCCTGCTGCCATTCTATGACCCAGATACCAACATTATTTACTTGTGTGGCAAGGTGAGGAGAAGCTTTTAATCACCAGGCTTGTTTAGAGGTAGACTGATTGGATGAATGATGCTGATGAAGTTGTAAACAAATCTGAAAAATTCCAGGCTGCTTTGATCCTCACTCTGCAGGGCTACACAGAGCCTGTGAGGTCTGCACTGTGAAGGCCTGGTGTTTAATTGGGTGTTTCTCTGAGATGAATTCATATGGGTTAAGCTGCTCTTCATTCAACAAGTCAGATGCTTTCATTCAAACATCTTTTGTTGGTGTTGACCTGAATGTTTGTGCGTTAGTATGGGAGGAAAGTGCATTTTAGATTGTGTTATCCTCACACTTGAAGGTGATGGAGCATGCAGCAATGCTCATGCTAATTTTGTGGGGTTAGATAATAGAAAACTGGGGTCACCTGTGCTCCTTTCTAAAAGCAATCTGTTGGCATTAAGTGCTCTGGAGTGCCCACTTCTGAGTGCTGCAGCTTTGGACTTCCTACGAAAGGAGCTAAAAACAAGAAGAGGTGAACAAGTAATTAAAAAGGAGGATCCATACAAGTAAATCCAATGTAGGCCGCTAATGGGAAGCACTTGTTCTGTGTGCCTGCTACCTCTCCTGCTGTTTCAGAGTTGCCTTTGTAGCAGGATTCACTCTGGAGTGATCTTTTTGTGTCCTGCAGGGTGACAGCAGCATTCGCTACTTTGAGATCACGGATGAATCCCCCTATGTTCACTACCTCAACACCTTCAGCAGCAAAGAGCCGCAGAGGGGAATGGGGTTCATGCCAAAGAGGGGCCTTGATGTGAACAAGTGCGAGATTGCCAGGTAAGGAGAAAGGCTGATCCCAATCTCCAGCTTGGATGCAGCAAGCAGGTTTGAAGCTGTCTCAAGAATTTATTGTGAGCAGCAGCGTGTGCAGATGTGGTTCAGAATCACCAAGGAAAGTAAGGCAAAGGAAAGCACCTCGGGGATGCAGGCTGATGTCTGCAGTGGCTCCTGGCATACTGCTGGTAGGGAATGTGCTGGAGGTGGTTTCTGAAGCTGTTTGGTCCTCCTCTTGTTATTAATGAAAGCAGGAGAGTGAGAAAGGAAGCAAAGCCTTCAAACGAATTGTCTGCAGCATATGAATTTTCCAGTAGCAGTGCCTCAGTGGCTGAGCTGAGGGATTGGAGTTTGTGTAAGTGGCTCAGAGTAAGGCTGTGTAGTGAGCAGGACGCTGCTGGTGCTGTGATACCTGGAAATCACTTGTGTGGTGCTTGTCTCAACAGCCCAAGCAGCGGGCTGTGCCATTCTGATGGCCCTTCTGGCCAGAGTGCTCTCTGAAGTCACGCAGTGCCTAGGAGGGAGTTCTGCACGCACACAGGTAGCTTTCTCTGGGCCTTACAAGGGCTCTGCTCTAGCGCAGCCCTGCTGTGACCCTTTAGGATTGCCTCTGCCTCTCAGTACACTGCTATGCATGAGCAGCAGAACTGAGGCTTCCTCTGCATGGCGTGTCAACTGTCCTCCCTCCAAGTCGCACCTCTTCTTCATTATTATTATTATTATCCTTTTTTTGAAAGGTTCTTCAAGCTTCATGAGCGGAAATGTGAGCCCATCATCATGACAGTCCCTCGAAAGGTGAGCCCAGGATGCTGCTGGCACGGTGTGCAGGCCACTGCTGCCTTCCAGCCCCAAAGCTCCTGACCCACTCATTTCTCCTTGCAGTCGGACCTCTTCCAGGATGACCTGTACCCCGACACAGCTGGCCCAGAGGCAGCGCTGGAAGCGGAGGAGTGGTTTGAGGGGAAGAATGCTGATCCCCTTCTCATTTCCTTGAAGCATGGGTACATTCCTGGCAAGAACAGGGATCTCAAGGTGGTCAAGAAGAATATACTGGATAACAAACCTGCTGCAAACAAGAAGAGTGATCTCATAAGTGCTCCAAAGAAAGCAGCTGATGCCTCAGACACTGTGAGTAAAATCTGCAAGTTTATGGGGGTGCAGGCCTGAAATTGTTTGCCATCCTTAAGAACAGTTCTAACAAAGCTGGTGTGTGCAATTCCAGCACGCTGGGATTGGGTCAGGCTGCTGTCTGCAAGGAGGGTTTGCGTAAGGGATGTGGTTAGCAGCATGAGTGGGCTGATGGTTGGACTTGATGATCTCAGAGGTCTTTTCTAACCTTAATGATTCCACAGTGGGAGTTCAGCATGCTCGAGCCTTGCAAGGCTCCCATCCAGAGAAGTCCCTTTGCTTTAACAACTGAATTCTGCAGGACCGAATCCTGCCATCTCATAACGAATATATGCTGTGTCTTTCCTTCCAGCAAAACGAAGCCAAATTGGATGAGATTTTGAAAGAGCTGAAATCCATAAAAGACACCATCACCAACCAAGACGAGCGCATTTCCAAGCTGGAACAGCAGATGGCGAAGATCGCAGACTGAGCGGGGCTGGCGGGCGCTGCCAGCCCAACACATTCCAGTTCCCCGGTTTGGCCAGCAGCAGCGTGCAGCATTCCAGTACGAGCTTTCCTGTTCTCCCAAATTCACGTCAACGAGAGCCGATGATTAAAGCCAAGCTTTTTAGTGAAAGAATTTTTTTTTTCCCTGATGTTTTAATGAATTTATGTGACTGTGTCAAACAATTCAACGAGAATAAGTGCTACTTTTACAGTCTTTTTTTTTTTTTTACAGATGTTATGAATTCTTGAAAAGAAACCCATTCTGACTCTTTCCATGTTGTGCCCAAATATCTTTTCTAGATGTAGGGACCAATGCCACATTGTTCGTAACCATTATTTTTTTTTTTTAAAGTTGCCAAAAAAAAAAAAAAAAAGAGAAAAAAAAACTTGCTTTTTTTTTTTTTTTTTAAATTTTATTTGCCACTTTGCAGTATTTGTGTTTTAAATTTAAAGGGACAGCACTGTGTGTGTGTGCGCGTGCGTGTATGGGGGTGTTTATACTGTTTAGAGATCGGAACTGAAGCTATTTTGTATAAATCTTCAATGTTGAACAATCAGATCGGCTTCCCTCGCAGTGTGGCTGCTGCTGAGCCCCTCAGAGGTGACTTTCCTGCCTTCCTAATGCCTTCTGACTGTGGTTGAAAAATATATATAACGTTCTGAACGAAGCGATCCGTGCCGCAATGCCTCTTCTCCTTTGTACACCCTGCAGGACTTCTGAACCAGCGTCATGCTGCCCTTGGAAAAGAGTTTGGGACCATCCCAGCTGTGTCCAAATGGACGTGTGCTCATTGCCAGGTTTTGTTTTAAGGCAGAAGTGACCTCCGTGCAGGCAGTTGTGTTGTGTTGATGGGGCACAAAGCTTACGGTGTGCAGTGTCAGCAGCCTGCAGGCCACACGGACAGCCAGCTCCTGTGCTGTGTGCGTGGCTGTAAATGTGTGCCTGCACCTTCATTGCTTTCAGAAGCCTTTTAAAAGCTGTGACTTTGCAATTCTTTGTCCCAGACTGTAGTGCTGATGATAGAAATTTGGACTCTGCTTCCGAAGCAGTGTTAGGAGCAGCCAGGCAACTTTCATGATGGATCTCAGAAACAAAACGCCTCCGACTGTTGTTGATCTTTTTCTCCCCTTCTATCATCCCTGCCTTAAAACTTTGCAGGAAATGGTTTCTTCCTGGATGAGATCAGCAACTCTCCTCCTCTTTGAGGTCCTCAGCTGAAAGGTGCAAGGCACGCCAAGCTCCTCGCTGGGTTTCTGCTGCTCACATGAGGTCTGCACTGCCAGGGGGGTGTCTGGGCACGGGGCAGCCATGTTCTTGACTCTGTATCTGGTCATAGGAGTTCCCATAGGTGTGACCAGGATGATGCTGCCCAGCCAAACTCTGCCAGCCGTCAGGCTTTGCTGTATTGGTGCAGCCCGTATGCAGTGCCCAGCATCCCTTATCTAACCCAACGTGAGCAAACCTGTTGGGGTCAGACCAACATCTGGGAAGCAGTCAGCAGCTGATGAGCCCCCAGTCCCCTCCCAGCTGTGCTCTAGTCCTTCATCCTGCACGGCTGCAGCGTGCGTGCCTGTGTGTGTGCTCAGAGCAGCAGCAGGATGCGTCCCTTCATCCAGGCTGATCCTTTTTTCCATTAGGTTAGCTATAGACAGCCTCAAATCCCCCATTAGGTTGGTTTTTTTGGGGGGTTTTCCTTTTTTCAGTGTTTGCATGTTCACTCCTTACCCGTTAAGGATTCTCTGTGCTGGAAGGGATGTCTGTGTCAGTGAGAATGGGGACAGCTAGGAGAAGTAGCAGAGAGGCATGAGGATGGGATGCGAGAGGCAGAGAATGTGTTATGATCCCAGAGCATGAAAGCTTCCTCAAAGTGTTTTTAGGTGGGGGGTGTGAGTGACCGCTGGTGCCGTGTCGCAGCCCTCCGGGTCCTGGGGCCGTTTGGTGACGTTTCTGTGCCGCAGTAAATGGCTGAGCTGATGTGTCTTTACTTTTGGGAAGTCAAAACCAAACGTTCCACTCCCCCCGAAACGGTGATCTCTGTGTTGGTTTGTGTGATTTCAGGGTGGTTGTGTGCTTGGGGAGAACTTTTATTTTATTTTTTTTTTTCAAATTGGAGGGAAATAAGTTTCCGAACCGCTGGATGGAGGTGCCCAGATGGGGTTGGTGTGCGGTGGAGGTTTGAGGAATGGCCGCCGTGGCTGTGAGCTTATAGCTTGTGCTTTATTTAAATGAACTGATGATGCCTCGCCAGGCTCAGCCAGAGTCAGTGCCTGAAGCTTTTTGTAGCCGCGATATCCCAGAAGAGAACCAGCGACGTCCTGAAAGATGCGCTCTTATAGAGCGGCCATAGTTATCTGTCCAAATATTTGCTTCCATTTTCAAGAGATAAAAAGTCATTGATTACAAACTTCCTTCTCTTGGTTTGTTTTTTGACTGTGTTCTTGCCAGGCCTGGGTGCCCAGGAAGGCGTGGGGGTGGGGAATGTCATCAGCTGTGCCCAGTTCCCCTCTTGGAGCTGGTCCCAGGCAGGTGTGGGGGCTGTGGGGTTGGGGTGTGGGTTCTGATGAATGATGGCACCGTGGGATAACCACAGCAATGGAAACCCGGTAGTGGGGCTGAGCCACCCCTCTTCTGGGACTCTGCGTTCTGCCCAGTGTGGCCCCAAGGGATGGTGGTTCCCCTGCAAGCACAGCTGGGGGCTGCTGAGAGGGCAAGATGGGAATGCTCTCTGCAGGAGATGCTCCCTCGCAGCCTGTGCATGCCCTGGCCTTGTCCCAGTGATGCTCTCTCTACCCCTGCCCCATGGGTTTCCCAGAAGCTTTGGGGTGGATGCAGCCAAGACTGCACCCTATGTTGGGGCAGAGGGCTGTGGTGGGGTTGTTTTTGGATGCAGGGTGTGTACTGCGGATGTGCTCTTGCAGCACCCTTCCTGCGGGTGCAGCTCCTGCGCACTGCTGTGCCGGTGCTTGCGGTCAGGGCGGGTTCCTCCTCAGCATCCCTGTGCTCTGTGAGCCTGAGTGCTGCCTTGGGCAGGTGCAAGGAGAAGCATTTAGATATGGGGGCTCTGTGAATGCATAGAGCCAAGCCCCTGCCCTCCTCCTTTCCACACGGGGTCCCCTGTGTCATCCCATGGGGTCAGCTCTCAGGGATCTGTGCCTGCGCCGTGCCATGGGTGCTGCCAGCTTTTGCACTGCCTTTCCTATCACTTCTGCTTTCACTTGTGCTTTGAGCACAAGCCCCGGCGTGCAGGCTCGGAGAAGCAGGGCAGTGGAATAGCCACGGGACCATCATCCTGGTAAAGGAGCAGGAGGCTGATTTCTGGGGTGCACACAGCCCCCTGGCCTCCGGTGTCAGCGTCACGTCCTCTTCTTGCAAGGCTCCAAAACCGCAGCCACATTTCCTGCCTGCCTCACTGGGGAGTTGCAGGCGGAGCACAGCCCACGACGCCCCTGGGTTTGGGACCTCAGCAGCGACAGCCACCGGTGCTGCAGCTCGGGGTCCCTCAACATCCCCCGGCACAGGTGAGCCTCAAAACCCATGGGGATGGAGCAGGGTGCCCAGGGGATGCATAGAGTCTGCAGGGGCTGCCACCCTCTTCCCCATGCTGCTCACTGGGATGTGAGGAGGGCAGATGTGGGGCAGTTTTGGGGCTGGATGTGAACACTTTGGGGACTGCTGAGTGCCGGGTGGGTTTGGGTGGTTTTAATCCTGCTCTGAGTGGATGCCCCCAGCATTATGTTGGCAGCACAGAGGGGGAGGAAGGCACTGGGGGTTCTCAATCTGCAGCCCGTACCATCCCCACACTTTCATTTCCACTCAGGCAGCCCTCCTGCACCCACTCTTCTCACAGCAGCCGTCTCCATCACAGCTCGTTTCCCATTTCCAGCCTCTCCACTTCCCTTTGCAAACTCTCTTTGCTCGGGTGGAGGGGCCTCGTTTCACCCACCCCATGTGTCCTCCCCAGGTCCCATGGCACTGGGCTACACCGTGCTGCTGGCACTGCTGCTCAGCACCCTGCAGGACTGCAGGCCCCGGCCCATGCAGCAGGACCTGCAGTGGGTCTGGGGGGCAGCAGAGAAGATCCCGGCTGAGCCCCCGCTGCCCTTCCGCAGAAGAAGAGCTGATGCTGGACCCCACAGCACCACTGTGATGCCTGTTAGCAATGAGACTGCATCCCCTGGGCATGACATGCTGATGGAGCCGGATAACACCACTGGGCAGCCCAAACCTTTGGTGGTCACCACAGCAGGTCAAATGGATGACTCCGCTGAGCCTTATGCACTGCTGGACACGGAGGCAGACAACACCTCCAGCCAGGCCTTGGTGCCGACCACGGCCGGTTCCTTGGATAAGACCAATTCCCCCCAGTCCCAGCTCTTGGGCACAAAGTCACTACCGCAGCCAGGCAACACCCCCAGGCAAGCCAAGGCCTCGCTGGTCACCACAGTGAATCCATTGAATGAGACCAACACCCCTGAGCCCACTGTGCCGCTGGGCTCGGAGCTGACATCAAAGATGAACGACAGCACCAGCAAAACCAAGGCCTTGGTGGTCACCACAATGGATCCTTTGGATGAGACCGACTCTCCTGAGACAGCGCCCGGCACAGCACCCCAAAGTGGCAGCACCGTTGTGCCCAACCAGCTGATGGAATCCACAGGGCATGGCACGGATGGGACCGTCACCAGTGACATGGAAATCTCCACGGAGCCAGGCTCAGCTCTTCTCCCCACCACCACATTTTCCAAAAAAACTGGCTCTCGCCCTCCATGGGAGGTGGACACAACACCTTTCTCCATGAAACCATGGGGGACCACAGCGTCGGAGCCCTCCGATGACCTGTGGGATAACAGCTCGCTGATGAACAAGTGCCTGCTGGCCATCCTGCTGCTGGCACTGGTGGCCGGGCTCTTCATGGTGTGCACGGCAGTGCTGGGCACCTTGCTTTGGCGGCGGGTGAGGACGGCTCGTCGGCAGCTCGGCCCCACCGAGATGATTTGTATTTCCTCCCTGCTGCCCGACAGCGAGCGTGCTGCCAGCAATGGTCCCCGGCGTGGCATCCCTGTGCGTCACAGGCTGCTGGTCGATGCCAGCTCTGAAGCTGATGGTGATAACCTGACGCTCAGCAGCTTTCTGCCGGAGCACTCCTGAAGCATCGTGGTGATGGAACAGCCTGGGGTCCGCCGCTGGTGCTACCACTGTTCGCCTTGGAACTGTATGGAAAAGACTTATCCACCCCATTAAAATGCCTCTGCTACACAGATGCGGTGATCTCTCGGTGCCTGCCCACATCCCCATCCTGAAATTTCGCTTCTCCATCCTCCTCCTCTGATGGCAGCAGCAGAAATGAAACCCTCCCAGGGTGCAGAGCGTATGGAGATGGTGATCCCAGGGTTCCCAACCTCATGCTGGGAGTGGAAAGGGTGGCGGTGCTGCAGTGGGTGTGTTTGTGGCTTAACATGCTCCTGCCTGCAGTCAAATGCAATGGGGCAAGGGGATGGCACTGGGGCTGGTAAGGTGCTGCTGGCCTGTATCCCATACCCACAGGTGGTGGTTGTGGGCTCTTGGCCTTGTGTCCAGGGGGAGAAGAGGACTCTGGGACCATGCTGGTCCCACCTTGTCCCAGTGGGGAGGTGTCGGCCATCCCTAGAGTCATCAACCCAACCTCTTCCCTGTGCTCAGCTTGGAGGAGTCACCCAAGCGAGCAAAAATGGCTTACGTCCCTGCCCCACCATAGGGCTGTGCCCCTATGTCACCATCCTGGTCCTCCGTGGGCACATCCTTGCATCCCCATCCATGTGCCATTTGGGCACAGCATCCCCACCCCTGCTCTTCCAGTCTCAACATCACCATCCCCAACGTCTCCATCCCCAATCTCCCCATCCCTGTCCCAGCTCAGCATCCTGCTCCCACCATCCTCAGCCCTCTCCCCCCGTCCCGTCCCCATGTCCCCACCACCCTGCTCACACCACCATTTGCAGCATTTGGGCAGCGAAGCCCCTCCCCAAGTGCTGTTCCCCAGTGCATCCGTGCCTCGAAAGCAGAGGAGTGGCCATCCCGCTCCCGCCCTGGCCTCTGTGTGTTTACATTCACGCTCTGCTTTGAATATTTTCCACCTCGCTCAATGTAAATGTTTACGGTGAGGCTGCAGGGCCAGTGCAGCGGGGATGGCGTGGTGGGGCCACCCCACAGCTGCTCTTCCATAATGACAGCTGTCTGCCATCAGATGGATGTGGTGCCACGCTCTCTGCGAGGGACACGGCGTAGGATGGGATGTCCCCACGCCTTGAGCCACAACACAGGGCAGTGGCCAGGTTGGCTCCAAGGGTAGCTCCGTGCTTGGGATGCAGTGGCTGTGCACAGTGCTGGGCAGAGCACAGTGCTGTGTTGTGCAGGCTGCTTTGTGGCTCACTGCTGTGCTGCCCACATGGCCACGCACGCCGTGGTGCAGCCCTGCAGGACGAGGCTCCCCCCCCAGCTATTTTGCTGCCACAGCAAAGAGCAAACCCAACGGAGCAAATTACAAGCAGACCAAGGCCGAAATTTCCCAAATTGCTGGTTGGGCTCGGGGCTGTGCTGAGCCGAGCCCTGTGGGCCCCCACCTTTCATCTGCCCCAAATTACACAGCACAGCCCGGGCGGTGCTGCCCTGCCCAGTCCCCAAAAACAGCATCGTAATGGTCGGTGGGTGCTGGCAGAGGGACCACCCCAAATTGTGCTCTTTGCAGACAGGGACAGTGGTTCAGTGCTCCCCAGTGCTGCTTTATTCCAAATGTCATCACGGACCCATGGTCCTTGAGACGAGGAATGGGGACACATGGCACGTAGTGGGGCCTTGGCTCCATCCCAGGCTCTCCTCTCCCTTTTAGGATTTGCAGATAATTTAAGGTCGGGATAAAGCAGCAGCTGTGAGCAGCCGGCGGGCTGCAGGCAGACGGACAGATGCGTTATTTCTGGGAGAGAGGGGGTGACGCCGGGTGAAACCTGAACTGCGTCGGGGATGGAAATGGGGACAGGGACAGGAACGGAGACGCCCACCCTCATCCCCCACCCTGCGGTCCCAAAGCAGTGGCTTCTTAGGGGGATTCTGGCAGGGTCCCCAGGGAGGCGGGATGCAAATAGCAAGGGGATGAGGTCACTGCTTGAGTTACTTCAGCTGCAACGGAGGGGATGAGGGGCCAAGAAGGGTGGGATGGGTGATGCCCTCATTCTGGAGATGTTTCTGCACCTCAAGGCCACACTGTGAGCCATCAAAAGTCTCAGGGAACCAAGCCCCAAACCCTCCTCATCCCTGTCCCTGTCTTGGTCCCCATCCCTGTCCTTATCCCTGTGGATCTCAGGGTAACACCTCCCAACTCTTTCTCTATCCTGGGGACATTGCTCTGCCACGGGATGATGGGAGCTATGTGACAGTCTGGCCTCCAGCGAAAGGCCAAAGCTGAAAGGGGGTGGCAGAATGGACATCTTTGGTGTGCCTGGTGGCAGACAGGGTGGATAGGGTGTAAGGGGGGATGAGCTGGAGGTGATGGAGGGGGTGAATGAGGTGGACGGTATGGGTGGACGAATGGGATGGAAGAGACTGATGGGACTGACGGGGTGGATGGGATGGATAGGATGGATGGGGCAGGTGAGCAGAGCTCTGCGTGCAGTTTTGATCCCCTTTTGTCCCAGCGCAGATGCATGATCATGCTTTGCAGGACCATGTGTCCTGAGCCCACATCATGGCAAGACTTAGGTTTACAGGGATGGGATCCAGCCCCAGGTTGGGTTGCAGCCAAAAGAAACTGCATGGGGGAAAATCTCACGTTTTGGGGCTGCACGTAGCCCTGAAGGAACCACGCTGTTAACTCCATCCCTTGCTACAAACCCCTCCTCCCACCCCCCTTTCCTCACTTGCATCCCAAAAAGGAGTGTGGGGAAGGTGACCCCCTTCATTGAGCAGCCCCCAGCCCAGGGCCGCCCCACTGGGAGGGAGCCATAGTGGGTTGGGGGCCGCCTGCCCCTCTCCAACCTCCCCCTGCTCCCTCCCCAACACGGCCCTAATGAGAACAAGCTGGTCTGCTGCGCACACAGCCAGTGAGCTCAGGGCTACGGCGGGTGAAGGAGGAGGAGAGGAAGAAAAGGAGGAGGAGGGAACGGGACCAGGGCTCAGTGCAGACAGGCAGAGGAGCACGGGACAGACACGCAGTGCCGGTGAGGTGAGCCCCCTGAACCCCGAGTCTGTTGCATGGAGTCTGTTCTCCTCAAAGCTCCTACTTTCTAATGCTTTGTGCTCTCTTTTCTGCTCAAACTCCAATTTTTGGGTGGCTTGATGGCTTTTGGGGTGCAGGATGGGGCTGCAGCTGCTTTGGAGGATAGTATGTCTGCACAGCACCAAAATCTCCAAATTCATGGGTTGCAGAAAAGCAGAGTTGCATCTGCGTTGGTGTGGCAAAGCCAGGGATGGGGCCACATGGTGGGGATGGGGACAAGGAGACGGCAGTGGTCACCCATTTGGGTTTCGTGTATTGACTCTACAGCTGCTGGCTCCTTTTGCAAACAAAGTCACATTCCTGGGACATGGGATCGCACCCCAATCCTGAAACTGCATCCCCCAAACTCCCAGCAGGGATTGCAGGGCCACCTCCCACCCCGTGCACGCGCTGCTTTAATGCAAACCAGATTTCTGCAGACAGAGAGAGCTGGAGCGCCAAGAGCTCCGGCTGGAGGCTGAGACTGGGGGGAGAGAACCCCAAGCTGGTCGGGATTTGGGGGTGTAAGGATGGGAGATGGGCCTGGGGGGATGTGCTGTGTCTGGTACCGGTTGAGCTCCTGCCAGCCTATTTATAGCTGAGCTCAGGCTGGGAACCGTTTGGAGTGCGCAGTGCTGGGACGAGCGTTGGGAAATGCGGCGGCTCCATCTGTGTCAGAGTTTCCACTTGGAAACCTCAATTTTCAGGAATTTTCAAACCAGACGAAGGCAGCCTGCAGCCAGCTCTTGGCTCTCACCCTGGTCACCTCGTCGCGCACGCAGCGTCCCCATGACTTGAGCAATCGCGTTGGGCTGCTTTCCATCTATTTTTACAGCCCCTCTTCGCAAAACAAACACAAACTTTGCTTATCCTCACCACTGCAGCGAGTCCATTTTTTGCTTTTCTTGAAGAATTTCAGCTGTGTGTGGCTGGGGGTCAATGCGCTGCTTGGGTTGGGGTCAATGTGACGCAGTCTTGGCTTGGGGTTTGGGTTTTTCCTCCAGTCAGCCCTAACGTTTTGCTGTCCCCCTGCTCTCTGCAGGGCGATGGCGGCGCAGCTGCCCGCGTGCCTTCTGTTGGTGTTTCTGGTGGCCCTGGTGCACTCGGCAGCCCCACGGCACGTGGCTGCGTTCCACGAGCCCAGTGTTGGCAGCGGGGATGGAGAGGAGGCCTCTGCTGTGCCCCCCGCCCAACCCGTGACGCCGGGAAGCGGCCCCACAGTGGGGGACGCGGTGGGGACAGCCATCACCAACAGCTCGGCACCAGGCAACGTCTTGGATGGGTTGGTGGATTTCTTCAAGGAGTACATGCTGCTGGTGGTGGTGGTGGGATCGTTGGCCTTCGTCTTGCTCTTCATCATCTGCGCCGCCGTCATTGTGCGGCAGAAGCACAAGGCGTCAGCCTACTACCCATCTTCCTTCCCCAAAAAGAAGTACGTGGACCAACGGGATAAGACCGGAGGGCCTCGGGACTTCAACGAGGTGCCTGAGAAGGCTCCAGACCCCGACGCTGAGGAGCCCCTGGACTGTGGACGACAGCTGCAGGCTGACATCTTGGCTGCAGCCCAGAACCTCAAATCTCCCAATAAAGCGCCGTTGACCAATGGGGCCGGTGCCCAGGGAGAGCACGAGGGCGGGGAGGAAGAAGGCAGCGAGCATCCCATTGAGCCCCATCCCCTGAATCAAGATGCTGAAGGAGTGGGGTCAGAGGCAACAAACGCAGAGGGCAAGGAGGTCCAAGATGGCTCTCCCAGCACCTAGTGCCAACCATGGACTAGGAGCCGGTCTCCTGGCGGCCCTGCTCATCGCCCACCCGAACGTGGAGGCTCGAAGAAGCCCCGATGAAGCCCCACAACCCCCTCCTTTACCTCCCCCTGACCCCATACAGCCATGGGAGGCCATTTTTGAGCTGCGCTTCGGGCCGTTGAGGAGCTCAGTGCAGCTAAACCCATCGCTTGTGCTCTTCTCCGTGGGTGCTTTCCTTGGATCCCCCCCAAAAATAAAGAGAAAAACCCAGGCTGGGTCTCCCCACCCTCCTCGCACAGCTTTTTTGCAGATGTTATTTTTGCTCATTATCGCATCCTGGCCCCCACCCAGGTAACAGGGCATGGAGGTGCCATGACCCATGACTTCATGACCTTCTATGGTGGCCTAGAGACATTGCAGACCCCTCGGATCAGCTGCTCCCATCCCATTCTTCCAACGCCCCTCCCTCGCCCCACCCTCCCCCAGTGCTTTGTGGAGATTGGAGGCATTTTGGACTTGTTTTGGTGAGAAAAAGAAGGGAAAACCTTAGCCAACCTTAGCAGGATGCAGTGACGATGCCCCCGTCCTTTTGTTTGCATGTCCTGAGTGTCACAGACCCGTCGGAAAGCACAGTGAACAGAGCTCAGAGAGGAGCTGGAGTTTTGCCTTATTTTCTTAACCCCCTTTGCTATGAATAAAGACATCTATTATGCACATTTCTTCCTCTCATGTGTGTTTCTTGAGTTGTCAGGATAGGCAAGCCATGGGCTCAGTGCCATCCTTCCCTGGCAGTGCTTGGGGACATCAGGATGGGCAGGGGAGGCTCTGCACTGCAGCAGGCAGCAAAATATTTTGTTTAGAAAACTGTAACAGCATCCTTCCCAGAGTTATGCTCCCTACAGCTGCGTGCTTGCTGCTGGTGACACCCTCAGAGCCAGGGGACGTCGTTATCACTTGCACAATCTGCATGCAATTCTCAGAAACCGTTATCTAGAGTCACACAGCAGTGCGAGTGGGGAGGGCACAGCGCTGCCTCGCCAGGGTGCAGAGCTCTGGGCTGAGATCCTCTCTGGAGAGATGTACGCAGGCTTGTTTCCTGATCTCACCCTGGTTTGCTTTGAGAATTCAGTCACTTTGCTTTGTCCTGCATCAGGAAGAGCTGATGGAAGGCAAGAGTCTGCTGTACCAGGAAGGCAGCACATTCCTGTATCCTCATGTATGGGAAGCATTAGGTCATGGGCTGACCCAGTGGTTGAGCACCTGGTGAAGGGGTGTAGCCAGCCCTGGGAGCGCAGGTGGAAGCAATTCACCTGTGTAACCCTGGGTCCACCCCTGCCTAACCTCATTTAAGGGCTGGCAGCCACAAAGGAAGCATCTCTACCTGGAGATTATCAGGTTTGATGAGCCCTGATTCTTGGGAAGGGGGTAAGCAATTCTGTTTTTATTGCTGGATTGTAACTACTATTGTTCTTGGGTTTAAAGCAACTATATCTGCTGTCACTTATCCTTACCCCTCACGTTGCTGTTTGCCTTTATACTTGTATCTCAACATCCTGTATCCTTCTACCACTGCAACCCCACACTTACGCATCCCCGTTACTCCAGCTGACAGCATTTTGCAGGGAAACCAAAGGATTCCCCCAAACAGGGACGTGACAGCAATCCGCTGAGATTCCAACCTCACTCCTCAGCGCTCTGTGGGGCAGAGGAGAGGTCAGCAGAGCCCCACCAGATCCCTGCAACAACCACAGCGCAAGTGGGAACGCGGCCATCCAGATGCCTTCCCAGCACAAAGTGAGTGCTGGCTTTTTATCTCCCTCCTGCTCTTTGCCCGAGGGGCTTTTATGAGCACAACCAACCCATTCTGTCCCAAAGTGCAGGGGGGTGGCTGAAGTTTCCCTGATTATTATTATTATTTTTTTGACTGGCAAACCATGCAGTTGCTCCCAGGGAACGACGTGCATTCCTTGTTACAGGAGGGGCAACGCCAAGGGCCAGAGTCCAGCCTGCAGCTCAGCAGTATGTGGAGGAATGGGCACAGGGTGGTGCTGAGCTGAGGGACCACAAACCACAGCAGCAAGAACACGTGTCCTGCTGGGCAGATGAGGGCACTGAAAAAATCGTTGCGCTGCAGACAGAAACCAGAACGAGCCACTTATTTTTCAAACTCATTGTTTTTAATGCAGCTGTGAAACATCATATAGGTATGAAAACTGGAAAGGAAGATAGGGCGGGGTGTGGGGTGAGGATGTTTTAGATCTGTAAGAGCAGGGGAGGTTTTTCAAGTGTTATCTTTTGATTTGAAGATCTGTGGCAACGCTCCCTTGGAAAATAGCCATCAGTGTGAGGCACAGGGGAGCATGGAGGCCTGAAGAACAGAGGGTAAGCCATGCTGTGTGGCCATAAAACGCTTGTTTTGAAATGATGCTGTGCCCCACGCTCCCAGGGAGCCGGCTCATGTGGTGGGTGTGCAAATCTTTCACTTAGCGAGCATTACCCTTGCTCTCTCCACAACCCACCTCTCCAGCAAAGCAGTTTAAGCAGCTTTAGCTGTGCAGATCTGCCAGGCTGTGTTTTTGAACTTCCTTCCACAGCTGAAGAGAATCCAGCCCTAAAACTACTAAAGGCAACAGAGGCTGTCAGAAATAGCATCCAAAATCGGCTCCTGCAGCAGGTAAGGATCTCCTTCTGTCCCTGGCTTAGTAACAAGAACACTGACTGCTAGCTCCGCTTTGGAGGGGATGGGGGAAGTTCAGAAGACACCCCCAGAGACTACAGACTGATTCCTCGTCTTCCAGGGAGATTCCCCTCAGTATTACATCCCAGTTAAGCTATTTGCATTCTGGGTTTGAATCCTCAGCGTGTATTTAATCTCTTTTAACGGTATTTGGCAAATTGAAGGGTTTGAATGCTTTTAAAAGATGCTCCAACGTTAGCTCTCCTGCTATTGGAGGATATGAGCACAAACAAGACCTGCCAACGCTGCTGGGTCTGTGCTTCCTAGCACCAAACCGCAGCTGCTATGTGCTCACCTCCCACAGTCACACAGTCAGTGCCCTCTAGTGCCTGCTGAAGCATCCCAGCTCCTCCCAGAGAGCAGCATGACGCAGCGGATAGACAGCATGTGAGAGGTCACAGATTGTGAAACCAAACTCCAACACAGCTGCAGACAAACCACCCAAAACTTATAGACTGTAATGATTTACAAAGTGACCTGCAGATCTTACATCAAGACCAAGGCAATGTTTCCCACCAAACTCTGTAAAACATCAGGCAAAACTATACGTTTCCAGAAGAAAAAAGTGCAGCCCTTCCAATGCTGGAACAGCAGGATTCTTTCTCTCTTGAGAAGCTACTGGGGTTCCCTGCAGTGGAGCAGTCCTTCACTTCTGACATTTCAAAACCAGTCCCAACAGGACAAAGGCTGCTGAAATACCCACATTCCAGTCATTTAAGCACTACCAGGGTGGCTACACACACAGGAGCAGTGACACATTGTGCGTTCAGTTGTGCGTATTTTACAGCTTCTCGAGTAGTGCACAGGATTCTATTAAAAGCTAGAATAATTGCACTGCAAATTTAACTGGAATGAAGACAACCTCTACAGTCCATTTATGAATTAGTTTGCTTTCTGCTCAGACTCTCCTTTCTTTGGATCCTGCTTCAACTTGTAGTCAGCCAAGGCAGCCTTGATTGCATCCTCAGCCAGCACTAGAGGGGAAAAAAAAAAGCATAAAACAATGTCTTTCACAAGACAGTCATTTACAGACATTTCAAGAACAATGACAAGTCACTTAGAGCAAAGAATGCAGTACAAGCAGAAGCAGCCAGCAGTACCCACCACTGTGGGTCAGCCTTAGCTGTTATGCGTGCAGAAACTTTATTTGGAAAACGCACAAAAGCACCAGTGCTCTCAAATAAAAACTTGTTTGATTCTTTACTTACTAGAGCAGTGCAGTTTGACTGGAGGAAGGCAAAGTTCTTTTGCAATATCCGTGTTCTTGATTTTCAATGCTTCATCAACCTGAAATGTATGGGTAGGGTACAGTCATCAGTCACTTTGCATACACATGATGCACACACGCTACACAGGCATTTGCTGCCAGTGTGCTTCAAGGCTCTGGAACCAACCAGACTGACACTGTGAGAAGGCAGTAAAGGATGCTGATGGTGTTCTACCATGAGAAAAGCCTTTTGACAATACCTTTTTATTTTTCTGCTTTTTATTCTGCTCCTCCCAAGCAGCAAATCTGCAACCTACTGTAGGGAACCTCCCTTAGCAGGGGAGTTAAACTAGATGATACTCAGAGGTCCCTTTCAACCTCTATGATTCTGTGAAATGTAAGGAACGTCTCAGAGCAAGCAGTGGTGGTTAATAAACCAAAGCATACTACTATCACTGATTGCTCTGGGTCTGTTTACCTTCCATTGTAATACAGAAGCATTCTGCTTGTCAAAATGCCCAAAACATGGAGGTCATCAAAAGACATTCCACTATACAAGTGCTTTCAGAATCAGTGCTCACTACCTATTTTTTTTATTGTTGTATAGCACAGAAAGCTTCTTCACAGCTTACTGGGGGTTCCCTGAAAAGGCAAATGCTACTTCAGAAATTAGGCCAGAAAAGATTAAACTGCATTCTGAGCTTCTATGTGTACCTAACACTTGGAGTGCACCTCCTTAGACCCATTTCATTCCCTGATCCCAGAGGTAGGTGTGAATATGTAACTGCTCCTCACCGTAGCTCTCAAGCCAAGCCCTTACCGTTTTCCCTTTCACCCACTCTGTTGCCAGCGAGCTGGAGGCGATGGCAGAGCCACAGCCAAAGGTTTTGAAGCGAGCATCAACGATGCGGCCATTCTCATCCACTTCCACCTGTGAGAACATCAGAGGGGTGCTCAGCTCCACAAAGCACAGGAACCACCCACACAGGGCCAGGGATAGGAGAGTGATTTTAGGGCTGGGGGTCTTTGGATTTTAGATCCTCCGGAGGGACTTCAGGGTCGGAGGGGGCATAACGGGGAAATCTATGTCACAGCCATAGGATGGGAGACAGCTGCAAGTTGGGGCCTCGCAGCGGGACCCCAGGCTCCCCTCACCTGCAGCTTCATGACGTCGCCGCAGGCCGGGGCGCCCACCAGGCCCGTACCCACGTTCTTTGCGTTGCGATCGAGAGAGCCCACGTTGCGCGGGTTCTCGTAGTGATCCACCACCTGCGAGATGAACGCATCACTGACAGTCCCCAGAAGCCGCTATCGGCTCCTCACAGCCCTCCCCGCCGCCCCTCACCTTCTTATGGTAGCCCACCCCCGCCGCCGCCCCCCGCCCGGGCCGCAGCAGCGCCGCCCCCGCCGCCCTCAGCGCCGCCATCTTGCGTCTGCCCGCACCTGGCAGCGGCGCACATCCCCTCCTTCCTAAGGACCTCAGCCGGCCAAGGCCCCGAGGTGTCCGCGGCGCCGCCTGCGCCGCCGACGAGACTACAAGGGGCAGCGCGCGGAGCTGCTCGGCTCTCTGTGGCTGCGGGGCGCGCAAAAGAGCGGAACCTCGCCGAGAGAATTTCTCTTCCTTCTTCTCACCTCTCTTGGCTGTGGGGAGCGTGCAGTATTGGGACAGGCGCGCTGTGGCCAACCCCGGCGGCTGGCGGAGCGCGGCCGGCGGCGAGGCGAGCTGCAACAAGATGGCGGCGGCGGGAGCCGAGGCGGCGGCGGCGGCGGAGGAGGAGAAGCGCATGGCAGAGGGCGACCCCGAGTCGGGGGGCGATTCGGAGGACGAGGGCGACTCGGATTCGTCGGGCGACGGCGAGGATGAGGAGAAGGAGAACGAGGCGGAGATCCAACGACTGGAGGAGCAGGTGGGGCCCGGCCGTGTCCCGCTTTGGTCGTGAAGCCCTGGAAACGCCTCCGGAGGTGATGCGGTCACCTTTGGGCGCCGGCAGTGCGAGCTGTCCCTTTTAATTTGATTTTATTTCTCGCTCGAGGGCGAGAGAGGCTCAGTGAGCAGCTCTTACATGTTGAAAATAAACTGCGATGGTGGCTTCTTTCTTGATTTTTGAAGGAATTACAACGCGTTTGCTGAGGAGGGCTCTGTGGGTGTTGCTCAGCGCTGTCTGCACCCGGGGCTCTTGGGGCTGTGAGTTCAGCTTTGTGCGGAACTTTAAAGCTCAGCTTTTATAAAAGGGATCTCATAGGGAGGGCTGCAGCGGTGGTCGGGGCCTGCAGCTTCTCTCCAATGAGCCCTGGGGCTGCCCTTCCTGCGGAAGGGAAGGCTGAGGGAGCAGTACTTGTCAGAGTGGGAGTCGGGAGGATGGGGCCGGGCTCTTCTCAGCCATGCCTAGCGACAGGACGAGGGGCAGTGGGCGCAAACTGGAACCCAGGAAGTTCCATCTGAGCATGAGAAAGAACTTCTTCACTGTGAAGTTGACAGAGCCCTGACATGATCTGCCCAGGGAGGTGGTGCAGTCTCTTTCCCTAAAGATGCTCAAAATCCACCAGGATGCTTTCTTATGTGACCTGCTATGGAGTGGTTGGATTGAGGGATCCTTAGAGGTCTTTTCTGACCCCTACAATTTTGTGATTCTGTGTAACTGAGCACTGAGGTGATTGTCCCTCTGTACTTGCTCCTGGTGAGGGCCAAGCACCTCAAGTGCTGTGTTCAGTTCTGGGTCACTTGCTAAAAGAAAGGCATTGAGGCCCTGGAGCGTGTACAAAGAATGGCAGCAGAGCTGTGAAGCAGATCTGGAGTACAAGTTCTCTAGGGAGAGGCTGAAAGAGCTGGGATTGCTTAGTCTGGAGCTAGGGATGCTCAGAGGAGACCTGATGGCTCTCCACAACCCCCTGAAAAGAGGTTGTAGCACAGTGAGGATTGGTTCTTCACCCAAGTAACAGTGATGGGACAAGAGGTGAGGCCTTAAGTTGTGCCAGGGGAGGTTCTGGTTGAGTATTAGGAAAGATTGCTTCTCTGAAAGAGCAGTCAGGCATTGAGACAGGCTGCCCAGGGAGGTGTGGGATCACCATCCCTGGAGAGGTTCAAGAACATGGAGATGTGACACTTGGAGATATGGTTAGTGGGTGTGGTGGGGGGGAGCTGGGATGGGGTTTGGTGATTATACTGATCTTTTCCAGCCTTATTGATGCTATGAACTGGTGAGGGGATTTG
This sequence comes from Centrocercus urophasianus, assembly GCF_019232065.1. NCBI lineage: Eukaryota > Metazoa > Chordata > Aves > Galliformes > Phasianidae > Centrocercus > Centrocercus urophasianus. The sequence goes on from NW_024884867.1 coordinate 6,021,039, forward strand.
CATGCCACAAAACAAAGTGTGAAGTTCTGCTCTGCTAAATATTCTCTGACTTCTGCGTGCCTTCAAAACAGTTTGTTTATTTTTTAAAGCTTTCCATCAATGCTTTTGACTACAACTGCCACTTGGATCTGATAAAGCTGCTTCGCCAGGAGGGAGAGCTGGTGAAGCTCAGAAGAGCTCGGCAGAAGATGAGTGAACTCTTCCCACTTACTGAAGGTACAGAGCTGCTTCTCCTTGCAGCTGATACTGAATAAGCATCATCAGTGTGATGATGGAGATCACCAGAGATCAGTACCAACATTTTCATTTAAATTAATTGTGCGTAGATGCGGGGACTTAAAATTGCTCTTCCCATTGTGTTTGTTCCCATTTTTAAGACTGTCATTAAAAACTAACCGAAAATGTAAAAAGAACATTGAAAATGAGGGCTTTTTTGGTTTGTTTGTGGTTTTTTTTCCAAGCATTGGTGATTTGTAAACTTCTTGGTTTCAGAAATTTGGCTGGATTGGTTGAAGGATGAGATAAAAATGGCTTCTGAAATCTCAGAGCGAGAGAAAGTTTATGAGCTGTTTGAGAGAGCTGTGAAAGACTACATCTGTAAGTTTTTAATACATGTTAATATGTGCTATAAAATTTGCTGCCTTCAGGTTATGATTTTCTTTTTTGAGGAAAGCTTTTTCATTATGTTGTAATGCAGAAATGGGATCAAATGGAGTGGTTTTTTTTCCTGAAGCATGGGAGTTGAAAACCATTTAAAGGTCTACTACACTGAATAGCAAAGAAAACAGTTATGTCTTTGATAAGTATTTGAGATGCCTTTTTATTTTCGAGGACGTTAGCTCACCTGTTTCTCATAACTTTGTTTAGGTCCTGAAATTTGGCTGGAATATGCCCAGTATTCAATCGGTGGCATTGGTCAGGAAGGGGGAATTGAGAAAGTTCGCTCAATATTTGAGAGAGCATTGACAGCAGTGGGGCTGCACGTGACAAAAGGAACAGCTCTGTGGGAAGCTTACCGTGAGTTTGAGAATGCCATCCTGGAGACAGCACAGGTAAGGCTGGTCTGGTGGGCTGCTGTCAGTAAGAAGTTGTGGTGGAGCTTCTGAAGTCTTGCGCTGCTCCGTCATCAGCCTCCTGGGAGAAAAGAGGCTGTGGTGTCACTCACTTGTTTCTTTTCGGCTGTATCTTCATTATTAAGCATTATTATTCTTTCCAGTGAATGCTTTTGCCCATAATCAATCATGTTTGTGTTTCTAGGCTGCCTTGCACCTCAGTGTTGAATTTATTCACTGTTTCACTCTTTTCGAAACGCCAGACTTTGGTAGATGACCAGAATGTGAATATTTCTGTTTCCTTGTAGCTTGCTACATAAGATGTGGAAGTTGATCAGTAATGAAATGTCCAAGCAGAAGAGTAATGGCAGAATACTCTTCTGCTTGTAAAAAGAATCTGGAGTCTTAAATCATCTCTGCAAGCACCAGGGATTTATTGAAAACCTATCTGTAGGTTTGTGAACTGGCATGATCTGTTGTTCTCCAGGTTATCATTTCCCACTGTGTCTGCCTTCACTGGGGGATGCTTTGTACTTTCATCAGCTTCTGTCTCTAGCAGTTTCCAAGTTTTACCTTTCGCAGCAGCAAGTTGGCCTTGTGTGTCCTTCAAGGATCGTGTAGTAGTCATTTGGAGCCCAGATCCCCAACCCATAAGCAATCCCCCTTCATGTCCATCAGCTCAGGCTTGAGGGAGCTGATTCGGTTTCAATCCTTTTGTTTGCAGCCAGCTCCTGGCAGCGTTCCGTCGCCTGAGCAGCAGCAGATGCTCTGCAGCCAGCTTGAGAGGATCCACACGCTGTTCAGGCGCCAGCTGGGGATCCCACTGTTAGGTGAGAGCCTGTGTGCTTGGGGAGCTGGCATGGAGAAACTGTATTATGGCAAAGTAGGCATTGATTGTGATTATTCTTTTAGTAGAGCCACACAGATTGCAGCTGGGGTATTTGGGTGTTCATGAATCAGTTGCGTTTGCCTGTCTTTGGGGCCCCCTGAATGATGCATGTTTCCTGTTTGTTCGTTTATGTGTTTCCATGGTGTGTGGTTTGAGGTCATTCAGGCTGTTTAAAGTACAATTAGCACAAAGCATGACCCTTAGGAGCTAGGAATTCAGCTGAGAAGCTCACTGTGTAAGAACATTGGCTGACAGGTAAATGATACATGCTGACAGCTGATTGATAGTCCTCCTGTATCAGTTTCATACTTTAAACTCTTCAAGTCCCTTTCTTGCTGCTTTGTCTGCATACAGGAGAAAGGTGGTGTAGGTCTTAAACTTCTTTATTTGCCCATTGAAAGAATCTAGGTTTGTTTCTTCTGTAAAGCCCTGGGAAAATCTTGCAACTTTGGTTTTGTAAAGTAAAAGCTAATGATTTTGAGCAACTTGTTCTAAGTTTTTGTTCACATTACACCTATAAGCTGAAAGTGTCTGAACCCTTTAATTGTGGTAATCTGACAGTTAAGGTATAAAACTATAAACAGAAACACGAACACATTAGAATCGAGCAGAGGTTGAATTATGATTATTTAGTCTGTTGAGTGAATTAGTGATGGGATTTTGTGTCTGTTTTAACAGATATGGAGGCTTCATATGCTGAGTATGAGGAGTGGTCCGAAGATCCGGTACCAGAAACAACAATAAAGAGCTACAAAAAAGCTCTACAGCAGTTGGAGAAGTGTAAACCATATGAAGAGGCACTGGTAACGTTGTTGCTTACACCTTCCTTTAAAATTAAGAATTAAATTAAAAGCTGGAGTGTAATTCCCAGCACTAAAACTGGTGGAGCTGTTGATATTTAGAGGCCGAGTTCAGGTTTGAAATATTGTGCAGGACCTACTGAGTCAGTTGAGCTGTTTGAATCATGCTTTGTTTAGAAGGTTTTTATTTTTCATGTCCTATAGCTGGGTGCTGAGACACCGAAGCTGGCAGAATACCAAGCTTACATTGATTTTGAAATGAAAGCTGGTGATCCAGCTCGCATTCAGTTGATCTACGAGAGAGCTTTGGCTGAGAACTGCCTTGTACCTGACCTGTGGGCACGCTACAATCAGTATTTGGTAAGGAAGGAAAAAAAAATCTTGAGGTTTTATTTTCCTTGTGGGTTTTTGTTTATGTCTTCCCCAGCCTTAACATGGCACAGAGTTATTGTTTGTTCTGCTCCTCCTTTCTGTTTTGAGGGCATTCACTGAGTTCTTATGTGTATATAGAATCTAAAATACCAATCCTGTCTTTAAACTTTCAAATATAAAATATGTATTTTTAAGGTTTTAGTTTTTTAAGCTGATATTTATCTTGGGTGGGCTTTTTAGCTCATAGGAGCTTAAAACTTTGGTGTGTGATTATCTCAGGACCGGCAGCTGAAAGTGAAAGAGTTGGTTTTGTCTGCCCATGACCGTGCTGTCAGGAACTGTCCTTGGACCGTTGGGCTCTGGATTCAGTATCTTTTGGCAATGGAGAGGCATGGAGTTGATCACTGCATTATTTCTGGTAAGGAAAGATGATCTCAACCGAATTTCTTTACAGTGCAGAACTGCTTGCTGTGCTCCAAATGATGTGTGACCTGTAGAATTCATTGCAACCCTTCTGTAGCAGTCTTAAAAATGATGAAGTTTACAGTAGTGTGCTTCTGAGGCACAGCTGTGTTGGTTGAGCAGCTTCACTTCTGAGCAAGTGCTTCATTTCAAGCTTTGCTTGAACACTGCTGAATTAAACTGGCTTTACATTGAATTTCTTAACTAATTCACTGTGTGCAGGACTTCTTGTATTTTCTTTGTCCTATACTTTGAAATACAATGGAAAAGGAAATACATGTTTATGTGGGTTTTTTCCCTCCATTTCTTTCAGACATGTTTGAAAAGGCTCTGAACGCAGGCTTTATTCAGGCAACAGATTATGTAGAAATCTGGCAGGCATATCTTGACTACCTGAGAAGAAGGGTGGATTTCACACAAGGTATGTACAATATGTTTGAATATACATTTGTTTACTGCCACTATTTTGGATGCACAGAACTGCTATTAAAAACAAGCATACAGAAAAACACAAGCTTTGTATCTCTCACAAAAACTTCTTTCTCCCCCCAGTTATTGTCTATAAGATCAACTATTTTAGAGCAGTTCCTTGCTGAAAGAATAGATCGTGCTGTCACAAAAAGGCCCTGATTTATATTTTAGCTACTTGATGGGCTTTGTTGCTTGTGTTAAATTTTGTTGCTGTTTGAGTTTTACTGAAGTAGTGAGTTGGACCTGTTTTGTTTCCTGCCAAAATAAAGTCATACATGGGTGTTGGTGAAGAGGCTTTAGGGGATGAGAAATGAAAATGGTAACAGTAAGGCATTTCTTTCTCTTCTCTACAGACTCCAGTAAAGAACTTGAAGAGCTGCGATCGGCGTTTGCCCGTGCTGTGGAGTATTTGAAACAAGAAGTAGAAGAGCGTAAGTTCAGTCATGCAATGTTTCACCTGCTTTGTTCAGAATAATTTTCCCAAAAGCCATTCACAAACAGTGTTTTTCTTCCCAGGCTTCAGTGAAAGTGGAGATCCATCCTGTACTATCATGCAGAACTGGGCAAGGGTTGAGGTGATGCTTTTATCTTTTCTATTTTAATTGCTAGACCAGAGGGAATTTCTCTTTAAGCATTCCAGCTATTGCAGGCAATCTTCTTGTACTTTTCATTTTGTCTCTGTAACTTCAGTGAGTAAATCTTTCTTTTACCATTCCTGCACATAATGTAGCATCTGGTTTGAGGCAGGATGTCCTGGAGAGGACAGCAGTCTGTTAGAGAAAATCACCAGGGCTTTTAGAATGTCTCTGCTGCTGTGGCTGTGCTGCAGTACAGACATGCAAGTACCTTGATCAGCAGACTAGCCATGGTGCTTTGGAGCTGAATACTTCACTCTGGGAAATTGCCTTGAATTCTCCTTAATTTAGTGCTGCCTACACAAGCTAGTTTCAAACTAGTACTGGTATCAGTGTGCTGTATTAGGAACAAGAATGAATAAAGACAGAAGGAAAAGTTCAGAAACAGTGATCAAAATGAAGTTATATGTGAGATCCAGAAACTGAGACTGATACAGCAGGTGGGCACAGGGGGTGTTACTCAGTGACAGAATGATCTCAGGTGTTTAATTCTGTTTGCTGGGTTTGTGTGCTTAGTTAGGTGGGTTGACTTTTTATGTTTATGGGTTTTTGGGGTTTCTTGGGGTTCTTTGTTCTTTGGTTGGTTTGGTGAGGAGATGATGGGGATGGCAGGGAGGGATGTGGTGCTTAACAAATAGTCCTGAACTGTACTGAACATGTTGAGTTCTGATTTTCAGGCCCGCTTATGTAATAACATGCAGAAGGCCAGAGAGCTCTGGGACAACATTATGACTAAAGGGAATGCCAAGTATGCTAACATGTGGCTGGAATATTATAACCTGGAAAGGTGAGAGCTTGGCTGAAGGGAGTTGTGTGTGTTTGTGTGTGTATAACCTTTTCTTAATTTGCTCGTCTGTTTGAGAGAAGTCTGGTTTGCTCAGCAAAGGTGTTCTTCATAAGGGTTTATGGTGTGCTTTTGAGGTTATCAGAGAAGGTCTATGAAGTATAGTTTAGAAACATTGCAACAAAGCGTAGCGTGAGCTAGCTGGTGATGGAGGGGGAGGATTTGCATAGAATGTAGTTAACAGTCCTGCTTTGCAGTCACCATGTTGAGGATTGGCTCCTTACTGCTGTGTTTTCTACACTGTAGAGCTCATGGTGACACCCAGCACTGCAGGAAGGCCTTGCATCGAGCAGTGCAGTGCACAAGTGACTATCCAGAGCATGTCTGCGAGGTGCTGCTCACACTGGAAAGGATAGAAGGTAACAAACTGCACATCATTTCATTTTACAGTGTAGTCAGTGGACAGACAGACAGACAGAAAACTTCTTTCCCTTCTCTGGACCGATTGAGAGCCAGCTGAAATTGGTTGGATTTTTCCATGCATTTCTGAAGTGTTATATGACAAATGGGGGGTTTCTGCTCTGATTAGGTGTTGTTTTCTTTGTAGGCTGTTCATTTATATTTATTATATTTAGAATTGTCATGAATATGTATGGATCCAAGTTGAAGGAGGGAAGATTTAGGTTGGATGTTAGGGGGAAGTTCTATACAAGGAGAGTGGTTAGGCCCTGGAACGGGCTGCCCAGGGAGGTTGTGGATGCCCCGTCCTTGGATGTGTTTAAGGCCAGGTTGGACAGGGTCCTGGGCAACCTGATCTGAATGTGTGTGTTTGGTGGCCCTGCTAGGCAGGGGGGTTGGAACTACATGATCCTTGAGGTCCCTTCCAACCCGGGTGATTCTGTGATTCTGTGAATAATGACAGAACTCGGTGATTCTTATTTTTCTAGAATTGTGTTTGCAATTTATTGTAAGGCTGAATACAAGGCTTTTTTTTTTTTTTAAATCTTTTAGGAACATTGGAAGACTGGGATGCAGCTGTTCAGAAAACAGAAAACAGATTAGCTCGTGTTAATGAACAGAGAGCAAAGGTCAGAGCTTTGTGAACTGTATAAGCAGTTTATTGGAAATATCTGCTGATGAGCCATGAATGTCAGATTTCTAACGTTGGTTCATGTAGATAAGCCCAAATTGTCTTAAAGCTTCAGAAGTATTGACTTTCATTTTAAAGAGTGATTAATTTATTGTTGATGCTGTTTTTTTTATTTCACCTTTTGGCACTCGGATGAATACACAAATAACATGAGCACACCAGGAAAGCTATAAGAGCAGACAGTTGAGATGTGCTTTCAGTGATGATCCTATTAGTTTGTGTAATGAAGCTTCAGAGAAAACCTTCCCAGTTGAGTGGAGAAAAAAAACAAAGAAAAAAACAGCATATGAGAATGTTCTGCAGTCTGCAGTCACCTAAAAAAATCTTGCATGTTTTTAGGCTGCTGAGAAAGAAGCTGCTCTGGCAAGGCAGGAGGAGGAGAAAGCTGAGCAACGAAAACAATCTCGAGCAGAAAAGAAAGCTTCCAAAAAGGCGAAGAAAAATAGGATTGGAGAAAAGCGCAAAGCAGATGATGATGATGAGGGTGAATGGGGACAAGAAGAGGAAGAAGGTAAAAAAGAAAATAAAGAAAAAAGAGTTTCAATCTTTTGGTCACAGGTGTCTGCCTGCAGTTAAAGGCAGATGGGGAGGTGCCATCACTGCCCTTAGAGGTGCTGTGTTTTCAGGTGCTCTTTTTCCAAGGAAATCTTCATTACGTTATGAAGTGAAAGCAAGGCTAAATGTTTTTTTGGCCAGAAGTGAATGTTTAAAAAAAAACTATTATGGATTTTAAAAGATCTTTATTACTTCAGATGAATAATGTGTTGTTTTTTATTTTTTTTAATGATTCAACTCATCAAATGATGCAGAGTCATCAGGCTAAATTGGGTTGCTCGGTTGTGTAGCAGTCTTTTGGAAGGTGATAAGAAGATTTTAAGATATTTAATTTTTTTAATAAAGAACCTCCTAGAACATGAGTCAGTAGTTGTAGCTGATGGGAAAATAAAGTATCATTGGTGCTTCCATTTAAGTCCTTGCTGTCTTGGGCAAGTAATCAACTATCAATAAGAACCAGAGGGAAGTTTCTGTTTTGTCTGTGGGATCTGTCATTGTGTTCTTGATTTCATTCATATTTGCTATTTGCAGATTCCACGTTGGTGATGGAGGACAAACTAATTTGAGTGGGAAGTGAAATGGTGTTAACTTCTCTGTTAAGTCTTTCAATTCCATTCATCTGCAGAGCAACCCAGCAAGAGACATAAGGGAGATGGTGATGGTTTGCTTCTTGAAGAAGACATGGAGCTGGAAACTGGGCTGTTTGGAAGAAGTGGACCTGAGAAACCAGATCACTCCACAAACCAGAAGGAAAAGCCATCCACCAGCCGAAAAGACGTCCCAAAAGTTCTGCATGACAGCAGCAAAGACAACATCACCGTCTTCGTCAGCAACCTTTCCTACAACATGACAGATCCTGAAGTAAAACTGAAAGAGCTCTTTGAGAGCTGTGGGGAGGTTGCTCAAATCCGTCCAGTTTTCAGCAACAAGGGGACTTTCCGGGGCTACTGCTATGTGGAGTTCAAGGACGAGAAGTCTGCTCTGCAGGCTCTTGGGCTGGATCGTAAAGTCGTGGAGGGAAGACCCATGTTTGTTTCTCCTTGTGTTGACAAGAACAAGAATCCAGACTTTAAGGTAAGCTTTCATTCTTTCCATAGTATGTTGAATATGTTGGAATAAGGAATAAATTGAATAGTGGGAGTGCATTGGAAAGCTAGCAGAATGTTCTGCTTTCAGACTGCCTGCATCTGGTGAATTCGTCTTGTATTAATTGGGAATGGTAATGTCTCAGCATTTTCTAGGAGTTCTTCTATACTGTGTGATGTTGCCATAAACTAGAATTAATGTTAACAGATTCCTGTGGATCTTTGAATAATCTGAGCACCTTAATGGTGTGATGTACCATGTACCAGCTTCCTAAGTGAGCACCACTGTCAATCTGTCTAGGTGCTGCTCGTGTCTTTAGTGGGTTGTTGTTATTTTTAATCACAGAAATATAACCTCAAATGCCTGAGTATTTTATAATAGGTTGAAATTCCCTTTGTTTCTAACTGATTTGAGCACTAACAGCCTTTTAATTTCTTCAGGTGTTCAGGTATAGTACTACACTGGAGAAACACAAGCTCTTTATATCTGGTCTGCCATTTTCCTGCACTAAGGAGGAGCTGGAAGATATATGTAAAGCCCATGGGAATGTGAAAGACATTAGGCTGGTCACCAACCGAGCTGGAAAACCCAAGGTAGGCATCATTAATGCACTCTTAATTTCAATGAAATCCTTCAAAAAGAAACTTTTCATAAGATCTGGGTACAAAAAGTAGGTCTTACAGCTTAATGCTAATGCCTTGAATAATTATTGTGGTCAACCTTTATACAACATGTGGTTTTATGCCAACAGATAAGAAAAGGAGGACAATGAGATTTTTTTTCTGAAATGCTTATTCGGTTGCTTAAGAAAAGTGTGTGATGTAAATGGGGAGGGGGGAAGATTATCTACAGCATTTTCAGTTTAATAAGAAAGAGGCATTAGTGAACCTGCAAAGAACCTTTGTTTCTGAAGTCACTGACTGGATAGAGTTCACTTGTTGTAACTGATTCCCTTCCTCCTCTATCTTCAGTTTCTTGATGCTATTGTTCAGAGCACCTGCTGCAATGATGGATTTGCCAGTGAGAAATGAGACACCTTTCTGACAGGTGTTATTTCCATGCTGGAATAAATGGGTGTTTGTTAACTAAGAACTAAACCAGTGGCTGTTCTGCCAAAATTCCACCTGAAAGCTCTGCCCTGTCTGGATGTCGGGCGCTTCCAACAGGTGCCATCCTGGTGGTGATGTGTATGCATTTTAAATTGGATTTTTAACTTCTTTTTAACTTAATATTTGAAGGACAGTTGCTGTTGGTGTGTATCTTCTAAAGAGTTCTCTTTTGGTGTCCCAAGCCCTGTGTAGTCCATGTTCTCTGCTGTGAGAGCTGTGATTTTATTTAAACCGCAAACAAATACTCTAGAACTGAATGCTGTATGAATCCTGGTGTATTTCCAGCCCTGTGAAGCTGGCTAATCCAAAAACACAGCATAAGGGTTTGAGTGGAACTTCAGAACAGCAATAAGAGAACTGGGAGGTGATGCCTCCCAGCTATAGTGCACTCCCTGGTAGCAGCCTGGCACAGCAGATGCCAAGTGGGGCCTTTTCCTTTGCTCTGCTGGAAACAAGACACCATTACTCAAGGTGTACCAGCAGCAGGTGGTTAGCAGCTGTTACCTTGTGAAAGCGACACAGATTCATTTCCTGCAAAGAAGGCTTTTGTCATCAGTCTCTGTTTTGGAGGCAGCGATTCCAGTCACTTAAAAGCAGTGCCTTTGTGTTGGTATTGCTGCTTGGGGTGGGTTGTACTCCCCATGAAACTAAGGTGGGCCTATGTTAGTGGTCTTCCTTCCATAGATGCAAACTGTAGTGTAATGGAAAATCACAGAAGAGTTCTCATGGATCTTTCTGTTCTAGCTGCATGGATTCATGTGGTGTTTTCACCCCCTGTGAATGGAAACCTATCTGATATCAGATCTATCCTGGATATATGTATGGTGTATATTTAGAAGTAAAGCCTTGTTGCTGAGGCAATACTTTGTACGTTTTATTGGGATCTTGTTTTTAAATACCTTTTCCACAAATTATATGTGAAGAAAGAATGCAGGTTATAGATTTGCATAGGTAAGAACTTCTCTTTAGTTAATCTTAAAGAATACTGGGATTTGTGGCCGTGTTTAGTTCCACTTTCTGTATGGTGTTTTCCAGCAGTCACACAGAGGAAGAAGCACTAAAACTAACATGGGTTACCTTTTTCCTTATTTAGGGCCTGGCCTATGTGGAATTTGAAAACGAAGCCCAGGCCTCGCAAGCCGTGCTGAAAATGGATGGTCTGACAATTAAGGAACACGTCATCAAGGTGGCAATCAGTAACCCACCTCTCCGAAAGCTGCCAGACAAGGCTGAGGCAGGCAGAGCCTCCCAGTTTGCAGTGCCACGGCAGATTTATGGAGCGTGAGTGCTGGCAAGGGAGACAGCTTGGGGGTGCTTGAAAGCAAACGTTGGGTTGCTTTGTAGGCAAAAATGTAGGAGTTCCCTCTGGAATGTGAGGGAACAAGGTACTAAATAATAATGATGATTAATTGATGGAGAAGTAGACTTTTCTTCTTTACATCAGCAATAGAAATAGGTCTGTAGTGACCAAGAGTTTGGACGTCCTGTGGTCTGGTGTTCGTACCTGAGCCCTTTGAACTTCCACAGCCTCTTGTTTCAAAGAGTTCCAAAGTCTGTTCACAATGAGTTCTGAGGCTGCTCTTTCTTCCTCCCAAGTGCTCTTGCTGCTTGCAATTACTTTTACCCTGTAGATAAACCATGGAGCTTCAGCTTCTGGAAACTGCTGGGCATTTTTTTCTGTCAGTGTTTAGGAATGCTGTTTCAAAGGGCATCCACTGTAAGCTTTGCACTGCTTACTACTGAAACAAATGGCAAGAATAATACTTAAGGAGTGTTCTCTGGATCAAACAAAGCCCTTTCTGTTTCTCTAGGCTAAAACAGTACGTTCACAGAGCATGAGGATGTTTTTAAGTGCAGTTTTTTGCTTTCCAGGCGAGGGAAGGGAAGGACACAGCTTTCCATGATGCCTCGAGCATTGCAACGCCAGAGTAATCCTGTGGCTAAGGCTGAGAATGGGATGGTCCAGAATTCACCAGCAACTTCGTCTGAAAGCACTGAGGAGCCTAAAAAGATGTCCAACGCTGATTTTGCCAAGATGCTGCTGAACAAGTGAGCAAATGGTCAGCAATCAGCTGAGCTGGTAAAATGTGAAATGCCTTTATGGAAGCCATGTTGTGTCCTTATGCTAGCAAGGAGAGAACGCCAGTCACAATCACATGTAAATACTGTTCTGGACTACTGCATTCATTAAGATCAGTGTAGGATGGAACAAATCCACTTTCCTCTGTTTTTTAAGAGCAAAGAGTTATACTACGTTCTGGTAAAATGGCGTTATGTGATTCCTCATATTGAGGGTAATGAGGGGGAAACATTTCCTGTACAGGTTGGATGCCACACCGTTTTCTGAATACTTTACAGATATTTCTCTTTCATTAAAGAATGAGATGCCATGTGAAGGCCTGGCCACAACCTGGCTGAGATCCACTGGTCAGAAGCTCAGATTGTGATTGCAGTCATTCTCTCTGACGACAGACCCGTTTTACACCGAAACATGTTCACACCTTGATCTCCTTCCATTAAGAGTTAGATGGCAAATGCTAGTAACTTCACCACAATGGCCTATTTTAGTATTGGGAGAGTTTCTATACATTTCTGTGTATATGTATATACACAATATACATATATGTGTATTCAGTTAATGTTCTGTTCAAGTTGACCCGTTTTTTATATTGTGTATTTGTAAAAGACATTCAGATTATTTTTAAGTGTCATGAGATAATACTTAGACCTGGTATTTTTTCCCCATGAAAGCTGTACATGCTCTTGCTGAGGACCATTTTTTTGTTAGTTTTTTTTTGCTAGCTAGTTCATCTATCTTTTGCAGGTGGTTTCTGTATGGTTTTGTACAAATGTGAAGTGCACGCTGAAGTTTCACAGTTTATTAAACTCAAGTTCTCAAAGGTTTTCTATAAATACCGTTGCTTTTGTTGAAATGTGGGTGTTGGAATTGCACTTATCCTATGGCAGCTAGTTAATACTGATGTACCTCACCTCTCAGGTGCGCTGAGATACAGTGTCACTTGCATACCTTTAAGTAGTTCATTCCATTTAGTATGAGTATCTTGAAACCACTTCAGTAATCACCTCAGACTTGAAAATAACCTGGTACATGGTCTTGGATAGAAATATTACTGCTTATCTAAAAATGCTGCTAACTGGAAGTCAGCACGTGGGGGGGTTTGAATGTGAGGGGGAGAGCAGCACCGAGTTCACTTGTACAACATAAGCACTGCTGCAAATAAACACTATTTTCAGTGCTTACTTTCTGTGCTTGTTTGACTTGGCTTTACTTGGTTTGCTTTGTAGGTTTTTGCTGTGTAAAACAGTTGTGTGGGTAACAGAGCAAGGGCCTGAATCCTCCTGTGGAGCTTGTTTGTAGTACAGTGTGCATTTGCTTCTGTGCTACGAGCTTGGGCTGACCACTCAGTATGAAGCAGCAACATGAGATCTCAATCTGCTTTGTGGCATATAATAACAATCTAATATGGAGCTTTAATGTGGGGGCTGGTATTTCCAGATGCTTACCTCACCCTGATGTCAGGCAGGCACAAAGCAGGAGCGATTAATGGAGTTTCCTTGGATTGCTAACGTTGGACTTGCTGTAAAACTTGCTACTCCAGGAACTGAGCTGTGAGCAGTTCTGATTTTACTGCAGACTTAATATTAAAATACTTTATTAATCTGTTATTAAAATGAACGTCTTTTTTTTTTCCAGAGCTCTAAAGTGCAGAATACTTTTATACTCACATTGCACTACAAAAATAAGCATGCTTTGTAAAAATAGAACACTTGTTCACATTCCCTGTCAGCAATAATACGTGAGGAGAGGCTGGTGCTACAGTATACAGGTAATTCCTGGTCTTGGTTTGTTGTCTGTTTGCTGTATGAAACGTATCCTAATTACCTTGCAGGTAAGAGAGCTAGAGGGGAGAGAAATAGGCCTGGGACAGTACAGGAATTCATTCCTTCCATGTCTTCTGAGCTTGAAGGTGTTGGGATCGATGATACCTGGAATTATGCACTTATACAGCTGGCAGGTGTGGTGTAGGGAGCAACTCCTTTCAATGTTTAACTGCAACTGCTTTTACCTTAAAAACACTTGGACTTGGGCGGCAGCTTCCAGGTGCTGTGCAAACTGAGACTGCAGGAGGGAGAGGCCTTAGGTGGTTCTTTATGCATTTATCACAGGAATAACAGGATTTGGTAGTTAATAAACCTATCATGAAAAGCTCTCTTGTGTAGATGAAGGAAACTTAAGTTTTTGGCAAACTCACTATATGAATTCTTACCAAAACAGCCCAGCAGATAAAGGCAGTCTTGTGGCTATGTGGAATGACCTTTTCTGCCTGCAGCTTACAGAAACAAGCTCTTTTCAAGCCTGAACAGAAACCTGCAGACAGCTGCAGTTTCCCAGGGGACCTGCCTTCTGGGGAGGCAACGTGAAGCAGGGTCTCAGCACAAAATTGTCCTGGTGAAGACATACCAAGAGCACCTTGCTGTTCCGTGAAACAAGTCAGAGAGCATTTCTTGTCTTGTTCCAGTCACATGGGCTGTGATCAGAAACCAAACACTTCCCATTTGTTTCACATACATTACCCTAGGAAAGGCAACTGAAAGTAAATATGCAGAGTGCTACTGAAAGCAGAAACAGAAGGGGAGAAATGTGACTGCCACCCTGCAGCTAGCCTTCTTCTTCATCTTTTCTGGCTGAATGTGTCATTGTGAAGGAGAAAGCCAGCCTAATGCAGCTGGGAGCATGCTGTTACTGCAAAGGCTTTGGGTTCTGAACAAGAACGAAGGGGGTAGTATGAGAGCAACAACTCTTTTAAGGCTTTGTCCCACCTAGCAGCTCCATGACAAGGTAGGACAAGGCTGCTGACTTAGGGTAGGGCTGTGATGGAAGCAGCTTCTGAATGCTTAATTTTATGGAAAAATGAAATGATTTCTACTTCAGTTTGTTCAGCCCCTCTGATGTTTTTCCCTGCCTCTTACTGTAGCACAGGCGAGTTACAGCACACAGTCAACATCAACAATTTAGCTTGGCATAATATATGCAAATAAATTATATTAACTTAACCAAATGTAACAGGCTTTAAATAAATGAAATGCTAAAGAGTGACACCTCCTGTCAAGTCTCTTCCCAGCAGAAATTCTGAGCAGCATGGCTTCCTGTTCACCCATGTATTCCCTGCCTTCTCAACGCCCACAACCTTCAGGTCTTGACAGGGATGGTTTGTTTGCATCCACCACTGCTGCCATCAGCTTCAGGTAAGCCCACAGAGTACTCCGTGGTGGCAATGAGCAACATGTCCAGCGTTGTCTCAGTGCACTTAGCTATAAAGCGTATGAAAGGCCTCACATCGCCCTCGTTGGCCACTTCTAAGACATGATAATACTCTGCCCGTTGCTCCTTGCGGATGGTGATGGGTGGGTAGCCTGCCTGCATCAGGATGAGGTTCATTAGCAAACGTGACGTCCTCCCGTTGCCATCTGTAAAAGGATGGACGTAAACCAATTTGTAGTGGGCCAAGGCAGCAAATTCCACGGGGTGCAAACTCATGGCATCTTCAGAGTTCATCCACTGCACAAACTCCTGCATCTGTTTGCCAACGTCCTGGGGGTGTGGGGGTATGTGATGCCCCACAAACACCTGCGTAGTCCTGAAGCGCCCCGCCTCCACGGGGTCAGCGTAGCCCAGCACTCTCCGGTGTATCTCCAGGATGTCAGTGATGGTAACGGAGCCTATTCGTGAGACCAGAGTGGTATTGACATATTTCAAAGCTGCGTGCATGCCAATCACCTCATTCTGCTCCACTAAACTTTTTCCAGGAACAGCGTATCTGGTCTCGATGATGTGTCGTATTTCTGACAGCGTCAGAGTGTTCCCTTCAATAGCAACCGTGTGGTAGATGTGGTGATAGTAGGACTCCTCCATCACTCGGCGCAGGGCAGAATTGCCTTTGGGGATCGCCATCACTTTTTTAACCTTGCTGTCAATAATGCTAAAATACCTCTGATCAATTTCTTCAACTAAAGGCAACGTCCGGTCCCGATTGATCAAAGCCTTTTCGTTGCAGGGAGAGAGGGTTAGTGCTTTGGAGTACAAATAGTCTGCTTGAAGAATGTCTTTTTCCTCTTCAGAAAAAATGCCAAATTCATTCAGGGCATCCACGTAATCAGGGTCCATTTTGAGGGCGTATACAAAGAGTTTGTGCGCTTTTTCTCGCTTTCCTTGGCGCTTCATTTCAAGGGCTTGGTTCAGAGCTGCTTTGGCTTCTAACTTCACTTCTGAAATGCAACAGTAAGAGCAGTTTGATCACAGGGTTCTACTGCCAGCTTCTGGAGACTTATCACCGTTCTCTGATATGAAATTAAATAAAACTTTTCCGTAAGACCTGCAGCAGAGAACTTGTACTCCTGCCACAAGCCCAAGGGCTTTAGGCCATGCTCACAGGCAGAGAGTTCAGCAGCAGAGCTGCTCCTGATAGGAACCAGGGCCAGGCAGGGCCTGCGAATAGCAAGGCACAGGTGCAGGATTCTGATGCTAGCAAAGCTTGCTTTGGCTACCAGGCTGCTGTGTATGGGAGGACGCAGAGTTGTGAGTACATTCAGTTGGCTGTAATGCCAGTTCCCTTGCTGAGAGCAGCCTCCACAGCTGCTAATAGCACAGGTTTTTCATCTTCCCAGCAATAATAGCTGTAATGTCAATGATACCGTGCAGGAACCATAATGATTCCTCTGAATATTTCCCAATTGAATGTCCTGTCCACTAAAGCCAGTGACCATAGCCTGTTATTGCTGGTGTTCCAATTACCTCATCACATCTCACCACTGCACAAAGCACCTGGATAAGCTGAGATGACACAGCACTACAGAAACACCTGCACAGTACCCAACCATGGAATGCAGCCTGGCTGCTGCCTGGCGATGGCAAGAGTGACCTCTTGGTAATTTCCAGCTCAGAGTGGGGTAGTGAGAGTTCACTACCATTGGAGATACAAGGAGATGCTCAGGCAGGGGATGCGGGTCCCCCAGACACAGGGGGGTTGGAATCACGGCATCAACTCAGGATCTCTCAGATCACACAGTCCAACAGTCGCACAGCGGTGGGGCACGCACTCACCTGGGGAGGCCTTGCCCTTCAGCACCAGCAGCTCCAGCCCCTGCGAGGTGACACTCAGCCCGGTACTTTGCCCCGTGTACCTGGTAACGCCCGTATAGCCGGTGCCCAGCTTACTCCTCAGAAAGGAGAGCCCCCTGAGCACCGCATGGCACTTCTCCTCCACGGCAGGCAGCGGCAGCAGCAGCAGCAGGAGGGAGCCCAGCAGCAGCACGAGCACGGCTGCCCACCTGACTCGGACCCACAGGGCTACCCATTTCAGCTCGGGCTCTGCCGCCATAGATATGAGATTCATCCTGCTTCCAGCGGGGACCCGAGGGACATCTCCTTTCGTACCGCCTCTGCCTGCAAACAGGAACAGCTGAAGCCAGAACCCACAGCGCAGGCACCCTCCCTCCTCCTCATCTCCCCCAGACCTTTGGCCTCCCCTCACGCCCATCTCCCATTAGTCCCAGTCCTCAGCCTCTCCTCAGGCTTCACCCCCACGAAGCCTTAGCCTTAGCCTCTCCCGGCCCCGTTTCCCCGCAGCCCCGGGCCCTACTTTCCCCTCAGGCCCCATTTCCCCTCCCCTGCCCACCTTGGCCGCCTCCCTCAGCCTCCTGTTGCCGGCTCCATCCAGGTTGCCCCGCCTCCTCGCATCCACGCCCTCCGCGCTCTGCCATTGGATGAGCCGCGCGGCTTCTCGCTTCTCATTGGTGCACACGGCCCTTCCTTCTCCAACGCGTTCCGCCCACTTCCTGTGTACCGCTTCCGGTGGCGTCTTCCGGGTAGTGCCACGCCTACAGGACGGGAGAGGCTCGTGGAGGGTGACGATTGGATCGAGATCATGTCAATCTTAAGAGATCTGCCCAATGAAAAGCGGGCATTGGACAGGGGTGCGGGACACCTGCTATTTAAGAACTGCGTGGCCCGCTCTAGTGTTGCTAAGCAACGGCTGCAGACTGGCTGGGTTCACCGCCTTCTTCAGGCCTTGGTCTGCGGCAGTACTTGCTTTCCTCGGGCTCTGGGTGCCCTCCGAAGCTCCTCGTGCTTTGGGGAGGATGCCGGGGCTGTGGGGCTGGGCAATGCCGGCTGCCTGCCTGCTGCAGCCTACCCTGGGGCAGGGCAGTGTGGGAGGAAAAGCAGCTCAGAGCAGGAGCTGCTGCTGTACTGCGCGCAGCTTGCTACAGGCAGCCTGCCTTTCCTTGCTTCCAGAAAGGCAGAATCTGCCCTTTTTGTGCTCTTTGAAGTGCTCGTTGTTTTTTACCAGGACTGACAGAAGCAGCTTGGTGATTTTATTTCAGCCAGCATTCCTGCAAAGAGACCAACAGCAGCTCTGCTCTGAGACCCTCAGCAGCAAATGGAGCCCGGGGCAATTCCTGCAGCACAACTGCCGTGTCCTCCGACTGCTGCAGCCTGTTAGTGCTGGAGGATAAATGGGGGGGGATAATTAATATCTGAGGGCTGAGCAAATACAGCAGCCCTTCAAGAGAAAGATGTGACAGAAATGTGTGTTTTCTTCAGTGCCAGGGCACTGGAGCCTAATTACAGAATTAATTACAGAGCGATGATGTATTTTCCTTTTGAAATGGTTGTGAAATGCATTTAAAAACTGGTGACCAGTTAAACTTGATGCTATAGAAGAGAGTGATGCTGCTAGCCAGAAATGCCTGGTGTCTCATCCAGGCTGTGACACCTCTCAGCAGCCTTAGAGCTGTTGGGTTGCTGTGTACACAGTGCATTGCAATTATCTATGATTATTTCAGAGATAGCAAAGGGGCATCCCAAAGAAGACTGTAGGAAAGGGCAAGGGCACAGAGAGCATGAAGCCATAGCCCTGGAGCAAAGGTTTGGCCACTGGAACATCCTCAGAGCTCTGGATATGGTTGAGCACAGCCCTATCAGGAGCTGGAGGGCTCTGATGGGGGGCCTCAAGAACCTCCAGGAGGAATTGGCACTCCAGGAGGTGCCGTTGGTTTTGTGCCCACTGCAGGTGGATGCTGGAAGCACTGCCATGGTGTGATGGGAAATGCGACCCGAGATAGTTTTTATAATAAAACTTGAGGCTGAATGGGGTGAATGCGGGAGTGGTGGGATCCCCGTAGCCGGTAGGTGGCACTGACTCATTTCGCTGCTCAACAGAAGCCTCCCAGCGTTGCGGCTTTCCTCCTGAACCCTGACACCTGCAGCGTTTAGAGGCAGCTATCATTAAAATCCGTGTTCTAAGACTGAGCGCGGCTCTTGCTTCCTTTCGGCACTGTGTGTCCCAGGATAAAATTCCCACTGTGCGCACAAAGGAGGTGTGGGGTGATCTGCTACTGATGCTGCCAGTGCAGATCTCTCCTATTTCTGGAGCTTGCACAGTAAGCTGTAAGGCTGATCCTTGCAGCAATCCTGCATCCTCCCAGTTTCCATCAGGCAGTTTGCATGGCTTCCTGTTGTGTTTTTTTTCTTCTTTTGCTGGGGAAGGGGCATTGTCTGAGAGCCGTGGTGCTGGGAGGGAATTCCTGGCTGTGGAGGCAGAGCTGCATACTGGAGTGTGGGATTTTAATCAATGAACAGATGGGCAAGTAAGAGATGAAATGCTTGGTGGTAAAGCTGTCAAACCCGGGTCAAAGCAAGGTTGTTGTGAAAAACGGTTCTGACATTCTCAGCTGCTCCGCTCTCGTGGCAGAGAGAAACCACATCCTAGCTCAAGTGCTAGCGAGCAGCGCAGAGACCAAAGGGCTTTTAATTAAAGAGAAGATAGAAGGGTGAGCAGAAAGCTAAAGCGAGAATACTTCTAGCTGCAAACTAAAGACGCTGAGCGAGAGGGCTCGGGCTGTGAGTGATTTAAGCTTTTAGTGTGAGCATCCAAGGAGCACAAACGCAAGGCTGAATGGAGAGCTGAAAACAAAGCTCTGAGTGCAGGAACAGAGGGCTTTGTTGGCGCTCCTAATGAATAACAAGGAATGAGCTTCTCAGACAGATTGGTTTGCAGCAATGGGAATGAATGGACAAAAGGAAAACTTTCAAAGCAATCTGGCAGCTGAGCTCAGTGGGATTTTTAGCAAAGCTGGGATGGAGCCGTGCAGAACAGGGAGGGCCCGAGCGAGGCAATGTGTGGGTATAATGAGAGATGCAATTCAGAGAGAGGAAGGAATAAGGAATCCCATCGGTGCGGAGGAAAATCGTTTTCATTATTGCACTTGTGGTCAGTGCTGCTTTCCAATCAGCTGTGCAATATCGCTGGTCTGGATGTCGGGAAGGCTTTGGGGCACTGAAATCTTTATCCAAATGTAGCAGGAATGCCCCTGGTCCTGTCCCCAGGCACGAACTGGGGTGCTGCAATGCACGTCCCTGGGCCCCTCTGCCAATGAGGGGCTCTCCTGCTATGGCCTGCGGTCCCCAAAACCCATGGGTTCCCTGCTGCAGGGGGTCAGCAGAGGGGCAAGGTGGGTGCTATGCACTTATTTCCAGCCTGTCCTTGAAGCTGCTGTGGAAATGCTGACTCTAATCAGAGTCCTTTTGGACTTAACTGCCACATAGACTTGACTAATGTGACGCCACACCAGGCAATCTGGAATTATATTAAACCTGGGAGTTACTGCGGGGGTGATTTGCATGTCAATAGCAGAAGGGAAATCGCCTCCCCCTGCCTCCTCTCTGTGCTTTCAGTGCCAGATACCCCCAGCTCTGTGGCCGTTTAGCTGCTTCTCGCAGCAGCCAAGCCCTCGGGGAATAATGAGGGCTTCTGGGGCGTGCTCAGCTCATTTCTTGCTTTTACTTCCCTGCTCCCTGGCTGAGTGACGGGCTTGTTCAGCTAGAAATACATGGGAGCAATGCTGCTTAAGCTGCCCATCACTCTGGCACACTGTGCAGAGCTTCACTGATCTCAGATTACTGGGGAGCAAGGAAACCCTAGGTCATGGCACGCGGATGGATGCTTCCTGATAGGGGTAAAAGCCAGCTCCTGGTCCTTCCCAGCTGCTGCAGGAGCAAGGAGGAACGCTGTGTTCCCACAGAGCTGCTGGCTGGGGACTTGTCTGCAGGATACATCATCCCATACTTACAACTCCTGCACGCTCACAGTCTCCTGGGCTTGTAATTTAGGACAAGGAAGGCTAAAACAGGCAGGAGGGTAGGTGGTTTGTAGGAGTGGATTACAAAAGGAGCTGCTTTCCTCTGTGAGATTGTCAGCTCACCCCCTGCAAAGGTTGTGACAGCTGTCAGAGCTTGGGGAGGGGGCCCTGCATGGCGAGACAGTGAGTGGCTGATCTAGAAGGTGCTTTTGCCATCAGCCTGGAAGCAGTGCTTTAAGAACAAACCCCCAAAACCTACACTGCCTACGTCTAGAGATGACTAGAGCCTCATCTTGCTTTTGGTTGTTGTTTGCTTGTTTACTTGTTTTTTTCAGCTGAGGAACATTTTGGCAGCAGCAGGAAGAAGCAACAGAAAGAAGCCAGCCATCCCTGTCCTGCCTGCTTTGTTCTGGGGAACCAGGACCTGAGCCCCACAGCCTTGGGGAGCATAGAGGCAGAAACTGAGAGCGGAAAGTCCAGAGGCGGCTGTGTGCCATGGAGTGGTGGCTGCAGAACAGGGACATTTTTCCTTAAAGGTGCCTGGAGAGAAAGAGAGAGAGAGAGAGAGAGAGAGAGAGATGCTTGGTAACCGTGGCAACCACAGCAGCTGCAGGGATGCTGGGGAGGCAGCGACTGTGTGCTGGCAGAGGCTCCCGGGCTGCTCAATGCCCTCCTTGTGCCTGGGTGAGGGCTGGGGTCCCCCGGTGTGCCACCAGCACACAGGGCACAGCTTGGCCCTGGGGACAATGGGGCTCTCCCAGCAGCAGTCGGGTCTCCAGGTGTTCTTGTTGTGATCTCAGGAGCTGTGCACCACTTTTCTCAGCAGCTGTATTCAGAAACAAGCGAGGCAGAACATGGAATAAATGGATTTGCAAAGCAATCTGTGCTGTTCTTGGACCTCGGCACTGTTGAGCTTGGAAATACGGGGAGGGAGCAAGTGCAGTCCATGTTTTTTGTCATGCTCTTAATTTTCCTGTATGCTGCTAAATAAAATGTCCTCTGAAATTCTTCCAAATTAAAATCCAGGCTCGCCTCTCCCTGCCAGCAGCAGTGCAGCCCCTGTTATCCTCAGCAGCATGACTGCACCTTTATCAGGTTCCTCCAGCACTGTGCAGAAATCAAGGAGTTGTGAAACATTTCGCTTTATGCGGCTGCGTTTAATTACGGGGCAGACAGGATGGTAAATCTGTGCTTTTATGGCTGCTGAAACATTGTCTTCATTTCTGCTCCTTGCCTTGCAGCCCATCCCTGCCTCTGGCATGCCCCAGCCATGCCTACTTCCTGCAGCTCACGCTGAGCTCCCTGAGTGGGTGGGGAGCAGCATTTGGGGCATTTCTCCTTGTGCTGCATCATTCACGGGTTCCTTCTTGCATGTGTCATGCCTGTGACTGGAGGTTGGTCTCTCCTCTGGAGGTCTGGCTGCTTCCTCAGCCCAAATTAACAAGCACTGGATGCTGCAGAGAGCTGTAATTGCAGCTCGTCTGGGAACACTTCAGTGCCAGAAGCAAGTCATAGCCTCATCTTTTTTAGTTACTTCATTTGCAGACGTTTTATGGAGGCTCCTGCTGACATTTGGGTTCTGTGCCTGAGCAGGAGGCCAGGCAGCTCCTGGCTTCCCAGAACTGCTGATGGGATTCTGCGGGAGTCTTTGCTGCATTTGTGCTCTTGTTCAGCTATTACATTTAGTCTCCAGTGAATACAGAACTGACAGCTGGTAAAGATTTGCATATGGCATGAAATTAAGTGAGTTTGTTTTAATGTCTAATCTGTGCAAAGCGCAAATTTGGTTGCTAAAAGCCTTGCTTTGCCTTATCACTGATGGCACATCTGCTTCATGCATTGCCCTTTGGTTTCTGGAAGTTGTCTTTCTCTGTATCTTGCCAGGAAGAGGAACGGGAGTGGATCTCTGCAATCTTTCCTGTCCCTGCAGACACGCACGGTCAGGGGACAGGGCTGTGAGCACTGATGGATCTGTGGGTGTCCCTGCGCACTGCAGGCAGTGGGAACAGACGGCCTTTGGGAGGCCCTTCCAACTCAGATGACTTTATGGATCTAGAAGTCTTTGAGAGACGTGGTTAGCGGTATGGTGGGGATGGATTGGCTGTTAGATTTGGTGAACTCAGTGGTCTTGTCCAACCTTAATGATTCTGTAAGGTTACCAGGGCTCATCCCCTGGCGAGAGTCCTGGGGGAAAGTGGGGATAACCCAACAGTGAGCCCCAGTGCCCACAGCCTCTGCATTCCATGTGCGTGGTCCTTGCTTGAGATAAAAGAGTGGGAGTGGGTCTGATGCTCTGTGCAGGGCTGTGGGATCACAAGCAATGTGAATCCAGAAGCGAGAAACAAGTCTGTATGGGAGGTCTGACCTTTCTGAGCATGAAATCCAGGACCAAGAAAGCAAAACCCTCACACTTTGGCAA
Organism: Centrocercus urophasianus; assembly: GCF_019232065.1. Classification (NCBI taxonomy): domain Eukaryota; kingdom Metazoa; phylum Chordata; class Aves; order Galliformes; family Phasianidae; genus Centrocercus; species Centrocercus urophasianus. The sequence continues at coordinate 6,043,983 of NW_024884867.1, forward strand.
AGGATGTGAGTTTTTCTCCAGACTGGTTGGAATAGAATTTGGGATTGGAGTTGTTGTTGTTGTTATTCGTTCTTTTAATTTTAATTAACAGACAAGCCATTTAGAGGCTGGATGAGGAGCCAGGTAGGGGTGAAGAGGCAGAGCCATGGGGAACCAAAGACCCCATAGACCCTCATGTCTCAGGGAGCGGAGCAAGTCTTAGCAGGAGTTGCACCAAGGCTCTGGTGGGGCCATGCACACCTCTGCTTTATGGTGTTTACCCCAAAGATCCCACCATAGGTAAGTTTTCTGACTCGGGCTGATCCAGAGAAATCAATTCAATTAAAATGCATTGGGTGGGAGCACAGTATGGGGATGAAAGCCTGCGGCAGAGAGTTGTACATCCCTCTGTCTGCTGGCCCTGTGCTTTCCCTTCTCTAAAACCAAACCCCTTTGCCCGCTCCCCATTTGTCTGCAGTGTGCTTCTCGTCCAGGTCCTTGCATAAATCCAAACCTGAAGCTGGGAGGCTCTGCAAAGCTACTCTGCATGCAGCATCACCTCCCCTTGGGCTCCCCAGGGACCAGACTGCGACTCCAAATCGAGCTGATGGAAACTGGGGGGGTGGATGAGCCCTGGCGCGTCCCTTATTGCTGTGAAATTTGCTGTGTTCCTGTAAATTGCATTTTGGCCACGGCTCTTACAAGGAGTGCTGCTAAATATAAATAGGAGGCCATTGTTCTTCCTCGTGAGCATAGCTCTCATTTTTCTCTAATCCTCTGGCACAAAAATTCAAACGCTGGGGGTGGTTTTATGGTAGGGAGAGAAGATGCTCTTCACCCCTCCTCTCTCAGCAGTCGTTTTACAGAACTAGATAACGGAGTGGCCCCAGTGGAGCTGCTAATGGTGGGCAGGGACTCAGATTTCCCCACTGCAGCACCCACTTTTATTCTCAGTCCCTCCTGGAACAGTTCTGCCCTCAGCCCAGAGGATAGCGGTGCTTCGGGATGGTTTTATTTGATTCCAGCTTAGTTTGGTGCCAACTTAATTTGGTGCTGATTGACTTAATTTGGGGCCAGCTGCTTGCCTGTATTAATGGGGCAACGCTGGGTCTGCACATCATGCTCCCTCCCACCCATCCGTGCAGCCATCTCCCCACTCCATGCCTTCCCCTGGTGTTATACTGAGGTCCAATCAAGTCCTCTGCCTGATTAGCTTGCAAATATTCCTGCAGGTTTTCTTCCCACCTGGCAGCAATGCAGCAGAGATAAGTGAGGCTCTGGTGTCTCCCTGCTGCATATTTCCTCAGTAAGGCCACAGCAGGCACGACAGCACCATACCCAGGAATAAAGCAGAGAGCTGGAACCCAGAGCAGGGCTCTGCCCTACTCAGTTTGGGGGAACTGGTGCTGCCACTTTGGGTTGGTGCCCTATTGCATGTGAGAGCATTGCTTGTCCTGCTGTCAGCACACAGATCCTGGAAAATAACCACTTATTAAAGTAAATTAGCTCATTAATCAATGGAGGGGGAAAGAAAAGTAAAATTCTCACTCTGATCTGAGCCAGTAGTTCTTCTTTTTTATTTTTCCTCTCTCTTTTTCCCTGTAGGTCTGAACTTTGCTGGGCAGAGGCAGCTCAGCTGTGGACAATTCCTGCTCTGCTTCAAAAGCAGCTGTGAATCCTGCTGCAAAAAGGGGAAGGGGAACTGAGCTGGTGCTGAACAGAGACTCAGCTGGGGGTTGAGGACAAGGAGAGGAGTTGTGGGGCTGTTTGGAGCATGGTCTGAGTCCCAGATGCAGCCCAGGAAAGAGGAGGCACTGCTGGAGATGGGGCCCAAAGGATGAGCAGCTCCTCAGATTAAAGGGTTTGCCAACATCTACTGAGACAAAAGCCTTGAGGCTGCCATTAATTAACAAATTAGCTCATCAAGACTGTCCCTAATATGTCAAATAAAAAGCTGTCCTATTAGTTAAGCTAGAGCACGGGTTCTAATTTGCCTGCCAAAGTAGCACGTTCAGTGCTACTGATAAGAGACTCATTTAAACAGATAGTTCTGAAAGTTTCCTTTTCCCTCCTTGCCTCCCTCTGCACTTTGCTCCTTGCTTGCCCTGCATTTTGCTCCTGCCTGGGGCTGGTGCAAGCAGTGAGTTTTGCCCATTCACCATTTAGCAAATAAAACCCTGGAGTCCATTTGCACAAGGATGTGTCTCATATGAAGAAAAGAGTGGAGCAAAATAGGAAGTGTGGCAGTTATCATGGATGTGATCTATGATGCAATTTGGATGCAGGAGAAGGCAATCTGAAATCTGACTGCATTTCCTTCTCTTTTTATGGTGTGAGCACAGCCGGGTGATTTCCAATAGCGCTGGGGATGAAAGAATGATGCAGTCATGGCTCCAAGCTGGGCACAGACCTGAGCTGCATTGTGGCTTTGTGGCACCGAGGGGACCCGGGCTGCCACCATCCCCTTTGTCCCACATCTGCACCCAGTGGGACATGAAATCACTGTACCAGCACCATGAATCTCTGAAATTCACTTGGACCTCAGGCTGCTCCCTCTGATTGCGTTTTGTTGTTGTTGTTGCTGAATTATTAATAATCTTTTGGTGTAAAATGATGGCATTTTAAAATATCATTATGCCTCCTTGTCACAGGACATAAAGCAGAGGCAAAGCTGATTCAATTAACGGGGATGGAATTGGCAGCCCCTGCAGCAAAGGCTGCTTCTCACTGCTGGGCTCACTGCTCCTGTTGGGAAGGGATTGAATGGGAGCTGAGGCTTGGGTTTGTGTATCTCACCTTGTCTGTGTTGCTGCAGGAATGGGGCCAGCGCAAGAGGCCTTCTCCCTTCCCTTGCCTCCTGCCAGCAGATCCCACTCCCACTGCAACAAGAGCTGGGGAAATGGGAAGCATTCCCTGCTGTGCTGGGCACGCAGCTGCCAGGAATTGGTCCCCACTGACTCCTGGCATCAATCGTGCCATGGAGTTTATGGGGACTTTGTGCCAAACAGGTGATCGCAGAACCATAGAATGGTTTTGAGTTGGAAGGGACCCCCAAAGGCCCTCTGTTCCCACTGCCTGCAGTGCACAGGGACACCCACAGCCCCATCAGTGCCCACAGCCCCGTGCTCTGACCGTGGCTGTGTGCAGGGGTGGGGCAGCACCAGCTCTCTGTCAGTGGATGATGGTGGTGATGCTGTAGCCAAGTTTGCTCCGGGGTGCTCTCACTGCTGGGTAATGAGGCAGAGATTTACAGCTGCCTGCAGGAGAGGCGAGGGGCTGCACTCCCTCCAAAGTCCCCCATGGGTTAGATTAGGCTGTCTGCAAGGAAACTTAATTGATTCTTTAGGTTAAAGACTTTTCATCTGCGCAGACAATCCGAAGCATTAATTCTGTATAATGTGACACGGAACATTTGCGTGCAGCTCTCTGGCACAGCTTTTGCTCCCTGTGCTCCCTTTTGGGCTCTGATTTGTTTTCTTTCCAAGGCAAATTCTAGATCTGGCTTCCATCAACAACACTAATTAATCCCTTTTTAAATATTCTGACATTAATTATTTCTTAAATAATTTTCAGGAGCAGGCTTATGGCTTCAGGGTCGTACCATGCTGAGATCTGCACCCAGAGTTTGGGGCAGAAAGGAGACCAAAAATGACCTTTCACTGGGACTTCACAAAGTAAAACAGTGGCTGTGCCGCTTCCCAGCAACTGGTGGTGAGGAATGGGATATGAATGGGTTGAGTTGGGATGAGATGGAGTGGGATAGGATACAACAGGATAGGATGAGATGATTCCAAAACCACCTAATGGGTTCCTAAAACCAGTCTCTCTGTGTCCCCCCAGGCAACTGCCACTATTTACTCCATCATATTCCATCACCTTGATGGGAAAGGCATCAAACAGCTTCCTTCATTAACAAAATCCAACCTGACCTCAGTTGCTGGCACAGATGCTCACTTTCTGCTGCTAGCAGCTTTAATCACACATTTTCTTAATTTTGCCTGGGCTGTAAAAATGGGAACTTTGAGGTGAAACTAAAGGAACCCACATGCAAACTTTCACATTTTCAGTTCACCCTACCCCCAAACCTTCTTCTAAAGGTGGGCACTGTATGTTTCCCTGTAGGATGATGCCAATGATGGGCTGATGACAACCACAGACACCACCTGTAGGCATCATGAAGACACCCCTCTACTGAAGGCTTACTCTGAGCTATCATTTAAAGCAGGGCTGGTTGAAGCCAAATTCTGCTCAGCTGCAGCCTGATGAGGAACCACTGTGTACCCAGGGTCAATGATTGTCCTAGAAGTCCCAGCTGTTGCTCATTAACCCTCCACCTCATTAAGCAGAGAGCATGCTCCCTCCAGTGGGATTGGCCTAAGTTAGGTGAAAGAGATTCTTCTGTGAAACAAAGCTGAAAGGGAGGAAGATTTGGGGCTCTATTTGATGTCTATGGGTGAGAGGCAAAGCTGTGAGCCTGGGTAGAGAAGAGGCAAGAGTAGAGCAGAGTGGGCAGGCTGAAAGACCTCCTCAAGTAGCTGATGATGGATGGTGTGGAGCAGTGTGTCAGGACTATGGGCAATCAGGGCTCAGGATGTTTCATCCTTTGCTGCTTGTTTTGGCTGGAGCACCCTGCAGTTCTTGCTGAAGCTTAATGAGCCCCTAATGAGCTCTAGGAGAAGAAGTGCCATGTGCAGGAGCATGGTGCTGCTCCTCATCTTTGATTCCAGAGGCACTCATTCTCTCTTCTGTGGCTTTTAGTGCTCCAAAAGCTCTTTTGGTGAGAGAGCAGGGGCTGCATTGCTTCTGCAGGAATCAAATCCTCAGTGGGAATCTGGTGTAAAGAGCCGTCTCTGCTTGTAAATCCCTGCTGTTGGTGTCTGTCCATCACCTGCAGGAGGCATTTGAAGGTGAGGAACAAGGGTAACATAGAAAAGGATGCCCTATGCTGGGGCTTAAAATGAAAAACAAACTGCCCGTGCCCTGTAATCCCTCATCTCTGTGCTGGGAGCTGTAAATGGCTCTTGACACAAACATGGAGCTGCCAATGAATCGCTCAGTGTGGGCACATCCATCACTGCTAAGTGATTCCCCAATGATGGCCCCACAGAGCACCCATAGCCCACAGCATCAATGGCATTTGGATGCCAAAAGATGACCTCTGGCAGCATGCATCTTCTGCTTGTGATTCTGAGCACCCCCAGTGCCCAGCAGGATGCTTGAGCTGTGAAGGGAGCTGCGTGGCCCTGTTCAGGTATGGTAAATGCATCTTTTGTGTGGTGTAGTCTGAAGGAGGGTTTCCAAATCACTAGGCTGTGGATAAATGCACGAGGATTTAGCTTTGCAAGGCTCTGCTTGTGCCTTCATCGCCTCTTTTCGTGAGCTGGGTTAATTACCTCCAGTGGCTAATTAACTAATTGCGCCTAGCCAGCGCTGAGGGGAAGGGGTGGGTGGCTTTGGGGTTAAAAGAATACCTCAGGCTCACAAGGGTATATATAGGATGCCATCCTCACCCCAGCAATGGGGCGCAATGAATGGAAGGTGCAATGAATGGGGCTTCAGGGGGGTTCAGTGAATGGGGGTTGCAGTGGGATGCAATGAATGGAGCACGGTGCCTCCTGCAGCTCAACTTGCAGCAGCATGGGGCAGTCAGTGAGCACAGCCCTGCCTGCCAGCAGCCCTGCTGGGCTCTGTGCTGCTATTTATAAGCTGTGAGTTGCACAAGCTTGGGACTGTTTTTTCCGTGATTGTACCGAATCAGTGGAACATGGAAAGCGGAGTCGTCTCTTTGACATCCTGTATGTGGGCTTCTTTATTTTTGCAGTGAGCTTTCGTTTCCACTCGGATGGGATGCGGAGCAGGGCGTGTTGTCACAACAGGTCATGGAGGGAGCGATGAGCAACATGCAGCCCGCGTGGGAAACACAGGGAGAGGTGGGGGGTGTCTGCTCTGCCTTCTCTTTGCTGTTACTGTGACAGCTGCTGGGGTGAATCAGGCTGGTTCCCACCATCTGGGAGGTGCTGAGGGCTAGGAGGGGTTCCCAAGGCTCTGTGGCATCACAGTGTTCCTGGGAGGGAAAACCCAAACTGCAGAGCTGACACTTGGGGTGTGCTTTATCCCACGTCAGTGTGGTTTTTACCTTCACGTTTTGCTGAGCACAGGGATAAGGGTGTGTGAGCACGATCCCATCCCATCCTGCCCTACAGATGCCCTGGAAAGGACCTGGGGATAGGCAGATCCCATCAGGGCACATTGCTGTGCTCCTGCCCCAAAGTCTGCGTGGCTCAGATGTGTGGGATGAAGGTGTGCCCTGGGTTATGGGCTGGCCATCATCTTCCGTGGGCATACTGCTCCTGAAGACTACAGTGTGGTCTGATAAGCCTGGTGCATTTTTTTGGGAATTGTGACTGCTCGATGAGGGAGCTGCTGTCGGTGAATTCAGAGATGTGGAGCTGCTGGGCGTGCAAGGAGAGCATCCACTCCTTTGATGCTGAGTGTCCCCCTGGGAAGGGTCAGGGTGCTGGTGCTGGTTTGTCCAGAAGGTGTCATTATCGTGTATGTGAAAAGTGGGATCACTTCCCCCAAACCTGCTGCACACCCATGGCTGTGCTGTGTATGTGGAGCCCAACCCAGGGGTTGAGTGCTGTGGGGGCTGAAGGGGAGGAAAAGGGTTTTGCTTAGTGCCACATCAAGCACAGGGTGATTGGAACCTCCTGCTCTGCGGGGGTGGATGCTGAGCTGCTCAGTCCTCACTGAGAATGGGAACAGCCCCGGAAAACCGCCTGGCTGGGATTGGGATCGAGCTGGCCACGAGCAGGTGGAGCCCCTTCCGTTTGCTTTGCAGCCCCTGTGAAAGGCACACAAGGCTGGAGGTGCTATAGCCGAGCCTGGGGGTGCTGCTTGGGAACAGCTGAACCCCAATGGTAATAAAAGCCATGGGAGAAACCCAGACCCAAATGCAGCAGCAGCGTTTGGGAGCCAGATTTCACCAAGGGAAGTGACTCAATGTCTTGGAAGGAGTTGGGGGTGGTGGGAGGACAGGAGGGTGAGGGGGGGGGGGGGGAGTGCGGAGTGGGCTGGGGGCAGCTGGGAGCCACCTGGCTCTGTGGTGTCCCCCTGGTGTTGCCCAGCATTGCCCTGCAGCCCTATAGGGCCTGGCTGGGGGCCAGGAAAGGCGGCCTCACGGGAAGCGATGTACTGCAGGATCCCCGCCAGCTTTCCCACCCTCTCCCAGCTGTTGCTCATGGAGCCAAAACCACCCCGAGGATGCTGCTGCTGTTCCTTCCCCCTCCCCTTCTCCTTAAAAGCTGTCTGTGCCCTACGCCGCTGCCTGCAGCATCCTCACCGGGCTCAGCTCCTCTTCCTCACTGCCTTCATCCCAGAGCAGAGAGGGCTGTGGCAGAACTCCAGGTATTGGGTACCGGGAATGGAGGGGGAAGAGAGGAGAATTCACGCTGTGCCCCCTCCCCTGCTGACTCCTAGGGACCCTGTGCAGAATTGCTGCCTACTGCAGAAGTGGTGGCAGAGGTCCCACTGAGGTATGAGCATCAGCTCTACATGGTTTTGGAGGAGTCCCCAAGGCGGGGGGGGGGCGCCGGGCCCCCCAAGAAGTGGGGTGTCTCGCCCTGGGAGGGGTTAGGATGGGTCCCACTGACAGAGCAATGGGGAGTGGGGCAGCACCAGGCTGTGCTACGCCTGCATTGCAGCAAGACTGTGTTTCATTTTAAAAATATATACTTTGGGTACTTTGAAATACTTCTGGGAGCTGCTGAGATGGGAACTGCACTGCCCAAATGCATCAGGATGACAAAAGGGTTTTGCTCTGCTGGGCTGTGTGTTACTGCTCTCACCCCATGCCCAGGTCCCCCCTGCCCCCAGTGCCGCAGTGTGACGGTCATGAGCTGTTGGCAAATCCCCATCTGTGGGTGTTTGGGGGGGGGGAGGGGATCATGCAGCCTCCCGGGGACTCTTCTCTCTTCTCCTTTCTCCAATCTGAGAGCATCAGCAACTTTTCTCCTGATTCAGCCCCAGGGCAGCAGTTTTGTAACCCAGCACTATGCGAAGTGAGGATCGCAGCTGGGTCTGATTCCTCTTTCACAGCTCCTGGAGGAGGGACACACCAGTGTCACCACCTGTGCAGGACGTTGCATGTCCCTGCAGGTGTCAGTTCTCGTTGGGCATTGCTGATGCCACATGATGGGGTTTGTGGTGGTGGTTTTGCACTTTCACAGCTATTTCTGGATGGCTCCATGTGCACTCCACATCGGTGATGCTAGTGAGGAACCCAGTGATGGTCGGGCAAACCCCAATTTTTTCAAGCACAGTGACCACCATCTCCACTTGTGTCTCCATGTGATCCAGGATGAGGACACACTGCTGGATCCATCCCCACCTTTGTGCGTGGGTCACAGCTGCACCAACAGCTGGGATTAGTGAGGCAGGAATGTGTTCCCTTCCACCACGCACCCTGGGAACACTGGGGACAGCATGTGCCTGGCCCTACACCAGTGTGGAATGCTGAACTCCAAAAGGTTTGGGGCTGAGCATGATATGCGTGGCACAAGGAGCTGTCGTGTCCCCTCTGTGCACAGAGCCTCAAAATCACGGTCCCCATCCCCACATCCTGCCTCGCTACATCGCTTCCTCCTTCCCAAGCATGAGCCAAGCTGATGTCTGGTTGCATTTTTTTGTGTTTGTGTGTGCCACAGGCTGTGGTTTTGCTCATCTTCCCATCGGCAACGCGAGCACATCCTCTGTGGGATGAGAGAGCTCAGCAATAGCCACGGCTGCTGGTGGAGAAGTGACCAAACCCTGCGGCGGCCAACACAATCTTAACAGGGTGACAGCAGTGGGGATGGAATCTGTACGTGCACAGAAGGGCAGGGAGTTATCCGGCTGAGAGGTAAACACCTCTGGGTTTTGGTGTCCATGGGGTTGCACCTGGGTTGGGAGCGGAGCGATATCTGGGGCTCAGGGAGGGGTTGGCTGCAGCCAGCAAGAATTCTTTGCTTTCCCCATGGGGATGCAGCCAGCTGAGGGTTTTCTCCTCTCTGTTATTACAAAGTGGGTTTGGGGTTTGGGTAGGGGATGGTGGTGACCTATGGGGCCATGCACTGGGACTCTGTAGTAGGTCATCACTACTCTCACTTGCTTAGTTTTTTTGTCTGGCCCCAAAGTCCCCCCCATGCCTGAGCACAATCATGTCCCTCTGCCTGGCAGCAGCAGGGACAAATCCATTTCCTTCTCTTGTTTTCCTTCCTCTTTGCACCCTCTAAACTCTGATCTGCTGAGAGTGGCTCTGCAGGTGCCACATGAACCTCCCAATGGTGTCCCCAACCATATGCTTGGCTTTGTCCCCAAGCAGCCACAGTGTTGTGCAGAGCACCCCAGTTGACACCGTCAGATGGGGTGCAAATCCTCCTTGTTTGCAGCAGGAATAGCTCCCACCATGGGGCTGTTGTGTTTCCAGCCATGCCATGCAGCTGACTTGCTGGCACTGTGCTGTGCAGCTGGCTCCCTGCAACGTGCAGGGAATTGGGATGCATCCCCAGGAGAGATGCTCATCACACAGTGCTTATTGCAGCACTCAACCCTTGTCCTACACTCAACAGTGGGTGCTGCGTGATGTGGGGCTGGTGATTTTCCTTTTGCTTAGCTTGGTGATGAGTGTTGTGTTTTGAGGTCCAACACAGTTTCTGGGCAGAGCAGAGTGTGCAAGCTGTGACCCCACGCTGCTGTGTCCCTGCACTGCTTCCATGGACCGTCCCGTCCCAACCAGACGTGTGCAGCGCTGCCCAGAAAAAACACTGACTCATGCTGTTATTCTGTCCCACCCTGGGCACAGCCGGCTTTTTAAGGCTGCCTTTTCCAGTTATTCCTTTTTTATCTGCCTGTTCGCAACGCAGCCTCTCTCGAGGTCCTGGCACCCAAGCACCGTGGATGCAGGTAGGGCTCTGTGCCTCAGTTTCCCCTCTAAGAATAGGCTTTGCCTCCTCCCTCTGCCAATGGGGTTGCAGATTGTGGGGCTGTTTCTGGGGATTTGCAGGTGCCTGGATTTGGGAGATGTGGGGTGTAGGGGGATGTCAGCAGTGTGGGACTCCCCACAAGCTGTTCTTCTCCATGACATCACCATGCATCCAAGGGGGGCAATCTTGAGAGGTCAAAGATGCCTTACGGAGATGCCAGGAAATTTTTCTGCATGCACGTAACCTAAAAATAGGGCTTGGGTGTGCAGTTCCAGCAGACTTCTCTGGATGTTTAGCAGCAGTGAGGTCTGAGCTCTTGTTATGGGCGTTTTGATGGTGCCCAACTCGCACTCAGGACTGGGAACATCAAGCTGGGATGTCATTGCCATGGCAGCTGCCAGCTGAAATAAGTGAGAACTGGAGCTGGTCATCATACCCCTTCCCCTGCATTCCCACACCCCCATACCAGGCTGGGAGGGAACTTGGGACTCAGGGCTTTGGTGTGGGGCAGCCACAGGGGGACGCAGAACCACTGCTTCACCTCACAGCTTGGGTGAACATGAGAGTCTGGCTTCTGCAGGGTATGAGGATGTCCTGTGTTCAATGGGGACATGGATGCACAAGGAAGGAGATGCTGATTCCTAAGCATCCCCACGGCCAAGTGCAAGGATAAGGCAGACCCGTGTATTATTTTTTCTTCTGGCTGCACTCCCCCGTTTCCCCACTCACATCCGTCCTCCCAGCCGCGGAAGCTTTTTTTTTTTTTGCCCAGTAAAGCTGCATTTGAAGGTTTCTGCTGTTCTCTCTGCTTCCTGTTGCCGTCCCAAGAACAACAGCCCTGACCTCATCCTGGCCGTATGCGGGGCCGCCCCGAGCTCAGCCCTATGGGGGTCCCTGGCTGAGCACAGCTGTGTGAATTACAGCTTTTGGATTATTTGGGGCAGATCCTGTGCTCATTTTTGCGGAGGTAGGAGGACAGAGATGAATAGAGAACAGCGCATAACGTGGTTTTGGCTCATGCTAAGCATTTGCAGCCCAGAAGGAACGTTGAAACATGATGATGTGTGGGTTTAGTTTGTTGGTTTTGTTTTGTTGCTGTTTTGCTTTTTCAGACACACTTTATGGGGTATTTGCAAAAGGGAGAAGAAATGGACTTGGGGTTTCTCAAGCCCAGGCTGGTATGGATGGGGCCAGGTGCCCCTTGCTTGTCCTGGCACTGGTGCTCATGGCTGCAGCACAACCATGCAGAGCATGTCCTGTAGCACTGCTTTCAGCTGGGTCTGGGGAATGTCCTGCACATCAGTGTTAAAAAAACTGAGAGGGAAAGGGGAGGGAGAGCAAAACAAACAGGCAATTCCAATCAATGGTCCATAAAGCACAGCTTTGAAATGTTGAGCTGAATGTCATCACATTGGAAAGTGATGGTACAGGAGAGATTTTTCCATGAAAAATGGGTGAGTGGGTACAACTTGAAGAGGGGGGAATGCCAGGGGTTGAGAAGTGGGATCCCTGTGGGAAATGGGGATGGAGCAGCATTGTGTAACCCACAGCTTCGCTTTTGGGGAGGTGAAGCCATGTGCTAAGGGTGTGCAGGGGCAGGGCCAGCTCAGGGCTGTAATTGGTGTCCTGTCCCATGAGCACCTCTCCTGGGGCTCCATGAGGGGACTAGGATGCACTAAGCAACCTTTTGGCTGTGAAATCCATAGACTGTGACATGGATGGGATGCCCACCAGCTGCTTGCTTGAGGATTTGTTCACCCTCAAATCTCTGCATCCCGATGGGAGTGCCACTGAGGGCAGGAAAGGGCAGAGAGCGGTGGGGCTGCTTGGGAAGGAACTTGAGGAAAAGCCCATGGAGAAACAATAGCTTATTGTGTAAACACATGGGGGCTTGGGAGTGGTGCTGGCAGGAGGACGATGCTCAGTTCAGCACTGCACAGCCTGGATGGGTTTGAGGTGCAGAGCCCCGGAGCTGTTAGCAGGGAGCAGTGAACATGCTTAATGGCTGGCAGAGCCCAGTTTTGGCTAGTGGCAAATATAGTGCTCACAGTTAGCATTTTGCTCAGTGCTTGGGAGAAAGAAAGAGAAAAGCTGTAGTACTTTGCAGTTTGGAAAATCTCAAAGCTGTTAGTAAGCCTAATAGTAATTGTTTCCTTGGGAATAAGTAGGCAACAGACCTGCTTTTGTGAGTAAGGCTGCAGCCATGTCCTGGTGAGCACAACCAAGATGAGCTCAGCAGCTCCCAGAGCTGGTGCTTCTCCTGATCAGCACATAAACATTCCAGACAAGCCCCAGCAACTGAGCTGGACCCAAGGGATGCCCCAGAGTTTCCAGGGTCATCCTAGCCATGCTTTGATCTAACACTGTGTTTGCTTAGCAGGGCATTGCCATCTGGAGAGGCTGAGACTGACTGGACACTGATTTGTGCACCAACCATGGCGCTTTCCAATTTATCTGATTACTCTGATGACTCTGACATCTATGACTACTTGGATTACACCTATGAAGAGCCAGGCAGCGTGTGGACAGGCCCATCCTATGACCCAAAGGACGTTGCGAGGATCCTCTCAGTTGTCATCTACAGTGTGTCCTGTGTGCTGGGCATCCTGGGGAATGGCCTTGTCATAGCCATCATCACTCTGAAAATGAAGAAGTCAGTCAATGCCATTTGGTTTCTCAACCTGGCCGTCGCCGACTTCCTCTTCAACATCTTCCTACCCATAAACATTGCGTACACAGCCATGCGCTACAACTGGATCTTCGGGACCGTCATGTGCAAGCTGAACTCCTTCCTCCTCATCCTCAACATGTACACCAGTGTTCTTCTGCTCACCACCATCAGCTTTGATCGCTATGTGTCGGTGGTTTTTCCCGTCTGGTCTCAAAACCATCGGTCGACCAACCTGGCATGCATGGTTTGCCTGATCATCTGGATGGTTGGTATCATCATGAGCTGCCCTTCTCTTGTCTTCCGAGATACAGCACAAGCTCGCAACTCTATCATTTGTTTCAGCAACTTCTCCCTGTCCAGAAATAGGTCTTACCAAGCACTGGCACTAGTGAGACACCGAACAGTGAACATCACCAGGCTCTTTGCTGGGTTCCTCCTGCCCATCACCATCATCACCTTCTGCTACATTTCCATTGCCTTCAACCTGCGTCGAAATCGCCTCGCCAAGTCCAAGAAGCCCTTCAAGATCATTGTCACCATCATCGTCACCTTCTTCCTGTGCTGGAGCCCCTACCACCTGTTGAACATCCTGGAAACTGAGCCTGACCTGGTCCCACGCTCTGTATTTGAGATTGGCATCCCCATCACCACGGCACTCGCTGCCTCCAACAGCTGCATGAACCCCGTCCTCTATGTCTTCATGGGCCAGGACTTCAAGAAGTTCAAGGTGACCATCCTTTCCAGGCTGGTGAATGCACTCAGTGAGGAGACGGGCCACTCCAGCATCGTGCACAGGAGCTTCTCCAAGATGTCTTCGATGACCGAAAAGGAGACAACTGTCCTCTAAGTCTGGATGCTCATGGGATGGCCACAGTCCTCCGGGGCCACCCATGTTCAGCACCATGATGGTGGAATGGGCATGGTCTCATGCAAACAGTGCATGCTCTGACTGATTACACTGCCTAGGCATGGAGACCTCTGTGTGTGTGGCCTGTGCTCCTTGGCCGGGGCCCTCTTTTATTTTCCAGAGACATCTGCAGCTTGGAGGAGATGTAAGCAGCAGTCTCTGCTGCCTGGAGGTGCCCACGGATGGACAATCTGTCCCAGCTGGAGGTGACAAGAGCTGGGTTATGGGGTGCACTGTGAGGACAGCATGTGCTGGACAGTCTTGTGACAAAGACAAACAAAAAAGCAATAAGGGAAAGCAGGTGAATATATTATTATGGGATGTGTCTGAGGGGGCACCTTGGCTTCCTGGGTGGGTGGATGCCACCCACCATGGCAATACAGTGACTGTGCCCCATGTATGCATATAGCCACTTATTTTAAATCCTGACATGTACTGGTACTAGAGCAATGTTTCTAACTGTGATGTGAGCACTGTGTACCCAGCAGAGAACGCTGCAATAAACACAATGCTCACCCAAGGGCTCAGCCCTATTGCAGAGCTGATTCTGTGCCTCCGTTCTGCCCAGCAAAGCAGTGCCACAGGGACGTGGGATGGTTCATGGGCTCAACCAAGTGGAAAGCTGGCAGCAAAAAGAGAGAGATGTGTCCTGGAGGATCCTTGCAGAGTGCTCTGGTAATGGCCAGTCGAACCAGTGTCTCTATCCAATTTCATGCACAGTTAATTTGGGAGGTAATTCACGAGTTGGGCTTCTTGGTAGTGACAAGGAGGTGGACACTGGTGTTACCCTTATTTATGGGCTGATTTCTTCATGTCACCCACAGTGCCTGCAGTTCCCAGGAGAAGGAGGAAGGGCCATATACTCATGGTTAGGGGGGCACATTGGGTGTCCCTGGGAATCCCAGCACTTATTCTGCTCACAGGTATGCACAAAAACTGGGATATTAATTACAAACAAAAATCAAAAAAGGGCAAGCACTTCGTACAGTATGGGGGGAACACAGCCATGTCCCCATTCCTGCCCCCAGCAGGAACAGGAATGCTCCCACTGTGTTTTTTGGTAGCTGAGTTTTGCAAGCCCGTCTGTTATCCCTGCAAACAACTTTCCCAAACCTTGGTGACTTGGTACATAACCTTGGGTTAAATTATCATTACAGACAGCTTTGGAAAACTAATATTTGCATTCATCTTCGTAGATGTTTGCCTATTTAAAGTGAAACCTGTTTTACATACAAATACCCCTCTATGTGTTGAAGCAGGGAATGACTGCAAGCTTTTCAGCTTCGTCCCAGATCTTATTAATGATTCTCAGTGCTAAACTGGGGAAAGACAGGGAAACAGTAGGGTCAGACTGGAGTCACTTCATGCCTTTGGGCTGTGACAGCCCTAGCAGCATCCCATTATCATTGTCACCTCTTTAATTTGGTCACGGAGGACCCAAATGTCTCTTTAGGAAAGGAAAAGATAAAGCTGACTGAGTCCTCCCCCATGCTTGTGGCATCCCAACGTGTTTTCTGTCAGATGGACTCTGAGGAACGCTCTGTTCTGCTGATTAAAATGGGAGTCATTAACGACAGCAGCAGGCTCAGTGGTGGACTGGGAGTGCTGAGCATCCCACCCAACTCCCACTGCAGCTCCATGTGTTGGGGATGGAATCTGGCACACATGCACTGGGTACATTTAGGACTGAAGGTTTTATGGCAGCACACTGCTGGACAGGAGAGATCTAGGTACTGGGCCCCCAGACCTGGGACCCTCATCACCATTCCTGGACCACCCTATACATCCATTGAACCCACAATCTCCCTTCCCTGGGGACACCCATCTCCATCCCTGTGTTGCCAGTTCCCTTCCCTGGGACCTTCAGTCATCACCCCCAGGACCCCACTTTCTTCCATCTCTTCACAGCTTCTGGTCTGGGTTTCATTTCACGCAGCCATTTGGGAAATTACTGCAGAATATACCAAAATCATTTCTGTAGAACACATTACCATCCTTTAATGACTGTTCTTTTTCAATTAGCTGTCAGAGCCTTGAAATAAAGCTGTGCTTTACTTCCCCGGTAAATCTCACCCTTTATTTGGAAATGGATTTTGGGAAAGAAAAAAAAAAACCAACAAAAAAAACCAGAATAAACATGCTATCATCTCCCTCTCCCCAGCTCCAGGCAGGCCGGAGACATGTTTAAATTATCCCCCACTGCATTCAGGCAGATCATCAACTGTAAATTTTACAGAAAATAGTAAAAACGATAAATAAACATGCTTCTTTTGTAGGAGGTGAATATTACTGCTGCTCAGATTTATCACTCTCATCTCCCATACATTTTATAGCTTTTGTAAAAGTGCTGTCACAGCTTCTGTGTTATGCTGCTTTAGGTGCTTTCTCCCCCCTGTTCAAGGAGCAGCATGAGCTTAGTGTGCAATTTAATTTAGGAGGAAGAGGAGTCCTGCTTGAGGGCTCAATTCATCCCAAGAAAATGCCTTTGGCATGGCTGGGAAGAAAAACACTCCCTAGCCTATCCCTTCCCATTCCCATCCCATGCCTATTCGTTTCCCATCCCCATCCTTGTTCCATCCCCACCCTCATGCTATTAGATTCCTATTCCCATCTCCATCCCCATCCTTGTCCCATCCCCATACCCATGCTATCAGATCCCTATTCCCTCCCACTGCTGCTGGCTGTGCACCAAACCCACACAGAATTGGGGGAAATGCAGGCAGTTTTGGTGCAGGCACTGTTACCAGGGCAACCCATCCAGCCTATAGCTGCTGACAGAGCTAGCAGACATTGCAGAAAAGAGATTTTTTACTACTTAGGATTGCTGTGCCTCTCAGAGCTGATGCTGGGCAGAGCCAATGATACCCCAAACATGGTCTCCTTGCTGCCAGTGCAGCACAAATCCCACCAAAACCATTCTTTTTATAGAGCCTCAGGCATGATAAGAGGCAATGGAAATAAAGTTGGCAGTAAATCTCTCTGCTCACATGGGGCACCCAAATAAACCTTCCTTTAAGGACACTGGCAGGGTAGGAAAGCTGCCAGGACCGAGCTGCTTCATCAGTGCTCCGAATGCAGGGATGTCATTAATGCAATTAACGCTGGGACCGAGTGTCACCAGCCAGCCTTGAGATCACAGCCTCACAAACACACGGGGAGGCAGGGTAGCAACAGAACTCTTTAATAGCTGGGTTGACCTGAGGATTTGTTCTGACAGAGGTAGGCAGCCACCAGCCTGCAGTGCAGGACAGGGAACACCAGCACACTCTTTGCAAAATACATTCATGGGTGAGTGGCTCCCCGTGCACAGAGACACCCCCCCCCCCCTCCTTAGGCGCTGTCAGCTCCGCACGCACGTTAGAAAAATATATTTTATTGATAATCTCCTTATCCAGTAGAGTTTTCTTCTTTTTCTTTGAGTGTAGGTTAACTGCTTCCTGTAGATTTTGGACCTGTGCACACATCTCTCACTATCAAGAGTTAAAAGCCAACCATTGAGCATTTAACTCTAGAAAAGGCTGCAGACAAGATATGGCTTTTGCATCTCCATCCATCTGAGGGAAGGTAGGGACCCAGCTGTGTTGAGGTGTCTGGGGCAGCATGCAGCCCTAAACAGAGCCAGCTTTACAGATGCTTTCCAGACACAGAGCTCCTTTGGTTTCCTCCTTCCCCGTGGCCAGGGCAGAAGCTGTGCTCCATGCCCAGGCCCTCAGTGTCACAGTCAGGACTTGGAGCTGGTCTCATCCAGACCCCCATTCCTTCACCCTCACCCAAAACAACTCCCTAGGTTTTTTTGTTCTGGCTTGGGAACTTCTGCAATGAGGAATGGATGCTCCCACAGGCGCTGCATGCTGCTCCATCCAGAGTCAGTGCTCCAATCACCACACACAGAGGTGGCTCCCAAAGAACCCAGAGACAACCCAACCAGTGCATCATGACCACCTCACCTCAGTGCATCCTGCAGTGCTGCCCCCCACACTGTGTTTCCCCCTTGTTGGAGTTATCTCCATCTCTACTGGAGACCCAGAGGAGCTGTTCTGCAAGTGCACAAAGCATAGGGACAGCCACCAAAGCCAACTCATGCCCCAGGGGGGGCAGGGCCCCAATATCACAGCATCCATGCAAGCAAACAGCTGCTTGCACTGCTAAGGATGCTGCAGCAGCCAATGTAGGAGTAAGATGGAGCTGCTCGGCCCCACACCACCCAATTTACCTACTCCCACAATGTCCAGCAGGGCAGGGGCCCACCTGCAGGATGGGGACAGGGACCAGCAGAGGTGGCAGGGCACCATGCGTCCCCTTGCTGCCCAGCTCTGTGAAGATATCAACCAAGCAAGCTGAGCAATGGCTGGGGAGCGAGCGCTTCTCATGCAGGGGGTTGATTAACAGCTCATAGCAGCAGATGGAGAATTACAAGAAAGCCACCCACTGGGTGGAAGCAGGTAGAGGAAATCAATCCTTTCCTCCCCAGGCAGGGGCAGGTCCCCCGAGCATCACCGTCACCTCGGGTAGTAGTCATCCGGCACCCCCGATAGATTGCGGAGCTTCAGAGCTGCGTCCACCGTTCGGATGTATCCACTGATCATCTTCCTCATCTCAGGGGTGTAGGGGTCATACTCCAGCTTCCTCAAACCCGAGCGCTTGAAGTTGCCATCCTTCTGCCCCTCGACGCACAGCAGGCGGTCCTCGCAGGCGGCGATGCCCAGCAGCCCCACCATGCGCTTCAACTGCTTGAAGAGGTCCTGCTTGAGGTCCTCAAAGTGCACCACCAGCACCTTCCTGCCAAAGCGCAGCCAATCCAGCGTGTGGGTCGCCCACCACGGTGCGTAGTTGGCCACAAACTCTGGCCACTCTGCAAGGAGCATGGGGACAGTAAGGGTGAGCATTAAGTGGCCCTGGGATCCTTGTGTTACTATCTGCCTGCTCTGGTGGCTTGGTCTATAGGGACTTAACAAGGTAAAACATCTCCTGGGACACTGGCATGCCTCACTTAGCCCCAGTTGCTTGGCTAATTGATCTCTGCATAAAAATTGGGATAAAAAGGATAATAAACATCGATAACAAGAAACAACGCTCCTGGAAATGCACTCTGTGCATGGCTCATGATGCATGACGTTCTGGGCATCTGCCTCTTCCTCTCTTCCCCAAGAAACCAATGCCTGATTAATAGCTGAACTGTATTTAATTCCCCAAAGAATCATTAAACACAGTATCTCTTTCATTAAACAGATACAGGACAATTCACCTTGTGTAATCATATCACATAAAACTTTGCTTTGGAACTGCTCCAGGGACATCATAAAATTAATGTCATGGAAAAAAATAGGGATTTTGCTGAGCCTTCAGGCTCTGCTTGCTTGTAGCAAAACCCTGGCTGCCCATGGCCACATCCAGCATTTTCCAACATCTATTGAATTTCCCCCAAAATCAGAGAAGGAAATAGAGTGGGATGTTGAGGAGATCAGGACTTTCTGCAGGAGAAACTTGGGCTCATGGACCATGGTGACCTATGCTTCTAGGCAAACCTCAACCCAACTAAAGACCTCAAGTGATGGCAGACCTTCACCTTTCTAAGCAAGCCTAGCAAAAGCTTAACTAATCTGACAATTGACCCAGGAGGTAAAGACACATTAAAACACGCATCCTCTTTGGGTTGGGTATGAACCAGGAGCAATTCTTGTACCCCACAGCAGTGGGTACAAATGAGATGACAGTGGGACATGATGTACCCAGCTGCATGGGGCTGGAGCTCAGGGGGCTTCCCTGTGGGTGCTGGGGGTGTTTGGATGCTAGGGAGGGCTCAGTTCACAACCAAAATGTTTTTGTTGGCATCAAGCACATGGTAATAACGAAATCCAGGCACATCACTGCAACAACAGAAAAAGATCCCCTTAAATAAACTCTGAATTAAGGGTAGCAGATGTTCAATCAAGCTAAATATTTTAACTCTTTCCAATGAAGTCAATTCCACAACAGCAATTTGTAAATTGCTATAATTAACAAGCCTCTGCAAGCTGTCTGTGCACGGGAAGGTGGCAGCCGGGCATGCTGAACCTGCTGGCATGGCCCAAGGGAAGGGGATGGAATTTACCATAAGCAGCTATGGTACTATTTTCACCCTGCCCTGAGGAGGGTGTCCTTGTGCTGGTGGTAGCATAGCATTGACTGTCCCAGCTCTGTGGTGACACGTGGAAATATTTCACCAGTGCCATTAATTTTTAATCTCTTCTTCCTCTCTGTGCACCAAGACATGTGCATTGAGGCTCTTTGCCTTGTAGAGCTGCTTGTGAGAGGCAGAATTTCTTCCCTCACACCCAACCTCCTCACTACAAGAAAGACATTGAAGCACTGAAGCTTGGTCAGGGGAGAGTCAGGTTGGAAATTAGGAAAAATATCTTCTCAGAAAGAGTGGTGATTCCTCAGCACAGGCTGCCCAGGGAGGTAGGGTCACCATCCTCTCAAACTGTGGAGATCTGTCACTGGGGGACACAATGGGCATGGGGAGGGCAGGTTGGGCTCAGTGATCTCGGAGGTCTTCAATATTAATGATTCTATATTCTACAAGTGGAGACAGTGGTGATGGGTTGATGGTGGGGCTTGAGGATCCTAGAGGTCTTTTCCAACCTTAATGATTATACAATTGCACAATAACCCTACTGGTTGCAAGCCTACAGGATGCTCCTCACCCCAAGAGAGGCTACACGGTGGCACCATGGGTTGGCTATGCATGGATCAGCACAATCCTACCTTTGCCCCTCCAGTGGGCATGTGCAGCGAAGCCGATGTGCCCCCCGTATTTGCGGTTGAACTCTGCCATCAGTGCCTTGTAGGGGTTGCGGATCAGTAAGATGGCAGCATCAAAGGCCTCGATTTCCTTCTGGCCACTCTCGTGGGTTTTGATGCAGATCGTCCGCCCGCTCCGCCAGTGGTCCCGCTCACCCTTGAACCCTGTCACAGTACATACAACAGTTCTATAGCTATCATTGCTGTCACTACCATTTCTAAGTTCTCATGATGAACTAAGAGGGGAAAAGGCCCAAAACATAGCGGTGGCTTTTCACATGCATGCTGGCACCACAAGAAGTTCAGATAAAACAGTGGCAAATGGCTGTAAAATGGGGGAATTGGTGTTTTCTCCTCCATTGCAACAGCTTGTGTTATTTGAGAAGCTGACTTTTGCCTGAAAATGCTTCTTACATGCCTCAAGATTTTTTTCTTTTGCAATTTTTCCTTGCTGTTTAATCCTGCATGCAGCAGCTTCCCTGGAGCCTTACCATGGGAGGTCAGCTCCCATCACTGCTGCAGTGATGAAGACAGAAATACTGCCCTGAAGTTCCAACACCCATCATGGGTTGAAACACACTCAAGCAATGCAGATCTATCAGCTGTGTCCAAATTGTACTTTGCAAAGACTAAAACACAGCACAGGGAGGTTACAGGTAGAGCTCATGCTTGTGAGGTTGGGTCCCTGTTTCACCAGGATAGGCCAGGTGGTGCAGAACAGCGTCAGCACTCTGGCTCCCCCCATACAGGTGGAACTGGATACCCAACTCCATCACATTACACCCCCCCACTCACCTTTGTTGTAGAGGGACCCATCAAAGTAGTAGCTGCCAGTGTAGAAGCCAGTGGCAAGCTCAATCAGGTGTCGTGCCCAAGTGTTCCCAGCCCCAGGAAAGCTGGCCAGGGCAACAAGCTGCTTGGAGCGGGTGGGCAGGAACCGGCGGTCCATGCAGCGGTTGTCTGTGAGGGGAGAATTGGGTCAGCCTGCAGCATCTCCCGCCATTCCAACCAATATTGCACTTTTATTTCCATCCATTTCTTCCGTATGGGGTAGGAGCTGCTCTCGGCAGTCTGTCCTTGCTCCCAGCCTTTTCTCCCCCCATGATGTCCAACATACAGGTGGGTTCACCTGCTGGCTGCACACCACAGCTCGGTGACAGGAGAAAAGAAAAACCCAAGCAAGGATGGATCTCGTTGGAGGCAGATGGCAAACTGCAATTTCCTGCATCTGATTTAAGCAGTAATTAAAAGTGTTTGTTCAGGGGACGATTTATTTCCCGGGAAATTAAAATAAATCGTGATTTCTAATGAATGGCAAATAGCTATTACAGAGCAGCTGCCTGTGGGATGGATGAAGCCGCAGCCACCCAGTGCCCCTGTCCCGTGCCCACCTTGCACCTGGGTCTGGTAGACAAGCAGGAACTCGGCGGTGCCGCAGCTCTCAAACTCCTCTCCAGCACAGCGTTGGGCACAGAGCTGCTCATCCTCACGCTCATGCAGGGGGAAAAGCGTGGTGGGGAAGCCACAGCGGCAGACAGTGCCAGCCAGCACCGACAGCGGGAACTCCTGTGGAGATGGGCACATGGACAGGACACCCTCAGAGCCCCATTGAGGTAATTTATGTGGCACTTAGAGTTATTGGGCATAGTGGTGATGGACTGGCGGTTGGGCTTGATCATCTTGGAGGTCTTGTCCAACCTCCACAACTGTATGACTCTATGAGCAGGCATGGTGGGGATAGGTTGATCATTGGACTTTACAATCTAACTTTAATAGTTCCATGACGATCTTGCTGGAGGCCTACTGCAAGCCCATGGGCAGAGGCAGGGCTGCTGATCTCAGGCAAAGCATTTGGGCAGGAGCAAATCTCCTTTCCCCAGGGTGACACCCTTTGATGAGTCACAGGACAGCAAGTTTCATCATTCATAAACAGCAACAACATCGCACTAAATGGGATGCAGATCTATCTAGCATGACGCATCTGCTGGCTCAGCTTCGTGTGCAAACCTCAGTACCTTCTCAGTGCAGAAGTCCACGCACTTGTCCACAGACATGTTGGGCATGGGCTGGCTGGCAGGCAGAGCAATGGTGACATTGTCTGGCTGGCGGAAGCAGCCCCGGAATATCGCACTGCCATCTGCAGGGAGAGCAAACCCATCAGGTTGAGTTTGTTAACTCTTTTCTAATTGGATTTTAGCTAGCTCCTCTCTGGGAGGTGTGTGGAAAGGAAAACCACCCAGGAATGCATCCTTCAATGGGGAAGAACCAAAATTCCCCTGCAGCGAGGTGTGCCTTGCTTATGGCTGCATGAGCTACAGCACATGATGGAACCCAAAAAAAACCCCACAAATCCAGATGGAGCTAATCCCAGTGCCATCAGCCAGCTTGGCCAGCTGTAAGGAGCCAGCTTTAGTGAGTGGAATGAGCCCATTATTGAACCATTCTCATCCCCTATTGATGTGATACGTTTCCTAGCTAATTTGGTTCGTAGAGCCTCACAACCCCCAGTAACACACGCCAGTGGGGACACCAGGATTTGACCCCCAAGTGGGATCCCCATTTTCAGGGAGTGTGGACTCACAGCGTCGGGCAGATTCCTGGGCCAGCTCCAGGCGGTAAATGGAGAGACGGTTGGCCCCACCACAGGTGCTGCTCCGTTCACCCTTGCACTCCATGTTGCACTCAGATTCGCTGGCATTGGGTGCCTGAACCTTATGGCCACAGTAGCACTCAGCACCGAACTCCAGCCCTGCGTACAGGTAGCCCCTGGGGGGGGAAAAGGGGTAAGTTCTGTGCATGGAACAGGGAGCAGGGGTTGGCACTAGGGTGAGATCTGTGCTAAGGACAGTCCTTGGGTCTGGGGATGGTGGTGGAGGGGATGGATGGGTGATGAGGCCACCACTGCATTGCCAGAAGAGCCCAGCACAACCTTTGGGCACTTACAGCCCCCTGCCCACAGGAAAATAGCACTGAACAGGGCCCATCAACCCCTGACCCTTTTCTTGAGGACTAAAACTAGTTTCTCACATTCCCAGCAAAATATATAAATCAAAATGACACACATCTAAAGGAAAATAAAGAAGAGGGGGGCAGAAGAAGGGGAGAGGAGCAGCTGGGGCAGAGAGCAGCGGCAGCAGGGAAGTCTGATGGATGCACGGAAATTAATGAAGGTGTGGTGCTCGCTCCCCACCCTACCGTTCAGCACAGTTGTCCTGGCAACGGAAGACTGTCATCTTCTTGTAGTCAAAGAAGGACACGCCGCGCAGCGTGCGGCTCCGAGTGTTGTCCACGTAGCAACCAACGTACCTGGCTGGGGAGGGAGAGGAGAGGGTCAGAGCCTGCAGATGGTGATGATTTTTGTTATTTCTGATAGGGATGTGTTGTGACACCTTGGCAACGCAGGGCAGGGAGGAACCAAAGGGTCCTCAGGAGGATGTGGATGGAAACAGAGGTATGGGGTTAAGGAGAAATGCACTGTGAACCAAAATTCTTTCAGCCAGGAACTCATTTTTTCCCTGAGACATCGACGCAGACAATATTTGCCCAGCAGTAACAGTTTGCAAAGTAAAGAGTGATGGCTGCGCTGAGAGCAAATGAGGATGCTGGTGGACAGGGAACAGAGCAGAATAAATAGTTACAATGAAATCATTCATTTGATAAATCTAGCCTTTTCCAATAATCTGAGAACAGTTATGTCCTCACAGCTGTGCCCACTGTGGACAAGACCCACCCAGCTGTGCCTCTCCACCCCTACACCAAACCAACAGTGAGATGCCTTAACATAGCATGCCCTCCCTACCAAAATGTCACCATTTCCCACCTCCTGCCTGCATTGTGCATCTGCTGAGGACCCTGCAGCAGTCCCACATCCTTCACACCCCATTGCTGCCATGCCCATGTGCACAGCCCCATCCATGCTGCAATCTAGTCATCCAAACCAGCCCAGGGATGGGGTGGAGGAAAGCAGTAAGCAACATTCCTAATAACTCAAGCCACCACGCAGTCATCGTTCGTTACTCCCAATTGCTCTCAGCATAACTTGGCATTTCTGCAGCGCTGAGCAGGTTTCGGCAGGTCAGCTAATTTAATTCATGACAGATCTAACCAGCACAGGATTGCTCTGGCAATTTTCACAGCACCAGTGACTGATGTGCATTACGTTCAATCCATCGCTCTTGACATATGTGTGCTGCAACTTATTAGGAAGGCAACTGGAATAATGAGGGAGATGAAAGGACAATGGGGGAGTGAGGGGCTGGCTGCTGGGTGGACCCTAGGCTAGGCAGCACCACTGTCCATCTGTCCACCCTCTTTTCTCCCCTGCTCAAGCTGTTCAGCGAGCTAAATACAGAACCAAGGTGTTTCTCAGGGCTGTGCTGCAGTGATGCTTGAAACAAATACCTGCCCCTGATTTTCCAGCTCGTTGATCAAAGGCTGAGCCATTCCCCAGCCCCGTGAAGCTCCTCTGCAGATGCTTTCCCAAAAATCACTGTGCACAGCACTATCACAGACGGTACCCACCACCAGGAAACCTTCAGCAACAGGCAAGGATTATCTGGATGCATCAAATCAAGCCCAGTGCTCCATGTTGCAACCCCTCTCTGGCATGGAGAGGTGTGGGGACATCTCTGACTGAGTGCCCACAGGGCTGCTTCCCCTCTGTGCCACTGCTTGCTTGTGCACCATAGCTGGAGGAGCCCAGCAAAGACTATAGGAGGCTGCAATGCATACAGGTACAACAGGTTTTCACGGTGACTGACAGCTCCTTCTCGCTAACCATCTGGCAAGGTCTTGGATGTGTCAGTTGGCATTAACAGGACATCAAGGCTGCACATGGCACAGAGTGTTCCATGGCCCCTGTGCACCACACAAACTCAATGGGATGCAAGCATCAGGGCAGGAATGTCATGCACAGGGAGCTTCTCTCGGTCCCATTTTAACTCGAGAAAGTGCCTTAAGCACCACAAGCAGTTTTACAAGCAGTGCCCCATCACTTGGAGCAGCCTCGCTCAACCTCCATCTGCAGGCAGCCGTAAATCTGCAGGTGCTCGTAGAAATGGGACATCCCTGGCACCAGGACATTTGAACCTTGCAGAATGGTGGCAGGAACATGGGGACATCCTTGGCTCTCATGCTGTTCAGCAACCATGATCCTGTGGGGCTCAGGGGACACAAGAAAGCAGCAGAGAGCCCAACAACAGCCAAACACCTTTCCAATAGTTACCACTCTGCTGCTGACTTCATTCTGCGTTTCCTGTAATGGATAATACTGCAGCGATTGCCCTAAATACCACAGTGATCCATTACACTGCTGTCACAGGTGCACTGTACTGTGGCAAGCTGTATTGCTGCTCCTCACCAGCCCACTTTATTACTGACAACAAATCTTAACATCTCTCCCATTGAACTGAAAAGGTGAGCTGCTGCCTTGCCAAGGGGTCACAAAGCCAGCAGGGAGGGGGCTTGCCTGGCAAACCCCAAGGCAGAGTCACAGAGGAAGCTTTCCTCTGTGTTTCTTTGGGTTTTGCAGGCACTGGGTGCCAGCACCAGATGTACAAAGCTGTCTCAAATCACCACACAGCTTCAGAGCGTGTCAGCAAGCATGGAACTCTGCCTTCAGCTGCCTTCGGGATAAATAGATGACATTTTAAAAAAATCAATGAGAACTACTGCATTCACTTATGCTTGTTCATTAATAACGCTCCTGCTCAACACCACACCACGGGCAGGGAGCTCCTGGCCAAGCCCAGCATGCATGTCAGGCTTCAGTGTTCATTTGGGCCAATGAGACTGATCCTGAATTTTCAAAGGATGGGAGTTCTTGGGGCTGAGATGCCACAGAATCATCAGATGATTGGAAAAGACCTTCAGGATCATCAAGTCCAACCATCAACCCATCATAGAATCATTAATGTTGGAAAAGACCTCCAAGATCATTGAGTCCAACTGTCAACCCATCCCCACTAAACTAAGTCCCCAAAAGCCACATCTCCATGCTTCCACTTGTCAGCACAGCCCTTGAGCATCCCTCCCTTCAGGCAGTCCCAAAGCACCCCTCACTGCAAGCTGCAACCTAGAGCACAATGATGCACAGAGTAAAAATGGAGTAAGTGCAGTGGATGATTGGTATTTGAGAAGGGAGGGATGAAGAAGACAATCCTCCCCAGAACATCCTCTGGACCAGTAGTTTCCAAAGCAAGGCACATGCACCCATGGGTGTGCATGACAGCCCAGTGGGAAGGAAGACAGCCCAACTTACTCATGCCATCCACATAGCTCATCAATAAATACCCATGTACTAGTGCCACGTGCTCAGAAACATTTCACCAACACGATGCAGGACCAAAATTCCTTGGATTTCAGCACAAGGCCACCCCAGCTGTACCCAGTCAGCCCTTACCTCTGTCCTCCTCCTTCTCACGGCCGCCCCGGCTCTTGGGTGCTCGGCTCCGCACCGCGCTGTATTCACCCACTCTGCTCCTCTCTGCTGGTTCCTTGGCCATGCCCTTGAACCAGTGCCCACGCCGCCGGCCCACTGCCACCTCTGGGAAACCTCGGCTCAGCCGCGTGCCCCCCAGGTAAGGCAGTCCCAGCCCCTCGCCTGCCCCAGGGCTGCGCTGGCTCCCTGCTACCCGGGGCTCCCCAGTGAAGCCTGCGTGCAGGAAAACCAAGCTGCCAGCTGCCAAGTAGAGAGCCAGAAGTGTGAAGAAGCGTACAGGTCTCCGCCGAAAGGAGCGCTGGAATTTTACCCATAGCTTGGCCATAGCATCTTCATCCCTCCTGGAGAGCCAGGGAGATGCTCTCCTCTGTGGGGGATTCTGCATTATTCCCCTCCTGGATGAGCCCCCCGGAGGGACATAGCAGCATGGAGGACCATGGGGAACAGATGGAGCTTTGGAGCAGATCAGTGGGTGCAGCAGCTCTCAGCAGCAGATGATCCCACGGGCATCTCTATCACGATCAGGGCTGTGCACCCTGCAGATGAACAGCAAGAACTTCCTGGGTGCATCACCAGCCCTGAGGTTCTCCATTCATTTCAGTCTCAGGGTGAGAAAGTTCCACCTGCAAGCAAAGGAGAAGGCGTCTGTTAGTGGGATATGTCACAAGCACTGTGGGCCCCAACATTCCCATGACCTATGGCTCTGCTGCCTGTCACTTGCTCATCTTATTTTAGGAAAGGAGAGGAAAATAAATGGAAAAACAAAGTGCCATTAGTTTAATGGCCTCTATGCTCCTGCCATCTGTCTTCAGTTGATTAAATAAAAAATATTGGTGGAACATATGGCATGAATTATACATAAATATTTTAATTTGGGTTCCCAGCCTAGTTACTCAGTCACCTCTTGAATGAATTATGCACAGCCTACAAAGAACCCATTCGCTGGGATCCACAACCCATGGTCCCCACGCACTGACCTCTCACCAGCCCCAGAAAGTGAGTAAAGGTAGAATAAAGGCAGAGTAAAGACAGAGTAGCAGCCAAACAAGGAGACTACATGCTATTTGAGCTCCTGCATCGGTGCACACCTCCAAGCTCCTCTGTCCCTTTCCATGTTCCTGTCCCCATTTATCTCCCCCCAGCCCCATTCCTGCTGGGCTACAGCAAGGCAGTGCCGCATATAAAGAAGAGGCTTCAATTACTCTCATTAAGCCATCTGGAGCTCATCCTTCTCCATCATGAACTGCAGAGTTGCAGGTCAATTACTGCACATTTGCATATATTCCATTAATGCCTCTGCTAATTGTCTGGAGGAGATAATGCTCTTGCCTTACCACTCCCTCGCTGGCTAAGGATTACAAACAGCAAGCAGAACCACATCCTGACCCAGTAGGGGCTCAGGGCATCACTGGGGTCAACAGCATACAATAACACTGTTATCAACCACCCCATGGTGATGCCTTTATTCCCCCACCCTCCTCACTCCATTATCTCCAGGGCCCAAATGCTCCCAGCAATGCTTTCTAGGATACTAGCCTGGGGAGAAACATGGAGTTCACCCCCAGAAGCACCTAAGATAACCCCATCCTCAGGGCCAGATCCTTGCCTACCTCCTTAATTCCCAAGATTCATCCCCTTGGCACCCAGGGATAGCAGGCAGAAGTCCCAGCAGAACTCAGCAGTTGCTCATGATCTGAAGGAATGCAGCACCGATAATTTATACATCTGGGCCTCCTCTTCAAATTGCTCCACAATTAGTGAGCAACAAGGTTCAGCTGCCTTCAAGCACCACCTCACATCTGACCACTGCAGAACACACTGAAGTGCTCACGTGGTTCCCCCAGCACAGGAGAACAATCAGCCCATTAAAAACAGCAAATTAACAAACACAAGAGTTCCATTAGGAGAAGAAGCCGATTGAACTATCCAATTTCATCGTATCATTAGCATTTCTTATCGGAGAGACAGGAAAAGAATAGGGCTTTAAAATAGCAAGTGGTGGGCTGGAGGTGGTGGGAAGGGCAGGGTGGTGCAGTGTGGGCGAGGACCCCCTTCCCAGCACAGTCCTGCACCACGCCAGCACTGTTGGGTCTGGAAATGCGCACAGTGTGTGAAATAGAATGCATGTTCCACAGATTGCAACACAGCTTTTGCCAGAGCCACTGCAAGACGCGCAAGATCCGGTTCATGCTGTGCAGGATCTGAAGCACAGCATGGAAGATCGAATGCATGTTGCACAGGATCCTGTGTGTTTCATGCGGGATCCAGGCCATGGTGTAGAGGATCCATGGCACAGCATGGAAAATCTACTGCTTGTTGTGCAGGAGTCAGTGCACAGCGCTCATTTGCAGGGTGTCCCCATGTCCCCACTGCCATGAATGGTGTCCCCTCTGCACCCACACCACGCTGTGGGAGCAGTATGCAGTCATGCCACACCACCGAGGTCTGGCACTCTGCAGTAGTGTTGTCTTCTCCCTAGCACTCAGGTATCCTCCAGCACAACCCGAGAGGGTTGGTGGAAGGAGCATCCCTCCCTGGTGCATCCCTCCCAGCCATTTCGCCTCTCCAAACTGCACACCTTCTCCTGCAAGCCTGTCTGGATGCAAACAGGGCCAAGCTGGTCCTATGTCATCCAGCAGCAGTTTGGGCACACTGCCCCCATCTCAGCCACGTTACTCAGTGCTCCTGGCTCCCTCCCATTCCCTCAGACTCAGAGCTGCAGAAGGAGCCATCCCCAACGCTGGCACCCTTTCGACACTTAAGCTCTGTGAAAAAGGTGATTTAACTCCATTCAAATGACTCAGTGTAGCTGGGAATTGGCTTAACCTAATGAGTCTTAATACACATTATGTTCTAGGTATTTTATGCCCAGTCTTCAAAATCCAGTTATGGGTTTCAATATACCTTAGTGAGCCAAGATGTGCACCGGAGGGGATAAGCACTACCAACGGGACCAACCGCATGCTGCGTGTATTGGCGTAAACCCCACAAAGCCCATGGGAGGTCCATGGAGCCTTCAGCCAAAGGCTGGCAGCTGTAGCCCCCCAGACTGCCCCAAATCTCACATAATTTGCCCATAGAGCCCTCGCTTCACCCTCTGCTATGGGGGCTTTGCTCCACCCTCAGTAATCTGGGATTACTCACAGCACAGGGGCAATTAGGAAAATGAGCTTTTGGAGCAGCAGACAATGCCTTCTGCAGCCTATTTAAATGAATACAGTACAAAAGATTTGTTTTTGCAGCTCTTGTTTTAGAGCTCCTTCCCAGAGGGGCTGATTTTTTTCTTATTCTGCAAACCCATCCCTATGGCATCCTGGTGCTCTTATAGCCCCACATCGGCAAGAGAATTTGAAGCAGATCCCAACATGCAATGGAAAAGGTTGCACTGCATCTGGGGCTTCCTCCACTCAGTCGAATTCTGCTGTGCTTCCCAAATCGAAGTGTCTGGGGGACAGAAAAGCCCCAGGGCCACCACGTCCCACTGCCTGATGGTTGTTTGTGGGGTGACACAATGGGGTCACTGCGCATCCATAGCCAGAGCCCTGCTGCTCCCATTGCCCTGTGCATGGCCGAGGTCCCAGATACATAAGGAAAGGGAATGTGCCCATGGGAAGGGGGAAATTGGGCACAACCTGCCCAGGAGTTATGGCAGAGTCAGAGGGGGAAGGAGCAGGGGATGAGTAGGGGCATCCCAGGGCTGGACACCATTACCAGAGAGTGCTCCCCAGCTCCACACCATTGGGAAACTTTATTTAACCCTGTCCTGGTGCCAGGAATGGAGAGCGGTGCTCAGCTCAAGGTAACCTTCACATACTTCCTCTTTGCCTCCCTCTTCTTCGTGCCTTATTTTTTTTTAGCTTCATATTAAAATCTTCCACTAAGATGCTGAAAGGATCAAATAAATGGGGGAGGCTCATGACTGGAGATTGCCATCCTCCAGTCTCCTGCAGATCGCAGGAAGGAGGAGAGTCCCTGTGCCTAAACCCAAACCAATGGCTTTGGCAGAAGAAGGCAGTGCAAAACCACATAGCCACATTTTGGGGGATGTTATATCTTTCTTTCTTTCTTTCTTTCTTTCTTTTTTTTCCAACCTCCCACCCCCCAAACCACCCTCTCGCTTACAACCCCATCCCCATCACCCCCCCTACCTGCACCCAGAGCTCTCCGATATCGCCGTCCCTGCGCCGCCGCCGCCGCTCCATCCCCTCGGAGCCGGGGGGGCAGCGGGGCCGGAGGGCGGCAGGCAGTGGTTCGACCCCCCCCACAGGCCATCCCCCACCGCTGGGTTCCGCTCGGTTCGGTCGCAGAGCTGCGCGCAGCCCGGAGCTGCTGCGACTCGGTCCTACGGCGCTGCGTGCGCTTAACTCCTTCCCTACCGGCTGCTTTGTGCCCTTCGGTTCTTTGTTTTATAGATATGTCTTTTTCGGTGCACGGTCCCTCTGCGTGATGCAGGGATGCAGCACCCACCCGATCCCACTAAACTCACACTCCGACCCCTGCAAACCTCCCAACCGCTCAGGTTCAGCCCACGATTTTCCAGCCGGAAATGAAAAATAAGGTTTGCCCCTTTATCTGAAGCTAGAGTAATTAATTTAAAAAAAAAAAAAAAAAAAAAAAGAATCAATTAGAAACTTCCCCTGGAGCAGCAAAAATTGGGATGGTAAAACATGGTGAGAGAGGGGTTGAACCTGCGCTCCTCTCAGCAACTTTAGCGCTGGGGGGGAGCGGGGGGGAGTTTGGAGGGCAGCCCCTCTGAGCCCACCCAGTGCCACCCCCCATGCCCGGAATGATCAAATCTGGAGGAATACCTCTGTGTTGGTGTGATGAAGGTAGGAACCGTCCGTGCCATGGCCTCTTCTGCAGCCCACCCGGCGCCTTTGTTTCAGGCGGGGGTAACGGGGGCTGGACGGGGGGGTGTTTGTCCTCCTGATGGCCTCAAAGCAGTAGGGTCACGGCGTTCGGGGCTGCCTCCGGGCTCTCGTTGATCGGCCTTGAGCTGTGAGAGAAGGACGGCGGCTGGGAACGCTCCCGCAGAGGGAAACTGCAGCCTCAGCGCCGTCCTTGCTGGCTGCCGGAGCATCCATGTGCGATGGAGCATCCGAAGCTGCCCCGGGCAGACGCACGCAGAGACGGCGGCGACGTTTCCATAGGAAACCGAGATGGGGAGTGCTGCCTCTGCTTGGCGCTATTTTTATCGCGTTGGGTTTCTCGGTGTGGCCTCCCTCCCTCCTGCCCTCCCTCCTACCCGGGCTGCCATCCCTGCAGCTCCCCGGTGAGCTATTGCAATCCCAAATTGCAAATCCTACTGGGCTGCGCTGCGTTCTCCAGATGGGCATCAGCCAGAGGGAAGTTTGCTGCTTGCAAAGACCTCGCTGGTTTCTCTCTGCATCTCACAGCTGGGAGAGCAGTGAGGAAATGTCCGTGAGATGCAAACGTGTGGGTTTTGCAGCCTGCAGAAGAATTAAGCCAGCTCTGAGTGTGGCTGTATGTGTGAGAAAACAGAGAGATGATGACTAAAATTAGAATTTGCAAAAAAATAACTGAGAGTTTCGGGGTTTTTTTGAGAGAGAGTGAGGTCTAGCAGCCACTGGGGGATGCTGGGCAGGAGGAATGCTTCCCATGGACCTTCCCCATGGGCATAAATGGAAATCATTCTGGATCAAGGACTCCAGAGCCTCAGCTTGGCCATGTTCTATAGACATTGAATGGCATTTTCCATCCTTAACCCATTGCCAGGGGACATTTGACATTGTTCTGAAGTGTCCCCAAGTGCCAATGCCACCCCTCCTCTATGTCAAGGATGTTGGGTTGGGAGCCGAAAGCCAATGTCAATGTTTCTTTAAACATCCTTATCAGGGGAAGCAGCACTGAGGTAATGTTTGTTGAGTACATGCATGTACATGGGATTGTGTCCAGAGGGCCACCGCTGAAGGGAGGTGGCAGTGCTGATCTATGGGCTCTCAGATATTTCTAATTCCCTGGGGCTGTCTCTGGGTGTCTCCTCAGTGGGGAAAAGTAGCAGGACGTGGTGCATTATAATAGTAAAAAAAAAAGAAAAGAAGACAGCATAAAATCTCATTTTGAGGATTATGAAGTGCCAGAACACGCACACACCAAAAAAACAAAACAAAACAAGCTGTAAACAGGATGCCTGAAAAGATCTTAAGCATAAAGGTCAGAATCTACAATTTAAATGGCTCGCTGTTGCTTTCTTGCTCAGTGCCACTAATGAGCCGTGATGCAAAAAACCAAGTTTGTTCTCGAAGCCACTGCTCTGAGTCCTTTTGTGATCAGAAATGTCAGCTTTTTGAGCAGCACATGCTGCCTGGGGTGCTGGAGGCAGTGGGGTTGGGATGTTGCAAATGGGTGGTGGTGGAGCTGGAGCTGCCCTCCTGCCTTCCCAAGGAGGTATTGGGGTCACCATCCCAAGAGGTGTACAGGGAGTGTGGAGATGTGGCACTGAGGGATGTGGTTTAGCAGTTTGGACTTGGTGAGCTCCAACCTTAATGACTCTGCGATTAGAGGATGAGTCCAGAGCTCACAGACACTGTGCTAAGTGGAAACCAATGGGATGAGGAGATGCCTTTGGGTCATTTATTGCTTATATCCTTGCCAGGGGGTGGTAAATCATCATTGTGATGTCTATGCCAAAATTCCAGGGGCAGCAGAGCTGCGTTATCAGGGAGCAGCTGATGAAAATCAACACCCAGCAGATCCCATGTTCTCAATGCTTGTCTCCACTTTGGCCAACCAGAGCGACGGGAGCCAGAAAGGAGAGAACCTGCAAAAACACAAGTGCTGCAAACCAATGAGCCTCCACAAGCAGTGCAGGTGGTTGCCCATCCTCTTCTTTTCCATTTTGCACTGTTGCATCACATCCATTAGGGACCACCCCCAGCACTGCATTCCCGGCCCCATGGGAGCAGCAAGCATCTCCCCCAGGGACTGTGCCTCCCAGGTGCCATCCTCAGGAGCTCACACCTCTCCCACTCTGCTTTTTCTTAATTAAATCATTAGGATGGCAGTGATGGCGATGCAAGCCTCATGGGAGAGTTCTGCAAGCACGGAATGGCATCAGAGACTGAACATCAAAAGCATTTTAGGGAAGAAGGAGGAAGAGGAGGGATATATGATAAGATAGCCTTGCACGTGTATGCATGGCTCATTCGGGAAGGATGTGGCCTCCCACGTATTGGCATTGTTTTTGTGACTGTTTGGAGCTCAGGGAGCTAAAACACAAAACAAACAAACAAGAAGAAAGAGGGGAATGTGTGGATTAAAGCTGGAAGGAAGACGATTAAGGGATTGAAAGGAAGAGAAGTGCAGAGGGTGTAGATGGAGGGGAGAGCTCCCTGCTCTGCTTTAGGAAACAAGAGGGGAAGAAAGAAAAGATTTTGATAAGCGCTTTAAAAAATTCATGAGGTTTCTGTTTCTCTGTTTATTTATTTCCTCCCTGGGATAAAGTCCTGGAATAAAACATCTCATTTGTCAGGGTCCCGGGGGAGGAGGACACACGTCATCTCCCCTATGGTTAAATTACAGCTCTGCAAGGATGGGACAGCAGGAGGGGACAGCTGGGGCAGGAGGGGATGGATCAGGATTGTGCATAAGGCTTTGTGCAAAAGGCCTACCCACAGCAAGGGATAAAGCCTCGGACTACAGGAATCCACATGGGGCAGCTCACGGGTGACATAACCCCTGCAGATGTTGCCCCTATGGGTTGAGACCTCCTCTCTTTATTTCCTGCAAAAGAATCCAGCCTGGCCGATGCCATCTGGAGCCATTCCCTTTACCTTAGAGATGAGTACAGTATTTTTATTATTATTACCCTGCTCTTGGCTGAGAGCTGCCCTCCACCGAACGATGCTGTGAAGATTGCTGCAGCTAATTCCTGATAACGTTAAGATATTGAAGGGAGAATACAGCCCATAAAGTCTGGGTCTGCTCGTTCCTGCACTGAAGGAATGGCTTTTTCAGCCATTCCCTGGTGTGATGAACGGGGGTGGTACATCACAAATTAACTGCCAGTAAAATTCCGGCTGGTAAAAAGATGAAGGAGCTGTTTTTCAATGGAAGCTGTAAAACCATTTCCTGAAGGAGAACAGCTTCAGGCCCCGGCTCCCCGCCTGCTTACAGAGCCACCATCTGCCTCTGATGGTGCTGTCCTTTTCCCAAATCAGCAATGCCCCAGGGCTGTCTGCTGCAGACTGTTTGGGCCTGCCTCATAACTGTCACAGCTACAGCCCTGCTTCTGGTCCTATCCTGGTTCTGGTCTAGGACTTGGTCTTGGTTACAGCCCTGGTCTAGGTCCCTGTCCCAGATGTGGTCCTTATCCTTGGACCTTATTCTTGTCCTGGTCCTAATCTTAGTCTTGGTCCTAGACTTGGCTGTGGTCCTGGTTCTGATCCTGGCCCAGGTCCTTATCTATTCCTGGTCTTGGTCCTGATCCTCTTCCTGGTCCTATTCCTAGTTCTGCACATCTCCCAGCCCATTGCAGCAGGACATTCCCATGGGGGATGGGAAGCCTCACCTGAGAATTTTATCCAGCAGTGACAGCTGTATTTCAGTGCCCATGGCAGCCAACATTCCCCACTGCAGCATAATCCGCCTTTATTATTTCTTTCTGCTGTTTCCATTTCCTCGTTTGCATGTTACAGATGAGCTGAGAGCACGCAATCATCTGGATTCTTTTTTCCCCCTCTGGCAAGAGGGAATTCATCACCAGTTTCATACGAAAAGGAGGACGGAGAGAAAGGAAGAGCATATTTTGGCAGTCCTGGTGGCCCCAGGGGCTCTGCAACGCATAGGACAGGCTGGACCCCATGGACCAGCCCTGCTGTCCCTGGGCTGAGAGTAGGAGATTACTGCAGCTTTAGAGCAGACACGTGTAATGGCCGTGTCCTAGTTTTTGTGAGCAGAATCCAGCATAAAAAAGACACATTAGTGGTGAGAGCAAATATAGTAACTTGCTCTCACATTGGCTTTTCCAACGTTACCAGCTGGAAAGCCATGCCGGGGTCACCAAGGAAAATGAAAAAGGGGCTCTTTCTCCCCCACCTCTCCCTCCTTCTTGGTAGAAAATCATCTCCATCAGCACTGCCAGCTGTCCAACGCGGTCATATCAGCTCCCTCGGGGTCAGCAGCTGATCTGCCTGCCAGCCCCAGGAGGAGACACCTGGCAGATCCTGTCACTGTCCTCATCTCTGCTCCTGTGCCTGTCCTTGGCCCTGTCCCCATTCACAGTCCTTCTTGTGCCTATCCCCATCTCATCCCCATCTTTGTTCTCCACCTCATCCTTATCCCATCCCCATTCTATTCCCATCCTCATTCCCATTCCCACCTTATCACCACTTCCATGCTATCCCCACATCATCCCCATCCTCACCCTATGCCATTCCCATTCCCATTCCCATCCTTACCCCATTCCTATCCTACATCCATCCTCATCTAACACCATTTCCGTTGCCATCCCCATTCCCATCTCCATCCCTTTCCCATTCCCCATCTCATTCTTATCACATCCTTATCCTATCCCCAACCCATCCCCACAGAGCAGTGGGAGCCACCACAGCAGAAGTCACCTTGCCATCTCAGGCAGCTCATTCCTGTCAAAGTAAAGGCATTAATTTCAATATCGTTACTAATTACTAATTAAAAGTCCTAAATCACTGGAAGCAGAGGTTCTCCCCATGGGAAGGTTACGTTCCCATTCTGGCACATCTCACCCGGATCGCCCACCCCAGCTGGAACCAAAACTGTACCACAGCAGCCAAACGTGGGCTCCCAAATTAAAAGAACCAATTAAAGCCATTTAATCACTAGCTGCTGCCAGAAGGGAGCTGGAGGAGCATCGTGCCACCTCTGCACATGGGGACCACCCCCAGCACCTTCCCCCCTCCCAGCCACCACCATGCCCCCACCCTGAGCCACAGCTCAGCTGTGTATTCACTGTCTGTGCTCCATTATCACCAATCAATATAACAGTTATTACCTAATGGGCTAAAACTGTAATTCTAATGTCCCAGATCTGCATATTACAGCGCAGCTAATTGGTACAGAACCAATGCAGGGGCTTAATGAAAATGTAAATTCAGGCACATTAATCAAACAATTATTTTGCAACCACAAGATAGACAGTGCTAAACCTAATTAAGAAATAAACAAAGTTAATCAGCGAACAGAAAACGTTTACTAATCGTATAAATATGTTGCAAGGAAGAAATATTAGGCAATAAGTTATTAAAGATTCCCAAACCTGCTCCTCTCACTACAGTCCTTAATAACCCAGCTTCCAGGAAGCACCATCTCGATTTTATTAAAGCATTTGTTCTGCTTTAAGCTCTACTGGGCACCAGAGAACAAGAAATACATTACTCTGCAAGATGAATAATTGCATCAATTTAAAATAATAGGGCTGGGGACTGAACATGTGTGTGTGGGTGACACCTAATGTTGAGACCAATGTATTTTGGGCTTAATTATCAGAAGTTAGTGCTTCTCCAGCTCAAAAGTTAATTCTAAGTCAGACATAAAAGTTGTAAAAAGACACAAACGTTAATGCTGCCAGCATTTCTCTTTCCTCTTCATGTTCATAGCTCCTTGTCAAAACCTGCTTGGTTAGCACATTTTCTGTACATAAATGGGAATACTTCTCCCCCAGCCTTACTTCTGCTGGATGTTGATTTGCACAGCAAAGTGATCTGAATTCCTTGCAGCATCGTCACGCTTCCTGCAGCCTTGTGAGGAGGCTGCAGCAGGCTGGGGGCTTGGAAGGGAGGCAAATAGCAAGCTGAGAGCATCTGCACCCCATCAGAAGCAGCCTGGACAGTAATTGGAGCGAGGAGACATCAGTGATGGAAAGCAGGCAGCAGGGTCGCTGCTGCAGCTGCGGGTCACAGTGATGGACAAGGTGATGGTCAAGATGATGGCCAAAATGATCGCCAAGACAGTCACAAATTGATGCCCAAGACAATGGTCAAATGATGGCCAAGGTGCTGCCTCAGCCTGGGTCTCCATTTGGAGACTGCTGGCTCTCGGGATGGAAGATGGCGAGGGCACGCTGGGGAAAGGATGTTGCTGTTGTCACTGATGTGCCCCTGATCCTGGGGGCATGGCCAGGGCTGGGGCCCCCAGCATACATTTTGGGGATGATTCAGCCCTTTTGTTCCATTCTGTTTGCATGAAAGCCTTGCACTCAGGACAAGGTAAAACCTGTCTGGGAAAAACTAAGCTCAGCCAAAAACAGCCTTGGTGTGTTCCTTGGCAGCAAATCCTCTCCACGTTCCTATATTTTCAATCCCAAAGCCACATCGTCATTTCCCTTCTGGCCCCAATGGCCCCTTTAGTAGCACTGGAACATTGTCCTGTAGCACTGGAACATTGTCCTGGTGCCCCACACCCTAGCTAAGCAACTTATCAATAGTGTTCCACCTTTAGGGACATCCCCAGCTTTCCCTTGTTCTGATGGGAAGACAAATCAACCACCCAGGAGAAGACAAAGGGAGGCAAAGGATGCCACAGGGGGCACCCAGGTTGCCTCCAGTTCTCCTCCAGCATCATGGCACATACTGGAGTGCAGTGAACAGTAACCAGGGACCTGCCAGCCTTCAGGGTGCTCCTTGCCCTGACATCACCATGTGTCCCCATGTCTCTCCAGAGCAGATTTGCTGTGCCAGCACCGCACTCCATTGCTTGGCTGCAGGGGGAAGAATTCACTTTTCAGCTGAGCCAAATGATGGCTGGCTGCTGCTGCTCTGCAGCACCCGGCTTGTTGGCATTCTCCAGCGGTGCTGCAGGCTCAGCAGGCCCAGAGCTGCTGCAGAGCACTGAATTATTCAGCCGCAGCAGGGCTGTGAGCTGATGGAGCCATTGAGGGCTCTGAGCACAGCAGAGGAAAGACTGATCTGAAGGTTTTTGGAGCTCCCAGAACGGTGTCCCGATTTCAGAAGCGACAAATCCAGGGCAGCAACTGCTGCACCTCACCCTGATAGGCATCTGCCTAAAAAGTAATAAGTTAAAAGCTAGGAAAAAAATCCACACCAAAGAACCTCAGCCCTGCAGCAGGACCTTTGGAGGAGAAAAGCCACCATGGGGATATCACAGGTGGCAGCTGTCGGGTGACGTTGGTGGCATCTCAGCATGTACCATACTACCAGTCCTATAGTCCCAGCCACGCATTTATTGGGATGCTGCCATGATGGATGGCACAAAAGGGCTGACAATCAATCTAGACAAGAATCCAGTCTGGGTTGCTCATTGACCAAATTGCCTAAGTGCTGACACGTGTCACTCCAATATAGGCATGTATGCTGAAGATAGGCAGCGTGATGCCACCGGAGTACATGGGAAGGGGAGGAAGGCTGCACCTCAGACTGGTCCCATCCATTGACATCCCCCATGAAGTGGATGGAAAGAGTTGTTCTGCTGGTGAGGGTGAGGAGAGCTGGCAGGAGGCAGCACAGGGCAATGGGTACAAGGAGGATGGGTTTAATTGGGTCACTCCGGGTGCAAAGGACAGCCATATGGCAGGCGGCCAAGGTGACTGCTGCATCCCTCTCCCCTGCCATTTGGAGATTAAATGAGCCCAGTGCCAAGAGCGTTCAAGCCCTGTCCTTCATGCTCCCATTGTCCCCAGGGAGGATGCTGGCTAGCTTTCCAGCCCCCATCTGCTGCAGGCACAGGAAGCTCCTCAGTGCCCTGGGTCACCCTGAGGCTATGGGATGGGTCACAGGGTGGTCGAAGCATCATTCCCCATGCAGCACCACCAGCCAATTACAGAGATTGCGAGGGCACAAGTGCCTTCCCGGGGTCATTTTTCAAGCGATTAAAAATAAAAAGGCCCAAGCAAGGCTCATATTTCAGCATTAATGTTGCTGCCAAATATTATCATGTCAACGCGGTCTGGAAAACGGAAGCAATCAATAAGAGAAAGGCTCCAGTGCTGAGCAGCGAAGAAGCACAGCAACTCACACCCAGAGGCATCCAGCTGTGCACCGCTGGTTTGGGACCATCTCATAGGGTATTGTTTTCCTTTTTCTTCTGCTTTCACTTTGGCCCAGGGACGCCAAATCCAAGACAACAAATGATGGGGAGAGCATCAGTTCTCAGGAGTTGACATAACCCAGCGGGAAGGTGCAAGAGGAAGAGCTGCTATGTGGGTGCTGTCACCCCCCTGTTGTCATTTCTTACTGCTCTGAATCAAATCCAACTCTTCGTTCGCCCATTGCATAAGAAAACTGAGCTCATGTCTCTCTTTGAATGAATTATTCACACTTGGCTCCATATTCACTAATATTTAAAAGCTGCTGCTGTGGGAAATGCCGTTCCCTTTTTTTCCAG
Organism: Centrocercus urophasianus; assembly: GCF_019232065.1. NCBI lineage: Eukaryota > Metazoa > Chordata > Aves > Galliformes > Phasianidae > Centrocercus > Centrocercus urophasianus. Next base: position 6,084,062 of record NW_024884867.1, read on the forward strand.
ACGTTGTTCCAGACGATTCAGCTTAAACCATTCACCAAAGAACAATCTGACGCACTGGGGCGGTTGTTTTCTTTCTTGGAGCTGCATGGCCAGATGGGGAGAGGAGGAGGGAGAGGACAGGAACAGAGCTCCTTCCCCTGGCATGTATCCCTTGTGCAGGACACACAGAGGACAGTACAAGGGATGTGCATGAGGACATGTCCTGCATGCTGTCACCTCGCAGCAGCCCTCAAGCATCATGGAATCGTTAAGCTTGAAAAAGACCACTAAGGCCATCAAGTCCAGCCATCAACCCATGACCACCACACCCACTCACAGAATCATTAAGGTTGGAAAAGCCTGCTAAGAACACCATTTCCAACCCCAACCCACCCACCCCCTGCCCACTAACCATGTCCATCAGTGCCACAACCTGATGTTCCTTGAACACCTCCAGGAATGGTGACCCCACCACCTCCCTGAGCAGCCCATGCTAATTCTTGGCTTGGTCCCAAGGCACTCATTATTATCCTGGTGGGCACCGAGGGTGGGCAACAGTAAGGACTCCAGGTAGCAGAACTGCTTCAAGTCCATCTACGGGCCAAGCCCACGGTCCTGCAGGTCCCCAAAGTCCCACCTGCCTCCCGTAGCCACACAGGAGCCTTTCAGCATCTCTGATTTGGATTTTCAAAAGGAAACTCTTTCTCTTATTGGCAGGAAAAACAGCCCCAAAGTGATTTACTGAGGCTATTGAGATCTCTCCTGCAAGAATCAGGGTTTCCATGGCAGAGCTCTTATCAGGCAGATAGCTATCCACTGTTCAGCCCTGCTGTTAATTAATCACTCTGACCCTCACCACAGGGACAAAGCGAGCAACAGACACACCCACGAATTTCTGAGGCTCCTCTAAAGCTGAGGCTCTCAGTTTCAGCCCTCCCCACCCATACACCTGAATGCTTTGCTCAGTGGAGCTTCCCTTTGACCCAACAACAATTCCTCCTTTGGCTTTCCGCTGCCCCAAGCTTTTTTTCTCTAGGTTTGGTGTAATCAAGATGACATCCTTTTTGCTTCAACAGTTTCTGGAAGGAGATTGCTTGCTGGGATTTGTCACAACACTGCCAGAAGAAAACAAGGAACCATTTATCCACATAACCCCAATGGAGCCAGAAAACGCACTCAGCTTATGCTCCATGCATTGCCATGGCTCTGCATCGCTCCCATCAGGCACGTCAGCCCCACTGAGAGCCTCCATTCATCTCCCAAAGCACCAGGAGATGCCCTCTGCACAAAGCCTGCACCTCGGGCAAGCACACAAAGGCAGCTTTGCACCAGCCTCTGTATCAGCGATGCTGTTCCCAGCTCAATTTCACCTTTGCAAAGATTTCTCTATCCAAATTTTCCCTTTCTGACAAAGCAGCCCACTTGCAGCTGGACATTTTTATCCAGGTCTGGCTCCAGGTTTGAAAGGCTTTTTATTTTGGAGCTGAAAATGGACCAACTGTCCTTGGAGGCGTCACCAAGAACAAATGCTGATACCTGATTTTCCTTTCCAATGTTTCCTCTCCAGTGCAGACCAGACCTACATTCATGCACGTTTCTAATTAGATGCCACTTTGTCGCAGCAATTTATTGGATCACAGAATCATTAAGGTTGGAGAAGACCACTACAATCATTCAATCCAACCACCAACCCATCACCCCTATGCCCACCGAACCATGTCCCTCAGTGCCACATTTGTTGATGTTGGTAGCACGACTCCAACACGTGGGGGGAAACCACCACCAAAAATCCCACCCTGGGCTGGCAGACACACCGTGATGCTCCACACCATTTGTTGTTCAGCTGCTGCAAATGCGAGACAGGCACACATTGTGGGGCCTCTGTCTGTACAAGAAAACCTGCATCACACCCAGTTAATATTCAAACTGTGATTAATCAAAATACTCCTCTTGCTGTTCCAGTTATGCTCACTGTTTGCCTGCACATCCTTTATTTTTGTTTAAGCGTGAGCAGAGTCAATTGGAATCAAGGATTGATGGTGGCTGCCAAACACTCCGCTCTCCAATGGCAATAAGTTACACTCCCATTATGCAGCATGCAACAAAGAGGGATGATATTTATTCTGGAGATGTTTTCTTTCCCAAGAAATACTCAAAACACTCACAGCTGCCATGAGGTAACTCAGCACCACAGGTGCTGCCCTACAGGAAGACATGGGGTAGCTCAGGATCCAGTGCAACCCCAGGAAACGAGAACAAATGAAACCATCAGCATCAATCCCCATGCATAGAGCAGCTTCCTTGGGCTCTCCAAATCCTCTGAAGCCCCATGGCCGATTCAAAATAGTTCTACATTGTGCCAGCAGCCCAGAGGAGTTGCTGGACCCAGCAGCACCACACATCTGAGTAATGGTTTATTTTTAGGCTTCAGCATGAAAGTCATTGATCTGAGCTCATAATTGCATCGTTATCTGTGCCCTATGAGATAAAGAGATTTCTAGCTGAAGTCCTTTTGAAAAGCCGTGCTTGAAAGTAGATTTATTTCTTTGAGCTTCTCTATTTTTCAAGCGAAATATTTAACAGTGAAAATTTGCCATCCTTTATTTATTTATTTTTGATCCCAGAAGACAGAAGTGTCTCCTGTAGGAAGGCCAGGAGAGATGGGATAAGAGGTGACCTGCAGCACTGCCTTTTGGGATGGCAGCAGCTATCCTGGAGCCAGATTTGGGAGGAGCCCCAGGGTGTCCCTCCATGAACTGCTCCCATCTCCAGAGCAGCCATGAAGGCACCCCACATCTTGCACAGCTCCCACCACTTCTTCCTTATTGAGAAAATAATGCTAATGCACAAAAAGGCTCTCTGTGATGCAAAGCAAGGATGAGAGCTTTGTAGAAGTCCTTTTTAATGAATTACACCCTAAGAATAGAGGTTAGCAGTGGGCACTCCAGGGTCATAGAATCATTTGAGTCGGAAGGGACCCCCAAAAGCCAACTGCTCCCACTGCCTGCAGTGCATAGGGGCACCCACAGCTCCATCAGTGCTCACAGCCCCATCCCCTGGGTGTGTGCAGAGATGGGGCACCACCACCTCTCTGGGCACCCTGTGCAGTGCCTCAGTACCCTCAGTATAAAAACTTCCTTATATCCAGTCTAAATCTCCTCTCTTTTAGTTTGAAACCATTTCCCCTTGTCCTATCACAACAGACCCTGCTTCAGAGTCCACTCCCCTCTTTCTTACAGCCTCCACTTAGATACTGAAAGAATGATAACACGGATTGTGTCCTTGGGCACTGCCACAAGCTCACAAAAGGAAAGCACATCTTGGGAGAAGACAGCAGAGAGGCAAGCAGTGATCCCTGTAGGGATCTCCTGCTCCATCATTCTTGGGAAGCACACCACATTGCTATCATAGATCCAACAAAGCTGCTGAGTCCTCTTCCCTGAGACAAGCACTCACCTCCTGCTCAGAAGCAGCGCAGGAGCCCAGCGCTTGGTCATCATCCTCAGCCCAGCGGGTGGAAGAAGTGTGCTCTGCTCCCAAACTTTCTCCTCCTCTCTGAAGCTCCCTGGCCATTCTCCAACACCAGCAAGAGATCCACTTCCACACCAGCTGCTTACTGAGCTGGCTGTCGCCTATGCTTTACAGTTGTCTCAATGAAAAGCAAATCTGTATTGATTCCATAACAACCAAGGCTGTAAATTACTGTTTGGGACTGGCTCGGTCAGTACTGAGATGAGAATCTATTGATTGCACCAAAGGTTTTAATCTAATTAGTTCTCAAGGAAACTTGTCGGAATAGCAGAACAATTCAGATGCTCTGAGATGTAATTAAAAACATAAAGCATAATAAAACATAATACCTACAAAAGCACAACATGCAAATAACGGCCCTGGTCAAACAAAGTTTGCAGTCCAAGGGCTTCCTGTTAGACTGAGAAGAAAACAAGAGTAGAAGTATCAGCTGGGGCCTAATGACCCTCTTTTATCCCCTCTCTCTCTCTTTAGAAGCCCTTCCAATCAGGAACTCACAACCAACCACAGCTGAGCTGCCATGTCCGTAATTATGTGGGGCAGCAATTAAACCTGGTGTCAATTAAACCAGGTGGTGCTGGGGGGAATGTCTTGCACCCCATTCCAGCCTTCCTTGTTATTAGTGAAGCAGCAGTGGCCTCTGCTGCTGCATCTCTGCATTGCACCCAGCAATACTGCACGGCCTGGGTGTCCTTTCAGGGATGCAGGGGGTACGGGCGCCCAGCATAAGAGAAATATGGACCTGTTGGAGCACGTCCAGAGGAGGGCCACAAAAACGATCCATGGGAAGGAGCACCATCCCAGGGGACAAACCCTTTAGCCGGATCTGCTGTGAGAGGGCAAGAGGAAATGGTTTCAAACGGAGAGAATTAGATTGGATAGAAGAAAAAAAGCTGTTTGCGCTGAGGGCAGTGAGGCACTGCACAGGGTGCACAGAGAGCTGGTGCTGCCCCAACCCTGCACACAGCCACGCTCAGGGCACGGGGCTGTGAGCACTGCTGAAGCTGTGGGTGTCCCTGTGCACTGCAGGCAGTGGGAGCAGATGGCAGCTGCACTGCATGGGGGGTAGCTGCAACCCGAGCACGACAAAGGGCACTGGGATGTTGGATCTGTGTGGTTGGGTTACTCTACAATGGGATGCATAGCAGTGTCACAGCAAATCAGGGACTGCCCTGGATGCACTGTGAGATTCGTGTTCCTCCTGAACCAAGGCATGCCGAGAGCCCATGAACACTTTGAGAGTGCTTCCCATGGGGAATCCCCATCTTTCACCAAAATCCACACCAACCCCATTGCACAGGAGGGCAAAGCCAAGCTCCACAGCACTGGGAGCTCTTTGTTCTGCAGGGATGGGGTACAAACATGACCATCCCACCCATCCCCCCCACGTGTGTTCCTATTCTCATAGGGAATGAAAGAAGCCAAGAACCATCCGTTATTTTTTTTTCTTTTCCAATAGTCTCACTTTATTAGATACCACACCAAGAGAGGATGTTGTGCTGCATGCAGCGGAAGACTGGAGTATTTCTAGTTCCTGTGTAACATTTTCTCTTTCTGTTAATATTTGTAAACTGATATTTTGCTGTAAAATCACTGCATGCAAGTTGGAATGCAAACAGCAGTAGAAGAGGCTTTTTGTTTCATTTTGTTCTTTTTGTTGTTGCTGTACCATTCCCCATCCATACGTGCATGCTTTATTTACAACGAAAAGAAAGTCATTCAGGGCAGAAATTACCATCAGAAAAAACTCAGAGGAGGGTGGCAAACAGAGACAAGGACTGTGGTTTGCACAATATCCAGAGTGGGACCAGCAAGTTGCACTGTATTTATTTTCATGGGTGCCAAGAGATGAGTTGAGCATCGGTTGTCTGAAGGGAGAGCAGGGCACATTGATACAGGACACAGGAGGAAGCTACCTCGGTAAAAGCAACCTTAATTTAATAGCTCTGCACGCACAAAGGAGGGTGGGCTGCTGCATGGCTGGAATAAAGGAATTGCTTAGATTTGATTTCATTTGTTCTTTTTTAAAGGTAACTTCAGAAGTTTCCCCAGCATTCCCCCATTCCGTGGGGGCTACGGAAATAAAAATATTTTAAATATATATATATATATTTCAAGAATAGGAAAATAATTCATCTCAGTGACAAGGAAGCTCTGCAGTACAGCTGGACTAGAGCACAGCAGGACACAGCAGCGAGTTGCATGGGGCAGCAGCACAGCCAGAGGGGCTGGAGCCAGGTTTTGCACAGCATGCGCGGGTTGTGGTTGACCGAAAGGACAGCCCAGCACTGCTCAGTGATGTTGCTATGCTTGAGGTTGTCCGGAGACAGCAGGGGAAGCAGGATGGGAACAGAAGTGAAGGGCATCAGTCTGAGAGCACTGCGGCTCTCTGCTAGAGACAGCAAAGAAAACACCTCCAGACAATCGTTAAAGCACAGCTTGTAGACGACAGATCTTGAAGACAACAGATCTTGTGCAGACTTGCAAAAACTATAACCAAAAAATATACGCATCCAAAAACGAAAAAGTTGGAAGACCTCTATCTGTGGCAGCTGCTGTCAGTGTTTGTGGTATTTTAAAGCAACAATCTATGAACATAACAGCTAGTTGGTGGGAAATTTCTTCTCCCTTGGCTTCCCTCCTGCACGGTGCAGCCAATGTTGGGACAGCCCAACTGCACTGGACAGCAGGACAGCAGCAAAGCCTCACGCTGCCCTCAGCTCACCCTAACCAGCCCCAGCCTATGCTTCCCTGCAAGCACAGGATGGATCCCTGCATGTGTCTACCAGTGTTGTACAGCTGGTGGATCTTCCCAGCAGAAATTCAGAAAGACGCACTGCGATATTGCCCACGTGGAGCAAATCAAAAGCTCAATCCGTGCTCACAGGGTGACATCTGTGACACATGCTCTGGATACTGAATGATAGTTACAACCCACATCAAGCCAAATTTTTCAGTATCAGCACCCAGCAAGCAGAACTATCCACTGTTGCCACATCCGTGCTCTAAGTGCAGTGGATTCAGGGGCCATACATCCTGCACTGGGATGGAGCAGTGAGCTGGGGCAATGGGACACGTGCAGTCACACACACCAACACTACGGCAGCACGCGTGAGACTACTGAGAAAGAGGCAAAGGGATGGGCACTGTAACTATTGCTTGACAAAACTGCACACCGGGATAATTCGATGACCCAAAAGAAAAGCAAGTGAATATAAAAGATCTGGGTTCGTTTTCACACAGAGGTGAGACTGGGGCACAAGGGATGCTTGGAGGAGGCAGAGCAGCGGTGCTGCCCAGGGCGCGTAGCAAGGCATGGCTGCACTGGAAGACAGACAGACCTACAGGAGGGGTGCAGGACTGAGCTGTGGCTGCCTTTAATCACTGGCAACATGGTTCTCATTCTGGAGGGTGTGCCAGCGCTCAATCTTCTTGTCTTTGTTCTTCAGACACTCGTACCAGTGTTTCAAGCGCTCCCCCTTTGCCGTAATGCCGAGCTGACAGCCGCCTGCAGGAAAGGGAGGAGGGAACATTCAGAGTTGATGCTGATATTCCACTGCAAAGCACTTGCATCCACCCATAGAGCCAGCCCTGTATGGGGCACCCAACCACACGGAGATCTTCACTCACCAATGTAGTCGTTAGATTTGCCGATATCGTAATCCCAGACAGAAATGTCCAGGGACTTCTTGGCCAGGTCGCTGTGTTTGATATCATAGAAAAACTCCTGCAATGGGAGAACACCCACATCACCCCATGTTTGCAAGGAAATCATCCCTGGAAAACTGCTGTAAAGAATTGCAAATATCCTGAATTCCTGAGTTCAGAAACAAGGAGAAGATATTTAAATGGCAGTAGTGAAGAGCAGATGCTCTTCCCCCTGAATGGTGGCACAGTTCACAAGCCAAGTCAGAATCATAGAATCACAGAATCATTAAGGTTGGAAAAGATGACTGAGATCATCCCGTCCAACTGTATAGTTCACTCCTTGCACCTAACTGAGTCTCCTGCATGTTCCCCATCACAGAAACCCCAAAACCTGCAGCCACAACACTTCCCTAGGAGGTGCAGGAGGAGCCTGGCAAGAATTCCCTATTGGATTGGCGGCCAAAGGCAGAGAAATGTATCACCACAGTGGGTCAGGGTGTCCATCCCACCCATAGCAATTCTAGGTTGCCCATGGTCTGTAAATACCACTAAGGTTGGTTTAACAGTAGGGAAATTACATACATCCTTACCTCATTAAACTCAGGATTCAATGTTTTCTTTTTAATCTGGGTCTTATGCTTGGCCTTTTTTCCCATGTCGGGTTTCAGCCAACTGGGGGCAACAGAAAATAGCACAAAATTCAACTGAGAGAAGGGTGTGAGCTTATATGCTACCAAAAAAGAGTGATTTTTGGACTCAAAGAAAGCAACCAGAGATATTTAAGGCAATGAAACGGGTTAGCCAGTCTCCCTTCCCACCTTCTAAAATTATCTCAAATAAATGTAAAACGAAGTAAAATCTTAAATACTCTTTTTTTTTCTCCTCGTATTGCCAGACTACATATGGGAAACCACACAGCCCTCTTTTGCAGGGAGCTGAGCTCAGCAGGGAGATTTCCCTTGCTCACAGCAACCAGTGCCACTTTCAAACCAGAAAGCTGACCTGGTGCCATGCCCTCAGCCCCTCACTGTCCCTCAAAAAAAATGCAATGGGTCCCAAGTCTTCTTTTCCCAAAGAAAACTGCTGATGGAAAATGTGGCCAGGAATGTGTCAGTGCATACATTGGTGGCCAGATTTATATTTTAAAAAGCTAAAAATAGCCCTCAGTGTTTAACAAAGTGCAGACCAGCACTCTCAGCCAAGGTGGTTTCATCCAGAGAATGTGAACTGGTCAGGGGCTCATGCTCCACGTTGGGCTGCAGAACCCAAATTAAATTGCATGGTTGGCACTTGTTAGATCTTTGCTGGAATTTGGTTTAAAAACGGAAAGCCATCATTTTTCTGTTTGTGAAAGTGGAAAATATCAGAAAAAGAAAAGAGAGACTGAGAAGGAGTACGGCTTAGTTCCACTCGAGATGCACAAGATGCACAACACAGGTGCTACTGCATGGATTTTAGGGAGAACAGAGGGTGTTCTCCTGGTGACCCCATGCCATGGGCAGTCGGTGACCCCGTGGCTGTGTGTCATGGACAGTGGGTGCTCACTTACAGTTTAACGAAGGGGTCTGAGTACCCATTGGCGTCCATGGCTGCCAGGTGCACGCAGCGCACGATGCCCACAATCAGGCCTCCCTGCTGGGTGCTGTACATGAGGGACACCAGGATCTTGCCACGCTCCTCCACGTCCCCACCGCGATCCACCTGCAAGGGGAAGCAGCTGGAGATAAGGACACAAGCAGGGAGCAGAAGCCAGGCAATGGTAAAGAAGAGACAAAACAGACATGAAGGAGACTTGTAGCCATGCACCAACCCCTTGTTGGTTCAATAAAGGGTTACAATGAAAGAGATGGGGTGAAAAGTGCTGAGGGTCCTTACCTCCTCCTCATAGAGAGCCATCCCGCGAGACGAACCTGTTGTTCCAGCACGCTTCATCTGGGATGGGGAAGGGAAGAAAAGGGACTGCCATGAGTGACCACACATGGGAAAGGCTAAAAGGTTCCCTGGTGTCCAGGCTTTGGGTGTAGCTTGGAACCCACCCCAAAAGACTCAACGATATCCAGTATCTACACTTTTGAGTTGACCATGAACTCCCTCACACAGCGGTTGTTAACAACCTCAAAAGTAACAGTAGCAGAAATTTCATAGAAGCTCACTGGTATTACTCTCTCCAAGCAGATGTTGAAGTTCTTTTTCTGATTGGCCTTGAGTTTTTTCAAGGAAACTCTAGTTTCTCCAATAAACTCATTGTGGCCAAATTTGTCTTCATCGCACACGGAGATCCTGGAGAAAAGAGAAGGGCAAAGTGAGCATCAGACAGGCAGGTTACAGCAACACCTGGAGCATAAAACCACACAAAAACCCTCCTGCAAGGTGACCACAGGGTGAGCAGAGGCAAAACATCTGCCTTCTTCTGGCCAAATGGCCAGAAAACAGAACTTCTCCTCTGCCAGGATGTTTGAGTGTGCAGAGGCAAGACAAGAGTAAGAAGTTTCCTTCAGACATCACACACTTTAAGGAACTTCTAATCATTTTATTGACCTGTATACTGTAAGATTAAGAATGCAAAGCCCAGATGTGGACCCCAAATTCTTCATTTCCAGGTGCTCTGCCCATACCCTCTCCCAGCATCATCCTGCCAAGCACCAAGCAATGCCCCAGCTCCTCTACTTGCCTGAGTGTTTTCCTTGTCATGTCCTCATCCGTGATGCCGTGATACACCAGGGTCTCATTCCACACTGGGTTGCGGGTGTTGCGTAGGGTCTTTGTTCTCAGCTTATTTGACTACAGCACCAAAAGACAACACGGCACCTGAGCCAGGGCTTTGGGCACCTGTAGCTTATGGGAGGCAACTGGGCTGTGGCATCAAAGACTTAAGCTCTTTCCTGATGATGACACTTGGACTTACTCTGCATGAGACAAGGCAGCCAGCACATCTCTGTGCACAAAGTTAACCTGCAAATGCCAATTCAAGGCTTTTGCTCTCGGTTTCTCCCTCATTTTGCTCACAGTTCCCCTGGGCAGAGCTCAGCTGTAGGACTGAGCCCTGCATCCTGAGCACAGAGCCATGGCAGCAGCCCCGAGCCAACCATGCTCCTGCATTCCCAAATGATTTCTCCACTGAGCCGGATCCAACTGGGCTGGGGAAGGAGATTTCCAGAGCTTGCTTTGATGCGATGGGAAGGAAAAAGAACTTAAGAGTTCCTTCTTCACAGCTCTAATTAGAACATGCCATGACTTCAAAGCAAAGCAAACCAAACTTTCAAACTCTGGTAATAATTAGGTTTTGTGTCGGGGAGAAGCCATACCAAGACTTCAAGGGGAGGAGGTCTGCTGCAAGCCAGTGTCTGGGAGGCTTAGAAAACCTCCACTCACTCCCCAGGCCATGGCCAGCACACCCAGCCCAGGATAAGACACACCTTGCTGGCCCCAGGCAAGAGGTGCAGCTTTACATAAGGATCTGCCAGGCCATTCGAGTCCATCGGTTTCAAGCCCTGAAATATAATAAAGGAGACACAGGGTTAAGCAGAGTAGGGAAATGATGAGATCTATCCATGAAACAAGAAGAGAAGAGAAGGGAAAGGAGAGAGGGGAAAAAGGGAAAGGGGAAAGGGAAGGGGAAATGGAAAGGGTGAAGAGAGGGAAGTGGGCAGAAGAGAGCAGCTCTGAACATCTGGGATGCCGAGAAGCAGAAAAAAAAAAAAATCCAACTCCATCCCTCCCAGCCCCAGGGCGCTGGACACAGATTCACAACCAGGAAAGAAAGGCAGAGAAAGAAAGCGCCATCCGGTGGCCGGTGATGGGATGCTGTGTGGCAGGGGCCGGGAAGGGCTCACCTTGGCACGGATGAGCGTGCAGTGCAGGGCGCTGTTCTCCTGGTCGTACAGCAGGCTGAACTCCAGCGCTCCCAGCGTGGCTGCATGGGAATGGCACCTCCTAAGAACCCCAGCCAATACCTCTGCTTAAGCAACCCCAATCAGCAATAATGAGAAAGATTTGCCTCTTAGATGTAAAAGCTTCTTATGGGCAACACCACCCAGCGCGAGCTGAGGATGCAGAAACGCTTCCTTGGTAGGAACAGGCTGGGGAGGTGAAGCCGTGTCCCTCCAAGGATGCTCATCCTCAGGCAGTAGAGATGCTTGTTAGGGAAGTAAATGGCCAAACATCGAGATCTTGTGGCATTAAGGTAGTAAAGCCACCAAGCCTTTCCTACAGGTGGATGGACAAACAGCCAAATTTGGGCCTCTTGAAATGGGAAGGTCACATTAGCACAGATAATGGCACCCATTAGAGCTGAGTAACCTGGTCCAAAACTGAGAATGGGAGTGGGCTCGGCTGCAGCTCCATCCTCCATCCCTCACCCAACCCAGATGTCAAGAGCTAAAACCAAAGCACAAAGACACCCCTAAGGCTCTGAGGTCCTTCCTGCACTTGGAAGCACCCAAAGCATCACGGGCTGAAGTTTTGGAGAGCACTTTTCACTTTCCAGTTGGCTTTGTGTTTGTGGCACAAACCCACACATCCCCCAGCCCCTGGGTACGCACTGCCTTCATCAGAGTCATAGCTGTTAGCGTCTTCTTCCTCCTCCTCTGGGGGTGGCTGTCTCAATGGGGCTGGGGGCTGTGGGGCTCCAGGGGGCCGGGCTGGCCTCTCATCCCGAGCTGGGGGTGCAGTGTAGCCCCCAGCCCTCTCCTCCTTGGGGGCTGCACGGGCTGGTTCCGGGGGTCCCGGCGGTGGGCTTGCTGCAGGAGAGACCCCATTAGCCCCCAGTGTGTGCTGTCCCCAGGCCCTCAGCAGGAACCCAACGTTTACCTTGTGTTTCCAGCATGCGGCCAGCTGCCCCAGGACCTGGTCTTGCCACTGAGGGTAGATACATGGTTAGTGGGATGACCATGGTGATGCACTTCCCAGTCTGACATTGGGGTCTCCACCCCAGCCCACAGCACCCTACCTGCAGGTGCTGCTGGCCTGACAGTGGCAGCGGGTGGCCGTGGGGGTGGCGTGGAGTTGGTTTGCATGGAGTTGGCTCTCTTCACACCTGCAAGTGGAAGCAGGATCAGCACTGGGGATGGAGCAATGCAATCCTGCCTGGGAGCTGAGCATTGCCCTGGTGTGGAGCTGACAGCCTCCAGCCTCGCAGAGAATCCCTGCTCCTTTTTGCCTCCAGATCACAATTTTTCCTTCTCTGCTTTTGAATCTAAACAACATTGAGCGTCGCTCCACCCTCACACCAGGCAGGAGCTACAAGTCTCGTGGGCACATGTCCTCATCCCTGCTGGCTGTAAGAAACAGGAAAGTGTCTGTCCTCAGAGCAGCACCCAGCACACACGTTTCCAGCCTTATCAACTTCTGCAAGTTCAGCCCTTGAGTGACAAGTGGGCTCATCCCATAGCACCACTCAGCAAAGTGAAATGGATCGGTGCCAGCAGTGTGCACAAGCACACCCGTGTGCAACGCACGGCTCTCACCAGGGCTCCTGCTGACCCCGCTCTCGATGGTGGGGTCACGGCTCTCCGTGTCTTCACTGCCACATGGCCCCATCCTGCCCTCAGCCGGCTTGCGGACCCGGGCTGCCATCGTCACTTCACTGCCTGTAGGAATGAGAAACAGGGCGGTGAGGTTCATCCCACCCATCCCTGGGGGAACAGGAGGAAGAGGAAAAGAAGGAAGAGCCACACACAGCCTGCACGTAGCGCTTGGAAACATCCAAAGGACACAGCGCATCATACGGACACCAGGAGGCAGAAAACAAGGACATCCATCAGTGCCCATCAACCCCTTAATGACCTTACAGGACAGGGAGATCATCTTTTCTGTTTGCCAATCATCTGCCATTTATTAGCAGGATGTCAGCGACAGCTGCCCGTGTCTCATTTGCGCACCCCCTGGCGGCCATCCGAGCGGATAAATCACCGCCGCGCTCACCGGGGCGCCCGCACCGCTGCTCTTTGATGAATCGCAGCCCTCAGATGGGATGCAAAAGGTCCCGGCACTCAGCCGGCTCGTGAGTATAAATCTTTGCTGTGACACAAATGGGCTGTTTATCCTTGGCTGCGCGCAAGGAGAAGTGAAACGCAACAGATTGCGGAGGGAGGCGAGGGGGTGCGGGTGAGGAAACGGCGAGGCAAGGAGTCATTTTCCAAGAGAGCTTTAGGAAAATGAGGGTCAGGGTGCGAGCATGCTGGGGGCCTGGAGCAGCTGGGACAAATCCTCCCCGCATGGCAGGAGAGCAGCATCATCTATAAGGAGACAGCAGCTCTGCTCAGAGCATTCAATTGCAGTGCATGGGAAGGTCCCAGGGATCTCAGCACCAGCTGGAAGGGGAAACCCCACCAGGCAGCATCTACACAGGGGAAGGCATTGGAAGAGGGCACGGGACACACATGGTGCTTACCACAGTGGTCCTGTTCGTCTGCCTGGCCTTGGGAGCACAAACAGAGTGAGAAGCAGTGAGGGATCCCACAAACCCAGAGAACTCCCTCCCCCCAGAAAAACCCTTCAAGAGGCAGTGAGGATATCAAGGCAATTTCTGGGACGTTAAAAATACCCATAGCATCCTCCATGACTGTCAGGACACTCGTTTTTTAGGGCTCAGCATGATGGGGACCCCTGGGCAATGCCACTTACCCCGACCAGGCGTGCGGGATGGCAGCTTTGGGTCTGGGGCTGGTGGCTCAGCTGGACTGGGCTCACTGGGGGCCGGGGGCACCTTGCTCTTGCTGACGGGCATCGGCTGGGGCAGCATCTGCTTGGGCAATCCCTTGAAAAACCAAGCGCCAGACCGCTTCCACACCTGGGGGAAAAAGACAGGGGGTGGGCTGAGGGCACACAGCCCCTTATCCCCATCCTCACAGCCCCTCTTGCCATTCATTCAACTCTTTGATTTCTCTCATCCAGTTCTTGCTGTGACAACCAGGAGCCCCTGAAATTATTTGCAAGAGAAGAATAAGGCATTTTATCCCCGAGCATCCTATAAAAATCATGCTGAAGGAGAAGGGTAAGGTACAACAGTGCTGCTCCCAGTTAAGGAACGTGGCCGCACTCACCTCCCGCTGCTCACTGCAGATCTTGCACAGCCAGATGGGGTGGGGACGGCTGTTGGTTGTCTCAACGCCACACTTGGTGCAGACATTCTGCAGAGAGAGAAAAATGTCGTGGGGCAGAAGGACGTCAGACGGGGATGTTAGGCCTGGGCCAATGGAAGATGGGATGATGGGAGATGGACAACGAGGGATGGGGTAACGAGGGATGGGCAATGGGAGATGGGACAACTGGAGATGGACTAATGAGAGATGGAAAAACAAGAGAAGAGATAACAAGATCCTCACCTTCTTGCAGTCCTCGCAGACAACACAGGCAGAGCCACGAGGCCCCAGCTGCTCCCCGCAGAGGATGCAGCGGTTCACGCCATCCCCCAGCACGCTGCGGCGCATGTCCTCCAGCCGGGTCATCAGACGCCTGGAGGAGACAAATTGTCACCATGGACATTGCAGCCCTGCCTCAGGAGGCCTTGGGGCAGCTTCTGCTTTTCAGCAGCAGGCTGTAGCCGTGGGGAATGCAACAGGGGGGAACGCAGCCCGAGGGGCACGCTGCAATATTATAATCCCCCATGGAATTACTATAATTTGCACTCCTATTGACTTTCCTGCTGATGTCGACTGCTGCAAGTGCAGAAAAATGCCAAATGTCAGCATCTCCTTGCAAAGCAGCTTGACGTCAGCCAAGCAGCTTTTGCCCAAATGGGGAAAAAAAAAAAAAAAAAAATCCATCCTGCTATTGAGAAGAATATTGGAATGGTTCTAGTGAGAATGTTGAATGAATTAATTGATTTTCTCATTTTCTACTGAAAATATTGCATATAGTTTACCATAATTTGCAGCCCTTTGAGTAAAACGCCAAAAACCCACCAGAGAACAGTCTGCAAAAACACATCTGTTAACTGCAAATGTACAACAAACAAACCAACAAAACCCAACAGTTGAGCAGCTCAAACTCAAAACTCAACAGTTCAGCTGCCCCCAGTGGCACACAGGGGATTTGTAAAGCTCATCCACAGGAGAGCAGGTGCCAACCCTGAATCCAAGACCTACAGATAGTGCTGGAAGGGGAAAATAATGCATCATTGATGGCACTCGGGGAGAAAAAAGGAAGAGGGGAGGAAAACAGAGTTCACCGGAGCAAACGGCACAATCCTTACCCGCAGGGTCTTTCTCCACTCCCATCACAGCATGACCCCAATCTGACAAAGATGCTAACACAACGTGCATTTGAAAAATAAGGCATTTAAGAGACGTTTTCCCACATCTGATGGCATCTGCAGATTGATGATGGCTCTGCCAGCACCTTGAAGTGGCTCACAATCAGTGTCCCAACCCTGGTCGACATCCTGCATGTCACATCCCACTTTGCACTCGTGTCACTTTACACAGGTCCTTGGAGAGGAAAAGCAGCAAGTGGGGAAAAACAGGTTGCATGCTCCAAGGCGTTTTACTACAGCTCATCAAATGCCTCCTCAGCAGCTGGTTGGGATCACCAAGAGCCTCTGGGAGCTCTTCATCAGCCACTGAACCAAACCCAAAGCGTGGACTCATTGCTCCATGGTGAAGCAGAGGTTATCAGCCCTTTCAGTGTGGCTGCAATGGCTTCTTTGGGTGGGCGATGTGTTTAACCCTACTGGTGGGTTTCCAACTGGTTGGTTTCCCACCTGTTATTTCACACTGCTGGTTTCCCTCTCATGTGTTTCCCACTCGTGGGTTCCCACAGATGGGCTCCTGATGGTGGATTTCCTATTCATGGGTTCCATGCAGTGGGATCATCTCCCTGCACACAGCGGCAGCAGGCTGTTCTTTGTTACAGCTTTATTTCCAAGATGTCTGTCCCTGCCTCTGAGCATCCGTTTAATGCTCTGCAGATCATCCTACGTGATTCCCTCCTACGCAACCAGTTGGGTGCCAGAGCCATTGGCACAGGGTCATTTTACACCCCTTGACTTCAGCAGAGCTGGATTATCCCATAAACACGCTCATTAAAACCCAGAAACTGATTGTTCCCAAGCTACTTCTTACTTTAATTAAGCCTATGGCAGAGGGTCACAAAGGAGCCCATGGCAGGATGGCTTTTTGCTGCATGTCAATGCCATGGTGATTTTCTACCCCATATCTGACCATGTGCAACACGAGCACTTTGTCCCCACTTGGCCAGGGAAAACATTTCTGAAGCGAAACCCTTCATTTTCTCAGCAGCAAAGCACATTTATCTGCATTTTTTTTCCGCTGTGCTGCAACAGCTCAGCTCCAAAGAGAGACAGCTTCCCGTTGGAAATCTGCAAGCCCAAACAAACTTATTATAGAAACTAGAACAAATGGCACAATCAAAGCAGGAAAAAAAAAAAAAAAGAAGAAGAGGAAAAAAAAAAAAGCCTTAACATTTCAAGAGATTCATTATTTAGCTGCAAAATCTTTCCCTGTCTCTCATTTAGCAGAAGGAGCTCCTTAAGAGGTTTTTTAACCAGTGGAAGTGCTTCAGCTGGCACCAAACACACCTGTGGCGCTCATTTAAAACGAAGCCCATTTGCCTAATTAAAACATCCATTCAAGCCAGAGAAATTTGGCATTTTTTTTTTCCTGATTCAAATGCTGCCATGAGAGGAGGGTATAAAAGATTAAAATCGAAGTCCTGGGGCGAAGCTGGCAGAAGGAGGCAAGCTGGGACCTGATGGAGGAGATCACAGGGCACAGAGAGGTGTTCTCATGCTAGGCATGAGCTGCAGTCCTGCTGCCAACAGCAGCAGGATTTACAGCATTTCAAAGCAAATTTGGTTTGTTTTTTTTCCACTGCATCTTGTGGTGCTCCTGCCCTGCTGTGTCCACCCATCTCTGCCTTCCCATGGACTTTTCCTCCCTCTCCATGCCTTGGAAGCACTAATTTTTATGGTACACGTCAAACAACCATCACATCCCCATCCCATTCCCCTGCGTGTCCCTAGGACCACAGCATTTCCCTTACTACTGTGTGCCCTTCGAAGCACCCATCCTTCTGAGTCAAAGGGCAGGAGATAACACTAATAATAAATGGTTAAAACAGGGAATAAATAAGCAAAATAAAATAAGCAGAGGAAGAAAAGAAAGTGGTGGCACTAAGTCCCACATTTGGGGTTCCTGAAGGCAGCAGGCAGGGAGGGAGTGCATCCCATCCATCACCAAAAGTGTGTGCTCGTGGCTGATGGCAGCAAGATAGAGCCAAGCAATGCTGCCTATCTGGGATGCTTCACATGCACCTGAGATAAGAGCAGTAAAACACTTCCCTGGTAATAAAACATCTGCCTGGCCCCATAAATATGCTTTGGGAGAGCACCTGCAGCAAGCAGTGGTCCAGGACTGGCAATATTCCCTGCCGCCACACAGGAAAGAATAGCACAGGATGTTTAATGGGATGGCAGTGGCACAGGGGAGCATTTAGTGCAGTGGGTAACCCTGCGTGGGGCAGGGATGGGGGAGCTGCAGGGACAGCAGGGACAGGATGGAGGCAGAGCCACACGTAGGAGGATTTGGGGGGAAGATATCCCTTATAACAAGCCCCGAGCTGCAGGAAGCCTCCATCAGCCCACTGCATCGCTGCTGAAGGTGATTCAGCTCCTGCTCTCCTTCCAGATCTCTCCCTGCCATGAGACAATGACCCAGCCATAAGAAAACAACACCAAAGTGTCCCCGTCCTACAGCCCCAATCAGCGCCCAGCCCACGTCTCCCTCTGGCTGCCCTGCTGCTAAAAATAAGCTTTGGCTGTGGATTAATCCCAGCTGTGATTGACATGAGTGACCCCACAGACATCTTCCAGTGAACGCATCGACCCGCTGCTGGGTGAAGGGGGTTTGGTCTGAGGGCTCTGGAAGCAAGACAACCCCCTGCACCCCTTAAGTTGTTCTTTATATCTACCAATCCTGCTTATTTTATTGTTATTTTTAATGGGAGACCCCTTTTCCACTTGGGGAACGTAAAACCCATCATGATCCCATACAATGTGGTTTTCTGGGAGCATCTCCCAAAGGATGCAGAGCTCAACAGCTGCATCCCTGCACACATCATCTTCCACAACACACAGAGCTCTCCTGGATAACTTCCAGGGTGATGCTCTATAGGCACTATCCCCTATTTCCATTGCTGCACATCCTCCAATTCATGCTGGAGCCAACGGCACGAAGGAGCTGGCAGGGCTCCTCCTGTGCCTGCTTGGAAGGGGGAACTGGCCAGGGGTGCAGGGTACCATCCTTCACCCATTTCCTTCAGATGGGCATAGGGTATCCCCCCCCTCCAGCCCACACATCACAGTCTGCAAACATCTGCTGCAATGCACAATAAGGGGAAAAAAAAAAAAAGATATCTGCCTCACTGCTAACATTCCTGGGAACGTAATCCAAAAAAGCATCGCTGCTGAGAGTAATTCTTAGCAGGCTGGAAATGTGCAAAGCTGGGGAAATGCTGCTCGTAAGCTCTTTTGCAGAATGAATCAGCAGCGAGCTCTCTTTCCATTCATAGGCACTTGGGGCTGGTTTCTACAAGCAGTAGAGGAAAGCTTGGCACGTTTTGGTGCTGGATGCAAGCAAACTTTGGGTCCTGGAGCTGCTCAGAGCTGCTCCAAACTGAGTATTTTGGGAAACAAAACAAACCTGGCGTTGTCAAGAGGCAACAGGCTGCAGCCTGCAGATAGGGCAGTTTGCAACAGCAGAGCACTGAATACACACGTTTAGGTCCATTCACCAACACATGAGCACGTGCCAAGGTCTTTTGGTGAACAAAAACCTACAAGACCATCCATTCTCAGCCCGGAAATTCCCCAGCATCACTCTGGATGGAACACTGAAGGCACCCATTGCCCCCACATCACATCCCACCGCCGCACCCGCTCACCCGATGCGCTCCTGCTCCATCTCCTCCATCTTCTCAGCACGGGCGATCACGCGGTTGATGATCTCCTTCTCCTCATCCGTCAGCTCCTCTCCCTTGCGCTGCCTCTCGGGCTGCCCGCCCCGAGCTGCCCATCTGCAGGGAGAGAGCAGGGGGCAGCCAGGCACCACATTCCCCAAAAAGGGGAAAAATCGTGCAAGCCCTCCCTATTCTCCATACTCTCCTCCTGGCTGGAAGCTGATGTTCCCATTTCCCGTTTTTGCAGGGTGTGTTCTATGCATTTTTTCACCCCAATTCCCAACACCGTGTGCTCAGTTCCCCATGGCCCCGTCCTGTTGCCTGTGCACGTGGCATGGCCACACCTGTCCTTGAATCCCTCCATCCCCAGCACAGTCTCTCACTGGATTCCATGCAATCCACGGAGACACTAATTATAATTAACCCATGGCTGAGACTGCTGCTGCAAATTAAAACCCATCTGGCTGCCATCCATTAGTGATCCCAAAAGGTGTGAAATCTGAAGGTGGCACTCCTGGTTCTGTCCCCTTCGGTGGTGTTTCCAGACCAGCTCCATGGAAAACAGACTTGGGGACCTGGCTCTGAGCACATTCACGGATCCCGGGTCCTTGCTTTATGGACACCTCCTACAGCAGCAGACTCCCAAGCATCACTGTCTCCCTTTGCTATGAGGAACTTCAAGAAGACATCAGAACACAAAACAAGAGATTTGTTTCAAATTGAGAGACATTTCCTTCCCAAAACCTCTGCCATTATCCCCATGTTCAGCCAGGGCTGCATTCGGTTGCACTCCCCATCCTACCTCTTCCCACAGCTGCTCTGTTCATGGCAATGGGGTACCTGCAGCAGGAGAACCCCACAACCAAACCTGCGAGCTTCCCTGTTACCGTCCTCCCCAAAAAGTTCCCATGAAAAGCAGCCCCAACCCGGGTACCAGGCAGCATAACACCAATTCCCACACTGCATCCTACAGCTGGCAGCAGAGTGGGGACACCAAGGGGGACTCGGAATGCAAGCGAGGAGATGGTGAGGATTTGGAGGAATTATGGCAGGGATGTGCAGTGCTGGAGAGAGACACTTTTGGGGTTAAAATGGTCTTTTTGTGCTTCCTGAGCTGCTCTGAGCAGCTCCACAGGCACCCTGTTCCCACCGGAGTTACAGAGCTTGTCAAGGTAAAAAGACCGTAAATTCATTAAGGCGGCGCTTCCTAGAGATTATTGCTTTTCCTATAACCAGGGTGAGGTCCTCCCTGTCTTTTTCAGAGTGTTATAACACAACTAAAGTGCAATGGGGCAAAAAAAAACCCAAAAAAAAATCAAGTGGGATGGATACTCACTGCTCCTTCTCGCTGCTGGAGGCACAGGGAAAGAGAGGGGACAAGGATGAGGAGAGGAACGGGATGGGGGTGGCTCAGCCTATGCTTGGCCACTGCATATCCCCATCCACAAGACCCCATGTCCCAAAACCATTCTTTATGTCTCAAAACCAATCCCCATGTCCTGAAACATCACAAACCAGACTCCACATCCCAAAACCAGGTCCCGCATCCCAAAACCAGATCCTGTGTCCCAAAACCACTCTCCCTGTCTCCAAACCAGTCTCCAAATCCCCAAACCAGCCCATGCCCATTGATCCCACCAGGACAGAGAACTGCTGTGTGATGCCCCCCAGCACCCAGCAAGGTGACATCGCCCTGCCCGCTGTCCTCATGGAGGACCCCCCCGCCCCCCTTACCTGGCTCTGAGGGACATGGTTCTGTCACCGGGGCACATCCAGCGGTCAGCACTGCCACCCACCACCGCGTCGGTCATCGCCGAGGGGACCTGCGGGGACACGGACGGGTTGGGGACGCGGGGCATGGAGCAGCGCTATTTAGCATCCGGCGAGCGCTGACTCATCGCGTCGGGCAGTCAAATCGCTTCGCTGGGTTTTGGCACAACGAGACGCATCCATCATTTTCCCCACCGGGATACAGCGGAGCTTTTTGTCACCCTCCTGCTGGCAGCCGGTGCCGACAGCTGCCGGTGGCGAGGGGGTGGTGGGGGGGGGGGGGGGGAGGGGGGGATAACCCCGCCTGGCCCCGATCCCACTGCCTGAGAGCTGCAGGGATGGGGATGGAACTGCCGATCACTGCCGCCACCACGCACAGAGCCCACAGCCCTCCCCTCGGCGCGGATGTAATTAACGAGATGCCCGACCTCGCATTAATTGCAACGCTTCAGAGCTGGGAGGGAAGAGGAGGTTTCCCTTCCAAACAGAAAAGTACATGTATACAAACTGGGAAACTTTCCCCCAAAACGCAGCACACCTCCTCTCCTGGGGAACAAAACTCCCTCTTAGGTATTTTGGAATCTTGAAGTCTCCGCAAAACGCAACATCATGCAGTGCTGGAGGAGGCTCTGGATGGCAAAGCCCAGCCTGATGCCAGCCCCATAGGTGGGTGCCAAATGAGGTGCCCATGGGTCCATCCATACATCCATGGGTCCATCCATATATCTGTTTGTCTGTCCAGATATATCCATGGGTCCCCCCCGCCTCTCCATTGCAGGTTGAGGGGCAGCGCAGCATTGCCTGCATTGCTCGCAACACTTGCATTTGAATTGCTCCTTCCTACCTGCAGCACTGCTGGGGAAAAAAATAACAATAAATCCCAAACCCCTCTGCAGAGCCTGGCCTGTGGTGACAGGGCTGCAGTTTTCCCTTGGTGCAGAAAATATCAGCAAATCCCATCCCCACGAGTTCCAGCAGACGGAGGAACGTTGATGCCTGTTTGCAAATGGGTCCCAGAAGAATGGAGATATTGACCCCCCAAAAATGGTTTTAACTGAGTTCAGACCTCCTTACTGATTTCAGCAGCCACCAACCCTGGATCACAATGGCTGGTCCTGGTTTTACCTCCCAGCATGAGCACACTGGGTCAGGCTGAATCAATAAATAAAGAGGTGCTATTTCTGGTGCCATTTCCACATCCTCAGCTGAGTGGAGAAAGCAGTTTGGTGATGTTTCCCCTGGGCAGCTCCATGCAGGTGGGGCTGAGCCTTGTCACAGGGCCAAACCCATTGTGTTGGGGAGGAGGAGGAGGATGGCAGCACCACGGATGAAGGCTGGTCCAGAGGACAACCCAAGCACAGGCACAGGACCTTGGTAAGGTGGGAGGCCAGTCTCACACTGGGGCCATTGGAAGGCTGGGAGCTGAAATCCCAAATTCTGAGTGATGAGAAAGTGTGCACTGTGCCCAGAAAGGGGAAAAAATATCCCCATCCTCTGCTTCCTGCTCTGCAACGTTGCAGGGGTTTTGCATCTGTCCCTATAGTGTTGGCAGGGGGTGGAGGATCACATCTGTTTTCCCCAAAACTTCATGATGACATCTATGAGAATTCCATGGGGTAACAAGAGCTCTGCTGGCTTCGTGCGGTGCCTTTGCTTTTTGCCAAAACAGGAGGCTGATTGACAAGGTCGGTTCAATAAGCAAATTGCTCATTTCCATCCCACAGCCTCTGCCGACACCTGCACTGCAGCAGCAAAGCTCCCAGCACAATTTATGGCCAACACTGGGAACTCAGCCCCTCACTCTGATTCCATGGTTGGCATCGCTGCCCACAGCAGGGAGTTGGAACCCAACGATCTTTAAGGCCCATTCCAACCCAAGCCATTCTAGGACTCTGATTTCTCCCCTATGTTGTTTGTCCTGTTGTGCTCTGGGATGTGCCCAAGGTTGGCTGGGATGTTCCCAGCAGAGCCTTACCAGGGACTGAGGAACATCCCTGGGTTTTCCCAGCAAAAGGCACAGAGATGCTGGGAGGAAAACTTCCCCCACTGGAGCTTTCTAACAGCAGAGAGACCACAGTGTGGATGCAGAGGAGCCCGGAGATGGAGGAGCGCAGGAGCCCTTCCCTTTGCCTATAAATAATAGATTTGGAAGCTCTACTTTGCATTACTTCCAGCAACTACTATTGCTTGGCCCTAATGCTTGGCTGTGCGTTTTTAGCACACGGCAAAGAACAAAATCAGCTGGCCGTGGCTTTCCCTGCCCCAGATCTCTGCAAGAAGCAAGAGGCTGTGGCAGTCCAAGCCGTGATCTGGATGACATTAATGAAATGGAAATTTTCCACCCTAAGGTACCCAGACCCAGGGCCATCCAAAGCAACGTGACCCCTGTTCACCGCGCACGCAGACACCACAGACAGAGCAGAAACCATTGGCATGACCCTGCCAGATCCTTTAAACCAAGCCAAAACCCAACCTTGGAGCATCCCCAGCACCATTCGGTCCCACGCTCCTGGTGCACCCCAGCACTGCCAGGAACAGCAGCAGGGTTTTAATTCCTGGCCTTGAGGAAGAGCTGTGTGATGCTCCACTACTTCTGTATGCTGCAGCCCATGCGTTTGGCTGTGCCTAAATGAAAAGGGATGGAACCACTTCCCAGCATTGCTCTGCATGGCACCCGTAAGGCAGCAGAGCACCCAGCATGGGCAGCCCCACAGGGAGACCCATAGCATGAGCCCACCCCTCCCCACATCACTTCAGCCATGGGGGTGGCACGAGGGACCTGGAGTCACCACCATCAATCTGCCAGCTGCAGAGAGGGTCCCCACGGTATGGGTGACCCAAAGCCCAACAGATATCTGCCATAGAAAACAAAAAATTCAGTATTTTAAAGACTGTTAATGCAATAATCAGGCTCTTACGGTGAGCTCAACATTTCTCACTTCACGGTGCCTGCAGAGATGTTTCCACCAGCAAAGACACTGACACAGGCAACCTATTTCTCCAGCCTTCTCAGCTCTGCAATGCAGCTTTCTTAAATATTGAATAAGTCTGCCGCTCTACACCACCTGCCAGTGCCAATGATGAGGTAATTTTTGCATTGACAAAGCCCTAATGAGATTAATCTGGTTTGAAAGAGGAGGATTTCAGGGCTGTCCGCTCACCCGGTGAAAGGTGCAGCTCCAGGTTCCCCACCAGCAGCCAGACCCCGAGCGAAAAGCCAACGCGGTGCCAAGGCTGAGCGCTCCCAGGGCGGCAGTGCCAAGCAGGGCTGAGCTCGAGTGGAGCCAGGCACTGTCCTTCAGGGCTCTTGTGATTCACACCCAGCTGGGAAAATGAGTGGTTGGTGGCCCAATGGGCTCCGCAGTGCCGTGCCCATGGGACCATGGGTGGGAATTTAGGCAACGGTGACCCGCTGACCATCGGCTGAGCAATGAGAAGAGCAGATGCGGGTGCTTTGCTGCAGAACCTGGAGCACTTCAGTTTTTCAGCACACACGCGTGCATCCCCAAAACACCTTCACTGCTGAATTGCTCCCTGCTAGCAGCTGCTTCCATGGGATCCTACAGTCTCTGTACCCCAGCAGAGCCGAGTGCACCATGGGGGACCCAGAGCACAAATATGGTGCAAGCACTGAGTTCACCACGCCACTCCAAATACTGATTTAGGTTGGACAGGACCTTGAAGCCCATCCAGTTTCAAACTGTGCTATGGGCTGGTTGCCACCCATCAGCTCAGGCTGCCCAGAACCCCATCCATGGCCTTGAGCACTTCCAGGGATGGGGCAAACTCCAAACTTCACCTACAGGGCAATGAGCACTCGTATTCTGGCTCATCCCAGGCACAAATCATTGCAGAAGGTTTGCATAAATCCAAGCAAGCTGCTTCATGGCTCACACTTTAGGAAACTGCCTATGTTAGGGACTTTCCTTCAATAGAAAGAAAAATGAGATGCAGATCTCAGCAGGCAGCATTGTGTGGAAGTGGTAACCTGACTTGGCAGCACTGGGCACCAGTAACAGGCAGAAAGGGTGGATAGATGGGATGGATGTGATGATGGATGGAAAGAGAGATGGGTGAATGGGTGGATGGGGGGATGGGAGGATGAAAACAGGTCCAGAAGGAGCAGAACTCCCTGTGTGCATGCATCTTGCACCGTGCATGGGCAGATACTGCTCAGTCAGGGGTTCCTGCACCAGCTCCTGGAGTGGCACAGCTTGCACCCATCTGCTCCCAACGGCACTGAGCATGCAGAGCTGCTCCCTCAGATACCTGCACCACGAACACTTGAAAATGCTAGAAATGCAGCTCTGATGTGAGACAACACAAGGCAGAGAGGTGGGATCCAGTGCAAAGTCCTCTGGTCGCATTGCAGCACAAGCAGCGGTCCAGGAGCCCTGGAAATTCAGCTTTGGAGAAAGAGCCAGAAGCAGCAAGCCCTGACCCTGGGGCCATGCCATCCTCTGACCCCTGCTAGGCATGGCAGGGAAAAGGGAAGCTCATCCTGCAGCTTGGCACCATTTGGTTAATTAAGGCTAAACGTGGCCAGCAGGTGAATGAATGGCAGCGGTGCCTGCAGTCTGCATGTGCAGCAATGCTCAGATGATGGGTACACACTGAATGCAAAGCACCGTGTGTCCTGGCCACCAAGCGCGTGGCACACACCGAGCCCACCCTCCCAGCCCCATGGCATCCCTCCAGCCCCAGTTCCCAGCTTCCTGCTGTTCTCCAGGCAGAGATCCATCCCAGCAGTATGCAGTCAATTCAGGTTAATCAGAGAATCAGAGAATAGAATGGCTTATATTGAAGGAGACCTTAAAGATCGCCCTTTTCCAACCCTGTGCCACAGGCTGGCTGCCTCCCACCAGATTAGGCTGCCCAGGGCCCATCCAGCAGGGCCTCGGGCACCTCCAGAGATGGGGTTAGGCAGCAGAATGACATCTGTTCACATTACTCCCCTGTGAACCCAAAGCCATCGTGGAGCTGTCATCAGGATTACTTCCCCTGGTTAATGGCAAGGAAGCACATCAAGGGGAAAACATCTTTTTGGTTCTGTGCAATTATCCTAAGCTCCCACCCAGGCAGCACCCAACATTTTGATCGGAACAGATCCCAGCACAGGGATCCATGCATTGGTGGAGGCAACCAAAGAAGTTCAGCAAAAGCTCCAAGAACTGCCTGCAAATGCAGCAATGCAAAGAGTGCTCAGAGGTGGCACGTCCAGCTTGCTGCTGGGAAGTCAGGAACAGACCCAAAACTGCCCTGCAGGGGCTGAGCACAGGGTCTGCACTGCAATTCCTAACAGGAGGAAGGACTGGGGTGGATGCACATCCCATCATGGGGTGCTCAGGGCTGCAATGCCATGCAAGCAAGTTGCAGGCCCCACACCTCATTAATATCACTGTGCCCTCATCCCATCCAGCAGAGCCCAAACGCACCCAGCGAGCCGGAGGGGAGTGGTGCAGTTCCAACACGTGGGTACCAATTAAAACAGCTTCCAGCACGGCAACCCCCACAGCTCACCAAGGGTACCGGCCCCTGCCGCACCCCACCCAGCTTAACTGGAATGAGCAATTAACCAGCTGTTTGTGCTCCGAGCGGTTCATCAGCTGCCACCACTAATTGGCAGCCACTGCGGTGACACTGCCTCCGGTCTGCGGCAGGAGGACGGTGCCACCACCGCCACGAGCGGCGTCCCCTCCTCTCGGATCCCACAGTACCCCAATACTCGGGCACCAAACGCTGGATGCACCCCACAGATCACCCAGCGCTCTGCTTTCCTTCACGGTGCAAAAGAGGAGGAGGAGGAAGGGCTGAAGGAGGCTTTGCAAAGCAGGGATGCGTGGATGCTCGTTCCCAATGGGGCTGGAGGGAGCTTTGCTAGAATCCCTCCCCGCAGCCCCGCCGCTTCCCAAGGGAAGGCTGAGCACCGATCTCCCCTACACTCAAAGAGCAGCTCGCTAAATCCCCGCCAGATGAACAATGCATCATCAAATAAACCCCGGTATCACGACATTAACAATATTTATTTTCAGGCTAAGCTGCAGCCCGGGCTTTTGATACCAGTAATTAAAGCAAATGGTTCATCTGCTATCAGCTTTGCATCCCAGCAGGCAGCTCCCTGCCTTCCGATCCCCTTCGTTCATCCTTTCCCATCCGTTTCCCCCGGAGGGGATCGCCCCGACCCCCCACGCTGTGTCACATCCCTGGTGCGATGTGGCACGGATCGAGCCCGGAGCAGAGCTCACCCCGTGCCCACTCGGAGCGGTAAAATGAAGAAGCGTTCCTCGCTCGCAGACTGCCTCTTTTAACCCCGTCGGCAGCACTTCTGCCCGTCCTGGAACATGATGCTCGGGGACAGCCGGGTCCTCCGACCCTGCAGCTGCCTCAGACCCTCAACCCCGAGCAGGGCAATGCAGACCCCGGCTCTCAGCCCCTTACCTGGCCCGTCCCGGCTCGGCGCAGAGCGGCTCCCTGGCAGCACTGCGGAGCAGCGCGGAGGCGGCGCGGGGAGGGGACGCGGCCGGGGCGGCCCCGCGACGCTGCCCGCCCCGGGGCAGAGCCAGCGGCAGCCCCCTCCCAGCCTTCCCTTCTCCCACCCCCTTCCCCACCTCCTGTCCCCATCGCGTCCCCATCTACCCCATTATTCCCTTCTTCCATCCCCATCTCTCACGTTATTCCTGTTTTCCATCCCCATTTTCATCTCTCACTGCACCCCTCTCCCATCCCATCCCTGGGGGGTGTGCCGGCATCTTTCCACCCCACAGGCCACACTCAGCCCCAAGCTGCCCCATCAAAACCTCCCCCACCCACACACAGGGGCTTCCCCTGCACACCACTTCCATCGTCTCCAACCCAGCTGCATCCCATCAGGTCTCAGCTCCGTGCATTGAGGTTTAAGCAGCACAACCCGGGAGCATTCTCCTGGACCAACTTGAACCTCATGCATGAATTCACACCTCCTGCAAAGCCCAGACCGCAGGACCCAGCTGCAAATCTTTCAAGAAAATTCTGGGGATTTTCCACCAAAATAATAATAATAATAATAATAATAATAATAAAAGGAACCCTGGGAGACAGAGAACAGGAGCACACTCCTGCCTTCATCATGGGAAGGGTTCCTCCACTCAGGGTTGGGTTTTGAATGGCATTCTCACTGATGCTTGACGGACATCTCCTTCTGCTCCCACACACCCATGGATTTTTATTTGTGGTGCTTATGCAAAGCAGCGCGAGAGACGAGCACAGTGCTGTAAAGCTGATGTGCCCTGACACCTCCTCGGGGAGTCAGAAAAGAAAAAGCATCTGCAGAAATGTGAAAAGCAGCTCTAAAACGTGCTCTCCAGCAAGGCAGAGAGGAACACCTGCAATTATCTGTTCTGAGAGCCTGGCACTTCCATTCCTCGCGCAGCCGAGACGGCCCCTGCTCTAAAAATAAAGGAGCCGCCTTGGATTTTGTTGAATTATAAATACATTTTGGCAGTCTGGTGTCTCATGCAGCAGATCAAAGCCAGGCAGTGGTAGGGGTTTATTTCCTCTCAGCTTTGTTTTCGTAGCTGTGGGACCTCTAATTGTCACGGGTTCATTATATCCCACAGTGAGCGCGTGGCACATGCCGTGGGGCTGGCTAAGCCATCACTGCATGGAGGGAGGCTGTCTCCATCCCATGGAGTCTTATGGCACCACTGTGTGTCTTATGGCATGATCAGGAGTCCTTTGGCACCACTGGGTGCCCCATGGCATCACTGGGAGTTCTATGGCACCATTGGGCATCCTATGGCATGATCTGGAGTCCTATGGCACCACTGGGTGCCCATGGCACCCCTGGGAATCCCGTAGCACCACTGAATGATGGAGGTTGGAAAAGATCACTAAGTCCACGTCCATCACCATGTCCATAAACCATAAATCAGACCCCAGTTTGGGATACCCAGGAAATGAATGGGTGTGCAAAAGCCAAAAGTCCACTCTTGCAGCAGTGAGAGGAGGAGTGGAGGCTTTGCAAGCATTTTCCACCCCAGCACCATGGCACAGTGACACCCATGAAGATTCCAAATCCAACAGGCAGCTCTGGTACACTCCCTGGCTGCACTGCACAGCCCCAGGCTCAGATGGCCCCACATAGTTGCAACCACTCCATTACAATCTTTTTAATAAGAGATCTGCTAGTTTTACACTCATTTTTCATTCCAGATAACGTTCTGTCCTATATAACAGCACTATTATCCTTGGTGAGGTGAGGGAAAGAATACATTTCCTAAAAGACGGGCGAGATTAATTTTTTTCAGTCAGTACCATAAAAGATTTAATCTCCAGCTCCTCTTTTGTTAATGGGATTAGTATAACTTATTTACTGATTTAATTAATTGGCATATCTTCCGCTCGGCTGGGTGCAGCAGCTCAGAAACCGACTGCTATGGGAATAACTGCGCTTCGTTCTCTTTCAGGGGCTGCAGAGCGCACACGGCTGTGAGCTTTATAACATTGACATCATTTCTGATGGGGCTCGTTGAGCAGAGGAAGAAAAGGAGCTCCATCTCCCTTCTAATCCATGAACTGGTGGCGTTTCCTACAGCAGTGCCAAGATGTTTCCGATACGATGCATTGCCGCGATACGCCGCCACGGAGATGCATCCCAGCCAACGCGGGGCTGTTGTGTGTTAGTGTGCATCTCTGCCATCTCCCATCCCCTCCGTAGTGCCCAGGACCCCTCGATGCCTCCTGCACTGCTTTATATAGGTCACCCCATGCTCAGCAGCAACGCTGGCAGCGGGGGAGGTTGGACTTCACACTCTTGCTCTGCGAGCTGCTTTTCTAGGTCACCAACCCACAGCGGTGCATTAAAATAGAGCCTCTCCTTTGCCTGTTCCCCGCGGCCGTGGGTTGTGATGCTCTGGCTGCTGCAGCCGCCAGCCAAGGGAGAAGGGGTGCTGGGTGATGGGCTGCCAACCGGATCCACCCCGACCCCAGCGATGCCTGCTGTGGGCTGGGCAGGGTGATGCTGCCCAAAAATGATGGGATCCATGGGCACACCAAGGGGACCTCTGTCCCAAAGCTGGTCCCATCCTAGGGGTTTCACCCTCCTGAGTTTCTCTCTTATTTCTCTTCAGGTCTGGGAGGGGGAGGCTCCTAAGCCTTTTTCTGCCTTTTTAAAGTTGTCTTCTCCTCTTTTTATGCTGTATTGCTCAGCCCTTTGCTTCCTGCGCCAAGCCAGGCAGAAGGTGCCTTACTTCCAGAGGGCTGAAACAACCATGGTTAAAAGCCACAAGGGGCCCTATGGGGGTGTTCCCCTGATGGCACCGTAGCGGTGTCTGGAAGGAATGACAAGCAGGTGCTTGGACGGCTGAAGCTGACACAGGGATTAACATGTTGCTAAAAATGAGTGCTTTAAAAAAAAATAATCTAAAATCTCAGCACATAGAGCGAGCAACTGCCAGCTCCCCATCCCCATTGGGGACCAACGCACCTCCACCAAGCAGCAGTCCCACTGTGGCTGAGCATCGTGCCCGTGCAACCCTAGGACTCAGCACCAAGGGCTGGGGGAGAGCAGCTGCATGGGAATCTCTCCCTGTGCCATATTTGCTCGTGCTCCATGGCCATGGATGGACGTGGCCACCTCTTCTCTCCTCTTTTCCGTGGTCACAGGAGGAGCTCAGGCAGCAAAGTTCCAAGCCTGAGCCCAGTGCCAGCCCCTCCTCCGGGAATGAAAAAGACCTTACAACAACACTGGATGGGGGCTGGGGTTTCCCTTTGAGGATCCCCAGGTGCTGGGACAGCTCCGAGTTTTTCTTCCCCATGCTCTAAGAGCAATGCCCAAGAGCCCACTGCAGCCTGCTCTTTTCCAAGGCTGTAAATCCCGCCACTGAGCTTTTCTGCCTTTTTTTTTTTTCTTTTTGGCTGCTTGGCAGCAGTTCAGGGCATATTTGTGTTTTGGCTGCCAGCAATGCAGCATTTACAAACCTGCCCTGGATTTATCTGCTGCAGAGTCGGCCACTAAATTAACAACACAGAAGTTGGGGATGTGGTGGAAACAGCAGCTGTAGAGGAGCACCGGCCCCCTCCCACCCACCATCACACTCCCCCACCTCAATGCAATCCTTGCAGCACCTCAGCTTCATTTTTTCCTCCAAATTCACACTTTGCCTTTCTCTCCTTCCAGCTGCAGCTGGCATGTGCTTGCATCACTGCTCAAAGAGCTTTAATTACCTTTGAAACCCTCGATGAACCCTTGCTTCAACAAGGTGGCAGAGCAAACATGCAGAGCTGTGGATTTTTTTGGGGGGGGAGGAGGGAGGGGCAGGCCAGGAAAAGATGCTCTGTGGATCAAAAGGGTTGGGCGTCCTATTGCTAAGCCCACAGTTGCAGATGCCTCAAACCACAGTGAATCACAGGAGAACGCACTGGGCCCATTTTCCCCACAACCCAACCCAATCCCAACATATTGCGAGGCGTTGGAAGGGGCTGCCCAAGGAAGCAGTGGGGTCACCATCCCTTGAGATGTTCAAGAAATGAGGAGATGAGGGACTCGGCAACATGGGGTGATGAGTTGGGGATGGAGATCCTAGAGGTCTTTTTCAACCTTAATGATTCTGTGATTCTATAGTACTATGGCCACCCAACTCATGTGCCAAGGAATGGATAACCATGATGAGATGTGCCACCAACCTGACAACACTGAGCAGCAGATCTCAATCAACAGAAGAGATTTTTCCATGCTCCTTGGTGTTGCATCATGAAGTCAAACTTCAGACCTGAGACCAAATTGGGCACCCAGGAGAAGAACTGCACACTGGGAGGACATCTGCCCAGGTGACAGCTGGGTATGGCATGCCATCAAGTAGTAAGAGAAGGGAAAGTAAAAGCATGCTGGCCCCAGGGCAGGAAGGACAAAGCAAGGAGCCCAGCAGGGATGGGTTTGCACCACCAGCCTCAACCCAAAGCCACTCTTTACATTCCCACAATTACTTCTCAGGTGCATCACTGGTACACTGCCTCATTAGGTTTTAATGCACAGCTCCAAGAGCATATTTAAAATTCATTGAAGCTTCCCCACACAGAAGGATTTAAAACAAGAATAAAGCCTGTTGGTGGAATTGTACAAGAGCAGGAGACAGAAGGACAGCACGTTTCCATCTGCTCCGCAGTGCAGGGGAGCAGGGCTGTGTCACTCAGGATGTGGTGACACAGCAATCCCTCCAGGGCTCTGGCTGGCACCAGGAGCCATCCTAAGGAGCGGGGGGACCCCAGGCTGCCCCACCACTGCAGGTTCCAAAATAGGGCCAGGGGCAGCAGCTGGTGTTGCCCTGGGTTAGAGGCAGGGATGCAGGGAAGGTTCTCCGAGCTTCCAAAGGGTGCTGCCAGAGCAGGACAGCTCATCCCCAGCATCATGGCAGGGAAAGGAAAGCAGTGGAAGACTATGCTTTTGGGTTTAAAAGGAACTTTTTGGAAATAAATCCCAGTGCAGCAAATCATGGTGCTGTTTTCTCCCTGCGCTATTGCTTTTATCATTCATCCATTTGGATGCTTTATTGCAACCAAACGCTCCTGGCCCACTCTGCTCTGCATTGGCTTTATTGCCCAATGAGATCACTGGGGAATAGCAGGTGCACCCAAAGGGCTGTCCTGGGTTTGGTTAGGGCATGCAATGGGAGGAGAGATGCTGGGAATTTTCCTCTCTTTTCTTTCCTTTCCCCCTGTGAGTCCAAAAACATGATCCAGGATAAACTGTTAAATAGTCCAAAAGCTAAAAAAGATGGGATAGTGCATCCAAAGGGAGTGAACGTGGGCAGTCTGGGCCTGGCGCAGTGGGGATGTTGCAGTGCCTTCCCCACAGCTCGGCTCCATATCCCAAGGCAGCAGCAGAAGGCGATGCTCCAACTTCCCAGCCCTGCTCTCACAGCTGAGCCATTGGGTGCACATTTCCTGCAGGAAAAGGCATTTCCCAGCCCTTATCCTCTCATCTCTCTGCCCCAGGCTGCAGAAGGGAACAAACCCAACGCAGTCGTTCGGAGCACATCACTTTGAAAGCACTCACAACTCTTGCAGCGCAGTTTAAGAAACGTAACACATCCCCTCAAAGGAGATGGGTTTTTCCCCCTCCATAAAACGATCCACTATCCGCTTCCCAAATGCACCACAGGAGCATAATCCAAAGGCATAAAAAAGCTTGCCAGAGGCAGATTCTGTAGGATGCCTTTGTCAACAAGTCCCCTGCTGTGCCTGCATGCACTCACACAGCGCTCCGCATCCCGACCCCCTGCACCATGCTGGGGCTGTACGTGCCTCCCTGAAGCATCTGCACAGAAGTCCATGGCATAAATTCTGATTTCCACGCTATATTCTCTTCTTCATTCTGCCTGCATTTTCCCTAAACCCCCGGATTCAGCCCCTGCCTACAGATCTCCTTTTTTCTTTAGCCCTTTTCCTTCTGCTTCCCTTATTTTCCTTCCTCTTTCTCTTTTCCCCTTCCTTTTTTTCTTTTCCTTCCTCTTCCCTTTCAATTCAGAAACAGGGACT
Source organism: Centrocercus urophasianus (assembly GCF_019232065.1). Classification (NCBI taxonomy): domain Eukaryota; kingdom Metazoa; phylum Chordata; class Aves; order Galliformes; family Phasianidae; genus Centrocercus; species Centrocercus urophasianus. The sequence continues at coordinate 6,117,419 of NW_024884867.1, forward strand.
TGGGTTTCTCCCTGCAGCCAGGTACAGACAGAGGGGACCATAAAGCAGATTTAAACCCGGGGAAGAAAAAATTAAAAGAAAGGAACCAGGAGCAGCAACTCCTGAGTTGAAGGGACCCCCAAAAACCATCTGTTCCCACTGCCCACAGTGCACAGGGACACCCACAGCTCCACCAGTGCTCACAGCCCCATCCCCTGACCTTGGATGTCTGCAGGGATGGGGCACCACCACCTGTGTGACAAATGATTTTCCAGTGTTGAAACAACCCCATGTCATCTTCCAACCTGTTGGTCTGACATTGAAGCCAGGCAAAGCAACAGCATAGCTGAAACAGGCCCCACTTAATGTAGAGGTGAAATTTAATTAGTGCCAATCATCACAGGTTTATGAAAAGCAGATTTCAGTAAACCAACCTGATCCTTTTATGAGACTCCAAAATTAGTTTACCAACACAACCGGGTGTTGCATGCAGCTGCAGATGACATTTTGATGAAGAAGCTGGAACAATATAAAAATCAGCACCGACCCTGATAGGTTTCTAAACAGCTGCTTAACAGCTGCCCAAATGTCAGAGAGGGAAGCAGAGCCCACCAACGGGATGCTGTGCAGCCATTAATTAGCAGGGGGTTGGTGTGGAGTGCAGGAGCACCCCTAAGAGCCTCAGCAGGCACCCTGTGAGCACTGGGGTGCATTCACCTGCCCTGGGAATGGTTCATAGAATCACAGAATGGCTGAGGTTGGAGGGGACCTTAAAGATCCCCCAATTCCATCCCCCTGCTGTGGGCTGGCTGCCCCCCAGCTCAGGCTGCCCAGGGCCCATCCATGGCCTTGGGCACCCACAGCTCTGGACAGCAATGCCAGGGCCTCAGCAGCGTGTGAGTAAAGAATTTCTTCCTAATAGTTAAATAAGAAGCCAATTCCTCAAAGCCACGTTCGATACTTTTTTCCTCTTGCTGATCTGCTCCAGTTGGGGCCGTGATTTATTGCAGGGTAATATCAGGACTCAGATAAAAAGATCCCTTCTGGCCTCAAAATCCATCAATATGGAGGGTTGGGGAAAGAGGAGATGTCTAGTGGAAGTAATTTAGGGGTTCTCTCTCTCATTGTACCTGGAGGCATGCACACACTGCTGTGTTCCAGTGGGGTTCCAGCCTCTGCAATGCATGTGCTCAGTGACAGTTATTTTCCATGCTGTATTTCTGCCTGAGTTTTTATTCCCCTCCAGGGAAATCAGTAGCAAACTCTGCAACAGGCAACCAGAAATTAGCACACTCAGAAGAGGAAAGCACTGGAAATTCATCTGCTCACTGAAAGCCAGATGAACACAGCAAAGGGCTGCAGGCACATCACCACCTCTGGAGACGCAACAACTGAAGACCTATGGGGCCAGTGCAGCCTACAGCAGTTGGAGTTGATCTTAGTGGTCTTTTCCAACCTTTATGATTCTAAGAAAACCAACAGGAACAAAGCACGGCCAGGGCATATGTATGCTGCTCACCCACCAGCAGCCCCAGGCTCTGATGGCTGTCCTCAGGGCTGTGGCCATCCTGTCCTCCCACGCTTCTCCTGTCATCCTCCTCTAGGCAGAGGCAGCAGGAAAGAACACGAAGGACACGTTCACTGTTTTAGTCACTGGCCAGATGCTCACAGACACCCCAGCTCCCAGCATGAAGGCAAAGCCCTACAGCAGCAGCTCTGAGCCTTGGGGGCATATGAGAGGTTCATCAACCCAACCACAAACTGTCACCAGCAGTGCAAACCTCCCACTTTTCCTCCACACACAAAGCTTTCTCCACTCACTGCATTAAGCTGTGCCATTAACTACACGTATGCCAATTCAATTTGAATTATAGTCATGAAGACTGGAAAAGACCTCTAAGGTCACCAAGGCCAACCCCAAGCCATCACCACCACCATGCCCAACAACCAGGTCCCCTGAAACACTGCTTTAGCTCAGTTGGAGGGAGGGAGGCAAATATCCTGTAAAATAAAATAAAGATAGAAAGGTAAGCAGAGATGGGGACGATGGAAGGCAGCTTGGTGTGCCAGCCCTGACACAGACATCTGCAGTCAGCTCAGCGCGCACCTCTCTGCTCTGACTAGAAAATAATAATAATCATAGGATCATTGCGAAGTCAATAACTCTGAGACAGTCAAGAATTACTTCCACTCGCTTCATAATCACTTATCCTGCCGAAAGCAAGCTGAGGGTGTTCTCTAAGTTGAGAGAAAGCATTCTGTCCTCAGCTTGCCTTGGAACACACAGGGCCAGCAGCCCTTCTGTGCCTCACGTCTCCACTTCTCCTGCAATTTAAAATAGAAAATGAATAAAACGCCAATTAAAAAATAAAGCAAGCTGTGGTGTGGCTTGGGCTAAGCTGGGATTTTCAAAGGATGGTTCCTCAGGCTGGTGGAAATCAAGAGCAAAGCCTCTAAAGCTCTGCAGCAGTCTCTGCTCAGCGCCTTTGAAATCCCAGCCTTTTGTCTGGGGTTTTGCTGCGAGCACAAGGACCACAGACAGAGGCTTTTACACTACAGCTCCAGGCTTGTCAATCACCTCCGCCCACCCCCCAGGGTACAGCTCACAGCTTATGCTCTGCAGGAAACATACCTTAAATATCAAACACTTATTGTTAGCAAAAAGATTGCTGCAGGTAGACCTGTGGGCTAAAGATCTCACAGCTGGAAGGAGGGCAGCTTTAAAGGGTGGGAAAGAGTGTATTCCTAAAAAAATTGGGGAATATCGACTTGGAATATTAAGGAAATCTTGGAATATCTGTTGGTTGAGCACAGCCTGGGCCCTGGTTTTTTTTGTCCCTCTTGCCTTTTTGGAATGGTACGAAGATTCCCAGCACAGGAGCTGCCCCACTGCACTTTGCCTGCCAACCCCAGATGCTGCTTGTGCAATCAATGAAAAAGCAACCAGGATCCCAGCAGAACATAAAAAGCAAGCCTGCTGAAAGCTTGGGTTTTTACAGATCCCCTTATGGCTGGAGCCATAGGGCAGAAGGAAAGCAGAGCGAAAGCAACACGCTGACCTTTACAGATCTGCTTCCATCCCATCTCCCAATCTTAGACCCGGCCAGTAGCCAGAGCAAAGCATCCATCATCGTTTACCACCAGGCTGCAGGAGGGGATGGGGAAATGGAAGGGAGCTGTAATTACACTGCCAGGCTTGGCACTCCTTGTCCCATCTCCTCCTCCCATTTGTCACTGCAGAAATAACACGGAAGCAAAGCTGTAACGATCCAACTTCTGCCTAAAGACACGCAGCATGGCAGCAGCTTTAATGTTGCAAGCATAAAGGCAAGTCAGCATGGCCTCTGCTTTGCTGTGCTTCCTAAGGACAATCCAAATAAACACACAGAGGGGACAGATTTCACCGAGTCCCCTTGCTCTCTGCAGGACTAAGGTCATGCCCAGCCATCCAGAGGTGAGCTGCAACCTCCAGGGGGATGCATCTGCCCCTCAGTTCCATGTAGTTGGGATGCCATCCATAGGAGCCCTCTCTCTGCAGCCCCCTGGGTGAGGAGATGCTCACAGCACACAGACCCTCTGTGAAATATCAGGACGAGTTACCCTGAAGGATTATCCAACTCAAGTCATTCTATGATTCTAGGATTAAAAACCACATCCCATAGCATAGCCCCCTCCCAGAAAAGCCCCCCCAGCATCCTCACTGCAGGCGGCTGGAGAGCTCAGTGCTGAAAGCCTGCTCTGCCGAATGGGGGAGGTTAATTACTGCGATCAGAAATACCCAGAGGGAAAAAATGCTACGCCAGATATTACCAATTAACCCAGAAATCTAAACATCACAATCTCTGCAATTAATAGGATGCTACACTCGCACTAATTAGCAGGCTGCGTGAGAGGCGGATGTGCCAGGAGGGAGGGAGCTGTGGGGGGGGCCCTGGGGACACAGCCAATCCCAGCCCCTCATCCCATCCCTGCACCTTTGGGGCTGAACCACGGCCATGGGAAGGGTCTCACACAAACAAGGAGGGCCCTGGGGTGCACTCTGCACAGAGGCCAGTGCTGCTGTCCCATTTCTTGGGAGAACACCCACTGTCACCTTGTGCAAGGAGTGCTGAGAGGACAGCAATATGAAGGCTGGGCAAAACAGAAACCTACCCCTTATCCTTCCAATGGAGCTCCTGGGAATGCCCCACCCCAGAGGTGTTTAAAGCCAGGTCGGATTGGGCCCTGGGCAGCCTGACCTTGTGCCTGATGCGGTGGTTGGCAGCCCTGCCCACAGCAGGAGGGTTGGAAATGGATCATCTTTGAGGTCTTCTCCAACCCAAGCCATTCTATGATGATCTGTTGCCTCCAAAAGTGATGTTGTAACAAAGGTCTGTGCAGCCCTTCCCATCACCCATCCCCAGGCAATGCAGCCTGTGGGGCAATGGCAGAACTGGGGATCCTACCTTCCCACCAGCACTTCTATAACGGGGTTTTTTTGTGACGACTTTCCTGAAAAGAGGAGAAAGGGCTTGCTCAGCACTGAGCCAACCCTCTCACTAACAGCAGCTTTGTTCCTTAAGTAACCTGTTGGTCCTTACTGCGAGCCCACAAATTTAACTATCGAGAGCAAGACGACGCAATATAATGGATGTGATGTCAAGAAAAATTAAATCAAGTGTCAGGATAAAATTCCAGGGGGGAACATACTTTTATGATTCATAATGCCAACCAATTATCTCCCTGACAGGCCGAATGGCTGTATTTTATCACGCCCAGCAGCCTGGAAAGGGAGCTGTGCAAATTGGCGAATAAAAAGATCCTTTAACAAACTCGGACGCTGTAATGATTGCCCACATGCACTTCATTTTTCAGCACTAAATGACAAAAAAAAAAAGAAACCCCAGCACGTGCCAGCATTGAGACATTCCCAAAAAAGCATCTCTGCCAGGGTGGGTGCATTATCTCATGCCCCAGAGCCCAGGCAGCATGCAGGCTCTCGTCCCAAAGTGCTGTGCATCTTTTCCTTCCCAAGCTGCCATGCTTCAGCGCCGCTCACTTTGGGCATTGGGACGTGAAAGGGTTGCATTTCCAACAGAACTCTGAAATAATTTAATATCTCAACTAGGTACAAAACATTGCCCTTGGTGGTGACTGCCCCCCAAATTACAGCAGGTGCTGTGGTTCATTGGCAGAGCCACAGCAGCGGAGGAAGCAGAGCTAATGTAGCTGAATGTTTCTGTTTATGCATGAGGTTTAGTGCTGTCGTCTCACCAGGCATCAGCAAAAAGCACCCAGGTCAGGCTGCAATGTAAGACATCTCCAAGTACTTAGGTTTGCCATGTATAATACAGCACGCAGGGCTAACAGGACTCAAAGGCAATGAGAAATTCCAGCTATTATACCAAACCAGCCGCTAGCACTCAGCAATCTCACCAGTTCTGTGCACAAAATATCAATTATTTTCACTAAAAATGAGCAAAGTGCCCTTAGTACCTCCTGCACAAGGAACCAGTGTCACACAAAACTTCTCCAACTAGACAGGTCTGACGTCTGCATCCTGAAGAGTAAAGAAGGAAAAACCAAGCCACCACCAGCCACACCAGAGAATCATTAGTGTTGGAAAGGAGCTCTCAGATCATCCACTCCAACTCCAACACATCACCACGTTCACTCACAGAACCATAGAGTCATTAAGGTTACCCAAAAAAGAGGTTTCCAGTGCTTTCCATCCCCGCTAATAATATAATGAAAGGTAATTCCTGACTGGCACAGGACCATTTCAGAGAGGTGTTCAATGAGCTCTTATCCTATTGGGACAGGGGGTGCAGCAGCAAAGTGCTGAGAAGGGGCTGCAAAGCAGTGCCCACCCACTGCAGGGCAGCTGTCACCCATCAGGATGCTTTAAGGAGGCAGCTTTGGGCAGGAGGGCTCACGGTGTCCCATCTCTCACAGCATCTGAATGGCCCAGAATAACTCCTCTTCTTTTCTGATGCACCACAGGGCTGCCAGCTGAAAGCACCCGTGGATGCACGTGTGTGTATACATACACAATTCCCACCACTCCAGAGGCAGTGGCACACTCATTATGTTTTAAATAAAGCACTTTTAAATCGCTCAGAATTTAGCAACAATCTCCATGGATACCAATCACCGAAATCCCTGTGTTACCATGGCAACACCTTCCCCATCTCGCCTATTTATCCCGGAGCTGACACACCATTTATCTGAGTGATAGGAAAAGAAGCTGAAAGCAACCCTTCCCCTAAGCATGCAGCTATAAAAACCCCTCAGTGAGGAAATAATTACTAATAGTGATGAAGCAGCCCCAGTCCGGAGCTCTGCGAGCAGCTCAGTGCCCACTCACCACAGCAATTGCAGAGGAGGAGGCAAATAAACCACACAGTTTCCAGCAGTGAGGCCGAGTGATGGAAAGCACAGATACATGCAGCTCTGCAGCCGTGGGGCTTTCAGGAGCAATGCTGGCCATGCAGCCAGGTGAACTGTACATAAACGTCCCATGCCAGGCCCTTATGGTGCCCGCTGGGGTAATATTTGAGAAGCTGGAGATCTCTGCGGTGTTTAATTTCACAATCTACCTGACAAAGCAGTGCTGTCTGTTATTCTCTGCGTCTCCAAGAGTTGAGCACAGTGGGGCTGCAGCCTGCTGGGGAACACATTTAACTCAGCCCCAAGCGCTGTGGAGCTGAGTGTGTTAAGCACAGGGGAAGTGCTGCTGAGCTCCCAGGCAGGAGCTCACACATCAGCACTCAGCCCCTGCAGCACAGAGGGGAGCAAAGCCTTTGCCTGGTGTTTCTGAGGCAATGCCAGGGCACTGAGCATGCTGTGTATCCAAAACACTGAGCAAAGGGGCAAGGAAATGGCAGCAAGCCTTGCAGATGGAAGCCCACCACCAGCGTGTCCATTCAACCAAAAAAAAAAAAAGCTCTAAACACCAGTCTTCCTTTCCTCAACATTCAGTTTTCAGACGTTTCATCCAAAAGACCTTCATGCTTCAAGGGCAGGAGGCAGCCACAGGGAATGGGATCCCTTGGGAAAAGGGCACACCGCCACACCTAAGCACCGAGGACACTTGTTTGTAGGCTGATGACAATACACTGGGTTCTCCCTTCTGGTTCTCATCCACAGCCGGCACTATTTGGGAAAGAAGCTTTGAATTTTTTCTTACAGCTCTCATGAAAGCATCGCAGCCTGAGTCCCCCCAGCGACCCATGGCTGAGAAGGGCAATTTGTGCATCAGAATGTACTGCTTTTCCCCTCAGCAACTGCACACTGCAGAAACGCATCACTGCGATGAAAGTCACCCCTCAAAGCCTTCTGATCAATTCAATTGGATTGGGGAGCAGATTGCTGAAATTACTGACATTGCTATGCAGATCTAGGCCTGGGGAATGGAATAAAGTTAATAGAAACTCAGTACCAGCACTGATGCTCTGTATAGTTACAAACTGCTGTGAATCGAAAGGTTAACACAGTAAGGCAGGTCCCTGTGGGAAAGCCCTTAGAGATTGATCTCCAATTTCATACAATACCCAGACAAATCTCTTTATTGCAGACCAACAGCGTCTCAGCATCACACACATGAGATGGCTGAAGGCCGCATGGGGAGCAGAAGGTCAGTGCAGGACATCTGGCACAACAGCACACAGCAATTCAGCAGAGGTGCTCTGGAGGTACTGCATTTTCCCAAGCTCATGAGCCATGAGAAACACAGATTGACTGCAATGTGCAGAAAGGCTGTTAATTACAATACCAACAGTCGCTGCAAGGATTTGTGGTTAACAAGAGGACTCCAGGAGACTGAAGGCAGCAGATCACAGTCGTAGCCAACACACCAACTGCTGCAATGGAGATGGGCGAAGGTGGAAACTCAGGGCTTGCCATTGTTGGGGAAAAGAGGTGCAAAGTGCAGACAAAAAGTCCCAGTTTGCTGTTTGCACAAAAGTCTACAGGAAGAACGTTCCAACTAAAGCAATTTTCTGCTATGTGGAATTAGGACAATTGCTGCCAAAGGGGTCCAGAAGCATATGAAAGCAATGGGAAGATGTGGCCATGTGCAGGGCTGGATCCACAGCAGACTCCCAAGAGACTTCCCATGGAGAAGGCCAGAATGGATATGTGCATCCAAACCAGCCATGCAGGAGAGCCTGACGCTTCTCTCATGGTAGCACAAATCCTCCCTCATTTGCTGCCATTGAACCAAACAGGCTTTTCAACAGCAGCAGAGGCATGGAAGGGCCCTGCCTATGGTGGGGTTTCACCCTCAAGATCTATGTGCAAGCCCTAGACCTGCTCTGCATGCCAAACCGCCTGGAAGGACAGAGCCATTCCCTTTTTGAAAGGGCACTCACCCACTCTACAGCTATGAAATCTTAATCACAGAAGATGAAATGAGATCAAGCAGTTTGAAAAAGCCACTACTTACATGCTATTTCTCTCTGCTGTTTGCTATATGGCACTTCATATCCCTAAAGCTATCATTCATGATCGTAAACACACATGGAACTTTCACAGATCTATAAAATTGAAGATTACAGCCAGAATAAACAACCATAAACTAAGCTCAGACACGGCACTATTAAATAAAAAGGCCAGGAGGAATTGCAGCAATCTTCCAGCCTGATTTCCTGCAGAAGAGAGACTGGAGTGTTCCTCCCCCTCCTCTTTCACACACAATGACACAAATAAGGAAACTGAGAAAAGCACCAGCATAAGAATCCAAGGCTGCTTCCTCCATTAGTAGCAAACATGCACATAGTCAAGAAGGACAGCAAGCTGTCAAGATGATGCACGCTAAAAATACAGCAGCCCCTCCAGTACTTTGAGGCACCCATTGGGAGATCTGGGCTCTTTTCAAATCGAGTGTTTTGATCTGTGAATTGTTATTCCAAGTCTTTCTCCAAGGGGAAAACAGGAAACAAAGCAAGAATCCTTTGAAGGTATCTTTCCTAAGCATTACGAAAGAAAAAGGAAGAAAAAAAAGGAAAGATACACATTTGATCCTCTGGCAACAATTCAGGGCAAAAGCAGATTTCAGACTTGAAGCACAAATGCTGTGCAATGGGCACAGAGGTGATTTCAAGTGAAGGGACTAAAACAAAAAGCTACACAGGGACATGGAAAGAGAACTGCCACCCTGAAAACAGAGCTCTGACTTGCATCGACTCTGTCAGAGATGCACTGGAAAAAAACATTTGCTTTGGAAACAGCCCATAGGTTGATTGAAGGACACCTTCATTTTTCCTCTGTGGCAGAATTTCACGACCCGCTCCGCTCTTCTTGCTACAGGATGAGAAGGGCAGCATGATGAATCGTCCTTTACAACAGAAGGCATGTTTCAGATTCACATAACCAACCACTAGCTGCACTGGAATTTATCCTGAAAAAGTCATCCAACGTTTCAAGGTTTTACAGTGATAAACTTGTCCTTGAACAATAGCCAGCCATCAAGGCTTGAATGAATATCAAGTGCTGAGAGCCACCTGTAAACAACAGCAATGTCAGGACAAGCTTCCAGCTCCATGATAACCTTACAACTGTTTTTGTCAGTCTTTGCTCTACATAATGCACCAGTGGCCAGCACATCTGGGCAACACACACTACCAGTGGGTAACCAGAAAGCACAGCTTGCAGGTACACAAAAACCTGCACACAGGCTAACATCCAGCTCAGGAGGGATGTGAACCTTCAGTACTCCATAACCATCTCCACTGATACTTACCTGCAAGAGGCAAGTGAAAATGCATTGCAGCAGCCTGGAAGGAAGCAGGAGGTGCTACGTTTCACCACATCACTACCACTTCTGGTATTTGTCAAAGTGCCCCCCCTCTGAAAGAGATTATCAAACCATTGCTATATCCAGAGATGGATGCAAACTGTTAGATACATTCATAAAAAAGTCTCACTTGAAGATAATCGCCTTAAAGCCAAGCTGCTCTACATAGCTACTGGCCTCATTTGAGTTCTGTTTGTATTTGATGCTGCAGAGGCCTTGACCACAGGGCTTTTCCTCCTCCTTGGCATTTCAGTAGATTATCTCTTTGCTTTGCCATCGCCTTGAGATTAAGCTTGTTTCACTACAAATTCAGCTGATATTTGCTCTGTGTTCAACCAGCATTGCTCACGCTGCCCCTGTTACGACACAGCATTTATTTCCTAAAAAGTTGCAGGATGGCTTATCTGCCTTCTCACCACTCAGCCCTTGTAAGTAGGATCAAGGGGAGCACTAATGCTCAGTGGAAATTTCACTGAATCAAAACCCCTCGTATCTGAGCAGAGCTGGCTGACTGCTCAGGCTGTCTGGTTTCTGGAAATCAGTGACAGCAGTGACATGCCTAGCGGGAACACTTCCAGTAGCTTTAAGGAAGAAAAAGCAGTATTACTGGACCTAAAATTAGACATAAAACACAATACTTAGGGGCACATATACATTCCTCTGCTCCTGACCAGAGAACAGGTAGAACATTACATTTTTGGAAGCGTCTAAGTGTTACAGGATCAGAAACATTGACAGCTTGTGAAGTATGGGAGCAGCAGCTGGCAGCAAGGAGCCTGAGGCACAGCACAGCTCCTTTGCAAAGCACCAGTCCCTCTTTTAAGTCACTGCCTGGTGCTGGCATACAAGGATCTCAGAAAACAGCACAGCCCCAAAGACAAATGTGCTCGAGATGAAAGACTGGGACAGAAAGAGCAGCAGGAGAGCAACAGCTTCCTTCCCCCTCATCCCTAGCAGAATAGCTTGTAGCCAAGAGAGAGCAGGATCGTCACTCCTTTCCTGCAAATCAATCTGATTGATTAGCACTAATATTCCCAGGTGGGCTAATTCCCACCTCAGCTTTATGGGTGTTCCATATCAAGTCAAAAACCAGCCACGAAATAACAAGGGGCAGCTTTCTAGAAGGAAAAGCAGGTTGGAGCAGAACAGACAAGCCATGCCCATGCACAGAGCCACAAGTAGCAGCACAGGCAGCACATGGACCTCTGGCCAATGCTAGGAACACAAGGACACATACTCACATGCATCATGCTTACTAGAAGCTGTGCTCCACTGGCTCTCAGGAAGGACAGCTGCTTTCTTCAACAGATCTCATGACCATAACTCAGAAACTATCATCTAAGCTTGAAGATGAGTGCCCATACACCATCAGTATTGCCTGGGAGCTGGAGAACAGAGTAACTGACAAGTCATCTTAAGAAAATTATGTTTTATTTCTCTTTTTTCTTTTCTTCCCTTTTTCTTTTAAGTTCTGTTGTTTACAGATATGCTTTTATTTCTGATAATATAGCTTTGCAGCAATAAAAATCACAATGCAACAGCAGAGCAGCCAAACTAAGACCCATAAATACCAGCACAGAAAACAATGGACAACCACCACTATTTCTATACATGAACTATTATTTTAATGTCACATTTTGACAATTGTAAATGGTCTACAGAATGTATATGGGCAAGAGGCAAGAAGCAAGGATTTTGAAACACTGAATGTATGATAAACAGCGCATTATCAACATTTACATGATTCACATCAAATTGATGACATCCTAAATGCATTCCTTTTAAAGGATAGAGATTTTTTTCAATAAAATATTACAATTTCATTTAATACTCTGGTACAATACTTCATACACTGCAGGAAAAAAAAATGCAAGGTCTACTCCACCTAATAAGATCCTTTTTCATTAGTTTTTAGTACTGTAATAAAAAAAATCACAATAAGGTCATAAATAAACAGGCTTGAAATTATTAATTACATGTTTCACTATTTCAAAGGGAAAAATTAAAAAATTTGAAATAATGACAAACCAAAAGCTGACAACACATCCTTGTACCAGCTGTGATTTTCTCCATCGTTACAATGAAAAAGGAAATGGGTTTTAGGGTTTCGTTAGCTGTATCCTGGTTAATTGTGTTTCAGACACATATCTTAAGAGGAAGAAGTAACAGTTTGGTCAGGATTAATAGGAGAACCAATCAGTCCTAACAACAGCTAGCTGAAATTAAAGTATGCTATGAAACATTCAGTGAAATGAAGTCTGCAGCAAATTCATGCTGGCATAAATCGTTGTGCCTTAGGATTGGGTTAAAGTTTCCTTTGTGGTATGAAGTCTTCCCTAACAGAATGCTTCAGAACTGCATCCCTTTTCTGTTCCACTGATTCAGCCACAGCTTGCAGATCAATGCACAAGATTTCTCTAAAAAAAACTCACTAGAAATACATGAAACCCACATATTCACTTATCTCCCCTAAACCAAAAGGACGTATCTCTTTCTTGCTTCATCCGTAATAAAAAACCACACATTGTGTAAAACAACTTTTTTAATGCTCCAAAAATGATCCCTCTCTTGCTCTTGCATGAAGGGCAGGCAGGTTTTCTCTTGCAAGGTTTCCCCTTTGGCATCCAGCATGGTCCAACACTCCAGTTAGAAGGTTAGAAGCACAGTATTTATTCCCAACCTTTTTGATTCTGCTTCTCCTCATCAACATTCTTCCACCGTTCACTCCTCAGGATTAATACACATTCTGGAGAAAGAATTCCTTGGCTCCAAGGAAAAAAAAGAAATCCTACAGTGGCAGCTTCTAAACAGCTAAAATGAGGTTGAAAGAGGCAACCTTATGTTGGCCACATAACTGATTGCTGCTTATAGAGGTCAATCTTTTAAGACATCACATTGACAGAGTTCAAAACAGAGTTCAGTCATTCAGGATCCTTCTCTGGTTTCTCTTGACTTTCACCATGACTTCGGCTTGGTACAGAACATGCATTCCACCTTGCTCTAATATATGAAGTGTAGAATTCATCTACCTCCTCCACACCAAGCTTTAAATAAATATTGAGACTGCCATCAATTGCTCTGTGCAAATACCAACACCTCGAGCTGATCTCTGTTCAGCAGGATGAAGCTGTACGCAGGGACAGGGAAGGAGGCAGGCAATGCAGAACAGATCTCGCTACCAGAGGAATAGGTTTCTCCCTCATCACGACAGAATTTCAGATGGAGAAGGGGAGTAAATATTATGATTAGACTATAAGGCTACGACATTAAAATGCATTATGGTATGCTGGTGACAGGAGTTCAAAAAAAAAAAAAAAAAGAAAAGAAAACCCAAAGCCTCAGAAGACAAAAAGGACAACAGGCAAAGTAACAAAATTCTGCTTAACATTAAAGAAGCACCTTCATTCAGTTCAAACAAAGTGTTCAAATATTTGATTTTGCTAAGCACTCTCAGGAAAAGGTAATGTAATCTCCCACTTAACCTTTCACAAAGCTGCATTAATTACATTCCAAGCTTTAGCATAATTTCACTAGTAAGGCCAATAATGCAATTTCATTGGCCCTGCACCATGCCTACAGCAAGTTGATGCAGTGCTCACCATCTGTATGCACTGAACAGAAATGGCAATAAATCCTTAACCATGAAGTCACAGAACTTCCCCAGGAACGCAGGGGAAGATGTTGGTAAGACACCACCAGAGCCTACTGTTAGGGACTGGTTTTGTCACTAGTGCACACAGCTTTAAGGGGAGCTTCTGGTCCAGGAAACAGGACAGAGCAAACCAAGTGAAGGAACCCAGTTACCTGGCAGCTCAACAGCAGCTCGGCGTTCTGTGGTCTCTCTCTAGAAGAGGGCTCCATTTCATTAACAACAATCAGAAGTGGTTTCAGATGAACATGATTTTTAATCTAATAGGAACAGCAATTTCAACGCAGCTCTGAAAGGCACTTCAGGTGGAATGGTAATAAACTCCTGTCTGATGAAACAAACCAGAACGAGCCTGCTGGCCTTGCTGTTCATTCTGCCCTTTTCAACCAAGGCAATTTCAGTGGATAACCAGCTTCCATGCACTGCTTTCCCCCACAAAACTTTAATTGAGCCACTTATTCTGTCCTAAGGTCTTACTAAAAACTAGAAGGCCCAGCAGCTTCCATCTCCCCAGGGGAAGGGAGAAGAGGCTTACCTTACAGTGAGCTAAGAGCCTGCATAGTGGGTTACTTGTTTCACTCTGTTTTTCACTATGCTGTTAAGGTGTCAGCATGCAAATTTTAAAATTCCTCAAACTCAGCACATCCAATCTCTTGCTTAATAGATGAACACAGACAAATGAACAGAGATAGTATCCTCACAAGAGGATTACATTAGGCCACCATGCCTTGGGAGAGATACAGTAAATTTCTATTTTGGGTAGAGAACACGTAAAAGAAGTTTCCTTTGATAAAGGCTATCTTACATAATTACTCAAAAATAGCTCAGTCAGCCACTCAGCTAAGTAGTAATCAAAGCTATCAGTCACCACAACAAGCACCTTCATATACTGCTCACCCTTACGGAACTCAGTCTGAGTTTGAAATGTATCAGGACTAATTTTACCACGTAGCTGATTCTACTCACACTGGTGATCCACAGTTTTCAATCAAGTATTGTTCCCATCATTATTTTACATTAGTCTAACAGATTTATATCTATATCACTGTTCTCCCACCACCTGTGACAAAAAAAAAACCCACAATGGCTCAAATGAAAACAAATGCACAAAACACCAAAACCGACTAATAGCCATATTATGAAACAAAAACACTATTTAAAAAAAAAACCACATGGATGACAATCCAACAGTTTGCTGGATTCAAAACTGACTCTACAAAGTAGTTGTCTACATTGTAGATAGGATTTCCTTTTATTTGGAAAATGAGCAATTGTAAATCAGGCATTGGAGAGAAGAGATATAAACAATCTTTAGATGGTCTTAAGTTTTGCCTACTGTTGAAGGATTAAAACCGTAAATTAAAAAGGTACCAAGCCTTCAGAGTTCAGCTTTCACGTGAAGCTTCTTCCATCTCTTTCTTGACCTTTTTAAAAACCATATTCATTTCTGGAAAAGAAATAAGAGCTATTTAGTACAAAATAACACAACAGTTTGTTCTTGTTCTGACATCATACAGAAGTGTATAATGACTCAAGACAGCCATAAACAACTGAAAATCTCAAATCTTGATTATAAGCTGTGCGGTAGTTTGGCATTAAAAGATGAGAACATGTATTTGAAATAGTGGACTAAGTGGGATACATCTATGCACGTACAGATAAGATTGTGGACTGAATGGATGAAGCATACATACAGCTACTGAGAGGGAAGGGGAAAATAGGATGTCTGAGGTCGTTAGAAGC
This sequence comes from Centrocercus urophasianus, assembly GCF_019232065.1. Lineage (NCBI taxonomy): Eukaryota > Metazoa > Chordata > Aves > Galliformes > Phasianidae > Centrocercus > Centrocercus urophasianus. The sequence goes on from NW_024884867.1 coordinate 6,132,565, forward strand.
ATGGGGCAAAAGATGAAAGGCCTTAGGCTAGAATCCAGGAGAAGTAAATGACTACAGAAAGGACACCTTAAATTTGAAGCTGTTCTTTTGCTGCATTCACAGCCCATTAACCATGGTTAATAAACTTATCAGCCAATAACCAATATCTACTCAATTGACTGCATAAATCAAACCATAATTGCCATTTAAAATATAAAGAGAATCATAGTTTCCTCTTTCAGCAAAAGCAAGGATTTAATTTTACTAATATGAACACAGGACACTAACTTTGAAGACTATTTCTGTCTGACAGTAGTTTAAAACCTTTAGTAAAAGGCTAGCATATTAGATCAGTTTCACTGTTTTCCTCCTGTATCTGCTCACACCACACAGGCACAGCAGTAATCTTGCTCAATACATCTTCACTGAGGCTGAGCATTAGATTAAGTGTTCTTTTAATCTCTTTAGATGGACACAAATCCTTAGCATGGACCAGGAGCAAGGATCACTTAAAGACGTGGAGTTCAGGCTGCAGCTCCCACTCATCATACAGAACACCAGTCTCCTGAATAATAAAGACCTCCAACCTATGCCACTGTGAGTCAGGGGAAGAGGACAAACCACCACCAAGCTAATATTCTGTATTGCTTTGAGAGGGTAAATATAGCTGTAACTCAATCAAAATTAGCTTCTGAAACTTAAATTCCTCAAGGGTGGATGGATTACATGCATTTCAAGCATTAGAAAATGTTGTTATAGTCTGGTTTTATCCTATTTTATTCAAGCCCTATAACTCCAGGCTGCATATGCACAGTCACATAAAATACATACCTGCCTTTGCACTGAAGCCTGTACATCATCTCATCTGAAACTTTTCTGCTGTTGCATCAGCCCCACATTTTCATATACTCTAGCACTATCTTCCCTCATTCTGAAAAGAAGCAAGTATTTGCAGTCTGAGAAAACCAAGTTTGTACACTTAATAGTAATAGTTTAAGAGCAAAGTACCTGGCAAAAGTCCAAGCACAAGCTCTGTGGTAAGTCAATTCAAGATCACTGGAGATTAGCACCATTCAAAACTTGCACACTAGCAACAGAAACCAACTTACTCTGGACACGTTGGGGTTGGGGTACAGGGTGGAAGAGGGCTCTGATCCCCACTTGTCTGGTCCGATAAAGAATATTTAATGTTTGTGTATTCGTGACCTTTCCTCTTACTTTTCTGTGAAGCAAAACACAAGGAAAAGCCAGGTTTGAGCAACAAATAGGAAAAACTCATTGAAGGAATACGGAAATTACACAACTAACCAGATTAGATTTAGAAGGGTTTAGCTATGAACACCGAAGAGCTCAATTCCATAGATAACACACAATATGGGTAGGAACTAAAGCTTGGCTTTATTTGTTCTAAGACCTGAAAAGCCTCTTTTTTCAGCACTCCCCACCACCACCTCCAGCTGAACATACCAACCTTAAGAACCAGCACTCACACACAACCTTCGTCTCACTTGGCAGAAGAAACCACACTTCATTCTTTAACAGACAGCAGCAGCCAGTGCGCCTCCCACTGACCTTATTTCCATCTCAGAGATGTGGCCAAATGAGTAACAATCCTGTTTGCAAGATCTCTAATAAAATACCATCTTAGGCCATTCGATTTGATATAAAAAGAACCCAAGCTGTCATTTGTATTCTGCAACATATGTTACAAGCTGCAGCCAATTTTGCTGGCATTCATCTAAAGATACTGAAGGCTCCAGCAAACAAAGCTACACTAGGAAAGAGAGATATGGTTCTTCTTTGTTTCCAGGACAAACATTCACAACACATACACACACTGCAACCTACATTGAAATCAAAGCTTCACTTTAAAAACATTTACAGAACATAGGGTTTCTGTTTCATTTTGTTTTTTAAATGCTCCAACAAATACTACATAAGAGACCCGAGTCAATCTCACAGCAGAGATTGGCAGAATCCCTGAGGAAATCTGGCTGCTGAGTTTCCATTAACAAAGCTCTGCACTGCATTTTAAGTTGCAATTTTTCAAAGCAGTCTTCTGAGACTACAACTTTTTCTATTCTTCTGCAGAACTTCTTGCTCTCTCAACCTCCCACCTATTCCTTACAAACCCCTTCAACCATGAGTCCAAACCCACGGCCTGGAAGGCTGAAATTAAAAAGATTTGAACAAAATGCAAAAGTTCTGACTAGTGCATTTAACAGCATGATGAGTACAAACCCCCTTCCTGCCAATAATATTCTGAAGCACCAAATCAGAGGGTTTTTTAATTACTTTTTGTTTTTTTAAATCGCATAATGAATAGCAGTTTGAGGTGCAGATATTCTATACAGCAAAATTAAGAGGAATCAATCTGTTCTTCTATTACTTAAGCTGACTGGAATAGAAAAACCAAGATTAAGCACCTTCCTGGCTTCTCTTCTTTCAGTTTAATTCACTGCAATTATCCTTTCTAATTCATAATAATAGAGATGCAGCAGAAACAACTTGTTTCTTAGATGTAAAAGACTGTACACATCTCTGCAGGAAAGACATAGCAAAACAAATCCAATTTCCCCTTTTCCACACTTGCAGGATGACAGGCAATATCCAACACAACATTTAAGTCTAGGAACTCTTGAAGTTCTCAGCACTGCAATGCAGAAGGAACTGTTAGCAGAGAAGCCAGGGAATTTTTTTTTTTTCTGAGTATAAAGAACTCATCCCTATGCAAATGCATGCAGCTATGTGTACATACCCACTGCTTCAGCACAGCTGTAAGTGCTGCATGACATCACATCTTTATTTTTTCCTCCTGGATGCTACTTCCTATACTCAACACAAAGCATTGCTTTTATCTGAAAAGTATTATTCTGCTTTTTTGTGTCTGCCACTAGCCTTTGTAGGTCAAGACTTCACGATGTAAAGCAATGCTCTATTTCCAGTTTAGGAAAACTTTTATTCTCATGCCTCCTGAGCTAGTAATACCATAGAGGATGAAACAACTGATCACTGTAAGAGAAATGCACTGCTCCACTCAATATCAAAATACCATTCAAAACCACATTACAGCATTCTAGAAATTACAGATCCACTTTATAAATTGTGGCACAGAAAGAGACCATATTCAAAACCTGCTTGTGCAAACACACAGATGTGAGGGAGCTCTAAGGTGAAGTGAAACAACAAAGCCGGGAAAAAAAGTACACCTGAGGGATTTCATGTTCTTCACTTTGTGCCTAATCAGCATCAGAGCACAAAACAGCCATCCTGGGGAAAAGAATAAAGACTCTATCCTCTGCTGAACAGTGCATCTACGTTATGCTGGCAAATATAAAACCAGTTCTGTCACACTCCAAAGAAGCCAGAAGCCACACAAGAGAGCCAAGGCTGAGCTGGCACACCCTACCTCTAAAACAGGGCTTAAATCTCACACCAGGCACTGAGCTAACCATGAACACATGGCTCCCCACATCTGTCTGACAAACTGTGTGGGTTTATCTCCTGAGCAGCAAGGCAGCAGAAGATACTGAAATTCTGAAAAAAAGATAAGTCCCAGATGACCAGAAGTTAGGGCAGAGAATGAGAGCAACAGCGGACAGAAAGTTAGCTTTTATCACAAAACCATGCAGCTTTTGTGAAAGACTGCAGAATTTGAGTGCAAGAGAGTATTTGAACAGAAAGAATGAGGTGGGAGATCTTGTGATTGTCCCCATGTTCCAAAAGTTCTCATCACATAAATCACTCCTCTAGGTGGTTTTTGTTGGGTGATGTTCTGTAGGATCACTACATGCTTTACAATCCTTCAGATCAATATACCTCATTCCATAATTTAAGAATCCAAAACAGTATCTAACACTCAAATTTGATTACCATACTTGCAGTCAAGTCTCCAAGTCACAAGCAGCAAATGAGCAACTCTGCTCCCTGCTCCAGTGATGACATGATCCTACATAATTTATACTTCAGCTGAATATACCTGCTCCTCTTCAATTCTGCGCTGTAGCGTTTCAATGTAGTGCTGTACTGCCATGTAAATAAATCTGTACTGTGCTTCTGTTTGAACCATTCCTGACCGCTGCGATCTCACCATCTGGATGGTCTTTGGAACGTCAATATCACAGTCCACACCTATGAAATAAAAAAAACCCCATGAGATTGGGAGCAATAAAGTAAACTTTGCTTTCGGAGAGATTGGTCTCCTCAACGTACGGTGAGCAGACTGATGCCACAAATTCATGACAGACTTAACCAAATAATTAAAAACAAATATTAATAAAAATAAAGCAATCGGATTCTGGCTAATCCTCAGCTGAAAGTTTTCATCATCCTGATGTAGAGCAGGATTTCAGCACCTTAATTTTAAGTCAAGAGGAATGACCGAGTCCCTCTTATGCCAAACAAGTACTCACTCTGGAACAATACTAGAATCCCCCTGTCAACATTCTATTGTTTCTACTGTGATGCTCCTATGACCTGTGTCAATGTCCCAGCAGAAAACAAAAAGCTGAAGAGACCCACCTTTTTCTCTGATTATGTCAATAAGAATATCAATCACAATGAAAGTTCCTGTTCGTCCAATCCCAGCACTGTGAAAAGAAAAATAATCATTTTTGCTCTGAGTAGGCATGAAAACACTAAGTTAGGAGTCCAACACTAAGCAGTATTAGATTTCCAGACTACAGCTAAAGACAAACCAAACTACACAGACAACAGAAAACAGAGGCCTAAATTTTCACAGAGACAGAAGTAGAAGTTGCAACAGTGTTTTGTTTCTTGGTGATTATTAACAACCTTGGATCAGACACAACTGAAAGATCAAATGTTTCCTTGCCTTATTCAAATCGAAAACAAAAATTCATACATTAAAAATGAGGAGTGATATCTCATTCACATGAGGTGGGATGGTAGACCAGTGATCCCAAGCAATGGTCCAAGCATGATCCCCAGCAATGCATCAGTAGATGTAAAAAAGAAGAACCAACAGAATTCCACAGAAGCAGAGGCACAGTGCATCACTGTACCTGCAATGGACCACAACTGGTCCTGCGTCAGAAATGCTTTCTTGCTTATGGTGCACCTCCTCGAGAAAGTCCAGTACACCACCAGGGTCACTTGGGACTCCATGATCAGGCCAAGTTCTGAAATGATATTGCCAGACTGTTCTCTCTGTGTTCCCCTAGAAGGAAGATATCAACACGTGAAAAAACGCTTCTGAACAAAATCCAGCTAAGAGCATTACTTCAGAAAGTTGAGTCAGATCAGAAGGCAGCATACCCAACCTTCTGCTCAGCACAGCACCACAACTCATTTAAAGAAGGAAAGTTGTCTTCTTGGCCTGACAAGTCAATCACACTACCTGCTCCCACTGTTCCCTATTTTTCTCATTGAGCTGTTTCCAGTATTTCCATCTTCGCTTTCAGAAGCTGGGGAAGAGCTCTGTTTCTTAACAACAAAGTGCTGTTCCCACACTAATTCACTGCTTCCGTCCCCATCTTACATGTCTTCACTTAAGAGCTCTTTCTAGATTCTGGACTGCCATACAACCAGTTCCTTCTAGTACAACCACCTCCACGAAAGGGCAGATAAATGCTTAGCTAGGCTAAAGTATGATTACTTAAAAGCACTTTCATGCTTCTTTCCAAACTTCCTCAAAGCTCTGTAGTCATGCATCTTCTGCCAAAAAAGAGCTCAGGTATAAGAATCTTCAATTAGCCCAAGGACAAAGAGAAAGATGTATGGAGCTAAAGCTGGAACTTCAAAGAAGGAGTCAAGGCTCAATTTATTAATCTCTTAGAGCTCTTATTGATTGCCCAGAAAGAGCCTTTCTGCAATTTTTTTTTTTTAATTTATTTGCAACCTAGATTAAAAGCACAGAGTTATTAACATACTTACTTGCCCAACTTTAGAAAGCTTAAGTTCTCTTAGTGTGTAGTCATGTGCTGCACTCTCCTTAACATTCCTCACACGCATAACACCATACTCCTTTAGGGAATATTCATCAGGCCAGTACTTGACACACTTACTCTGCAAGATTCAAAACAAACAAGCAAGATTTTAAAGAGTAATCCACACAAAGGCTGCTTCGTGAACACTTTTCAGAAGTTTTCATTTGTGAGTACATTGAAGACACCAGATAACACATTAAACACATTAAACACATGTGAAGGGAAAGTTTCTTTTCCCTATATCGAATAGGGAGTTATTTCAGAAAGAGGTAGCTGCAATCTCTCCTTTCAGTTGCTTTTAGGATTTTCATACCAGTTTTGCCTCAATAGTTTCAAAGCCCTGGAATTGAAATGCAGTTACCAATACCTCCACCCAACTGCTGTTTCAAAATACGAAGAATTTTCAGGGGAATGCTTCAGCTTTATGTGATGTTCTACAGCCAATACCTAATGGGCTGCAAAGCAAATGCAAGTCAAAGATATAAGTCATTTTTAACAGGAATGCACCTTGGACATTTGCTTTCTCATTGCTTAGAATCAGAGAAGAAAGGGCTAACATAGCTCTAATTCAACCACCAAACCTACACAGAACTGTACCCTGTGACAGGGGCCTGATGTATCTGTGGCTTTGATATCTAGAGCTTTCAGCATGCTGCTTCTCTCTGAAGTTTATCTTTGTCCAGGGATATATCCCACGCACTGAAGGATGGGTTAACCTATTACTACTTTCATTTGGTTCCTGCAACAGCAGCTCCTGTCTGCCTTGTGAATGCAAGTCCACACAGAATCAGATGAGAAATGTAATGGGTAGATAGATGCAGCTTCCAGCAACAGCAAACAAACCAAACCTCAAATACAGTAGAAAAGTATTTCTTATTTGCAGTGCCTAGTGCAGATTTACAATACAGGAACAAGGGAAGATTCTTCTGCCAACAAAAGATTCAGTATGAGATGCTCTGCTGTAGTTACTTCCACCCTTCTTTCCCTATCATGTTATCAGTTATTATCCCTATCAATATCAGTTATCAGATATTAAAGCATTCTACATAGCCAGAGCACACACCAAAAAAAGTATTCAACTCTTCCAAAGGAACTCTATAATTTCTCTCTTCCAAGAAAAAAAAAAAGATGTAAGACAAAGGTCACTGAAAAAGTGATTTTTATGTGGACATACTCATGTAGACTTGCAGTTTTTACTTAGGAAGCAATATCCTCTGAATTCATTCTCATTCTAATAACATCCCATAATTTGTTTCTTTTATGAAGTCCACACAAACTCGGTAAACTAAAATAAAATGGCTATACTGTTGCTTCATGAACAGGGAATTTACCCCTTCAAGTAGGCAGAACGTTTGTCTGCAGCACCTAGCTTTCCACTGTCTCATTCTCTGGGTATTCTCACAATGCAATGATTCACATTCAGTAGCTAGAATTAGACAATCCTTACAAAAGGGAGGCCTTGTGATACAATAGGAGTGCGTCCTCAATTCCCACAGGCATCAATTAAGAAAGAACATTCAGCACCTTACAGAATTAAGCAGCGAGTTTCCTAAGACCACGATGGCACGACGCATTTCAGCATGGGAGTCAATACAACCAAGTCAGACCATTCACGCACACAGATGTCATGACTTCTCCAGAGACCAGCTTAAGTTTATTTTTACCTTTCCTCTTTCAACTTCTTTTGTTGTCATAACAATAACTCGAGAATTCTCCTGGAACACCATCCTCCAAAAATCATTCACTGTATTCTGCAGGCAACCTTGAGTAGCAATGTAGCTTTTTTTTGGCTTTGAGTTGTTGCACTTGGTTTCAAACTCAGGCTAGAGACAAAAACAATTTAAGAAATGGTGACAAACGCTCATTTTTAGAAGACTAACTTAGATTTAAAAGAGTAAGTTAAAAAGTAAGCAAAGGTTGTGCCTACAAGACTCATTTAGGTGGGGCATACTTACCATAATAATATTAGCATTGATATAGTCTGAAACAGGCTCATTTGGATCACCATCATGCAGAACAACTCTGGTATGATCAACTGGAAGAATATATTTATATGTCAAGCAGCTGCATGGTACAATTGTAAGCATACAGCTATTTTTAAGTATTCAACCAACAGGTACTTTCTTACTGCTACTAGAAACTGCTACATTGTGAAACTCTGCAAATCACTGCTAGAACACCCAACCCTTTTCCTGTTTCTGTTAAAACAAGTTTCCAGTTCACAACAAAGATCACAAAGCAAGTGTTTATCTAAATCAACACAAATGGTCTCAAACTCTGCTGGGTTTGCACTATGCAGTTTTGTACCACAGATTAATCCTCTTAAGTGTAAGCATTCCAGTTTGCCAAATAAAAGCATCATATCCCTAAACTGTTTAGTGAAAGCTGAAGATAAATATTTCAGAATCAAAATATCTGCATCTATAGTGGATAAATGTTTGAACTGGAAGCTGTATGGAACTAATATTGACAACATAAAGGAAGGGCTTACCACTACAGAGAAGAAAAAGCATACTGTTGTTTAATTAACCCTGTCTTTACCATCTAAAATAGCAAAGCACAGAAGAGTAATGGGCTTACATAAGAAATCAGTACTTACAGGGTAAAATGTTTTTGTATCTATTTTTGTTCTTGTTCTCTTGACGCTGACCTTCTTTACGGCTATAGAGAAGTTTGCATTCTTGCTGCTGTAAAGTCTGCAGAAAAACAGCACAAATAACTGGTGTCAGTAAGAGCACAAAAAAGACAAAGACTATCATCATTATTATCGTGATCCTTCCCTCGTTAAAATAATGACACTTGATTATAATACCAATCAGCAGTCAGAGAGAGTTCCTGGGTTTCTTCACTCTAACTACAATACAGCATTGCTTTCAAGGTATGAAAAGGCACTGACACAAACACAGGAACACCAGTGACAGGATTCTCTACCTGAGCTGTACTGGATTTCTCTAGGTCTTACTAGCTTTATTCCCTTCCTTCAGCTATTACCAATCCATAGCAGTGCTGCTGGAAAGTCCCAAAACCACATCCCTGAAATCCTGCAGGCTGCAGCCAGATCATCTCTAGGCAGCCAAAGGGAAGGAAGGAGCTTACAGAAAGCCCACCAAAGCACACCAACACAAGCAGCTGTCTCAGTTTCAAGGAGTGAAAAGTCCTTCAGCTGTTAGAAGCAGAATATTAAGATATTCTTTTCTATTCCCTTAAAACCACAATAGGATGAGAATATTCAAAACACACAGATGGCATTAGAAAGCTAGAAAGCCAATTAGCACTGAGTGCAACAACAGTACTTTGCAATTTGTGCTTTACTCTTCATAGAAAAGTAGCTAACCTTCTAAGTGAATCCTTTTCACAGACACAGGTGCTACGAAGCTGGCTGACAAATAAGGGTAGGCCAGTACACCTGGGAGCAAAACATGACTCCCTTTCTCCTATTGAAACAAGGCCATTTCACTAATTCACATCCAAACATATTTTGCTCAGATTTCTCACATTACCATGCTGGTGGATCGGGGAGGTGTTAGGTAACTACCTACATGGTTCTCCATAAATCATCCTAGTGCAGAAGCAGTAAATCTGCATGGGGATTTCTCTCGTTGGCAAGGCCCTAATTTCTCAGTGTCTGGTTCCCAATTAATAACGACAGGGACAACAGTAATTCCATACCTCATAGCAGTAGTGCTTAGTAGCAAATCCACGTACTTGCAATGAAGCCAAAGGGAGCAGAATCTCAATGGTTTTGCTCCAAGTTTTAATCTCAAAAGCAGTATCAGTCTGCCCAAAAGAAACACTCTGGCTTTGGAAGCTGCTCTCTTCTCTAACACCACCTTAATATTCCTTCACAGATTACTTTTACTTTAAAGCTCAGGCATGTCAGACACATTTGCACACTTCTATTTCAGTCTGTGTTATCATTACCACCTCCACTTAGTGACCTTGGACAGTTAAGCTCATCCTAAAGACAGGGAATCCAAAGAACAAAAGCAGCACAGAACTGTGAGGTTTCATGTACATAATGCACAGCAAGTATGCACCCATAAAGCATTTGTTTGCAGTAAGCTCAACTCTTGTCATAATGCAGAAGTCTTTTGACTGCCATTATCACAGAGCACCTCTGTATAATATTAACACTTCTGAGTCTCTGCAAAGTGAAAAGCCAAGCAAAGAGCCAAAAGCTAAACTTTGCTAGCAGGTTAAAAAAAAAATGGAAGTAATTGTGTTGAAACTAACTTCAAACATCTTTATTTCACACGGTTAATGGTTACTGCTTTGAGCATCCCTAAGGAAAGATCCACAAGTACAAAGACTTCTAACAAGCTCATTACAAGAGGTACACAACGCAACAATAAATTAGGTACAGAGTCCTCAATTTCTCTGTACCATTCAAGCACAAAGCTCCTCAGTCACTTTCCAGAAGCAGAAGTGTTACAAAGACTGTCAACATTTCTGTCTGACGCTTAACAGGACAAGAGGCATTCTTCAATATGCCTAAAGACAAGTAATTTACAGCTACCATCTGGACTGCCAAAGCACAACAGGGCATGAAGAGCTCCACAGACAGACTGGAGATTGCCCCCTGCCTCCTCCCACCAGGACTGGCAGCCGCAGCTTACCTGAGACGAATGAGAAAACATGGCATTAAAACTGCAGTGTTCAGGCTAAGAACAACTCTGCAGTCCTTGGTCAAGGCCAGATATTAAGGTGAGAAAGAAGAGGAAGTTTAATACTCTGTTTACGATTACCACCCCTACCAGCTGTGATCTCACTATCCTACATTCCACCAAATTCCTACAGAAATTTGTTATATCTTTGTAAAATTCAATGATTCTTCATGGTTTTATTTTTCAACTCCCACTAAAAGTCTCAGAACAGACTGCAGAGCTAATGAGCGTGTCTGACCATAAATGAGTTTCTTCAAGAATGGTGCTCTGCAAATCCATCAATTTTCAAGAAGTTCCTCAAAATAGCATCACACAGCCAAAATCAGCTTCTTTGTCAAAGATCTGGGATCACAAGACTTTCCAGTTTCCTGTTGCCATCTGCTGGTACAGTCCTACAATTCACTCTGAAGTGAGTGATACAAGTCTCTTCATTATAATAAAGTAATGACCAAAACTTTTGGCCGTGATCATCACGCGCACACAGTTTTTAAGTCAATCCAGTTGTCAGAAAAATGTTAGGATGCAGCAGCCAGAGATGGAAACAAAGAAAAGAATCTGCTTACCCTTGGAAGGCCTCAAATATGCAGCCATATCCAGCAAGATCCTCTTGCCTCCACTGCCAACCCTATCTGGGCAGGAGTGGATCCTGGCTTCACCCCTTCAAGTCACTCAGCTGCTCTGCATCCACCTGAGCTCCCCTGGGTTGGCCCTGCCTTCCCACCAGGTGCTCAATCACTGGTTCAAGCCATGACTTGCATTTCTACTACACTAGACTCAACTAATCTGAGGCCTGCCTCTTCACAATAGTTTTAAGATCCCTCAAAAGTGGCTACCAAAGGAGCCACAAACTCAAGTGCAATAGCACATATGGACTGAGAAATCCCACTGCCTCTTAATCACAACAGAGTACAACTCAGAACATCCCACTGGGTGAAGCAACAGAAAGCATGGCCTAGTTCCCTTCATATGCAAAGCACACTTACGTGTTCCAACTGTATCAGATACTGCTATTGTATTGCTTCCCAATCACAACAGGTTACAAATAGTCAACATAGTCAACAGAGGCTAGGAATCAGGCTTTTGCCTCCAGAAATAAAAATCCAGCCTAAAGACCTCCCCCTGCACTCATGGAGAAAAGGGTCCCAGGACTGAGTCCAACTGATTGTCCTGGTGGGGTAGATGTGGTGCCAGTTGTAGGAAGGCTCCCTCATGATGGGAAGGATAACAGGAGGAAATGCATTTAGGTCAGAATGAACAACAGAATGTAATTACCTCTCAGTTAGGAAAAAGGAAAAATATCTGAATCATTTTATTAACAGACGCAGGAATGGAACTGTTTTAACACATTATTACCTGACACAGGAGAAAGGAGCAAAAGCTGGGATCTGAAGTGATTGAAGCAAAGCCAAGCTATTGTCAGGAAGGCAGTAACAAACCTCTTAGAAGTACTACAGAGATTCAATACCATAACATAACATTGGAAATACAATGAGGTACCTCAAATTCTTCCCAGAAGCCCTGCTTGACTTTATCTGTAGTCTCTGCTAGCTTGCTTAGCTCTCGCACTCTGCTTTCAATCTCTGCAGCATTAATACGGGTGGTATTCAGGGGCTAGGAAAAACAAAATAAAGGTGACAACTAAAAAGACAGTTAAAAACACAAATTCCCTACACTAAGTTTACATTACACAGGCAATTCTAAGATCCAGGACTTCACCATTTACACATTCTAGGGGAAGTGAGGGAAGAAAGGAAGGGAGTAAGGAACAAATGCTTTTGGTTTCACAGTTGTTCTTAATAACTTGTTTCATCTGTGAACTAGCCTTGCAATCCCTATGGATCATAATGAAGTTACAAGAAATTCTACATGCATTACAAAGTCTATTCTTTACCAGCAGCACAAGATTATCCCAGTTTAGACTTACGTGATTTTATCAACCAGTTTCATGAAGTTTCCTTCATTTTCACATTTCAAAAGTTATGATGTCACACAGAACACACAGAAAAGCCCACTCTTCCCCAACAATATACATTGAAATTAATGAAGTTAGTGGTGTTTTCTCCATTCACTCACCTGCTTGAGTTGCAATACTGTGCCCAAAGTTTCTACCATAGGGTTCTTCTTATAATGCTCTACTAGGTCTGTCAGAGAGTCAAACTTCTCCCCTCCACCAACATCATATTTTAGATCCTTAAAAACAGATTGTCAGTCATCAAAACAAAATAACTTCATCAAGTCTGCACTGATATAACATTTAGACTACACAACATAAGAGAAATTTTTCAAACTACACATAGAAAAATCCAGTAGAACTCTTCTGCTAGTAGATGGTAGACAACAAGAAACACACATTATGGAGGACAACATCCTCTTCTCTGTCTCTAAACTGTTTCCTCCTACTACATTTTAGTTTTTATACAGCTGTAACAATTACAGTTTTACATAACAAAAACAAAAGTCACAGATTTCAGTATTGAGCAAGCCACTGTTATGCACAAAAATATTTAAAGACCATAACTTAAGTACATAAATATTGAAATGATGGACCACTCTATATTAATATTTAAAGTGTTCTTTACATTAAATACTCAGGCTTGTTTACACTCTGTTGATCACTCTCAGGTGAGACTTTATGAAATAACAGGAGCAACAGACATACATGGACAGGTCTCTATTTGTCCAATTACTCCTGTCCTGATATCATCCATACAGCAGACAGCATCTCACTTAAGGTTCACAAACATTAAAAGCTCCATCAGCAAAAGGCTTTAAGACAGACTTCTGATGCAATCAGAAGCAAATCTATTCCATTTGATCAGCCAGATGACATATATCACACATACGTTACCACAGGAAAAAGTGGAAATACATTCATGTCTTTAGCAAAGTGCAGAAAGGCCCTCTTGTTAGAATAAGCCCTCTGCACACAGCAGCAGTACTGTTAAAGAAGCTCCTGCTTCATCATACCTGGCAGTGAATCATGACATGTGTCACTTTAGATTTCCCATCATTACTCTCTCCTTTATCATCTCCCGTCCGGACAGAAAGAACAAAGTCCCCAGGGTGGCTCTGACTCTCACGCACGAGAAAGCTTCCATGTTTTCCTTTTTCTGTTAACAGTTTTTCAGCTTCTCTTCCAGAGAGATGCCCGTGAAACCACCTTTAAATGAAGACAGCACTCTAATAGTCATTCCAGCCATGGTTGAATCCGCTTGGTATAACAAGTTATTACAAAGGGAAACCCTAAAATGGACACTGAACAAGTCCCAGACTACAGAAAGGTTCATAGTTTATAATAAACTGTTGGAAGCGTACGTGTACATAAACACGAGCAACTGCAGGAACACTTCAAAGCAGGCACTTCCACAAGCCCTGAAATTTGCATTTTATGCAAGTTTCAAACAAAGCTTTCATTTGGATCCTGTACAGCAGTACAAATGAATCCCCTGAAGTCCAATAAATACAAGTTCATACAGCAACTTTCTCCTCAGCACAGGCATTTACTCTTGGTCTGTTAGCTTCGTGAGGGTTTCCCAATAATGCTCTGGGAACTCAGTACCTTTAAGACCCTACTCTTCCATCACATTAGGAACTGAGCAGGATAAATCACATAAATGCAAGAATTCTCCCCACAGCCATTAAATACAAGCCACACTGAGGCATGAGGGAGCTTGTTTCATATCTTCCTTATCTGAGGATAAACTGACATCTACTGGCCAGAGATATTTCCGTCATGCACAGACATCCTCAGCATGGCAGAAGTTTCAGATGCTCCTTATTAGCCATGCTCATAAAACCATCAGTTTGAGCAGTTTAAGGATTTACTTTCTTAAATATATGTATATTAAATATATATATTAAATATATATACATTTGTGGGAAAAAAATGTATAAAATTGCACACAAATATTACTGCAAGGAATTCCAAGGCACTACAGATTCAGAGATCACTAAGAGAAATTCTATAAATCATTCTCCCACTAAAAATCAAGGGAACTCTGCCCTCTTTTCCAGTATTCTATCATGCCAGGAAGAAAGCTTCAAGATCTATTTTGTTCAGCACAAATTATTTTACTTCTAACCACATTTATTGAGTCAACTTCGCAAGTAATCTCACTGAATTCAGGGGGGATTAACTTTAGTATGATAGTGACTACCCTCCCACCAAATAGAAGCAGATCCTATGGGGATGGCATGCACTTATTAAGAAGCACATGGATAGTGAGGTTTTCACCACCATTTCTGACCTTTCCGAAGTAGGATCAGCACAGTTCAGTGGATATTTCAACTCTATCACATCTCCATTCTTTTCTTTGAGCTGCCCATGATGCTCCATGTAATACTGGACTAACTCAGCCAACGTAGCAAACTTCTCTCCTCCATAGAGGTCATAGTAGTCTCCTGTGTTCTGGATCTTGATGTGGGTGACAGCTCCAGTTCGCCTAATGTTTGAAACAAAGGAAGAAACCATGTAAGTCAGCTGATTTCCAATAAACCACTCTTATACTCAGTTCTGTTTTCACAGTTGGAGAAATCCAGACTTTTGCATCACTTTCCAAATGAAATATGGCAGAACAGTTGATCTAGTGCATATTTCTGCAATGTATTTCAGCCACATCTTGGTGGCTTGCAAGAAGGGGGAGGGGCTGCCCAACAGTTTGTAACTGTTAATAATAAGAAAAAAATAACAATAATTCTGTGGCAAAGGAATTCCCTAAGCCAGAGCAAGCTCCAGGGTCCTGCAGTCTGCAACAGAAATTCTCTGGATCCCCCAGAATTGCACTCACAAGCACAAGGGGTGGAAGGGTGAGGAAAGAACTCAGCTTTTGCAGGACACCCATCAGAGCTTGTTTGCTGCTTTTGCTGGACTTTCACACTAATTTCTAGAATCTCTCTTTTAATAAAATGTAAACCATTTAGTCCTGGAGTTTCTTGTATTAACAAAGCACAGCTCCCTGAAAGAGGCCCCGTCTGTTAAACAGGGCCCATTATCACAAAGGTATCCCAGTAGTACCACTCTTATCACCAAACCCACTTTTCCTTTTTCCTTTATCTACTTCCTCTTGCTCTCTTTTCCTTGTCCCTACCACTACATATGCACTGACAGTGGGATAAGTGTTACAAAAGGTCTGGTTTGGAACAACACCACAGCTGACCTTAAAGACTTGCTGATTTTTTCCTATAAGAAAAAAGTCAGGACAGCATTTCCTTGCAGGTGTTTGATCAGCAATTCAGATAACCTCTGCTACTTTCAAATGGTTATCAAATACATTTTTAAAGGGCATACAGTAATACAATTATTAATTTACTTCTGCTTCCCCTTAACTTCTCTATCTTTACAATATCCCCAAACTGCAGATTCCCCAAGTTGGGTAAAGATACTTGAGAACTTCTTCAGGGGAAACAGAGAGAAGGGCAGAGATCCGTGCATTATTTCATCTCTTACAAACAGTTAATTTACGACTCTTTCTCCAAAGAACAGCACGCAATGAACACCTTGGGAAGAAAGACAGAACATTTAAACATACCTAACAGAGAGTGTGAAGTCTCCAGGGTTACTTTTGCTGGGCCGTGCCAGGAAGCTGCCATCAACTCCTCTTGTTAACAGTAGATTTTCTGCCTCCACCCCAGTAATATTTGGATGAAACCATCTACATGAGGTTAAAAATAAAGAGAACAAGTAAATAGAAGAGTCTCATTTTCAAAGTTAATCTATGCGACAGAACTAAACAGAACTACACAGCTGCTGCAAAGACAGGGCTGAATTTTGCTCAAAATTCAGTAAGAATTTCTACTTAAAATGTATAAATTGCACTTTTTATATTGCATTGCTGTTTTCTATATTGGTAAGAGATTCCTTGCAAGTCAAAGAGTTATACTACACACATCCAGACTGCAGTGCTATCAAAGGAAGGTACACAACAGAAACACAGATGGAATAGTGTGTTTTTCATTCGCTGGAAGACAAGACAAAGACACTGAAAAACAAGCAGGGAAAATACTTAAACCATCCAAAGCGCTATCAGACAACATTTTAAAGGTTGAAATTTCAACTGAACCTCATCCTTGAGCATACAGGATGACCACCAGCCAAGAAGGGTCTCCACTTGAGGACGACCTGCTCAGCTACCCAGGTTCCTTCCACCCCCAAGGGCACAGGGTGCTGACTGCTGCCAGACACCAGTTTGCCACTCTGCCTTCTGAATACCATCGGCAATTTCTCACCCAAACGTACCACGCTTAAATACAAGCATCAAGGAACCCCATATTGATATTCACCACCCACGAGTGGCCTAATGAGTGACTAATATAGTGCCCTGCCAAAGGAGAGCTGTATATGGTCTACATCTCAGAAGCTCGGTGTCCCCACCTATGGCACTGGCTTATTCTTAGCCGTTCAGTTAACGCAGCTGCGATTCCTCTTATCTGTAGTTGAGGGATTTTATTGCTCTCCTACACAACTGTAAGAGCTCAACAAACTGTAAGCTGCACCTCTGTTGTAGGTGAGAGGACTTCTTATTGAGGATGATAGAGTGGCTTAGGTTGGAGGAAACTTTAAAGATCATCTACTTCCAACCCCCTGCCATGGAACGGTTGCGGAGCAAGGCGCGATTTCAGGCAACAAACTGTAGAATAAAAATAACTTGAAAAATCACCACATGGGCCAGAGATGCAAACACAGCAACTCACAACTGCTTCAGGGCTTTGGCTGGACTTTTGTTTGGTGATTCAATTATCTCCTTCACTCTGCAGCTCTGCTGTGAATCAGGCACTAGGCAGGGCACAGCAAAAAGGCACATCCACATCTGCACAAAGAACACGGGCAGCTCCTCTGTGCAGAGGGTTCTCAGCTGCTCCAAAGCAAAGCATTAGGGCAAGCAGCCTGCAACCAATCTCACTGCAGCTGTAAAAATGCCATGTCTAAAAAAATTACGCAGCACTTCTGATATTCAACATTTGACAGTAAATTGCTCTAACAGCAAATAGAGCATTTACCTAATTTTAGGGTTACGACTTCATTGCTTTGATTGGTTCAGCAATTCCTTCTATCATGACAAGCAGACAACATTCCTACCAAGCCCTTACCCAGCCTGTTCCATTCAGACACAGCATCTCACGCAAACATTCTGGGATTTTTAGAGATTCCAGAATATCCAAATGGGAATCAGGACTACCTATACTCAACTCCATTTCAGAAGTAAATGATTCCTCTTGTTAATCTTGCTTTTTAACTAATTAAGAATATCCTGCTTGCACCAAGAAAACCTGGTGAACACTGCTGTATCTCTAAGTGGAGATAAAGAAAATCAAACCTGCGCACCATGGGGCTTGAAAAGACACATTAAAAGCTTTTACAGCAAATGGATAAGAATCAATAAATCCTGCACTTATCTAATAGCCAACTGAAGGTCAAGAACAGTTCTCTTTCAGTGCGGTTATCAGAAGAAACGTTGCACAAGCATCAGTACCTGGGATTAATTGATCACTAAATAACAACTAAGGGAGATGGCAATATATTTACCACACTTCCAACCCTCAACATTATTACTTCCATTAGGGGGAAAGCAACAGCAATAGCATAGCAACATTGTGAACAGCTAATACGCAATTTCAATACACGTGGGATTCAAAAGATACCTTTGCTTGTCTCTAAATTTATGCCTATAAACATAAAAAAGGAGAAATTATTGGGACCAATCCTACAGATTTATTATACTTTGTCATTCCATGAAGTTTAATTCAATACCTTCTGTATCTCACTCTAAATCTCAGTGCACCTGGAAGTAACAGCATACGAGCTGTTCAAAACATGAAATACGCATAGGTACACTCCTACTCAAGATGGCAAAAAGTTACAAAGTATAGCAAAAGAAAAGCTACATCTGGGAGACTGAGGGCTTTATTGCACTTTATGTAACTTTTGTTCTAGCGGTAACTCGTTCTCCTGCTCTCTCATCCTTGTATTTTTGGCTTTGTGTAGGAAGATGCATTTGTCAGCCACCCCAAATAGAAAAATGGGGGTGTTAGTGATCTTGTTTAAACGGTTCCGGCCCGGTGATTGAGATCTCTTCATTTGAAGTGCTGCCATCACATGTGTGCTTTTGAACCTTGTGGCTGCATCCCTTCTAAAACGGGGGGAGAGAGCAAAGGGGGCTGCAGGCACAGCTATCAGTAACATAACCCCCATGGAGGACTTTCTCCTATGCTTCCTTTTATAGGGATGGAATGCATTTTAGACTTATTTTCTTCTTTCCTTTTCCAATCTCTATTATGAGCAGGTGCAGAGGCTATCCCAAGTGAAGGACATCACAGCCAAGAAGCACAACTAAGAAAACCAACACACATACGTGTAAACCCACACTCTAATTAAACCAACTGTGCCACTAAGCACAGAACACTCCATACAGCAATTCCACTTTGGGGGTTCAGCAGCAGTTCCAAGTCACTTGTTAGCTTACAGAAAGGTAAAAACATCAGCAGAAATGCAGTAGAACAGTTGGAGTCTCATTTACAAAAGCGAGGGATGTTAGCTAAGCAAGAAACCTTTTGCTGAAAACTGTGACATGGCAGAAAACACAGCACTGCTATTTTATCATTACTTTTTAAATAAGCATACAGTTGCATTTTGCACAGTGAAGAAAAAAGTCAGCAGAATCTGTGCTTCACAAGTCCAACACTGCCAGCAGACTTTTATCAAATTGAAGAGACAGAGGAAAGAAAAAAATCAATACATTTTTCCATGCAGTGACTGAGCTTTTCCAATCATCTTTTCAAGTGCAGGAGAGATAAAAATCAGCTTTGGGTCTCAGCATCTGTGGAGGTGGTGACTGGGAGCTTAGTTATTCCTATTTTTAGGCCCCAGCTTATATTTTTCAGTCTCAAATTAAAATACAAACTTCCCTGACAGCAGGAAGGCCCACAAGTGTTTCTGAAAGGCGCTGCACACCCGTCCCAGCGTGTAGGTGGGAGTAGGCACAAAACCCAACACGCTCTGCAGATCCCACACATACCTGAGATCTAAAAGCTGGGCTCAGCTACAGCCCAACTGAGAATCAACCAACCTCACTGCACCAAGGTAAGCAGAACAAGAGAGAGGATAACCTGGTGTTGAAAAACTTCATGGAATTGGAGAATGGCTTAGGCTAGAGGGAACCTTAAAACCCATCAAGTTGCAGCCGCCATGGGCTGGGTGCCCCCCAGCTCAGGCTACCCAGGGCTGGGTGCCCCCCAGCTCAGGCTACCCAGGGCCCATCCATGGCCTCAGGCACATTCAGGAATGGGGCACCACAGCTCTGGGCAGCACTGCCACAGCCTCACCACCCTATAGAGAATTTATTCCTAAATCGTTCAGCTTAAACCCATTCCCTTTTGCCCTACCACTATTACACAGGGTAAAAACCCACTCCCCCTGCTTATAACACCCCTCAAGCACTAGAAGGCTGCAATGAGATCTCCCCAGCACCTTCTCTAGACTGAGCAGCCCTCAGCCTTCCTTTGTAGGTGATGTGCTCCAGCCTGCCGAGCACCTCACAGCTCTCCTCTGGACCCACTCCAACAGCTCCACATCACTGCTATGCTGGCGGCCCCAGGTCTGGACACAGCACTCCTGGTGAGGCCTTACAAGCTCACAGCAGCCTCGCTCCACTACAGTTCCTCTACTCGAAGAGACGGTTCAATTTTATGAGCAGGCAGGTTAAACAATAAAAAGGAACACAACATCCACATTACTACACCAATTCTCTTTGAGAGCCACGTTTACCTTAACCCACAGAGGACAGCAGAAAGCAGACAAACACCGCATACAGAGAGTAGCATGAAAAAAGCCCTTCAGTCCAACACAGCGCCCTCTTCCCCGCCGCCCCCCCCCCCCCTCACGAACCCCAACGCCGGGCTCGCAGCCGCCTCACCTCCGCGATGTCATTTTGCCCAGCGGGTCGCGGCGCCCCCCACCGCCCCGCAGCCGGCCGCCGGTTCACATGTGGCTCTCAGCCCCCCTCAGCACAGCACAGTGCTCGCGGCCTACGGGCGCCCCGAGAGGAGCGCGAACAACTACGGCCTCAGAGCCCCGGAGCGCACGGAGCGCGGCGCGGCCCGCCTTGCGTCACCACTTACGTCATCACCGCGCGCCACTCCGCCTTATAGAAAGGGATCCTGGCCCACCCGGACTTTAATTCCCAGCGTGCCCCGTGATTGGCGCGATGACGTCAGGCGCCACGCTCTCTTTAGGCCGCGGGTGCCCGGATGTAGATCTCTTTTCCTCCCCGGAAGGTAAGAATGGCGGAGCCACGGAGCGCAGGGCTGTGGCTCGAGTGGGCGCTATCCGCCTCCATCCGCTCCTGGGGTGCTGCGTTGGATTCGTGGTCTCGGCCTGGTGCCTGTAGGGCGGGCAGGGGGGCTGTTGGGGGAGGGTTGGGTGCCTCCTGCTGAGCCGTGGCAGAGCAGTGAGTCTGGGCTGGGCTTGGCCGCAGCGGGGGCCTTGCGTTGAGCTGTAGCCGAGGTGGGCTGCTGGTGGCGCTGAGGGAGCTGAGTGTATAGCGTGGCTCTCAGGGATAGGAGGGTGGCTGCAGCCTTCCTGTATATTTGTACCTTAGGCTGCCTGCTAGGGGGTTGAGTGCAGTCGTTGAGTTTAATAACAGCATTAGAGGGCAACTAAGACGTTAATGATTTTCACACTGCAGTGCTCTGCGTGGCTTTTAGCTCTGTGCTGTCTCTTTCCGATAACTACAAAAGGTGCTAAGAGCTCTTAGAATGGTATAAAGGATAATCTTATGCTTTTCTGTTTGATATAGGTGCTCTTCTGCATGCTTTGTAATCATTTTTCTGCATAGTTTCTGGTCTGTTTATGTCTGCAGATGGCGGGTGAGAAGAAGGCAGGTGAGAAGAAGGCAGGCGAAAAGAAGGCAGGCGAGAAGAAGCCGGCCCAGAAAAAGGTAGTAGAGAAGAAACCAGCTGACAAAAAGCCAATTGAGAAGAAGGCAAGCCAGAAGAAGGCACGTGAGAAGATAAAGAAGCCTAAAAAGTACCATGCCAGCCGCAACCCGGTCCTGGCGCGGGGCATTGGGAAATACTCCCGGTCAGCCATGTATGCCAGAAAAGCACTGTACAAACGCAAATACACTGCTCCAGAAACAAAGGTATGGATGATAAATACCACGTTTATGTAATTGTGCTGTTTGACCACTTCTTGTGGTGACTGGTTTGAAGTTTCACTTATTTTTCCTTTCCTTTGCTTACAGATAGAAAAGAAAAAGAAAGAGAAGCCACGCGCAACTGTCATCAAACCAGTTGGTGGAGACAAGAATGGAGGCAGCCGTGTGGTTAAAGTCCGCAAAATGGTAAGAAAAGGAGTTGAAAAAAGGAGCTCACGGTGTAAGGCTGTAGCATGTAATTTGTTAGTAGGTGCTGAGTCTCTTAGCAGGGCAATGAGTTGTTTAGAAAACAGTGTTTCAGTGTTTTCCTGAAATACTGGTTGCTGCCAAAGTTTCTTTCTAGAGAGATCATCTTTAAAGAGCAAATTATCTCTTAGAAAAGGAGGAGCCTGTAGTGAAAACATCTTATCTCATGGATTACAGGGTGGTACACTTTGTTCCTTTTCTTTCTAGCCTCGCTATTATCCAACTGAGGATGTTCCTCGCAAGCTTTTGAGTCATGGCAAAAAGCCATTTTCTCAACACAAGAGGAGGTTGCGGGCTTCTATTACTCCAGGAACTGTTCTGATCCTCCTGACTGGTCGTCACAGAGGCAAGGTAACTGGGAACTTCTGGTGCTCTTGCAGATCTGCAAGTGCAGTTGTATTCTGTCGGGATGGTTTTTTCATCCTGTTTTTAAGGGAAAGTCTTCTGTACAGGGCTGGAAGTTAAAACAGGCTAATCCAGTTGATTATACAGTGATAAAGGAGACTTGCTGCAACTCAGAAAACTACAGGTGCTTGTCATGTTAATTTTGCACTGCAGAATAGCAGGGCTGGTGCCTGTATTACTCTTTCAACAAGGCCAGAACTTTGGCTTGCTGTTACATAAAAAGAATTATGCATTTTCTTGGATTCCTCAGTTTCATTCTGTGGTAGCTTTGTCAAAGCTATATTCTGACAGGTGTTGGTAGCTCTGTTCCTGTGGTGTTTGCTTCTTATATAGCACAGCTGCATCCATGTTGGCTGCTTCTTTATGTATGTACCAACAGCACAGGCTGAATGTAGACATGGTCACAGTTTGGCTGCAGTGTTTCTCAAATGTCACAGGAGGTGTAATGCTGAAACCTGAGGACTGATGTCACATCTCATCTCTTTTCAGCGTGTTGTCTTTCTGAAGCAGCTTGGTACTGGCCTGTTGCTTGTTACAGGTAAGAAACAAAAGTGTTTACTTTCTAGTCTGAATTTGTCTCTGGAATTAGTGGTACTGACCTGGATTAAGATGATTTAGCATGCTATGTGTTTGTGTAACTACGAGGAATTATGTTTAGAGATTTTTCAGGGAGGTGAGTGGGAGTTAATTAAGCTTCAGTATCTGCACACTTGGAAGAGATCAGGAAGTATTTTTTATTTATGAAGAGGCAGTGGGGAAAGGATTTGTTGGTTGTTCTGATTTTCAGCTGTATCAAAAATGCCAGTTAAAAGTGGCAACTGTTGCCTGCCTTTCCTCTGCCTTTAGGACCTCTGGTTGTCAACCGTGTTCCTCTGCGTAGGGCCCACCAGAAATTTGTTATTGCTACATCTACAAAGGTTGATATCTCTGGAGTGAAAATTCCCAAGCATCTCACTGATGCCTACTTTAAGAAGAAGAAGCTGCGTAAGCCCAAGCACCAGGAGGGCGAGATCTTTGATACTGAAAAGGAAGTAAGGAACATGAGTGCTTATTCTTTGTGAACATCCTTATTGCTTAAAGCCAGGCTGGAAAGGGGAAATCCCATGAAACAAGTTGACAATGGTCCATAGTAGAGAAAGCTAATGCAATTAAAATGAACACATGCAGTAGCATTGAGATAAGCTCCTTTTAAACTTGGGGATTGTTTTCTACTTCTCCCTTAGCTGGACAACAGCAATGATTGTTCTAGTTGAATGCCTTTCTTGACCAAGAAACACCTTTACTGTTTTGATACTGCCAACAGCATGCTGCTGGCTCCAGCTATCTGCAACATAAGCCAAACTGTGGCTTCAGTTCTCTCTGCCACCTCCGGTCTGCTGCTTCCTATCACATATTTAAAATAAGCTGAGAAAAGATTTCCTGAAAATGCCAGAACTCAGGGTTTGCCCTGAATCTTCTCTAGAAGAGTCTGAAGTTGTTCTGTAGGATTTTAACATTATTCTTTGTACTTTCTAGAAATATGAGATAACGGAGCAACGTAAGACAGACCAGAAGGCAGTGGATTCCCAGGTCCTTGCACGAATCAAGAAGGTGCCTCAGCTCCGTGGGTACCTGCGCTCCACGTTCTCTCTCTCAAATGGAGTCTATCCTCACAAATTGGTGTTCTAAGTGTTCTGAAAGCACCACATTAAATTTGAGGGGAAAAAAGCAAGGATTTCTGGTGTCTTCATTGCATTCCCTAATTGGATGTGTTGTGTTAATCTTGCAGTGCAAATTATTTAAAGGACTGGAGTACTGCTTGTAGGAAATGGAGAGACCACATGCAGATGTGTAGAATTGAGCGAGTGCATACATATCTGAGGCTTTGTGGTGCTTTATTTTGTGGGGTTTCTTTTGGTAAGGGTTTTTTTGGGATGAAGGCTTTTAAATAAACAAACTATTGCTATTAACAGAAGGGAACAAGCATTTGAATTTCAAATAGTTTTAGCCATAAATGAGTTGCAGGGGGGAAAAAAGTTTTGGGGAAGAGAGTATAAATGCTGGATTTACTTACACATTTGAGAATAAACATCCAGCTCAAGGCCTCTGCTGTAGTTCTCTGTATCTTAATTGCTGAAATCTTCTGAGTCTGAAGAACCAGGTTGTAGCAGCACCCCACTGCTAGGTTACTCATTAGCATTTTAAAGTTTGGATGCAGCTTTGTTCAAATGGCATTTCTGATGAGCTGCTTTGATCCATCAATCACTGCATAAGCTTTGGAAAATACAGCAACTTCTTAGAGGCCTTTCTGGAGCTACGCCTTGCTTTTCTTAAGTAGGAACACTGGAATATTCTAAAGTGATTTTTGTAGGGTTTAATTACCCTATGTTTACTTCCTGTTTTTTATTTGTAGGCTCTAACATCCTTAGTTAAGAAGCAAGAATCCTTGCCACTGCAGTACCTTCTTAGATCAGGGAGCAAAAGCATGTTTCTTCTGTTATCTCAGAAATGAGTTTAAAAGCTTCAGTGAAAGGCAAGTGTGTTTCTCTTCTGGGAAACTTAGGGAGTTTCAGCAATTTTCCCAATCTTAGGAACTGGCAGAAAGCAGCTAGAGAAAGTTCATCCTGTCTGCTTGCTTTCTCTGTTGAGGTCAGTTATCAGATACACCTGGAAGAAAATGCTTAGATAGTAATAGATCCCTTCTTACAAAAACTGAGGCTGTACATTGTAACAAATCTGGCATGCTTGAGGTCTTTCTTAGCCAGAGTTCTGCAGGAAATGAGGCTTATATAACTGCACCATCTGTTTTCCCATTAATTCCTAGAGGAAAGTAGCCAGTGGGGTCAAACTTGACAGGGAGTCAAGATTTCACCAAATTCATACAAGCTTCATGAGAAGAGGCTAGAAAAGGGAGTGAGACAGCCCTCACTGAGGTGTGAGCCTGCAGTATGTCACATAGGAGTCACATACATGCATTGAGGGGAAGAACAGGATCTAGATTTGTCGACAATACCTGGCTCTGGATTCTCATAGATCAGGGACTGTAGTTCTTTCTATAGCTAATGCTGGCTGGTGTTAGAATACGGAGGCACTGATTGTCCTTCCACCATCTTCCTCTTTAATTAAATTTAATTTCAGTGTGCTTCAGCAGAGGGAGCCAATGAGCAAGCTTAGTCCAAATGCAGCAAACACTCCTGTGCTGCTGGCTGAGTGTGAGTTTCATGATCAGCTGTGCCAGGTTCTGCCCTGTGCTGCTCCTGGAAGATGATCTTTATTTTTCAATGTCATCAGAGCAATGTCTGTGATGAGTAGCATCTTCTGTTGTATGTGGTTCAGTGGATGATGGTCATAGAGGCTTTTAAATTGATGTGAGATTTTACAGCAGCGATGGGGCTGGCCCTGTTAGCATAAATCAACTAGAAAGACATGCAAGCATTGGATGCAGCTCAGTGCTAATGCTAAAGTAAGTTAGCTGGTACTGCTGAAGGAAGCAAAGCAACATGCTTAGAAATCTTGCTTACAGAAAGATTGTACACAGGGTATTTAAATGGGAAAAGTGTAAAAACAAAGCAGACCTTGATCAATATAGTCTGTAGCTCCATGTGATGTTACAAAGTCTGCAAACTGAGATTCAGTTGCACTCTAAGGAAAAAGTTAAGAGGTGTTCCTGTTCCAGTCATCCCCCTTTTGGAATGGGGAAGCTGTAGTAAGGAAATAGCTATGTGGGTTAGTCTAAGGAAACAAATCATTTAGATACAACAGCCTTTTCTATA
This sequence comes from Centrocercus urophasianus, assembly GCF_019232065.1. NCBI lineage: Eukaryota > Metazoa > Chordata > Aves > Galliformes > Phasianidae > Centrocercus > Centrocercus urophasianus. The sequence continues at coordinate 6,158,709 of NW_024884867.1, forward strand.
ATTATGATTTACTTTGACACATTCCTCACGTGTGTGTCAATCAACGTGAAATTGCTATTAGACCATTAATCTTGTTTATTCAATAGGGAGGCTCTTGACTCTCAATGTGCTGTCAGGATGTGACTTGGTAATGTAATTAATTGTCTTCATAGGTACAGAGAAATGCTGTCGGGTACTCCTGCCTCCTTTGTCCCAGTACTCTTGCTTGTCTGGGGGTGAACCAGGAGCTAAACAAGCCTGTAAGAGCCTTGCAAGGTGGGGAGGGGAGAAGGAGGAATGAGTATTTCCTTTAGGGATATAAACTAGCACAGAGGGGTGTGGGAGCAGGGGCACTAGCTGTTAATACCAAATCATGCTCTTACTGTGGCAAGCAACTCCTCAGGCTTCAAATCAGAAAAAGGGGGACAGCAAAACCCTCATCTTTCATAAGGAAAAATAGCCAGTGAACAGCTGTGATTTGTCTTGCTTTTAACCTCCAAAATATTTTCCCTGAGTTCTGTGAAATCATTTTTTTTTGAAGTGATTTAAGGTGGGGGATGGAAAAGAGGAATAATGACAACTGTGTAGATATCCCAGTGAGAAGCAGTGTCAGTATTAGAAGGGTTTGTTTTCAATCTAGATATCATCTGCTACCTGAAAAGTACTTCCACCAAATAAAGAGCTTTTGTGTGCATTCTTGCTGTCCCACAGCTTTTCTCATTCTGAGCATGTAAACAGCTCTGCGTTCCTGGCTAGCTGAGTCATTGCTTTTCACTGAGCATCTGCCACAGAAGAAGCTAGAGACATCCAAAGCCTCAGTCACCCAATCAAAAGTGCTGGAGATGTGCAGGTCCAAAAATAGTGGCAGACTCAACCACAGCAGCACTTCATTAGCATCAAATGTGCTCTTTGCTTCAGCTGCCTAATAAAGTGACATGTAATTATAATAAAGCATCCTTACGAGAGGAAAGAGAGAGGGATATTGGGTTTCTCAGGGAATTGATAACGTGTTGTGATGCCTTAAGATCTACGAGCACCTGTTTTTACCTGTGAGCTGCCTCTGTGAAATAGCCTGGTGGGTTCAGTCCAGTCCACAGAGTTTTCCTGCTGCTGTGTGGCTGGCAGTCTAAAAGGCTTCGCTTCTGGAAGTTGGTGTAAAATGAAGCTTAATTGCAAGGTAAAGTACTTTCAAGTGGCAGGTTTGTGAAGAATGTTACCTTTTGGTATTTCAGGTTTGACATGCTTGTTTTCAACCTTAAGATAAGCTGCTATGGCTGGAGTGTGAAGGTGCTTTTATAGGACTGCTGTCTGCAGTCTTTTGGCCAGGTGTTGAGACTCCATTTCCTTGCTGACTAAACCAGAAGCAATTACATCTTCATCCATTTCATCAGTCCTATGTGATCTAGAGGTTTTTCACTTGACGGATGCATTTGGGATGTAATTCTTTTTAAAATTAAGGCTTTCAGATATCACTAAGGGCTGTACATGGTATCCTGTTGTTCAAAAGGCTCATTTTCATATCAGGACATAAAATACAAAGATGAAATGTGCAAAAACAGTCCTATAGAGTAAGTCTATGTCTTTTATATGTAAGGATGGATGATTATTTTTCAGAACAAACTAATATGAAGGGTCTAAAAAGAATGCATGTATTTCATGACAGATGTTTTGTTAAAACCAGTATTCAAATTACTGGTGTAAATGTCCTGCTGAACTGATGTGAAGATCTGCTTCATGGAATTTTGTAGAAGCTGGTGGGCAACCGTGACTGTTCTCCTTAAAATAAGCATGAAAAATAAACACCCCTCTGGAATCAGAGAGCTGAAACAACAGCAATTCCAATGACAGACACATGGCAAAACTTCTGTACATTGCACATTATCCACATGGTTTCCCTCTGGACTAGTGCAGAAAGTGCAAAAAGGGCATTTGAAATGGGGAGCTTTGCATTTTGTGAGAGAAAAGAAGCAAACATACATACACTGGGGACTCAAAGGGTGAAAAATGAAAACTGCAGTTGAGGAAGCTTTTTTGTGAAAATACTGGCTTTGCTCTAAGTACAGTGCACAAAAATCTGTGGCTCATTTAATCCAATTTTAAATTCCAAACTTTTGGAAAGAATGTTTTTCCATACTTTGTAAGTAAACAGGACTTCATTGAGGCAATGCCTAGCATCATCATGCAACTGTCTTCTAACACAGGCAACCCACTAATCTCCAAACTGGTTAACAGCTTGAATCCAAACATGGAAATAATGCAAACAACTTCAAAAATGATGTAGTTGGGCTTACCTGAAGTGACACCTGATTTCACAAGTGTCTCAGCATGAGCCAGGCAGTCTCCTGGGGATTTGTAAGAACAACCGTTACAATTTCTATCGTTCTTTCCATCCTGTCATCTTGAGCTGCAGCTTTTCATGCCATTCCACTGGCTAGCACACTGTGCCTGGCTATACCAGATAATCGAGCCCAAGGAATTGCTTTACTGTGTGTGTCATGCACAGTTCTGTAGTCATTTGGAACAACAGTCTGGAAGAACGGAGCACTGAGCACAATACACATATTTTATGGTCACTGTTTTGGATACAAAAGGTTGGGCTGATGTTATCTGTCTGTGAACCAATAATCTGATGAAGATAGTGATGCTCTATAGCCCTCCAAATAGTTGGTTTGGCTTTGATGACTGACAGGTAGTGCTGCTCTCCATTCTTCCATTGACTGCTCATAGAGTTATTTTACTTGAAGGGCAATTAACCGTTCTTCACTGTTTATCTGCAGGCCACTTGTGATGCTCTTTTTAAAGAAATACAGCTATGTTGTTAAAGTCAAGGATTCATTCCAGAAAAGACTGATATTGCCCATCAAAATCAGGATTTTAGTAGTGCTTGGCATTCATTCCACTGCAGCATTTATAAACTTAACTCTACAATTATACAGAGAAACTGTCTTGCCTGTAGCAGCATGAAGAGACTTCCAACATTCCAGGCCTCATCTGGGGGCCAGTCCATTGCAAGTCTGTGGAATGATGAATTATTTGGCCTTCACTGGTTTATACCATCTGGCTGTAAGGAACAGAGGGAAAAACAGGTGAGTCATAGTGAGCAGAGCAAAGCTTGCACCTCTCAGAAATCAGCAATGTCCCCTCACTAAAAAAAAAACAAAACCACACAGTAGAAATCTGTACCTTTTTTTAATCATCTCCCTCATTTATATCCCATCAAGTTGCTCAGTGCTGTGACTCTGTTGCATAACAGTTCTTACTCTTCTTTTAAAAGTAGATTATTGGCTGGAAAATATAGGAAAGAGATACTGAAAATAACAGAAAGAGAGGAAGGGGAGGCAAACACCAAGGGAAGAGCATCTTTGGAGTTCTGGGCACTTACAGCTGCAAAACAACACCACGCAGAGAGCAAAATTGCTCTCCTCAGAGAAGGCATTCCAATTTGCACTGTGTGGATTCAGTTCTCAATTAGTAGCTTTCAATTTTAGTTTGTTTTGAATGCCTGTCACCATTGAAGAGAAAATTAGTACAGCGAACAGCATTTTCTCAGGCCAGGGATTCACTGACCTGGGTTCCTTTTCTTAGGAAAAAGGGTAGTTAGAGCTGCAGTGCCTGCAAAAACCTGCTAATTAAGACTTCACAGGATTTTGGAACTGATCTGCGAATTTCAAATTGAAGACAAATGTACAAAAATCATCTCATTTAAACTCCTCATTTAAAATCCTGTTTTGGCTCTTTCTTTTGTGCCCTGTTGTAGACTGTCTAGTCACTATTTTCTAACATCCTTGCAAGTTGTACCTTATTTGCAGGTGTGCTCATGGAAGGCAACTTACTTTTAGAAGAATGAAATGTAATGAGTTGTGGATGTTATTCTCAACATTGCTATCTAGTCGTGGGCAGATGAATAGATTTTGCAACAGGATTGGCTTGTCTAGTGCATTGCTAAACCCTCTGCTAGCAGAGATCCCTCATCAGGAGGTGATCCAGTCCCATGCTGAGCACAGCAATGAGAAAGGCTTCCTGATCTCTCTTCAGCTGGGGTATAAGCTCGCAACATTTTATTCTGTCCAGCAGTTCATTTCTTCTCTCTTAGCTTCAGTCTTCCACGTATTCATTGCCATGTCTCCTCCCTGCCTTCTCTTACCAAGTTAAACATACCAAAACCTTTCAAGCCTTCCTCACAGGCTGTATTTTCAAGCTGCACGATTGCTCTCATCAAGGCTTTCTCCAGTCCATTCACAGACCTCTTGAAAAGCAGAGGTCAATTCCAAATTCAGCCATCCAGACAATTCTCCATGGTCAGAGAAGTGGTTCTGTTCTGCGCCTGTAAAACATTTCAGTAAGATTTTGGTTTTGAATGAAGCTGACAGCTGTTACAGAAGTACAGATATAAGTAAAAGCATTACATATAAATTCTTGCTAGTAATAGTAATCCCAGCTTTCCACCCACTTACCATTCATACATTTCATTTTGCTCTGTTTATTACATCTGCGTTAAATTCTCAGTGTCAAAATATTCCTGACCTCACTGTATGATGAATTTAGATTGAGATAGATGAATGAAATTAAGCTAGCCTGATATTTATGTTTTCCTAGATAGTTTGACTTTCTGGTATACCAAAAAGGAAAGAAAACTGACAATTTATTTTACTCCCAAGGTATTTCCTGTAGGAAGGAGAGATGGTTATGAACAAGAAATGCCTTTTACTGTCTAAAGAGGGCAGAAAGGGCAGAAAGAATGGGACAGACTCTTTAGCAAGATCTGTTGGGATAGGACAAGGGGAAATGGTTTCAAACTAGAAGAGGGAAGATTTAGGTTGGATATAAGGAAGAAGTTTTTTACAATAAAGGCAGTGAGGCACTAGCACAAGTGAGGGAGACTTCCCAGGGCAGCGTGTGAGTGTCTGCCTACAGGGAGTGAGAGCCCCCCGTAGCACCTGCAAGTACAACCTATGGTGCTTCCACACCTCATGATGCAGCTGCTATCTCCGTGCTTCACGTTTCCATCAGACTTTGGTGATGTGAACATCCTTCTCCTCCCCCAGGAAGTCTGATGGCAGGTTTGACAACATGCTTCAATCAGTGCTGAGCGAGCATTTGAGGGAATCTAATGAATCACTCACAAACCTTGGCAGATGGCTGCACCCATCTCTGCAGGACTCAGCACCAGGGAGGTGACATCCTGTTTGTGAGCTGGGGCACAGTGCTGTGACAGCAGCATGATCCAGAGCAGAGGTTAAGGCACTCATTTTCTGCACAGTGCACTGAGGATGGCTTTACATGTCAAGTTCCCTGAAAATATGATGTGAAGTAAAAGAGTTTGTGTTCATGCTGCTTAATGCAGAGAAGGAAAAGATACTGAATTTAAATATCTTAAAGCTCTCTCTTTAGCTGTTCCATTCCTATTTGTTGACTATCCAAGATTCAAAATTACAATATCAGCCTGTGACTGCAAGTGGAACTTGTATTAATTTTGCAAAAATTAAAACTGATGTCTTTGAACACACAAAAAAATGACATTTTAGATGTCTGCCATGGGACAAAGGACAGCTCTGAGTAACAAGGAAACACTCCTTGTAATAAAAGCTGTTGCTGCATCAGTAAATGGAATTGTCTCTTGTTGTCAGTGAATAATTCTCAAACACAGAGATTTGAAGAATTAATATTTCAACCAATTTGCATGGAAAATTAAATAATTGAAATACAAATGTAGAAATTCTATTCCTTGAAGACTGAAACACTTTCTGTTCCAAGAGTTTTATGTAAAACTTGATGTAGAATAAGCAGTAAATACTAAGCTAGATAAACTTCCAGTGAAAGGTGTATTTTGGCTTTGTGCCTAAGAATTAGCCCTTCCTCTCTGCAGACCACTTCCAGCATTATGACAGCATAATGGCCCTCCTCCCTTCTGCTAAAGGAAGAAAACACCACAGCTCCTGAAACCTACACTGGTCCAAAAAAATGGCATTTTTGTAATTGATTCATAAAATTGATGTTCAAATCCTCAGATCTCAGTCAAACTCTTCAGGATTTGGACAGTTTAACATTACATGCACTGAAAAACACTTTAGAAACTGGCCATTGTAATAATTTGTATGAATTACATAAATCCACGTTGTCACATCTGTATTTTTACAGCGTTAAACAGAATACTGTGGCAGACTTTTTTTCACTTACTTTTTTCCTCATTTTGTTGCACCAGTTTTGAGGGAGGTTGAATTGTAAAGCAGTACTGAATAGCTGTATTTAAAACCTACCTATTTTGGGGTATTAATAATGAGTCCTCCGAGACATTACAGATTCAGAAATTCAGGACAACCACGAAGGGATCTGTTCAGCTCTCAGCCACTCTTCCTCGGTGATGGGCAGCATTTAAATGCTTCCCACCATAAGGCATTACTGATGTTAAAATCAGAAATGTTCTCCGTGCCTTCAGCTGCTGGAACAAAACAAGAAGGCTTCAATTACAGTAGCAGAAATTCAATTAAGGATCGGGAAACTCCCTAAAAGTAATTACAATTGAACAGTAGAAGACTGCAGTCGGACTCTTGACTTTGGATGGGACAAGAATGTGTCACAAATCATGTAATCACAGCGTAGGTCATAGCACTGGATTACGTGATTTCTAAGAAAACCTTCTAGCATCATGATTATGATTCTGTAATTTGCAGTTGTTTCATGTCCAGGCTGTTTGTGAGCTAGGTAAATCATACTCATTTTTCATACATTAAAATTGTCCTCACTCGTTTTTTTTGTATTTCCCTCATCAATCCTACTTTGCCACCAGTCAGTCTCCTTCAGTGACCATTGTTAATGTACCAAATTGAGTGCCCTGGCAGTGCTCCTCCAACCAGACCCAGCTGCAGACCGTTGACTCATCTGCTTGAAAAATAATTAAAGCAAACAACTGATTTTCTGTACAAACCTATTTACAAGTCAAGGATTTTGTTTCTTCACCTCAAGGATTTATGTCACAAAGCTATTCTTGTCTTTTTCTAAGTCATATCATCTCCTGTAATGTAGTACAAGTCTTCTTTGTAGTCATTGCAGTACGCCTCTGAATGCCACATCGAAGTTACAGTGGCTGACATTTTCTGGTGACACCCAGAACAAAAATAATATTTCTTTTCACTAGATTATACAAGATTTTCTGCACCAGATGCCAGGCAAACAGTATTAGATTCACAGAATTCATTACACAACCACGGCCTTAGTACTGAACATTTCATCTATAAAGCTCTGTCAGCACTCCTTGCTACGTAAGCTCATACATCATACAGTGGTGGCATGTAAATCTTACATTTACTAGTGATTATTTCACTAAACCATGCTGAGACAGGGCAGGACACAATTCTCAATGTTATCACAGAGCATGCCAGTGCCTCACTACCCTTACTGTAAAAACCTCTTCCTTATATCCAATCTAAGTTTCCCTTCTCTTAGTTTGAAACCATTTCCCTTTGTCCTATCACACAGGTTGCTAAAAAGCCCATCTCCTTCTTTCTTATAATCCCTCTTCAGATACTGAAAGGCAGCTCTCAGGTCTCCCCAAGACCTGGCACTAGATAAATTCAATAACTGGTATTTCACTTCAAACTGTCAGATCAAATACTTTAAAATTCAGGAGGAAAAAAAAAACAACAAAAAACAACCCTCAAACAAAGATCTATGAAACAGTGAACAGAAGTTCACTCTGGAATGTCTTCCCATAAAAAAAAGAATATGAAAAGGGATTTCTGGAATGCAGGCATCATCCCCAGCTCACAGTGAAGCAGCCTGCTTGTCTCTCAGGAGCAGCTCAGGTTACTGACCTGACACACAACACAGGATCAGGATCCTCAGTGTCGGGCTGTGCCCTAAGAGGTTTGCCAAGCCCAGGTCAATGACAAAGCACAGCCTCTGGCTGGTGTATAATTTAGCCACACACCTCTCTCTGCACTTAGTCCAGCATGAGTGCATCCAGAGTTACCCATACCTCTCTTGTAGCTCTGAGTCAGCTCTTTCTTCAAAAACAAGACCTTGGTTTGTATTTCAAAGCAATTAGTAGGCTGAATCGACAGCTATATCAAACCCTTCTTCTCCATCTGGGAGCTGCTGTGACAACCCCATTCCTCTGGGGTAAAGCAGTCCACAAAGCCCTGGAAGGAGCATGTGAGAGCTGGAAACAAAGAATTTTCAGCCTGAGGTTACCCAGAACAACAGATGTACCCAAAATCCGTCTACCTCTAGAAAACATGGCAAATCCCTCCTGTTGACAAGCCTCTCTGGTGTGAGTGTTGCCATTGAACATCTTATTTTACTCCCAGCTCTGCTGTCTGTATTGATTTTGCAGTAGATGTACCAAGTGCTACCATTATAGTATTAGAAAATTTAAAGAGAGTTTTTTTTCCAGTGTGCCAGTTATATGTGTACACTTTTTCTTTCTCTATTCTTGTCTCATATGAATGAATGAAAACAATATAAAACTCCTACTCTGGTAACAAAACAACACCACTAGTCATTATCTTGCGGTGAAATATTGCGACTAATCTGAGCTCAGCAGCTTTCCCATTCCTCTGAGGAGACCTTGCGAGCACAGCTTATCTCACCAGCCAGCACTCAGCTGCCATGTCCCACCTGCCACCACATCTTCAGACCTCAGCATTCTGAGTACTCAGAGGGCTCCTGGGGGAGGATGGGGCGAATTTCATGGCTGTGGGTACGTTCGTCTGCAGCCGTGCTTCTGCGTGTCGTGCCTTGACTGAAAAGAACACATGCCCACCACAGTCTCTCTCTCTCTTACAAAAGCCTTTGATACCAAATCTCCCCGTTCAAAAACGAGACTCTCCAGTGCAAAGTGACGTAGGTTGCTCCAAAAGAAATGCCTCTTCATTATTATTATGGAAATGATTAAGAGCAGAATAACACGGGTAGAGCACATTCTCAGCTACAGAACGTGATTTTTCAACATAGTCAGCACCATTAGCTGTGCATTTTTTGGCAACGATGAACAACGTCGCGCTCATACAAATCTGCACCAGCAGAGGTGATCCATAAAAGCACCACTCACCCCTCACTGTGCTCACATCTACTGTTGGGTCTCCGTAAACATCGATGAATATCAGCGGGCACCATTTTTTCCACATGGAGGAATTCAGTTCCACACCTTTGCTTCATACACACTTCCACGCCAGACGGCATTTTGTCTTGGGCCGAAGGTCTGAGCCCAAGGGTATGAAATCAGAGTGATGGAAATAGGGCAGGTCACACAATGGTGCCCAAATGAGGGAAGAAAGGTCCGTTTTCCTTTGCGTCTCCTGTTCTCCACATGTACTGCAGCGTTTCCTTGGCACCCACTGCCACGTTCACCACACAGATAAACGGGTTGGAGGGCTGCTCACGCGTCCTCAGGGGCTCGGGGGGCTTTGGGCAGCGAGGGAAACTCTGAGGGGTGGAATTCTGAGGGGCAGCGTTGCGGGAGCGGCATCAGTGAGGAGAGCGGTGATAACGCGCGGGACTGAAGGGCGGCCATCCTCCCCGCCACTGAGGTGACCGACGCACGGGCGGAGGCGCCGTCCCCGAGGGCGGGGCGCGGGACGGGACACCGAGGGGCGCTGCTCTGAGGGCGGGGCGGGGCGCGGCGCTGAGCGGAGCTGCCGGGGCGGCGGCGGGGACGGGCTCTGCGGGGAGCCGCCCCCGGGGGCGGGGTGCAGGGCGCCGGGGCGGCACCGAGGGGCACCGAGGGCGGACCCCGTCGGGGCCGGGTGAGGGGGGTTGGGTGTATTGTTCCCCGCGCGGTGCATGCCGGGCCCGCCTCAGCCCCCAACATGGCGTCGCGCTGTCACCTGTGTGTGTGAGGAGGGAGCGGGACGCGGTGGCGGCGGGCGGGCACGGCGGCTCCCGGCGCTCCCCGGCCCGCTGGCGCCGCGGTGGCAACGCGCCGCGCCTCGCTGCTCCCTACCGCGCTCCGGCTGTCCGCCGGGGATCCCCCTGCCCCCGCCCTGCCCCCGCCATGGGGGGGTAGCGGCGGCCGCCTCCCCTCAGCCCTGCGGAGCCCCAACGCCGCCCGCGCCATGGGCTCACCGGCGGCCGCTTCGGCGGCGGCGGCGGCGGCCGGCGACTCGGCGCAGTGGCTGTCGGTGAAGGAGGAGACCATCTTCCTGCACGACGGGCTGATCCGGGTCACCGACCTGGCCGAGCTGCCCAGCGAGATCGTCGGAGTGGCGGAGCCCGGGGACACCGAGCTGGAGGTGAGGTGGGGCCCCCAGCTGAGCGGGGTGGCGGGGCGGTGGGTGCTGCGGGGCCGGCAGCCTCCTGGCACCGAGGCCTGTCGGATTTATTGCGAATAATGGTGAAAGCGGAGCTGGGCAGGAGGACGGCGGCGCTGAAGATGGAGGGTGAAGCGTCTCATGGATGGGGAAATCGTTTGAACCGTGCTTGCGTGTTTTTAAGGCGGCCTTCGGCTCTGTTGTTTTTATTTAGGGTTTTGAGTCTTTCTGCTGTTGCGATTAACCTGTTTTACAATAGTGTGGTGCTGGGATGTCCTGGGGCTGCGTTTAGGCTGCTGCCAGCGATCGCTGTTCAAGATGCGGGAGAGCAGCTGGGATTTTCCTCCCAGCTTTCCGCCTTGGCGGTGGCAAATTATACGGCAGTTTTATCTCCCGAGGAGACAGCGGAGGGCTGAATGTCACGGATTGTAGGCTGCATCTCTTCTGCAGGCTGCATTTGCTCCCTGTGTGCCTCCCTTCTCTCCTTTCACCCCGCCCTCCTCTCCAGCGCTGTGGCTCGCAATGACACAGGGTCTTTGTCAGAGGAACCAGGAGGGGATGGTTCGATAGCAGCTCTGTCTCTGTGCTGTGCTGGGTTGCCTTGAGGCCTCCAAGCCCTTTGGCTGCTTCCCAGAAAGCCCAAAACCAGGCTGGAGGATTCGGTCCCGGCAGCGTCATTGTTGGAGCCGTGACGTGGAGTCTTTAAGGCCTTTAGGAAAACTTCCTACTGCCTTATCGAGGGGGAGAGATTTCCTGCTGAGAGAGTGTTTTGTGCTCTGTGTGATTGGAGATGGGGGTGGGAGCAGGAGCTGCTCCCGTGAAATGGATGTTGGCAAATATCACATGAACGGTTGGATTTCTGAGGTGGATGACAGCTCTGAGCATAAATGTGAGATGGTTCTCCCTTGTCCGCTCTGGCATTCAGTGCAGCTTGAATTCAAGAATGCATTTTGGTTCTGTTACGTATTTCTAGAAACACCATCAAGTCCAATAAATGTGTGAGGGAAAACATGCACTCACAGCATTCTTAGTACCATGTGGTGATGAAGGAGGATACACATTAAAAACAAACAGTTTTGTAAGATCTAACGAGCTGGAAATGTGTTCTTCCATGGAACTGGACAAACGCTTTGGATTGGGCAGTTTTTTGTTCAGGTGAGGAAAAGACTGTCCTGTCCTTCAGGCACTTCTATGAGTCTTTCAGCAATCCAGTGCCAATGATTCACACCATTTTTCTGTTCCTGATTTTTTTTTTGTTGTTGTTGTTGCTTTGTTAACCATGTTTGCAGCGTGGAACTTTAAAATAAATAAACATCCCTTTTTGCTACAGTCTTCATTTTTATATATAGCCTTAAGCATTTAATTTCCTTTTCACTGAAAGGATAGCTGACCACAAGAGACTTCATTTTCAGTTCTTGTTTGTGAGATGGTTATAGTTTTTAGGCAGTGTGGGTGGGTGGGGTGTTTAAAAAAAAAAAAAAAAAAAAAAAAAAATTTGAAATTTCAAGTCATGTAAATTAATTTGCTCATAACTTTTTTGTGTGTGAGCCTTTTTAATAAAGGGCTACCTTGGTAAATTGGAATGGCTTTGAGGAGCCATTTTGTGGAAATAGGTGCATGCATCTTGTTGAAGAAATGTGGTCGTACGGTCAGCTGATGCACTGAAGGGCACTTTTGCACTGTTTCTGCTCCTGGTTGCTTTGTAATAAATATAATTGAAAACAAAGTGACTGGAAGTCTCTGTGGATATATGATGGGACGAGGGTGGGAGATGCTGCAGCTGCTGCTTTGATTACTAAACTTCTTTAGTGCACTCTGTGCTTTGTCAGTGACACTGTGAACCCTGATTGACTCTTCCATATGAAGTGCTTAATTAAAAAAATATTTAACAATCAACATTTTTTTTATTTTGAAAGTAACATTATGGTCTGCTTTTGCTTAAAAATTCTTGTAAGAGCGTATTGGTGGGTAATGTCAGTGTATTTGCACATGTTTCCTTTGTCCTTCTGTTCTAAGGTCTTGTTTGGCGTCCTACCAAAAAAGCTTTATGAACATTTAGACCTGTTGTTCTAACTTCCACCTTATTTTTTTATTAATATCTGTGTACCTGTGCATGCATGTATGTATTTGTATGTATGCATACAAATTTTCTTCTCCCATAACAGTATTTTAAGAGTGTTAACCTTCTCCTCGGCATGAAAGTAACTTGTTCTAGGGGTACCATTCAGTTTTGGTCATTAGTTTCTTATTTTTAATTTTTACAGAGCATAAATGGCGTATACTGTATTTTTAGTTTATCAACATATTTGCAAAGATGATGAACTACCAACACTAAAAGGGATAAGTATATTTTTAATATTGATGTGTATATAAGTGTTTTAAATATCAATAGATTATAATGATGTGCATACAAAAGCTGCTGCTTGTGTGGGTTTTCCAATCAGATCTAGTCAGGAAGAGAGCTAGGCTAGTTACTGGTTGTGCAGGCCTTTGTGCCCTTTGTACTGAGGAATTACTTTCAAAGTGCGTGAGATCTGCTTCCTGGAGACATCCTTACTTACCAACAGCTGGGAGGTTGCCAGGACACTTTGCCCCATCTCTGCCTGTCAGGAGGGACAGCTTAATGGAAGGTGAGCTGTTCCTTCATGTGCTGCAATGGAAACTACAGCACTTCAGGAATCCTCCCAATCAATGTCCTTCGCGGCGCCAGTAACCCCAGCATGGGCTGTCTGAAGGCAGTGGTCCTTTCAGCCACGTAGCTTAGTCTGCTGTTGTGCCAAGAGGCAATGTGCTACGTCTTATGAGAAAGCCAGCAATACAAATTGCTGTTATGACCCTTGGCAATGTAATAAGAATGCCATTGAACACACAGACTACAACAAAATGGTGAACAGCCTTCACTTGTTTTTAGACGGTTTCACTGGGTTGGCGAACGTTACCATTGTCATCCTGCCATTTAAAGAAGACTTGTTCCTGATCTTCAGACTTCTGTCTGGTGTTTCCATTAGTTTTAAATACACAGCATCAATGATTTTTCAGCTTAACTGGTGATAGCTTCAGTTATTTTTTCTGCGAAGAAGTAGGTGGGAAGAAAGACGAATCTATAATATGTAAGCACAGTATGAAATGGAATACCTTAGTGTGCCACTCCACGTCTGTGACCTGTATACCCCATTTTACTTACCAGCTTAATGTAAATGGTAGTCGATTGGGTATCTGGTTTCTGTTCCTTTGTTCTACGTGAGGTAGGAGCAGCACTTGCAGTGTCTGTTGCTGTCTGGATCGTGTATTTCTGTCCTCATCTCAAAGTTTGGTTCCTGTCAACTCCATTAGTGTAGGACAGAATGTGAGATGCCACTGGGTGGTTGTCACTGTGCTGCTCATACAGTCATTAATTACGTCTAAGTGTGAAAATAAAGATGGTGTTCCTTCTTCTGTCTGGGCTAGCTGTGTGGGGGCAAGTCCAGCAGTATTCAAGCAGGATGTGACAATGGTAACTGGGACGTATCTGCTAAACTTGGAACTTTCACCCACTTTGCTCATGGGCTGGCAGAAACGTTTTCACTTCTGACTTCTGAAGGAGAGGGTAATTCTCTGTAATTCTCTGTAATTATCTAGGTCAGCGCTTCCCAAATCTTTCTGGTTATGACCCTACTTGCATCTACAAGCTTCCCTTCTGACAACTAAAACCCTCCAGTGTCAGCACAAACAATTGCCTTTGTACAGAGGGGTGACCCTTCTTGGGGTTATGTTCTCTTGCCGGGGAGCTGCTGTGCTCCCAGCCCTGCCTCTGGCAGCCACCCCTTCAAATGCTTCAGTGATCCTCTGAGAGCATTCATAGCTTTCAGTGTGACACCGATGGCTGGGTCTTGGAGTTAGGTCTGCAAGGGCAGATAGCCCTGCACATGTGAGCCTTGGCTGTTGCTTTTGTGGAGGAGTGAATCATTTTCTTGTGGGTATCGCTGTATGTCTCTTTCTTACTGCCTGAGAGGACTCTGAAATGTTGTTCACTTTCCTTCCAAGCTTCCTTTCATCAGATTATAGTTGTATAAACCACCAATTTTGTGTGATTTAATCTCTGGCAGAGTTGCTGGTTTTGTTATCAGTTATTATGGCCTGTGTGTATTTATTCAAACTTCCTGCAATATAGACCACTCTGCCTTTTTGTTTGTTTGTTTGAGTTGCTTTATTTTTCCTGGTAGAGAAATATTAGAAAATATTCTCTGAAAGAAAACTCTGCAAACGTATTTTCTCAAATTTAGTGCTTCTCACAAATTGTAGCTGATTATTTCAGTGTGCTTTCAGCTGCTTAAATGACAAAGATTTTTCTTTATCTGACATTTTAATCTAATTAGATAAGAGGCACATAAGTGTTTTAATGAACAAATAAAGAAACGTTGCTTTACTCTACAGGTTTTGTTTATGGTTTGCCTGTGCTCTGATTCATCTCAGATACCAAGGAACAGAAAGAAGGTTTGGTACATTGCTGTGTATGTGGTAAGAGCTGGGTTTCCTTAGTGCTTATTTCAGAGCACAGTTAGGCTTCCAGTGCTTTCACAGGGGAGATTAGTTTGTGCTTTTAGCTGAGTGAAAAAGCTGTGCTGCTATGTGCAAGATGAGGGATCAATAGAATCCTTGAACAAGGTGATGCAGCAAAAGATAAAAAATAATTGGAACAGGCTTGAAACTTCTGTTTTTCGAATGGAAGGTGCATCTTTGTGGTGTAGTTTCCAACTGCATGATGTAAGTGCAGGGTAGCACCTGAGAAACTACATTTCATATCTAAAACACCAGGCTGAAAATGTTTGTGCATGTATAAATATCTTCTGAACATTGAGCATATCAAACAAAAAGCCTATAGAGGGCTTGGAAAAATGTTTTAAAAGAAATGAAGGCAGTGTTTTCATGGAGGTGGCTTCCTACTGTGTGTCTGCAGAAGTGCTGTTAGCAGCAGAGTGGCAGAGCGGAGGCCTGGAGTTTGTATCCAGGGGTGTTTATGGGAGCAGGTTGATTTGTGATACATGTTTCAGTTTCTTTGAGTGTCTTAACTGCTGATTGTGGTATTTCTGTTACAATCCAGGAATCTTGGCGTTTTCTCTCCCCTATATGGTTTTATTTGTATTTCTGGAGTCAAAAGAACCAAGTAAACAAGCAGTACTTCCTATGTTAATGCCGTGGCATGTGGGAAATGACCTTATAGCTGTTACATGGCAGTGAAAGTAATGCAGTTAACTTTTATTCATGCCTTTTTTGAATATATCTTATGATTTCCACGTTTCTCTGTCTTTCTTGATGTTTGTTCCTTCTGTGAGATGGGGGTGATGCTTATTTAATGCTCAGGGG
Source organism: Centrocercus urophasianus (assembly GCF_019232065.1). NCBI lineage: Eukaryota > Metazoa > Chordata > Aves > Galliformes > Phasianidae > Centrocercus > Centrocercus urophasianus. The sequence goes on from NW_024884867.1 coordinate 6,174,278, forward strand.
ATGTTACGTGTGTAATTGATACAGCAAACATACTGCTGTCTTCAAAGAGTTGCTCTCTTTGTGTGCGAAATTCAGCTAGTTTAATTATGCAGGGAAATAATTAAATGCTGTTTAGGATGTATATATTGTAAGCGGCAGCTTTTATACCATTAGGAGAAAAATACAGCTTGGTGTGTGCAGCTTCATTGCTCATCAGTTCCGTGCATAGCAGAACGAAAGCAGCAGCTCAGCCTGAGACTCGCTGTAAGAAGTGCTGGCAGAGCTGCTGGAAGGAGTCCTTGTTCACGTTGGTCCTGGCTGTGTGGTTTTTTTTTCTTTTCCATTCTGTTCCTTTCTGTTTTGCCTGTTGGAAACCCCCTGGATCTGATCTAAGCCAAAAAAGCCTGGCTTCAAAACCACCCAAAAAGTAGGGGCTGGGGACTGCGAGAGCACAGGCACTGCTGCCAGCACTGGGGACAGCATAAGGAGACCGGGATCTTGGCTGGAGGAAAAAGCCGCTTTTTAGCGGCGGCTCGCTTCTAAATTTACTTAATGGGGTCATAAAACCTCAGGCTAAAGCTCTTCACGTAGATTAACTGCCTTAATTGTAGGATGTCTCATGTTTGCAGTTGGTGGAGAAACACTTTACCCTGGCAGTAGGGAATTCCTGTGACAAAAGTACTGCAGAATGGGCAGAAGTTTCTGGTGGAAGTTCTGTCCTGGATGAAACGGGGCAGAAATCAGATGCAGTGGGAATGGAGCTGCCCTACCCGTCGCTGGGCCTCTGAATTGGGTCCTTCTGTGCTTCTTGGTGTTGAAGAAGGTATCACAGAATCACCCGGGTTGGAAGGGACCTCAAGGATCATGTAGTTCCAACCCCCCTGCCCAGCAGGGCCACCAAACACACACATTCAGATCAGGTTGCCCAGGACCCTGTCCAACCTGGCCTTGAACACATCCAAGGACGGGGCATCCACAACCTCCCTGGGCAACCCGTTCCAGGGCCTAACCACTCTCCTTGTATAGAACTTCCCCCTAACATCCAACCTAAATCTTCCCTCCTTCAACTTGGATCCATAAGGTATCAGTGAACTGACTGCAGAACTTCTGGGTTGACCATTTTCTTGTCAAAATATTTATTATTTAATATTTTATATCAACTTTAATAATCGACGAGAACAAGATTAGTGCAAAATTAAAGGAGCTGCAATGAAGTTTTTAGTAACACAGTGTTGATGGGTGACTTCAGGCCATTAAACCTCAGCCTTTGAAAATCAGACAAACTTTTCAAGGCAGTTTTGCTGACTGAAAGCCGACTTAAAGTTGTTAAATAGGTAATGATTACAGTCACAGTGCAGTAACTGTATTTTCAAAGTGAGTGAAGAGCAGAATTCTTATTTGCAAAAGGTACCAACGTGATGTTTACCCTACTTACAGAATCACTTTTAGACAGGGAGCTGAAAAATTGATGCTGTTTTGTTTCTTCCCCTAATTCTAGCATCTTGGTTATTGAATGCATGCAGAGTAGCTTGCAAAGCTGCAACTTTCCTTGCTGTTGTTCCTCAGGAACCATTCTTTATACTTTCCATTTCTATTATGGGGTTGATTCTTTTGTTTGCTTAATGCTATTGATTATTGCTAAACAAAATGTGAATTGTCTTATCTAAAAGCAGAAATTGAACTATGAACTACTTTAGCTCTACCAGTGTTCTTAAGACTATTTTTCCCTCGATTCTGTGTTTGTCTTCTTACAATAGCAGTGGTATATTAACTTGCACTCAGCACCTTCACCTCCTGTGCCCTTATTTTCTTAGTGTATTAACATGTGTTGTTCTGTAGTGTATTTAAGTTTTCTTTCACTTGTTCTGATCATAAACTGGACGTTCAGATTTTATTTTGTGCTCTACCCTAACACGTAAGTACAAATCTTTCATTTGTTTTTGATACCAGTGTGGTGGTGTTACTGTTGAGCTTCCATTTCTGTTGGAGACCGTCTTTTGAGGTGTAAGTAGGTACTTGGGTAACTTGCTCTATGGCAAAGCAGTGATTTGTTCCCTGATGTTCACACTCTGTCACCTGCAGGTCCAGGTCACTGCTTGTGCTGTGCCGGTTTTTGGGGTCTGTTTGCATCTGCGGTCTTCCCAAGTGTTGTATGGGCAAATGTAGGTCCAAGGTGTAACAGACGTGTGTCTGTAGGAGAATGACTGTGCTTGTTTTAACAAAGAGAGTGGTCAGTTAGGCTCCTGGGTAGGAAGAAAATAAGCTAATCTGGGGCAGAAGGATTAAGTTTTGCTGGAGGGGTGAAAAAGGGAGGTTTGGCAGAGTGCACCAGCTTCTATAGCCAGAAGAAGGCCTCCAGCAGGTACTGCCTGGGGCTGAAGGTATTTGGAATGGCAGCCGTGTGCCAGTGAGGGCTGCAGTAAGTCAGCTGGGGAAAAGATGGGAGAGACTTTTCTGTTCTTATTCTTCCTGTGAATTATTTTAGAACAGATTTTCTGTATCTTTTCTAAGCACTGGTAGTTGTTGTCTGCTGTGGAATTCATGAACGTTTATTTGTTTTCTTCTTGCATTTTGCTTTAATCTGCTTTGACTTCAAATAGGCTTCAGGATAACAAGCTTTGCCTGGAGATATGAGAAAAGTAGTCAGTGGGCCGAGGAAACCTCGTCAAAAGGTTGTGAGTCTGTTGTGAAGCCTTCAGACTGCAAGGGGAAGCCGTGTGTGTGGCACAGGCCAGCTGAAGCTCTGTCAGTGTCAGGTCAGGTGGTTTTGTGGTGCGTAGCAAGATCTTAAGGAGTACATCTGAACCCTGGAAGTTCTCAGGCTGTTTGCTGCTGCCAATCAATGTGAAAATTTGGTCTCGAAGCTCTTTTTGAGGGTAGCTTTAAGCACTCACCTCTGCCAATACGGTGGGTTAAAATGGCTTCAAATGTTGCACCTGAGCTAAGAAATGCAACCTAGCATGGATTGTGGGGTTTTGTGTCTGTGGAAAGGAGGGGAAGACAAAGGCAAACTGCTAATTCCTAGCCATAGTGCTTATTGCAATCTAAAGGGACAATCTAAAGGGAAGGCCAGCTAGTCATAGCAACTTGTCTTTTGTAGTGTCTCTGCTGCTAGTTGAGGACACAGACCTTGTCAGCATTTCTTCTAGCTGAAAATATTGATTCCTTTTTCCTCCACTGCTGTAGTTTATTATTGCTTAGTTGGGGATCCATCCCTACGTAGTACAGTTCAAGAAAGTCAGAAGCAAACTGCTTTAGAGTGTGATTGCATCTATAACAGAAAGTAATTCAGCTTAATTTGGAGACAATGGAACGCACAAATTAATGGGAGGTAGTTATTTTAAATATATGTGATTTAGGAATGAATATTCTTAATCTCTTTGAAGAAATTAATAAAAAGAGATTCTTGGGTTTTAAGAAGCTTAGTCCTAACATCTACTGAAGTGTAATTATTATGTGAATTGCTCTTTAAAGTGAACTTTTCATGTCTGTAGTGGGGAGCGTTTGGGTTGTACTGAGAAGCTTCTTCACTGACTGCAGTAGGGGTGCTGGTAGACATGGCAGATGTGATTTGTCCTGAAGTGTTCTATCAAGCTGTTCAAAATTCTACAGTTAGTCATAAATATGTTTCATATTCCATACAGCTTCTGTCTACAATAAAATAGTAATAATGTAAAACAAAAGGCCTGCATGGAATTGTTCATTGTTCATAATTGCATCTATTCATCTATTAACGTTTTTGTTTCGTTTTTTTTTTTTTTAAAAGGGAGTGGGATGGGGGTAGGATGGATTTATAGCTTGAAAACGGGCTGAGCAGCGTGGATGAGAGCAGTGTGGTGTGCAGGCAGAAGCCCTTTGGACCTTGAATCCGAAGTATCAGGAAGTGTGGAGCTCGTTGCTTTCCTTGAGGTTACCAGAGCTTAAGTGGCTTTGCTGATCTCAGCTGTTGTAAAGGGAGATGTTGTCTGTAAATTACCTTGAATTGTGAGCTCAAGTACCAGGCTAGGCACTAGCCCATAAATACGTTTCTTTCTGTCATGGTTTACTTGTCTTCTGTTGCAGCTTTGTCTCCTGTTTTGCTCAGAAGTGCCAGGAAGGCCTTTTTCTTCTGTCTGAAATGATGAGGAGAGAGGGCTTCCAGGTTTTAAGCTATGGCAGCAACTAGAAATATTTTGAAAAAGATTGCTTAATGCAATATGATAAAACTGAGGACAGGGGGGAAACAAGGAGGGGAGAGCACACAACAAAACTGTTAGTTTGTTTTAGAGAACTGATGGTGTTTTGGTTTGGAAAGTCCTGGAACTAAAACGTTCAGGTTCTTATTACAGAACATTGTAACAGTATTGACGGCTGTTTTTCATAGAGGGGCTTTAAACATCATCACTCAGTCTTGAATTTCTTAGCAGAATTGCCTCAATTAAGAAAAAATTAAAAAATCCTGACAAATGTATGGCAGTGGAGCTCTGAGATATTTCGTACATGTTTTTGTTTAAAATCTGTACTGTTTCAGCATCACGATTGAATCCTGGCCTTCAGTGGCAGTGCTGCCTCAGCACTAACAGGCTGCATGCCACTTCCCTGCTCTTTGGCCTGCAGGTCGGTTTATCCACACACCCCAAAAATCCCTCAGTCCGTCACAGTGTGCTGTCCAGATCAGCTGTCCTCTGCAGGCACACGTTGTTTGTCTTTAAGAAAAAGAAAACCTGTGTAAATATCATCCTCTTCCTTTCAGATCCTTACGTTTGAGACCAAGAACCCGACAGAGCTAGCTGAGCGCTTGCGGTCTGTGTGTGGAAACCAGAGCAATGCTTACGCTCGGCTGCTGGAGTACCGCCTGAACGCCCTGCGAGGACTCTGGAACGCCCAGCGGCAGCTGGCACTGGAGGAGCAGCACGACCGGGAGAGCTCGGGGGATGAAGAAGCACTGGCCTTACTCAAACGTCAAGGCTTGTTACAGCAGCCTGAGCAGGCGCCCTTTACTTCACGAATGGGGCTTCTGCTGGTTTTTCCCCTCATCCAGTCTCAAAGTAGAACAGACCCTTCTCTCTGTAACATAACCGCTGAGGTGCTATTGAATTGCCTTCGAGACTGCCAGCCTTTGAGCTTGACTAAGGAGCCGGCTGACTGTCTCAATGGGATAGAGTCTTTGCTGTGCTCGTGGTTGGAAGAAACTTCTGCTTCAGGTCATCAGATTCCCTATAAGCAAAAGGAAAATGCTGCTGCTGCCCTAGTTGCCTTGGCTTGTGCAAGGTAAGGAAGCTGTGTTGAGATGGTATGGATAGCGTTTGTACCTAAACGTGAGAAACAAAACTGATGTGCTCACATGGTTGACATTCATTTGCTGCTTACTTTAGCCTTCTCCTAACACTTAAGTACTGGTATGGAAAGGGTGAAACTGGCAAACCCGTTTATTTTTTTGTGTGTTCAACACACAAGCAGAATGATCTAGGTTAGAAACGTGCACAGTGCTGCTTCTGCTGCACCGATCTGTTCTAGGAATAGTTCCAAATGGTTTTGTCATGGAGGAAAGTTGTGTCCCTTTGCCCTTTGTACAGCTAGTCCTGTAGCTTATGAATCTTTCTTCTTTTGGCTGTAGGAAGCATTGCTGATAAGATTCAGGACAACTCATTCCAGATTTCACTGTTGCCTTGTGAAACATCTGGAGGTGTTTTTTTCATTTGGTTGCCCTTGAAGAATTCAATGACTATACTTTGGACTATCCCATGTCCTGTCTGTGTTTAGCATTTAGGACAAAATGGCCATCACAGCCTTTAATACAGATTCCCTCTTTTTATTGGTTTGGACTTGGGGAGGGGGACAGGACTGCAGCATTTAGCTCTTGCACAGCAATCTCAGCCTTTGTGTTTAATGTTTCTGAGATTGCAGCCCTGTCTGTCAAGTTTAACTCTGATTTAAGATGTTGAAGTTCTCAGGAGCTGTCACAGCTTTGAGGAAAAAAAAAAAAAAGTGTTTCTTCAAATGAAAAATACTTTATTTCTAGTGTGCTTGCTGTAATGAAGAAATTTACTTTGTGTGGCAAATTATTTTGCACTGGCAACTGCCTTATCTAAAAGCAACATGCTTGAAAACATACTTCTTAACTTGGATTTGGATTTTGTATACAGTGTACATACATATGTATGTAGATATGTGTATATATGTTTTTCCCCCCAGATGTCAGTTTTCAGGAATTACGGCATGTTTGTTTTTGGTTGAATTTGTAAAAGCTAAATTTCCAATAGTGCTTTTGAAATGGAAGTTGATTTGGTATTTCCTTTGCAAATCTCTCTTGTGCTGCTTGTGGAGATGCAGCATCTGATGTGCTTTGTTTACCTGGAAAGCCCTGCATTTTTCCTTTAAATATGTATGTTGTGCGTTGGGTGCCTTATCAACAGAAAGCCTTCAAAATGAGATGATTATTGAGATTCCTGGCTGCAATCTTGTGTTTTGAGTTACTAAGAATAAAACAGCAGGGTGAATATGGATTTAAATAATTAATTGAGGTGCTTTGAAGTATTCAGCGTCAGTTTTCCTCAAGCTGAGGTTGATCTGTGAGAGCACACAGCTGAAAATGGCAGTGGGGAAAAGGTGGTTTTGGAGGTGGGTGAGGAGATGGCGGCTGGTGGAGTGAAGGACCCATGGCTGGCCGTGTGTGACAGAAAGCAGAAGGCTGCTTTTGGCAGAGCGCTTGGGAGGGACCTCTGCAGTTCAGCAGTTGTGCTCCTGAAGAAGTCGATTCGTGAGCAGCTATTGCCATAGCTAGGCACTGTCAGGATTCTTGTTTTTAGCTAGGCTGCTGTGCCTGCAAATAAAGCACATCTTCCAGAAGATGGCTTTTTTTCCTGATACCCTGAGCTTTAAAACAGAAACTGTAAAGTAGATGTATTTTAAATACCTCTATTTCTAGGAGGGAAAAACCAAAACAAAACACAGCAAGCAGTTTTCCTCTTAGTTGACACATGGATTTCATAAGTTCTCCAAAGAAAAGAATTCAACATGCAAATGAACAAGAGCTATAATTAGAATTACAAACTCCACCTGTTTATAAACACTGTGGTGAAATTTTAAAGCAATGTATTTCTATGCAGGATAAGAAATGATTTTTACTTGGGTTTAATTTTGCTGTAGCAGCTATCTGGTTCTTGTATACGTTTTGATCCATCACTTCAGAAGGGGAAGAGCTTCCATCTTTGTGTTCAGAAGTAAAGTAATTGAACTCATGATAATAAACTCATTGCTGTAAGTCTTTTCCATTTAACACAAGGAAGCCAATTCTGGGTTATGTCTGCAGCAGCTCTTGGTCATGCTGTGCCTCAGTCCCAGGAAGAACCACATGTTATATCTGAAGTGCTCAGTCAGCAACAAGAAATATTGAAAGTTGCTGCTATACTAGATGTAAACCTGAGGTGTTTTGTTACATGCCTGTATGGCTTTTACTGGAGGTGTTGTTTTCACACAGTTGCTGATCTCCCTACCTGCATGGTGCTTCGTCTCTTCCAAAAACACAGTGTGACTTAGGCTGGCAGTTAGCCAGCATCCTTCTGCCTTTCTGTTATCCTCTCTTCCTCTTTTCTCTTCCTCCACAAAAGAATGAAAATCAACCAGAAAAGAAATGCAAATTAGAAAAGAATCTTGATGGAATATCTTTGCTACTCTCTCTTTATGGTACTGGATATTATATTTTACGTAGATGCTGCTGTCTGTGTGCTTTCAGTCTTGTTTCAATAGACATCTTTAATTCATGTTTTTCTTATCCTTTTAGAGGGTCGCTGAAAACCTTTGTTCATACAGTGCATCTGTTACAGAAACAGACAGATCTAGGAACCTTGCCTGTGGCTGATGTGTTGTACAGGTCTGTAGTGACTTTTCTAATTGTAGCACTTTTACCTCTGCTCTGATAAATGATAAATGCATTTACAGATAAATGTCTTTAAATGTAATGGAAATGCTTTAGGGTTTTGAAAGCTGCAGCAAAGGTTGAAATTTCTTCAATTAAAGAAGGAAGACATTAGAAAGTCAAATCTAAAAGGATGCAGTAATCTGTTTGGTAAAATGCTAGTGAGTCCTCAAAGTAGCTTATGTCCTCTGACAGAAAAACAAAATGCTTTAAAATAAATAAAACCTCATCTAAACTTCTGGTGAAGGTGGCATTTGTTCTGGCTGTTCTCTATGCATCTTACCTTGTTTTGTGCCTAAAGGTTGTTGCTTTTGGAGGGAGGTCCTGGCTCACCTTCTTGTTTGCTTGGAGGGAAGCATATCGTGTCCTGGGGCTTTGAAGACATGTTACCTGCACCCGATGCCAACAGTAGCTCCAGCGGTGAAAATAAAGGTGAATTATTTCTGTGTCTGTCAATATTAGCAGAGCAGAATAAAAATGCTTTTTGTGGTAATAATTATTTTAAAAACAAAATGATGTAGGGCTGTAGAGTTGAAAAGGATTTCATCTTTTCTGTTGGAAGTCGTGTAAAAGCAGCTACAGTCCGGCTCAGGTCACTGAAAGCTGAGGGGTTTAGAAGGGAGAGAGAAGGCTGATAGGTAAGGAGTGGGAGGGCAGCAGCTGCCTGGGCACTTTGTTGTCAGTCTGTACGTTCACAGCTGAAGTTTTAAAAGGCATTGACCCAATTATATGGAAGTACTAAATGGTGTGTGTTGTTTAGCTTGTCATCTCAACTCTTACCAAGCTAATCTAACCAAAATATGTAAACGACTTTTTATAACTTGGTTTGGGGATCAGATAAGAAAAAATACCTTGTTTTGAATTAAAATGAAGAGGTTGCATTGATCTTAGCGTAGCCTTTAAAATCCAAGCAAATAAGTGCCTGAAGAGTTACTTTGTGCTTGCTGCAGACCAGGTGCCTTTTTAACTGGTCTGGTGATCTAGGTGGAGCAAACCATCAAAAGCTGTAGCTGTGGTGACCCTCCCTGATTTCAGTGGGAATTTTTCAGGGAGGTCAAACTGATTTTTGGACATTATCCCCTCGTTAATCGTTCAGTGAGTGTAATTTGTTTGTCACCTGCAGTATTGCAGTATCCCTGCATTCAGTAGCTCTCACTGGCAGAGCAGGTTTATTTTTGGAAGTACAAGTTCAGTGCCTTTTGTTTGTTTCCCTGGATGACTGTGGAGATTATGTGAATTTAAATAGGTTGACTGGAATGGTTTATTGACATCTCTGTTACAAGGCTTTGTCCTGTGTGTCCCCTCTTGATGGTGAGTAATTACTGCTTTCTGAGTGACAGAGCTGTGGCAGAAATACGTTTTGCCTTAATTTTAGCAAAGTTCAGAGGTGGAAGGGGCAATTTGCTGCCTGGAAGAGAAGTGTGGTGTTGTACCAGGAATTAGATCAAGGCTCAAAATCATACTGCTCCTTTCCCACAAGCAGTGTGTTATGGAAATGGAGCTTGTCCTGAGCAGGAAAGGCTTCTACAGGCATTAATCTTGCTTGTACTTGTATGTTAACTTGTACATTAATCTTGCTTCCGGTCCTGGCTACTGAACATTTGCAACAGGTAAAGGAGAATTGTATTCTGCTCCTTTGGGTCATTCTGAAAGAGTTTAAATAGCAGGTGTCCAAGTTGGTTTATATTTAAGGGAATTTTTCACTTGAAATGAATTTTGTTGCTTAGTCCTGTGTTCCTAGGCATGATGTTGGGTATTGGCTCCTACTGTACTCATGGTTTTGAATAGAGTGCAAGAAAGCCTGTTTAAACCCATGGCACAAGCTTCTGTTTAAAGTAGTACTAATAATACTAAAATGATTTCAGTAATATCAGAAGACAGGGGTCTTAATGCTGATGTGAGAAATGGAAATTCACCAGAAACAGGTGATGGCCACTTGAATCGTGTTCAGAGCCGTACTAATGTCAGTGAGTGTCTAAAAGAAGCAGCTGGCTGACCAGCCCCTAATTCCTGTTGGGTTTATTTGGTATCACTAGGAAATTAACCTTGTATTGTTTGCGGGAGTTGTGTGTGATCCAAAAGCCTCTTTGAGTGACAAACGAAAGGTAAAGAAGTTGCAATAAGAAGTTCAGCTGTTACAGTATCGCTTGAGTAGTAAATTCAGTATTAAAATTGTAGTTCTGACTTGTCAACTGTGGCCTGTTGTGAGCATCTGTTGGCTTTCACTTACTGTTGTAGCTTCAGCAGAGGAACAAGAGCTATTGTTACATAGAAAATCTGTGCTCCTTTCTTTCTGGTTCAGATGCAGACTTAGGACGTTGTCTTGCAGCAGATGGCCTCTACCTTTATACAACAAATTCAGTGGGAAGAGGAATAAGCAAATTAGGATCTGGGTTACACGGTACCTTGCGGTAAGTGGCAGCATAGATGAGTATTTGCTATTCTGCAGATCCATTTGGGGAAAAAAAGAAGTTGTTATTTTGGTAAGCCTTTCTCAGATGTTAGAAATAACAGGACTAGAGCACATTCTGCCTTTTCGTTGAGTGTTATTTTAGCATTTTGGTCTTCTCATCTCTAGCTCTTGAGAGTGTTTCCTCTGCACTTATAGGATAACTTGGTTGTAAGGGACCTTTGGAGACAAAGCAGCTCAGCCTCCTCTGCAAAGAGGTGTAGTAGCAGAGTAGCTGATGTTTCAGACATGTATTTGTATACACATGAAGTTGATTTTTCTTTGCTGAGAGGGATGTAGCAGAGACTGGTTTTTATGTAGAGCTGTACAATTAGTGGGTTTGTAAGTATTTGTTTTCTAATTATGCTATTCATTATGTAATGATTAGTGCAGTCACTAACAGTACTGCCTTATTTCTTTATTGCTTAGAAGTCATGAGGTTCCTTATGATTAAAACCTTTATGGCAGAAACTGATGTCTTAAAATGAATTTAAGTTCAAAGTCCTAGAATGTGGTTGTGAGTTCTTAGAAGAACAAACAAGAAGTGCAGAGTTTGAAAGAATTATAATGTGCTGCTATTTTTTTTTTTCCTCCTTTTGCCAGAGGTTTTGTCTACTGCCGAAACGAGGAGCTGGAGGCTGGGTGGGTTGCTTTTGGCAACAGCAAACTTCTTCATCGGCCTGTCTCTTTTGATAATAAGCCTCACTCCCTTTTCCAGGTTGTGGATCAGCATACCCTTCAGGTAAAAGGAACAGCTACTATGTGCACTGCAGAGTTAGTGCAAGGAAACGTGAGGTTATAGCAGTCACTTCTAACTCTAATTAGTGTGGTGCTGAAGCTTCTGCTTCCTGCTTTGTGAAGCTGCCTTTGTGAACCCCAGTCTAAAAAATTGCACTGTAGGAAACTTGGGAAACTTGTAAGTTATTATAGATCTTACTCTTCTTATTGTGTATGTGAACACGTGCACCCACGTCTACAGACATATGAAGTATTACTTCATGGTAGTAGAGTAAGGGACGGAATGTGGTATGGTCATATAAAACAACCAAACAGTAGCAGAAGTGGACTTTGGCTTTAACTCAAAACATATGCTTCTTGAACAGCCTGTTATTCAGGTATTGAATATATATATATGTGTATTTCTAATTTAATTGTATTCTTTTGTAAAATGAGTGCTTTGTTTACTTTGTAGTTTGGTTTTTATGTTGTTTTTTACGTTATGGTCTTAAGGATGGATGCACATATTCCCATCCTGTGTGTTTCTTGAAACAATGTTTGAATTCTCCTTTTCTTCCAGAGCTTCAGTCGTATTTCACAGAAATTGCAGAAAGTGAAATTTTTTAGCAAGTGTATTTTCCTACTGACATGGTGGGAATGCTTTCATCTTTAGGTGTGTTAACTGTTTAGGTCTGCAAGGGTTTGTATGCTGTAGTCCCCTTTGGCAAATACTGCACAACAGCTCTTCAAAACAAATGCACGTCATATTACGTCCGTCAAGAAGCTTTTTATGGTCTGGATTTGTTTGATCTTAGGAAGAAGCTGCTGATCTGTGAAAACTATTGAGATGCTGTCCCTGTCTTGTAGGTGTGTCAAATAATCCCAATGCCAGTAAATCACTTCCCAGTTGGCAGTACTATGACCACCGTGCACCTTTCTTCAGATGGTACATATTTCTACTGGATTTGGTCTCCTGCAAGCCTCAATGAGAAAACACCAAAAGGCCACTCTGTCTTTATGGACGTTTTTGAACTTATAGTAAGCAAATTCAGGTGTCTTCTGTGAGTTGGTAGCATGACTGCTGTTCAATTAAGTATCAACGTTCTCAAATATGGAATATTGGGTTATAATATTGATAGATGTGATTTGAATAGGTCTCTATAATGTGTTTGCAGAATAACAAAACAGGAGGTGTATTGTTCAATTCTGTCTTCAGAAGGCATACAACTATCATCCTCACAGTAGGAATTGTCTTACAATGTAAAACATACTTTATTATAGCTAGCAATTAAGTTTTATGCTAAGACAGTGTACTGAGATTTCAAGCACTGCTTACAATGGATCTCCTTCATCGTGTTAAACACCAATCTGTTCCCACAGGTTGCAGATACATTGTTTTATCTACTCTGTATTTTACAACCTGAAATGCTTTTACACTGTGTGGCAAGCATTGGTTTTAGTGTAAAACCAAATGCATTTCAAAATGAATCTGGAGAATCACCTTTTTCTCTCAATGGCCTTTGTTTTCAGCTGTGTGTACATCTATGCATATACATACATCATATGTGTGTATGCACGCTTTCATGCATACATTTGTGTGTGAATTTTAATTTGGCAGTGAAACACCTCAGTCTAAAGGCTTGAATAGGAAAGCATGGAGCAGTTGGTAGGCATCTGGTATTGACAACTGAAATGATACTTTTTTTTCCCTAAGAAATTTGGTTTAAATCAGTATCCCTACCTGATATATCTTATTATTCATTTTAGGTTATTTGCATCCTATGAACTTAATATCTGAAAGTATTTTTTCTTTCCTTCATTTTTAATAGGTAGAAAATGGTGTATGTATAGCAAATCCTCTGCAGGAACGAATTATATTAATGCGGAAGGAAGGGGAATCTGCAAAGAGTATCAATGAGATGCTTCTGAGCAGGCTGTCGAGGTACAGAGCCTCCCCATCAGCAACACTGGCTGCTCTCACTGGCTCTACCATCTCCAATACTCTAAAAGAGGACCAAGCAGGTCAGAGGAGATTTTATTGACTGAGGAATTTGTCGTGTTTTGTTTCTGAATGCATAATGTCAGTTTGAGTAATGGCTGATTTCTTAGCAGGTGTCAAAACTGTGCATTTTTTCCATGAAAAGTCTTTGAGGGAGATGTGCAGTATTTGTTTCTTGTTTGAATTACGAGTTCCTTTGCTCAGCTAGTCATCGATTGTGGAAGATGTTTAAGAAGAAAGAAACTGGAGGAATACTGGTGTACGTGGTGCCCTTTTTGGTTATGTATTCAGTTATAGGACTGGATTTATGCCATCTGTGATGAAATGGAAAAGTGTATTTCTGTGCTGCTAGTTTGACTGGGCTTCGAATTGTTATGTGAAAATGGACTGCAGTTTAGAAGATGGAATTCTTGCTTCCCCAGCAAGTTGAATGTTATAAATTTTGAAGTAATTTTGCTTTTTTGAGGTAGTTTGCAAAATTTTGGGGTATTCTCTTATGGATTTGCTGAAACTATCAAGCTAGAGAATCTTAAGATTTTATCCAGTTTGTCAATTGCTTCTCTTCTTTCATGCATACATCTGAAACTAAATGAGCTTGCTTTCTAAAACGTTCAACAACCAGAGGTATTTTCATAAAAACAAATTATCCAGGACATAAATATTCTTACAGGGAAATTGGCAAAGATTGAGCTTGAAGAGCTATTTTAAATGCTCTGTTTTGCCAGCTTACAAATAGAGTGCTAAAGAAGAATAAGCAGTTATTCTTGTCCAGTTCTTTAGTCAGTGCTCAGGAAAGTGTTGATCAGCTCTGGCAGGAGTTAGATCGTTATGACTGTATACATTTCATGTGAAGCAGCAGGATTAAAATAGTAAATGCCTAGTGAATCTCAAATGGTCTTTTTATGTTTTCTTGAAGTCTCTAAAGCTGCCTTCAATATGCATAGTACCATATGACTCTTAAGTCTGTTCTATTTGTACTTGTATTTTAGCCTCATAATTTTTTGGGCTGGAACCAGAAATTGCTACCTTTATTAATTTTTAAGTCATTCTCTTTAGCTAAATAACCTGTGAAATTGCTTATATTGTTCTGGGAATTAACACTGCATGTGTGGGATTATGGAGCTGCCCTACACGCAGCTTTTAAACGCTGCCAAATGTAGCTTATATAAATTTCTGCATCAATTTATTTGAAGTCCCAAATAGCATTCTTTCTTGTTTGTTGCTGTTGTTAAGGTTTTAATGTTATGGAGACAGGCACGCTGATTTGATTGCTGTTGCATATTTCAGCTGCTAACACAAGCTGCGGGCTGCCACTGAAAATGTTAAGGAAGACTCCAATATACACGTGTGGAACGTACCTGGTGATGTTGGTCCCCCCCCCGGGGGGGTCGGGCAGTTCTGCCACACGCTCGCTCTTTGGAGGAACGAGTGCTTTGTCGTCTTTAAAAAGTGAGTCAGATACATTTTGGGCAGGTCAGGTCCTTCGTGATAAGCAGTCAACCTGTCAGAAATTAATCGGTGACTTTGTGCTGTGCAGTTCTTGCTTCAAGCTTGGTGTTCAATATTTCGGATGGGCAGTTCACGAGCCGAGCGGATCTCATTGATGCTGCAGGAAGTTCACTTGGACGTGGTGCTCTAGTACCAGGACTCGGTAGGTAGATCTGTTTTTAAGAAGTGAACGTACCCCATCCTTAAACTAGTTGGATTTAAACTCACAGTGATGGGTTCTGCAGTGAGGTTTTGTATCTGTAGTGATATTTTGTCAAGATTACATTTTTGAAAGTTCGTAACTTCCTGAGGAAATGCCACGTTAGATACTGCTACTGGAGACCTCATTATTTGAAACGTCTGCGCGGATATGTGATTTTTAACAGCATTTAGAATATGCTGTCAAAGAACTGTTCATGTCTGTCACCCATTTATCCCTTCACATTTACTGTCACAGACCTGCTTGTGTTTGTAAACCCTACAAGTAGGAGATGAGTCTCTAGGTTTAGCACTTCCAACAGCTTGCATCATGCAAACTATCAGTTTTGGTTAAAGCTATTACCCATTAACCACAAGGCACTATTATTAAATTGCTGTCACATGACAGATTTTGAAAAGCAAATAAATTAGATTTGTATCTACTATAAAGTATTTTAGTTTGGTGTGGTTTTTTTTTTTTTTTTAATTCTGAAATTTGGTGTGCAAAATGTTTTCCTCAGGTGCCTGTTACGATACTATGAATAACATGATATGGACATGCTCTAATGATTACATTGACCAGTGGTGTAATCCTGGGAACCAGGCATTCCACTGTGTCTGCCAGAGGCTGGGAGTGAGCCACGTCATTACAGAGCCCAAAGGTGAGCTAAACCTGCAGATGGGCACTTCATACCAAGTGAGAGTGACATGTACAAATATCTGAGGATAAATGCATAGAAACTCCCTTCTTGAAACTTTCTGTTAAAACACGAGTTAAGCCTTGGAAGAAGTTCCTTGTTTAGGTTGCCTGGTCTTTGGTTTAAGAAAGTGAAAACCAAATGGAAACAAACTTGAAAGCTTCCAGAACATTGCTACCTTTATCACATTAGTGCAGATAACTCTTTTGTTTATAATGTGGGTGGGAGCCCTCATGTTAGATAATGATGATAATAGAATGCATTTTAAAAGAAAATTCTAGCCCTGTAGTCTCTTTTAGGCAGCGTTTAAACTGATTTTCTTCTCCTAGGAGATGCAACAACCACCAATGAGGTTATTAACCAGTTACTGCACCATGTTGGTGCCATGTGTATCCACCAACTCAATCTGCTTGCAGCCAGCAATAATCTTCCCATAACAAATTTCTTGGGGAAGCAGCATCCAATCGAAGCACATCATCTCAGCAGCATCTGTGACATTATGGAGAAAGCGATGGTGAACGGAGATACTTGTATAATACGCTGCATCCTAGTTGTCTTCCAGGTACAAGGATATCTTTCCTCGTAGCTTGAGCATGCTAATTGAAATGTAACCTTTTCACCTTTACAGATTAAGGTGAAATACTGAGAAGTTTCGTATTTACTTTGGTTTTTTTTCTGCTGTCAGGGGATAGAAATAGAAAAATGGTTTGTTGGGCTGCCAGAGTGCTAAAGTTGGGGAATTCAAATTCTATTTTTGGCTGATACTTTTTAACAACCTAGACAAACGTTTTGTGAAGCTGATTACAAAAAATGAAGTGATGTGGACGTCGTGTGCATTGTGTTTTATTGTTGTCGTTGTTTAATTTTTTTTCTTAGGTGGTTTTTAAATTTTTCTTCAGCCCACAAACTGAAAGAAACAGAGACATTGTGAGGAGGTCGGGCCTATTGCTTTGGCAGTTGTTAATGGCACCAAGGGACCAGATCTGTGCAGAAATTCAGAAGGAAGTTTGCCTGGCTATAAGGTAAACATCTGCCTCATCAAATGCATCTTAGATGCTTTATAATGTTACAGTAGCTGAATAGTCAAGATGTACTCAGTAATTATATTTTGATACAAGAAAATTTAGAACAACTTAATGTGATAATTACTTTAATCTGTATTTGTAGAGAAAAGCAAATAAATTGTGTTTGAAATGTTCATAGTGTAATAACAGGTAGTAATCCTTTTCTTGCCATACTTCATTTGTAGCATTTTACTGAATAGCTTTTAGAGTTATTTCTTTAGTGCTTATTGTAATGTAGCTGCTTAATTCCAACAAGGTTTTCTCCATTTCAGGGGTGAGTGAAATGTCTTCAGTGTTTAGTTTATATAGTTCTTTGGTGCTCTGGAGAAGGTCATGCCAATGTTGTTAGTTTTAGATCAGTATTTCAAATGACAGCATTGGAATTCTCCCACACAGAGGGAATGCCAAGGGAATCAGAGTGAGTAATACTTGAGGAATGCAGTAAGAGATTGAAGGTCCAGGTTAAAACATGGGTGGAGTAGTAAGATTGTCCAAAAAGACAGATTTATGCTTAGAAAATGGGAATCTGTTTTGGAAGAAGTATGGCATTATGTTTTGGGGCTGGCACTTCAAACACTTAAGCAGGATGGCTGCTTTAGCTTCACATCATGTTAGCTGCTGCATCTCTTGAGCCTCATGCTGTGTAATTTCCTTTCTGTGACGTGTCAAAAATAGCAGAATGACTAAGTGTAGGAAAGGTAGTGAGAAGTGTGATTGTATGTTATGAAAACGAGAGAACATAAATCTCAAGGACAAGGAATGCTGTCTCAAATGTCTTAAGCACAAATGTAATCTGCTTTCAAGTGGGAAATGCTCCAAAGGTTGAGGTGAACAATATCTTCTGACCATCAACCTGTGTTTTTTCTCTCTCTTGGTGTGTGTGTGTGCTATCCTCCAATGACTTGTAAAAAATCAGAGATGGGGGGAGTAGGTAATATCTTTTTCTTTTTTTCCTCCTGCCTCTGACTGGGATTCAGATATCAATAGAACCCTCAAACCTAGTTTGCAATGTATGGTAACTTTTCCTGGTGTTTGAATCACATCATCAACGTGAGCCACAGGTAGAAAGGCTAGGAAGTCACACTAAACTTTCTCTCAGTGTAAACAACATACCAGATGCAGTGGAAATGCTAAGTCACAGAGTGAAGCAGTGATTGAGCACCTGGTGGGAAGGCAGGGCCAACCCAGGGGAGCTCAGGTGAATGCAGTGTACCTGAGTGACCAGCAGGGGTGGTGCCAGGATCCACCTGTTCCCAGCCCTTATTTGGGGGTTGGCAGTGGAGATGAGGGTATCTCTTGTTGAGGCTCCTACACACCTGAGGCCCTTCAAATGTAAGCAGCTCTTTTTTTTCCATTTCTGTATCTCTGGCTGCTGCATTTGAGCTCATTTTCATTTCCTGTAGCCAAAGGCTTTGCCACCCTGCTATTACCAAACCGTTACAGCATTACACTGGAGAAATAATTAGTAGGGGAATGGAGGGATGTTCTGGAAGGAAAGAATTCTGTGTTATATTTTCAGCAGTTCAGACAGTCTCAAAATACTGTAGCGACTGTGATCTTCATTGCTTTCTATGTTGAAAGAAACTATTGCCTGGTAATTGTAAATGGTGCATCAGGAACTAAGCCAGAAATCTGTTCTGCTTTTTCACAAGTCCATTGAGATTTTGTTCTTACGTATGTTAAGTAATGCTTTTTTTTTTCTTTAGCTCTGGTTTAAATATCCTGTATCCTGGAGAAGCAGAAATCAATAATTTATTGAAATTGGTCTTAACTGAAGGTGAGAATCTTTAATTGACACGTGAGAGTTTGTATTCCTAATTGAAAATAAAATACAAAAACACTTCTCAACCTTTTGAGGGAGACCAGTTCAGAATACGGAGTACTGGTGTGTTTTGAACCCAGGCTGTTCTAGGAAATGACAGAATGCTTCAGTTTCTGAAGCTGCCTTCTGAATGGCTGTGTGTGCAAAAGAAAATCTGTCTCACTTGAGCAGCTGCTTGAAGTTTGAAGGGTTTAAATCTGTTGTCTGCCAGCGTTAATGATTTTTTTCTGGTCTGGCTGATAGTTTCGAGCCATTTAGAAGCTTGTTACCTGGCAGTTACACAATGACCAGAAGTAATTTTAGTCCTCATTAGAAGAGATATTAATCTTTCTACTTTGAGCATGAAATAGAAGCCTGTACCAAAAGCAGCTGATGCATGGTAATTTATTACTTCATAGCAGTGCGTTCAGGTGTTACAGTCATTGGAATTTAAAACAGTGCTGTGTGCACAGTGAGTTTTAGGTTCATAATATCAACAGCCACTGGGGTTGCAGTGTAAATGTAACCTTTACTGAGAAGTAAGATTCCTGAGGAAATAAACCAACGTTTTATGGAGTTTATTTTTGCAAAATATTGTTGTATTCTGTTTTAGGAGAGAGAAATAGTGGTCTCTCTCAACTTCGCGACGTCATCCTGACAAATCTAGCAGAGCAGCTTCAGAACAACAGATTTGGGAGTGAAGATGATGATCATTATAGGTAAAATAAAACAATGTGCTTGCATTTCCCTGGCTCATCGTGTTGTATGTTTCTGTTATTTGCTCTAGGTAAGCTTGGATGAAATTCTGCTAGTTACTTGTTATCTCTAGTAGCAGTGGGACTTGAAATATCTCTGTGTGGTTAGGATTAGAGCCAAAGAGGGAGGCTGGTTTGGGGCTTTAGGGGAAACCAGAGAATTCTGTGCATGAACTTGAGTTTGGATACCTTGATGCTTACCATGCAAATGGTAACTGTAGGTGATAGTTCTCTATTGCAATTCTGTGGCACTGCTCTCTGTGTCTCTGTTAGGTTACTTTTCAGCAGTAAAACTACCTGTTCAAAGTTGGGAGCAGTCTGTTGTTGTTAAATGTTCTGGTTTGCTTGGTTTGCTTTGTCTCTGAATCTCAAATGGAACAGATTCTTGTTTTGGTGTGATTTTATGAGAGAACTTTGACAGACATTTGATGTGGGCTGTGGAAAAAAAAAAAAAAAAAAACCACTAATTAGATTGTTAACTTTTTTTTGCATCTTTCCTGCATTTTAAAGACTAAATGATGAGCTGTTGCACTACATTCTCAAGATTGTTGTCCGAGAATCTTGTGTCTTAATCACCAAGTGCCAAACTGTATCTAAAGATGATTTTCAAAGGCTTCTTTCAACTGTGCCTGTAAGTAAAATGTATTTTGATCAAGTTGCCCTTGGCTTGTTTTCCTCCTTAAATCCATCATCTTTACTGAATATATCGAGGTGTGATTTTTGTGGCTGTGTATCTTAACAAATACAGCAAAAGAAAATCTTTTATGCTATGCATTAACAATTTCTCCTGACGAAGTAAATCAAACAGTGTATGCTAACAGCTAGAATAGGTTTATAAGTGGATATGTTTTCCCACTGCTTTGATAGCTATCTCAGTCTAAAGGAAGTTTGTCTATCATTAGAACTTCATGACAACATGGAAACAAACTCCTTTTTGTTTGTCCTTCTCCTGTGCTTTTTTCTTTTATACTTGTAAGTAAAAGGATTGCCTGAATCAAGTTTGATTTAAGTGTTTAGATAATGTGAAGTGTACTTATTTATGTTAAAGGCTGCATCTTCGTGCTTGCGGTATCTGATGGCTGTGCAGAACCACCTCCTCAGTAACACTATTTTGATTAAACCTGATGAGAACGATGACAGTGACAGCTCCTTACAGGGAGAGACATTGAAGGTACAGGTAAACACCAAGTTTTATTCCAGCATGGCTCTCTACAGTCAGTGTTCCTCTGACTCCTCTTGTTTCTACAGTGCATTCTCTTGAAGCTGTTTTGAAAGTTCTTTTCCTCTCAGTATTGTTATGTTGCTATGGATTTCTCTTTTCCCTGTTCTTCAGCTGAAATGTCTCAACTTCAGTCTTGTAATGTTAGTGAGAGCAAATGCTTCCCCAAATGTGTGCCATGAGGATAAGAATGTATTGTCATAGACATATGCTAGTCAGTGGCTGGGGGTTGTTTCTGAATGTATTTCCCTCCCCCCTCTTTTCTCCATATCATCTAGATGGTACCATAAAAAGTACTTTTCAGATTTACATAGAAAGGGATTTTCTCATTTACCTTACCAAGCATCAGGATTTTTGTAGTTCTAACTACAAAGCGTGTGTGTGACCATCTTTGTCTCCATGTAAGCCATCATTGGTCATGTGAAATAGCATGAATAGCATTAGAACAAGGTTTATTAAAATGTTATGTCATGTTACTGCTGAAATAGTCTTGAATGAACTCACAGTAGCTGTGTTTGTCCTGGTGTGCAGGCTGCCTTATAGCTTTTATAAAGCAATGCTTCCTCTATAGTAGCACTGACTTCTGAGTTTCTGATACTGCTTGTTAAGCTGGCTTTGCTTCTCTTTGAGGCTCTGTGTGCTTGTAATCCACAGCAGGTGAAAGTTATTTGTTCAGGCTCATTGAGTAAATGCTAAATACTGTAGTGCATCTCCTGTCTCGCCATTCACCGTGTTCTCGTTGTTCAGTTTCTCTCTCTGCAGTGATCCTCATACCTGCTAGGACATTCTGTCACCAGTGCTGTACCTTGGCTGGCTAACAGCTCTCTCCTGTGCTGGACTTGGGGATTCCTTTCCTCTAGAAACTGGATGTGCATCCTGTAATATGCACCTAGTTTCTCCCAGCACTTTGGGGCTTAGCATTAATCAAATTTAAGTCTTGGATGAATCTGCTGCTGCGGGCCTGCCAGGTCACATTATCATTATTTTTGTTTGGAAATCCATCGTTTTTTCAGTTGCTGCTTTTTTCTGTTCTCTAAGAATTGAAGTATCTTAACTCTCTTTGTACCCAGGAGCTGAAGACCAGCATTTTGTCTCTTGCTACACAAATTCTGACGGGATGTGATGAAGTCTTAGAAATGCTGCAGCAAGTCACTACAGCACTAATAAACAGTGATATTGCTGACAGAGAACAAAGGTAAGGCAAGTAAATGTGAAAACAGTGAATAGTTGCTTCCTGCAGCTTATTGTGCAAGCACAACTAGAACTTCTTATTCTGTATGCCATAACTTCAAATTTGAATGTGTAGGAACTGTTTGTTAATATAACATTTGCTCAGCACTTATTGTTTAAAGAATTTAGAGTCAGGCTCTCCATGACAGAACTACTAGCACTAATAATCAACATAATAATAGACACTATTCAAACTGATCAGTTTTCAGTCAGTGGCAGTGGTATTTATGAGTGGGATAACCGAACACAATCTAATTTCTCAGCTGGCAGCATCCTCAGAAGCTGTGTGTGCTAGGAAGCTGGCATACATACTGACCAAACGTAGCTGTGTCGATGGGGCTTTCATCCCATCCAAAGGGAAGCTTATCGTTTTCTGAGTAATTATTAAACTCTTGATTTACTGTCCTCTGCTTTGTTGCTTAGTAGTTGACATCAAAATTGGGATGCTAACACTTTGGAGGAATTGTAATGTCATCAAGGCTCTCATCGAGTTAGGTTTTTTAAATACAATGTAAATGTTTTCTGATTCCTTGATCACTTGCTGCCTGTTAAACAGATTACTTGGGATAATAGTGATTCTATATGTTATGAAGTAGTTGTTATTATGTAACCTTGATTATTTCAGATTAAAAGGCCTGGAACAAATTACAAAAGCTACTATGCTTGGTCATCTGCTTCCTGTCCTTCTGACATCTCTGATGCATCCAAATTTGCAAACTCTAACCATGGCTGATGCCTTGATGCCTCAGCTGGTGCAGCTGGTTCTCTATACAAGTCAGGTATGGCCTTTGTGTCAGCAGCTGTCTAGGTGGTACAAAAGATGTTGCATGCATGTTCTAAGACTGTAGGTTTTTGTCAACTTTCTGAAGGAAGTGATGCACAGATTACGATTAAAGAACTGCTCGGCTGAAAGCTGATGTACCAAGTAATCATTAATTGCCTTTAAGAATATACAATGTAATTCTTAATAAGCTTCAGTAACAAGATCTTAGTGATTGGCTACTTGCATGTTCCTAACATCCTATGTTTTGTCCTGCAGACTGCACTGCTGCTTAAAACTCAGTCTCCAGTTTTCTCAGAACTGAACAGTTCTCCCAGTGGTGTGTCAGAACAGAAAGGGAAATTGTTACATGATGAGAGGTGATTTCACATTTGAGTCTTTTTCATGGGGTAACCCATAAACTGTAACGTTCACATGACTGTCGCTGTGGGATAAATCTTAGAACGGTGGTCTGGAAGGAAATACCAGTCCATCAGTTCTGCAGTGCTCCATAGGGCTGACTGGAAAATATAGAAGCCTTTACAAAACAAAAGTGGTTCATTCTAAAATTGCCTTGCGTATAGAATTCAATGGTTGATCTCTTCAGGATGTTTGCAAGGTGTCTGCTTTGTTGTTTTTTTTTTTCCCTCAAGCATTAGGAGTTAATTCCAAATGCTGCTCCTAGAATAGATTAGGTTAAAGGATGACCATCATGAGAAGATGGCTCTTGAGGTGCAGTATTGAGGCAGTGTGGCTTAGGGATTAAGTGGTTTAATTTATAGTGAGAAATGTAACAGTTCTAAATTCTAACTGAATTCTGGTCTGAACTCAAAGCTGTACTATTTTTGCTTAGGACAGAAAGATTCAGCTAAATTGAATAAAATATGCTTATGTCTATTTGCAGTACTACAGAACGTGTGGTATCAACATGAGATAATGTACAATATTCTACATGAAAACTCCAAAGTTTTCTTCCCCTTCCCGAATTCCAACCTTCAGTGAAGCACAAAGTATATTTTGTGGCAGTATAAGCAACCTTGCTGGTCCAGAGGGATTTTTATTTAGTCTTGACAATCATATATTAGAATCTCTATATAGTTTTGTTTACTTCTTGTTTATGCTTTCCGATATCCAAATTAAGTGTACCAGAGGGAAAAGCTCAGATGTGATGAGTTGGAGTTATCAAAGTTATTTCTAATGTAGACAGTTCATGCTGTTTAAATTCAGCACGTTCTCTGTATCAATACAGAGAGGTGTTTTCAAATACTGTGTGGTTTGAATATATGGCACAAACCCACGTGTGAATTCTAGGACTAATTTCCCACTGTTATTTCAGAATGCTGGAGGAGAAAGAAGAGCCAGGTTTTCTTACAGGCTTGAAGATCCCTGCTCCTTGGGCTGCTGGGAAGACTGTAGAAACAGTTCATCCGGTCAGGGATAACTATAAATTTAAGGAAACTGTGCACATACCAGGAGCCCGCTGTTTGTATCTTAGATTTGACAACAGATGTTCTTCACAATATGATTACGATAAGGTAAGCCCATGCCAACTCAAATTCTTTTTGTGTGTATTGCTGTCAGCAGCACTGTTTTCATCTTTTCTGCCCCTCAGCTTTCTGGGCATTTTATTGCCATTGGTCAGGATAGCAAAGGAGGTTTTTATTGGCAGAAGATGAACGTATGCTGTAATGTCACAGTCTGCTTGCTTTTATGTTCTGAAGTACAGGGATGCTGAGGGGTTATTTCTTATATTGCACAAATGTGAATAACTTTTCAAAGGAGTTCTTGAGTTTCATCTTAGCACAGAGAAGACTAGATTCAAGTGTTATATAATGCAAAAACATTAACGTGAAGAGGTACTGAGATGGAAGATAAATGATTCCTATTTCATTTCTATTATTCTTGTACAAACAAAAAGCGTGTGCCCAATTCCTCTGGTGTTGGTTCAGAACACAGTAACCAATGGTTGTAGATTAGTAGCGAGAATTTTCTTCTAAGCATTAGACTCTGTTTATGACAAATATTCATCACAGATGTCAGGAATGGTAGTAATTAGATACTGAGGGATGTACTCCAGAGGTACAGGCCTTTTTTCCCTTTCATAACCATTTCATGATGGCTCAGATTCTCAGGGTGCCTTTTTATTCTTGCTGTTCAGTTTTCCTTACTAAAATTTAAACTAGCTGCCTACTTTGTAGATCAGTACAGTTTACTTAAATAGGGCAGACCTGGAATAGTTACTTTTTCTGGTGATAAATGGCTTGTTTACATGAATTAATGTGTCTTCAATTTCAAGAAAGAAGTTGATAGAACTGTTCGTTTTTTTTTTTTTCCTTAAGTAATCAGAGATACTTGTGCAGCTTTCTAATTGTTGCCCTGTATTCCTCAGTATTGCAGATGAATATCCTGCAATACTGACACTCCCCACTGTTGCTCATGACTGGTTGAGTTCCTCCAGAAAACTTTGGGCCTCATCATGTTCCCAGTGAAGTGGCTGATGAAACACCAGCTTCGATGGGAGCAGGATCAATCCCTTTGTTTTAAGAGAGGCAGTATGTTCTGGTTGGCTCAGCGTGAGGACTGGAAGTTAGGATTTTTCCTGGTTGTGCTGCTGACTCGCAGTGTGACCTTGGGGACAAGTCACTGAACTTCCTCTCTGCCTCAGTTTCCCCATCTGTAAAATGGGGATAATAATACTTGCCAACTCCCCTCACAAGGCTGTTGTGAGGATTTGTTAATGTAGATAAAGCGCTTTGAAAATATGAAGCGCGGTGTAAGTGCTAAGTATTATTATTATTATTAGATTTTCTTGTTTTTCTCTTACAGTCTAACAGTGTATTTTATGTTTTGAAGTTGGTGATCTATGCTGGTCCTAACACAAACAGTAGGAAGGTTGCTGAGTATGGAGGCAATACACTGGGATATGGCAGCCGTAGTGTCTTAGGAACTGGTTGGCCGAAGGACTTAGTAAAGGTACAGTATTACAATCCACAATATTCCACATAGAAAAATCCTCTTTGGGAATCATGTCAACGCTGTTTTAACCCTTTGAGCAATGAAGTCCCAGCTTTTAAGTGTTACGATTTTCCATGATCAGAGCTCTTCTTAAGTGGGCTGCTATTTCCAAGGACGTATCCGTAAACTTGTCCATCTGCTGTGTGTGATGCTTCCCTTTGAGCTTATCTGTTTAACTTACTGCATCTTACTGGAACTCGTTAGAGGTGGCTTCCAGTCCTGCAACCTCTGGCACTGCTGTTCTCATGCGTACGTCTGCGTGGGTTGAATTCTGGCCCGGTCTGAGGCAGTGCATGTTTTCTTAGGATTGCTATTTTCTCAGTTTTTGTTTTTTAGGTTTTGGGTCACCTTTAACAAGTGGCAAACATAACAACTTTCCAACCATTTGTGTTGGGTTTTAAAATTACATCAGATACTTTTTGCTGTAAAACTTGATTAAAAAAAATGCCTCATGCTTGTCAAAACTTCAGTATTTCAAGAGTTTTATAGTACATTCCCTCATACTGTATGCCACGTGTTGGTTCTTTTCTCACACGTTTGTGCTCCTGTGTTGTCCCATATGAGAACTGAGCTTATATACCTAACCAAATAGAATTGCCCAAAGAAGAACATGAAGTGATGATCTGGAAGGCCATCCCAGACAGTTGTTTGTAACAATGGGATTTTGGTGAATTTTCAGGCCTTGATTCTTTGTGATATTCTTTTAGCAAAATCTTCTACTAATGCCTTGACATTCTGCTCCTTGAAGAGCTTGGTTGTCTTCCTACCTTGCATGACTTTTGCAGACAAATGACAAAAGCATTTTGATGAAAAATGAGGCTGCGTAACGCGAACTGACCCGATAAATTCTTCTTGTGATTCTCCAACAACTTTTCTTTGTTGCTTTACTATGCTTAGCCAACGGCAAAGTTAAAATCACATTGTCCGCTAAAAGATGCTCTTACAGAAAGGAAATCTATTTTTAAAATCTGAGTATGCAATTGGTGATGAAAGAAATGCCTAAATAATGTTCATTAAAAACATTAATCCGTAAAATAAGCCACTTTTATGAAAAGCTTGTTTGTTTGCCTCAATTCTTAATTAAATCTCCTGTTTGTGTTTGTTCTTTTTTTTTTTTTTTTCCTTCCTCCTCCCCTTCAAAATTTTAAGGTGGAAGGAGATACAGTCACCTTCTCCTTTGAAATGAGGAGTGGTCGTGAGCACAACACTCCAGACAAAGCTATGTGGGGCTTTGCTTGCACTGTTCGAGCACAGGTACTCAAACATGACAGGTTCAGCTTAAATCTATCTTCTGTTACATACTTGAGATCAAATAGAAATGTACTTAAAACTGAGGTTAAATGTTAAAATTCAGAACAGTAATAGCTTATTTTGGACACGTGTTTAGGTGTGTAGGATCTAAGTTTTAGCATCCTTAACTTGAGGTGCCCTTTGGCATGTAGCATTCCTAATGTTTTATGAAGACAGTTATCACCAAATGTGTCTCGTGTCATTGGAGGTGGCTTGGATGAAGTCACATTCTCATCCATTGCTGTTTATAGATGAGAATTTCTCTACAGAAATGATTATAACGATACCAGGCTGTAAAGGAGAGTGGGGGGAACTTGAATCCTGCTACTGAGGAGTGAGGACTAGGCCTGTGTGATGAGAGAGAGTCGGGCCAAGGACTGACTGAACCAAAACCACCTTCGCTGTGTTTTCATTTGTTGCTTTGAGTTATTCTAAATACGTTGCTTTTGATCATGGGAGCGTTTTTTCAGTACCTCTCTCCGTAAGAGATGCTGTTTTGAAATACGCGAGGGAGGGACTTTGTGGGGTGGTGCAACTCATCGCTGTTCCTACTGCAGGAGTCTTCAGAGGACGTGTCAGGAGGCCTGCCCTTCTTAGTTGACCTGGCACTTGGCCTTTCTGTGTTAGCTTGTTCTATGCTTCGGATTTTATACAATGGGCCAGAAATTACCAAAGATGAAGAAACCTGCCAAGAGCTTCTGAGATCTAAACTATTACAAAGGTAAACAGGCAAAAATTTCATCTGACGTTGCGTTTTCTGAAGGAAGATTTTGTAGTTGTGCTCAAATCCCATGTTTAAGGTGTGATGCAAAGTTTGTTCAGTGATTCTGTGTTGCTCAAAACGGAGAAAATATTCTGTAGAACAGAGGTTTCCTTTAGAGTAAGGAGAGGAGAACTGGGGCATGTGGCTTTTATCGAACTTAGTGTTGTGAAATAAAGCTGTGTATAAATCCTTGTAATGTTTTTTCTTCTAACACTTCTTTCTGAATGAGGAGGGAGGTTTTGAGGGGAAAAAAACAGAACCCACATCCTTTTCTTGTTGACTTGTGTTTTCAGGTGCCAATGGCAGGTGGAAGCTAACGGTGTAATATCTCCAGCCCTTACACCAAGTCCTTCTCCACTGCCTCTTACTATAGATGAGGACAGAGAATTTACCTATCCTTCTGATGTGCTAGTGCCTCCCATTGGACACTATTTCGATCTGCCTAGGATTAGGCTGCCTCCAGGAATCATGATTAAACTCAGGGAAATTTCTGGACGTGCTCGGCCTCAATTTAGACCTAGCATAAAGTAAGTAGTCATTGCTTTACTTTTTTAACTTGGTTTTTGTTTGAGATGTTTGGTACCAAAGTATTTATTAAAAAAACAACAAAAACCTGCCTGTCAGCTTGGTGGTGTGCATCTGATGTGCTGTACATAGCTGTCTGTCATTGCACTGCCTAGCAAGCTGTCAATGTGAGTTGTCCAAGTTTGTCTGTTATTTTTGCTTAATCAGCTTGGCTTTGCTTCTAACCCTAGGGAAGTGATTCAGCCCGAAGTAATGGAGGAGATGGTAGTTTCATGTGTGATTAAACATCTGAATTTGGTGGATGCACTCCAGTCCCTGATAAACTTCCAGTATCAGGAAGAACATGCAGAAGAATATGATTTACTTTGTAAAATTATGGGAGAGACTTTTAAGAAGCTAAATGCCATGGAGAGACAATTACAGGTACAAAACTATCAAATAAAAGGGTTTTTTAGTTTGTTTGAGAATAAAGATGTATTAGGAACACGTTAGAAATCTAAAAATGCAGGAAGTAGGTTTTTTTCTTCTTCATAGAGCCCTTGTATTCCTTAAGAGTAGGCATCTGCAGTGTTATTTATTTCTTCAGAGCGTGGCTGAGCTGGAGCAGAAGTGGCAGAGTGAGGTGGATGACGCCATGCATGGGAAGCTGGAGAACAACGCTCCCTTCTTCTATGATTATCACTTCAATGAGGTAAAGCATTGTGGCTGCTGTGTGTGCTCATGCTTCTTACTGCTCTCTCAATACACATTCATCCTTTTCCTTCACTTTGATTAGAGCAAGATGAAAGAGCTGGAACTTCTGTGTTCTATGAAGGAAGTTTCTTTTGATGGAAGTGATCTTGAGAATGTGGTCCTGGCACTGAGGTTGGTAGCTGGATGCTGAGCACACTGCATTTTAAGTCGTGAAGTTTCTGTGAGTTCTGTAAGGAACTGTGTGGGGTTGAAGTTTGCATTTGTGCATAAAATGCTTAATGAGGTTGCCCTTTAAATCTCAGCACGCCCTCTGACACTTATGGCTGCTTTTTCACACCGTTTTTAAATGTTTTCAAAACAATTACTAAATTCATTGGAAGGCTTGGAAACTTAAAGGGGAAAAGCAATCTTGGGAAACGAAAACATTCAAATGAACTTCCAAATACAAATATAAATGCAAATACCTTTAGTTTTCCTGCCTAAACATATTAATATTAGTCTCTATAGCTGTGAATACTGATGTAACAAATTGTTTAGTTATTACCTTTTTCCTGCTTTGTAGGCATAAATAATATTGTGTCGCTGTCTTTAAAATATTTCTTCTTGTAGTATTTCAGAAGGCATTACAATGTAATTGAGTAATTCTATTTTCCTTTATCACAATCTCAGGGAGAAGTTCTTTCAAGAGGTGAATTCACTGATACAGAGGACTTACCACCCCCTAGCAAAAACAAAAGCATTAGTTAAAAGCTTGATGAACAGGGCAGAGCTGTTGCTGCACGTCACTATTGCAGCCCAGTCTGGTATCACAAGAAGTATATCTGGAACCCCTGCAGAGACTCCAGGTAAATGTCTCACTACTGGTATTGTACTTCTTTCTTGTTTTCCTCTGTCTCGAAGACGTAATTTATTCCTCTTCTTCTCTTCCCTCAAAACTGAACATGTTTACTTTTTCAAATTAAATCAGCTCTTCTGCAGTAAATTAAGTTGAGCTTTTGTTTTCTTCGTTGTTGCTATAATGATTTTGAAAAGCAGTTTGTAAATAACCTGCTACACCAGGAGTAATGTGCTTTCATGTTATGTAATATTGCAGCCTGTAAGTCTGCATCTGAAACAAAAGTGATATCTCACGCGGTGCGCCAGCCCGTCTTCCTTCGCAGTATGTCAGCACCATCTGACTTAGAAATGATTGGTAATGAAGATATCGAGTTTGCTCGATCAAGTCAAAGGTACACAAGGCTTTATTCAACTAAGCTGCTTCACAATAACATGGCTTGTGTTGGTAAAAACTTATTATTATAAACTTTGCAAGCGTATCACTTGTTCTTTTTAAAATGGTGTTACCTATCTGTTCTCATGTCTAATATTGTGTGTTCTTTAGGCGACGCCACGTTACCAGCCACAGAAGCAGCTCTTTCACTCTTCTGCAATCGCTGGCCATTGAGGATAGCAGAGATAAACCTACATACAGTGTCTTACTGGGGCAGCTCTTTGCTTTCATTGGAACTAACCCTGACCAAGCGGTATGCCCTTTTCAATCTGCTGAACTGCCCTGCTCTGGAATTCAAACTCCTGTTTGCTGAGGTGCCTTGCTTGTGTCTCATTAACAACCCGATGTTGTAGGTATCCAGCAGCAGTTTTCTGCTCGCTGCTCAGACGAGGTGGCGGCGTGGCAACACG
This sequence comes from Centrocercus urophasianus, assembly GCF_019232065.1. Lineage (NCBI taxonomy): Eukaryota > Metazoa > Chordata > Aves > Galliformes > Phasianidae > Centrocercus > Centrocercus urophasianus. Next base: position 6,204,498 of record NW_024884867.1, read on the forward strand.
AGGAAGCAAGCCTTAGTGCATATGAGGGAGCTGCTGACTGCGGCCGTGCGGGTCGGTGGGGTGACGCACCTCGTGGGCCCTGTGACCATGGTGCTTCAGGGAGGACCAAGGTTGGTTTGTAGCTCTGAAAATAATACTTTGGTCTCTGTAGGAAATGGCAAATTGCACTGCGTAAGACAGACCGTGAGAAGTATCTCGAAGGTTGAGAGATCAGGTTTGCAGAACTGAGCTTGTAACACCTGCTTGCATTGGGCTTTGTAGGATGAAAAACTTCCTCAGTGCACTTATTTGGCGGTAGATTTCTTTCATTTCATGCTGAGGTGATACCTCCAGGTATAGGGTATTATCTGGACTGACACTAAATTCACTTCAATAAGGCACTGTTAGTAAATGTAGCCAGTACTAATACTGTGTCATCTAAATTTGGTAAATGTTTTGCAAGTATCTTGTTACCTGACTTTGGTCATATTTTAGGTAAAACTCCTATGCTGTCTTGTTTACATGTATTTCATATTGGGGAAAAAAAAAGATTTGCAGTTTATTTCTAAACATTCTTTGGGTAACTCATAATATATCATAACTTTTGTAAAGCCATGCTTGGAAGTGTGCTTTATTTAACTTAGAAAACCATTATTTCACGTGTCTTACCACCAACAGAATTGAAGAGCTGACGTGTGGAGGGATGGTGGAACAAGTCCAGGAAGCTTTTGGGGAGACGATGACGTCCGTGGTCTCGCTGTGCGCTCGCTACCCCATTGCTTGTGCAAATAGCATTGGCCTCTTATGCACTATACCTTACACAAGGTATGAATGTTTCATACAGAAAGGGAAGGATCTGCTCTTTTACTTATTAGATTTTTACTTTAAGGGAGAACGTTTTGTAGTATAAATATATTCCTCCTTATAAAAGAAAACAGAACTTTCTCAGAATTTCTTTTAAGTTTTCTCAGTGTAGGATTTTTTTGTGGTGAGGGTAAGGAAGAAATAAAACCATCTTGTTCTGCAAAGTAATTAATTGCTGAGTTAAGAGCAAGCTGTTGGTTCTTTTTGGATCTATTGTTATTGACTGGAAAGTTACTTTGGTAAAATCTGAATTTCTCTTCTCATACAGGAGTGAAGAGAAGTGTTTGGTACGTAGTGGTCTGGTGCAGCTTATGGACAGGCTCTGCAGCTTAAGCAGCCAGGCGGAATCCAGTTCAAATGAAAAACAGACCAAGAAGCAGAAGGTGGCCACCATGGCTTGGGCTGCCTTTCAGGTGCTGGCCAATCGCTGTGTTGAATGGGAGAAAGAAGAAGGTAGGAACGCTGCCAGCTGGCCTTACGTTGGTGTGCTTTATAGTGTGAGAAGTGGCTTAAGTGTGGATTTAAAATAGTGTTCTCTTACTGCTAACTTCATGGCTTTTCTTTCCTTATACAAATGGATACAAAAATAAGTTGGCTTTCTTGTTGTTCTCTGGGGTTTTGTGGTTTTTTTGGTTTTTTTTTTTTGTTAATTCTTCTGTAGTCCGAGGGCTCTTTTGTGTTCTCATTTTTTTGGGTAATTGTTTCTGCTTCAGACGTGAAGAAAAACTTCTTATGCAGTGTATCTGTTTTTCCTGCATGAAGAGAACTCTGTTTTAACCGTGCTTGTAGGACTGTGTATGTGCTGTGGTAACTTCATGTCTGCCACTTGCCTCTGCCCATGTGTGACAGAGCCCAGAGACCTTGCGTGGCCGTTTGTGTGTTCCTCCTGTGCTGGGATTTGCACTCGTGCTACGCATACATGTACAGACACACGGCTGTTTCCTGATTGGATGCAAATGTTGTATTTGTTGCATTAGGCTTTATTTTTACTTTAGGTTGTGATGTTTTATGTCTAAATGTGCTGTGGCCAAACAAATATATGACTATATTTGGTGTATGGGAACAGAACTTGTAGTTCTGTATGTTTGTCTTTGTTGTTTCTAACTCTGTGCTCTTGAATTACTGTTAAAGGTGGTTCAACAGAAGCTGTTCACTCTGGCCTGGCTCGTCAGGTCTCCAGCCTTCTTACCAATCACCTTGCACGAGCTACAGAGTGTTGTGGTAATCAAGCTGCAGGAAATGATGCACTTCAAGATGTTCTCAGTCTTCTTAATGACCTGTCAAGGTACTAGGGCTTTGTGACTTTTTTTTTTTATGTATGAAAGCAGGTGGGTGTTCTTTTTCTTCAGTTGTTTTTGACGTATCAAAGGTAACTTTCAAATCATTGTATGAACTGAGCCTTATTTGGACTTGGTTTCTAAACAGTGCTATCAAGTGTTATGGTTGTAGTCTTTTCAGATGGGTTTTTTAATTGCCTTTTAAATAATAAATTTGTTTTATTGCAATCAAGTATTCCTTTCTTTTTTTAAGCAGCAGTTCTTTTTCTTTCCCCCACTTTCAGGAGTCACATAGGTAAAGCAATCCTGAGCCAGCCAGCCTGCGTGTCCAAACTTCTCTCACTTCTCTTGGATCAGCGTCCCTCTCCAAAGCTGGTTCTTATAATCCTTCAGTTGTGTCGTGCTGCTCTACCTCTCATGAGTGTTGAAGACTGTGGAAATGTAGAACTGCCTCCCTGGAGTTACTCTGTGCCCTCCCTGAACAGCGAACAAGATGATCCCGGTGACCCAGCCTCCAAGATTGCATCTCTGCTCTTAGCAAAGCTGGCAGACTATGTAGTACCAGGTACCACCATCTTCTGGTGTCGTGCTAATTTGAGAAATTGCTAAGCAAGTCTGGCAGAATGCTTGAGTAGGAAAAGGTGCATGATATGTCAGTGTTCAAAGATCATGGTATTTCTGTCACACTCTCTTGTGTTGCAGTGACATTTTAGATGCATCTTAAGGGTTTTCAGCATTAGTTTTGAGGCCAAGAAAGTTCGTTGATGACTCTCGTGCTGTCTGTCTCTCTGTTTATTTGTTCATTCCTTTTCACTTCAAGGATGCCAGACGGTTCTTTCTCCAACTGCTTCTGAACCAGATACTGCTTTAGCAAAAAGCAGCCCTAAGAGTTCTATAAAAGGTGATAAAGACCCTGGAGAAGAAAGTGAGGCAGTGGATGGCAAACTTTCTATTTTCATCCATAAACGGGAAGACCAGTCATCCCATGAGGTCCTTCAGCCATTACTGAGGTAATCTGCATTCATTCATTTGGAATTAACAACCAATTCCTTTTTTCTGAAGTTCTTAAGTCCTACAGCTGTAGAAGAATGTGTGGTAGACACAGTACGAAGTGGGAAAGCAAGATGTTTTCCCAGTATGTTGTATTTCCTGGTAAACAATAAGGCAGTACAAGGATTGTTCATATGCTCAGTGTAATCCTACATGGATGAAAATGTATACTGCTATCCTGAATCTTGAGGTAGTAGCAGAAGGAATCTAAATGTTTCTTGAACTTCAGTCTTTTGTTTTCACTATTGATCAGAGCAGCAAAGCTGAAAGAGACTGTACAAAATGTATAAAAGAAGGAAGCTGTGATGGAGTGCGGCGTTTCCTTTTTGGCTTGGAACATGTGAATGTTTTGATATGTCTGAAAAAAGCACGTGAAAAATCAGCTACTTAAGTGGTATTGCATCAGAAGAAGTGAATGTGTTGTCATAATTGATACTGAAGACTGAGTAGGATTTACAGAACTGTTGAAACAAAATGGCTTTAAAGCCGTATTTTTAATGCATACACTGGCTAATAACTTGCTATTACAGCTTCTTCAGTGTTGTTAATATGCAGTTGTGTCTGCCTGGATTTGGAATTTGAGATTTTGAGATAACGATTGAGATTTGGATTTGAGAGAACGTTAAGCTGTCAACCTTCTTATCTGCTGTGTTCTGCACTGTTTGTCACATCTCTTCCCACTCTGAGGCTGTTTTGAATTCATGCCTTAAATGATGCTAAAAAGTGCATTTTTAAGTGTTCTTAGCTGGAAGGTTAACTCAGCACCTAAATTGTTAGCAAATAGCTAAATTCAATAATAATTCCTTTTACAAATTACAGTACACTTGGGGCATCCTTAATTATCAAATATTTCTTAGTGTTGATCAGTTCTGTTGCAGAATTTGATTTGAAATCGTTTAAAGATAAGCATAATAGGTTAAATCAGTCTGTGTAGTTCAGACGCTTTCTTCCACCAATGCAAGTAAAGCTGATGTGTTCTGTGTTTGCTCTGACAGTAGCTCAGAAGGTCGCCCCTTCCGACTAGGAACTGGAGCCAACATGGAGAAGGTGGTGAAAATGGATCGTGACATGACTAAAGTAAGAAAAGAAATAGGGAATTATTGAACTGGTGACCATTGGAGTACTTGGTTTCGACTGGTATTAAATCCCTCACTGCATGTTGTTGTCTGTTCTTGTTGTATTTTGCAGAACACGTTAGGACAGCTCTGGATGCCGTGTTAGCAGTAGGGAGTTGTTGATGTAAATAGTGGCAAATGCAAAAATAAAATTTCAGCTCATATTTTCTCTACCTGCTCTGTCATGTTTAAGCTGCTTTAATATTCATTTTCCATAAGTGTTCAGTGCGGATTCTTGGTGTGAATTTTAAATCACCTATTTAAACTCAATTTTTGCATATATTTTCAGATGTGCTTTTGAATGCTTGAACAGAAATAATTTTGGTTTTGCTTTTTTAGGCTTTTTTGGTCAGAAAAGAGGCTGAGCTAAGACTTTCTAAAGGAATTTCTAAAAGCTCTCAATCCTCGCTGGTCTCTAATCTTTATAGATCAATTAGAAAAATTCTCATGACTGGTAATACATATACAGAAGGATGTTTTGATGTGTTTGCAGTACTTCTGTGCAGAGAGAGGAGAGTTAAATGCCAATATCGAGTAGCTAAACAGAGCTAACATTAGTATTTCTCTTCTCACAACTGCATTTTCAGAGTGGCTGCTGTGAAGTTATCACAGAAGAAGCTGCTGCAGCTCTTCGCAAGGCAACTAAGTGGGCTCAGTCTGGTCTAATAGTTAGTGTTGGGCCACCCATAGAAACTGTCAATCCAGAAGCAACCAGTGGGATGTCCAGTGGGGACAAGAAGAAGACTGCACAGACATCTATTTGCAGAGAGAGAAATTCTGAGCTTGCCAGGTAGGTCACTGTGATTCTGTACCTAGCAGACATGCTATGTTCTTATGCACCGGTACTTCTGGTGCTCTAGAAAATAGCTTGGAGATTCATAAGCTTCCTGGTTTTGTCCCATATAACTGACAGCTAACGGTTCTTTCCTTCTCTTGCTTTGCACATTGTTCCCTTTGCTGTGTAGGACTGACCCCGTAAGGCCATTCATCAGTGGTCATGTTGCAAACAGCATGGCAGCAGAAGTGATTGCTTTGCTGCATAGCTTGTTGATGGCACCAGAATCAAATGCAGCTCAAATATGGACAACAACTGCTGAAAAAGTAAGTAAACAGAAGATCAGTTATCAAATTGTAATCAAGAGGACTTAACATGTTTTGCAGGAGCTACTCCTTTCCAATTTGCTATCTGTGATGCTTTTCACAGGCACGTGTGATCGCATGGCAGCTTCCCTTTCCAGTCTCTGTATCTGTCCCACCTAAGATGTCAGATATACAGTAAAAAATTATCCTGTAGCAAAGAATATATTGTTACTTGTCAGCAGCTGTAACTCTGAGAATGAATGCGTTTGCGTGGGTCTGGATGCCTTGCTTTTGCTGGGTAGTTACTCTACCTTTGCTGTTGGGTCGTTTCAGCTGTGACCTCTGAAGGTCTCAAGTGTTGGCTAGAAAGTACACAGCACATTGCTTTTATGTTCCTGTAAGAGCAGTAACACCTAATCTGTTGCTTAAGCTGAATCCTCTAGCAAAGACTTTTGCTAAATTTGTACGTATATCTCTGCGATTCTAAAACTTATTAAGGAATAAAGCTGGCTTTGATGGTATTCACACTTCAGAGGGCTTAGAATGTTTGGGGTTACATAATTCACTTTGAGAACGAAAATAATTCATCTGAGACTGTGTGGGCTGGAGGCATGGGGTGTTGGGCTTTGTTTGAATTGCACTTTGAAGTCATTATCTGGTGTTTCTGCTTCTGTCTTCAGGTTCTGTCTCGGGCTCTGATGTACATTCCACAACTTGGGAAATATGCGGAGAGTATTTTGGAGAATGGAAGTAGCAGTGGAAGGAAGCTTGCTAAACTTCAAAGAATTGCTCGACAGGCTGTAGCTGCTCTTTGTGCTCTAGGTGGCTTTAAGGAGACAATTAAAATCGGTTCTGAAGTTCAGGTAATCTCCCACCTTTCACATCTTATACCTTTAGATGGCAGTTGATTCTTTTGGCCGTGTTTTGCCTCTGCACAGCAGCAGAGCAGCGTGCAGATTGCCTGCAAACGTGAAGCAGTTTCAGTGACGCTTGTGGAGACTGCAGTTGTGTGTTGAGTCTGCGAGGTGTTTAACACTCAGCATTTTGTGTCTGTGAATCCTGGAATTTATGCATACCTTCTTTGGTTGTAGGTTTTAGGTAAAGGAATAGCAGGAAGCATTGGAGTTGTGGCATCTATTAATGAACAAGAAGGTATAGCAACGGTCAAATTTCCGCCTACCGCTATAGACAGTAGAAAGACCTCACAAGCATCAGACACTTTAACTATTCCGTTATCTAGGCTCTGTGTTCCAAGATCTGAGGTACGGTAGCTTATTAAGTATAGTATGCAGTATGATATCAGTTGTGGTTTTTCTTCACTGAAAAAATTCTTCAGAATACTGGCAGTTAATCTGAAGCGTGTCAAAAGTCTGTTTCATCTTTGATTAAAGCTGTTTTGCTGAAGCTTGCCTCATCTTAAACATCTCTTAACAATATCTGTATTTAAGTTCTCATTGAAGTAATATGAGTATTCATCTTTTGGTGCTTAAAGATGTTCCTTTGTGTACTGTGGCGGGGTTTCTTTTCCTTCTTTGGCTGGGGTTTGGTGTTGGTTTTGTGATAGTACAAAATGAGCATTAACTCCAAGTAATAAAACGCCCTCATTTCGTAGAAACTAACTACTTGAATTTAACTTTTTACCGTGCCCCCCCACCATCAGGCATTGCCTCTTCATAAACTGTCCATTACTGAGAAGGTAGTACAGGCAGTCCAGTCCATGTTGCTTCCTCAGGAGGGAAGTCTATCTATTCACACCTCACTTCCTGCAACAGGAGATGGCTCAACTCCAGTAATGGCAGTGGTCCGGCTCCTTGCTGAAATAAGAACCAGGTGAGTTGTTGTTTCTGTGCTGCACTCCAGTCAGAAGTACGAGCAAACTGTGTGGGTTCTTGTAGTTCTTCTGTTGGTATTGACATGACAGGGACAGCACAGAAGTTCCTGTATGCTTCCTTAGTTACATGTAGTGCCTGGATGTTGTTGAGAGTACCAGGAATGAAGCCATACTGACAGTGCTCTGAGCAGATACCTTCATGCAGGTGGACGCTAGCAGGGGAGGGAATGTTATCACTGTAAAAGTTCCCATAGATAGCTGAAAAAAGGCAAAGAAATACAGTAAACATTCTGTCTTTTAAAAATAGTCCAGAGTTAAATAGAGGTGAATACGGTGATGAATTCAGTGTATGCCTTTGTAATGCATAAAACATACTGTTTTTCTGTTAAGAGCATGCCTGGTGATGGCTCAGCTGTTAGAAGACAGTTCATTCTGTGAAGAATTCATTCAACAGTGCCCAGCTGCTGTAGAGGTTCTTAATTTAGTAGCACAGGAATGCAGCCCTGGTAGGTATACAGCACATCATTGCAGCTTTGTTGTCGTGTTCAGTTCAGAGACTTCTGAAATCATTTCAATATTTTGTCTTCTAGCTGCTTAGTTTATGAAAGCTACCACAGTACTGTATGTCTTGTCATAGTTGTGGAAGTAATGTAAGAGCTAATAATCAGACTAAATCACTTAAGCATTAGGTATAAAGTTTAGCCAGGATATGATTACACTGTGTCACAGAAGGCACAAGTCCTTGGACTAGAGATCTGGTACACCCAAAGACTTCACTGCACTTGCTTCTATTGTAAGCTGCTCTGTATCCTTGATATTATCATTTTCTATTTATGATCTGCTTTCTGCTTTTTACAGTGGTTACCTGTGTTCCTCATTTAGCTCTTGATTTCCTTCCCTTTTGTTTAAGGATAAGCAATGAGCCCAGCAGAAGTCCTAGTTCAGGGGCAAGTTTAGGAACATTTCAGAGCCTCTCTGTAGAGGAGAAATGGTTGAGGCAGAGGATGTTAGGGTAGGAGCCAAGCCGATGATCTCTGGTGTGAAAGGGAACGTACTGATTTTTGACAGTAAGCATAAATTAATTTGACTTCCTGCTTTTTTTGTGCTGTAAGTTTGCTCAGTAAATGACCTCTGTGTCTTAACATAATAATGTATTTGCTAACAAGCAAATTAGCAAATAATTTCTAATTTAATTAGAAATTAAACATGAGGAAAACTATTGCTTGTATAAATTGGATTCTGTCCTTACTGTTCTTTGTTAATGAGGTGAGGCAGTATTTGATTACGTATCTTAAAATGTAAATGGTGTATTTGTTTCTACTACAGCTATGAAAATGGAATTGTTGGATTCAGAGTAACTAGATTTGCTTGGAACCTCGTGACTTGGTTTGGTTTCTTGTTACAGGGGAGAGGCTCACTGTTGTAGAAATGCAGTGTGAGAGGTTAAGGATGTTGTATCGTGACTGTGCTCGACCCCCACCTCCTCCACTCCAGGCCGACAGAAGACAGGTGAGCACAGAAGCAGAGATGAACAAAGTGCCCCTCACAGATGAGTGAGCCACTGAAGGCAGGAGCTCTGCCTGTGGCGTTGGAGCCAAGCTGGTTGAATTTCTAGAGATGTTTCATTTCGTATGAGTTCCTGTGCTGGGACGTGATGTCTTGTGGTTGTAGTTTAGTAGGTTGTGCTTACGTGCCTTTCATAAAAGAATGTATTAATGGATTTCATGAGATGACTTCAACAGCAACTGGAGTAATCTGTTCCTGTTTACAGCCCAAAGAAATCACTTGGAGCCCATCGAGAGTGTTTCCCCCAGTACGAGCATGCATGTTTTCATCACATCTTGCTGCTGTGACTTTTCTGGCTGATCCCAGTGCAGGTGGGGGACTTCCTCGGGGCACATTCATTTATGCCACTTCTCCAGTTCCTGTGCAGGTAAGAACTGACAACCATACAGCAGCTTCTTTGCTTAATATTTAGTAATGCATGAAAAGTAAAACTTTTCTATTTTGCCTATAGCTTGTAAATAATTTCTCTCTATTTCTAGGCACCATCGTTCTACTGGGAAATTGAAATAGTTTCCTATGGAGATACAGATGATGACACTGGTCCCATAGTTTCATTCGGATTTGCTACAGAGGCAGAAAAACGGGATGGGGCTTGGACAAACCCAGTGGGCACCTGCCTTTTTCATAAGTATGTTGGAGATGCACATCAAAAATCAGTCTTGCTCAGTACACTTGTATGCTCCTTAGAGAGAATGTTATAAGCTCGTTGTGGCAGGCAGCAGGTACATTTAGAATTTTGCCTGTACTGTAGTTGTGTAGACTTCAGTTGCTGTTGAGTTGCAATCAGTTCAGAGCTCTTGTTAATTTTCCTTCTTCTTGTATCAATTCTTAGCAATGGGCGAGCAGTGCATTACAATGGCTCCAGCTTGCTGCAGTGGAAGAGCGTTCGACTGGATGTCACTCTGTCCCCTGGTATGTAAGAGGACAGCTAATTAGCTTAACTGCTGCATCAAAAACATTCCCTGAATGTAAGGGAAACTGTAGGTGAGACAAGAGGTTAATCTGTGCTGTTCTTTTGATGATGATGTATTTTGATAGGTGATGTAGCTGGAATTGGATGGGAAAGAACAGAAGGAACTCCACCCCCACCGGGGCAGCCTGCTAAAGGCAGAGTTTATTTTACTTACTGTGGGCAGCGACTTGGGCCATACCTAGAAGATGTCTCTGGTGGAATGTGGCCAATTGTTCACATACAGAAAAAGGCGAGTTCTGAACACAAACGTCTTGTTTGATATATGTGTCATTTTGGTAATTGAATTGAGATAAGGCTCAAATTGTCGTGCTGAACTTTTAATACTCTTTCACAGGTATTAGATAAAGCCAGCTCAATCCATTCTATGTAACATTTCTAGCTATAGAACAGTAGAGTGGTGGTTTTTATCTTTATTGCATTACTCCGAGCGCTCGTTTTCTTCCCAGTGTGCACATTTGTATTGTTACTGTTTGGAACTTTCTCCCCTGCAGAACACTCAACATGCAGCTACTTGATGACACTGCATTGTTCTGTGCCAGTAGCCCTTCTGTTATTATTCTTTCCCAGCGGTGACCTTGCCACAAAGTGTATTAGCTAAATATGCTATGACTTGAAGTTAGGGGAGAAAAAAGTGGAAGTTCAAAGTTTGTGGTTGACAGCTTAGTACTTTCCCAGCTGCATCCAGTTTTACAGCCAGTAACGCTGGGACAGCTGTGTGGTAAAGGGGAGGACCTCAGAAACCCCCGGGTCATCTAAATTCTTTATCTGTACTTTGTTGCAGAACACAAAAGTCCGTGCTAATTTTGGATCTCGCCAATTTGCCTATGCTGAAGGCCAAGCTCACAGGAACGCTGCTGATCTGTGCATTGACCTGGCTGAAGAAATCAGTGCCAACTTCGAGGCGCTGCCGTTTGCTATGGCTTCTGACAGCGATAATGACGCTGGCACCAGCATAGCTTCTGATCCTGGGACCCACGGGCCTCCCTGCAGAATCGCTGCTGTTGCTACGGCTCAACAACGTAAAGTGATGGGTGATGTTTTTTGAAAGGCTCTGAGAGAAAAGTTACAATCGCTTAAATAGGGCTCAAGCACATTCTGGCTGTTTGTAGATACTGCCTGCTTGGGTAAAGCAGTACAGTAATTATTGGCAAGCATGCGCTTGTTTTGCTTAAGACAAGGCAATTAAAAATAATAATCTTAGATTGATCTTCCTTTCTGCAGATGCAACGTATCCCAAAAATCTCTCTGAATAGTTCTGCCTGCCTGCTGGCCTGTTGTGGTCTCAAGATCTGTGTATGTATTTTGCAGAGTATGACAGTGACACGTCTTGTCACTACAAAATGGAACTAAGCTATGAGAACTTCATCACATCAGGGCCTGATCCTCATCCCCCTCCCATTGCAGATGATGAAAGCGATGATGACGATGATGATGATATTCCCAGGGTGAGCAATGTGGCGAGCACTGCTTGCTATCCCTTGTAGTCTAAGTATGGATTTTTGTAATACAGATTTTTAAGTTTCTTGCTGCAATGCTATTTTAAGGAAAGTAGAGCTGGAATTAACAACTTTTCTTCCTTTTTGTTACTCTAAATGTTTTTCCTCTCTGCAGGAGGACCACTATGCTCTGCTGGTTAAAGCATGGGAAACTAAAGTTTTCCCTACAATTAGAAGAAGATTCCGTAACGAGGCTGAGAGGAAATCTGGGCTGGATCAAATTAAAGGAGCCTTACAGTTAGGTATGGCTGTGTTTCCTTCCATGCAGCTGTTTTATCCTTGCCATTACTGCACATCATAGCATCTGTGTTTCGTTTGTTTTACTGTATTTGGGGCTGGAAAATAAGTTTTTTCACTTGCTGTTTTTGCTGAGAACTTAGAATTTGTTCTGAGGTCATGATTTTAACCTGCTTGACCCTTTTACTTGCATTGATTATTTTAAACAAGGAAAATGGTTTTAGAAATTGTGGAAGAATCTGATGTAGTGCCCTGAATTTAGATATGGATCCAGAAATACTTTGGAATAATGGTTTGGGAAGGAATTATTTACACATAGTTCTGAAGAACTTCAGTAAAAGAGAATTTGTAAGCAAATACAGTTCTGCCAATATGACAAATCTATGGGGAAGTCACAGAAAGAGCAGAGTGAGAAGTGAGAAGCTGGAGCTCTGATAAGTCCTGTCAGGAAAGCTCTGCTCCCTGTCTATTGTGTACTGAGAGATTTTCTGAGGAATTGGATATCTCATCTGCCTAGGACGTTAATGAGAAGAGTCATTCTTACGCCATCAAGGGTGTTCATTTCAAGTAGAGGGGGGAGATTAACCAGCCTTCCTTTCTGTCTGCCAGGAATGGTTGATATAGCACGACAAACTGTAGAGTTCCTGTACGAGGAAAACGGAGGCATCCCAAGAGACCTCTACCTTCCTACCATTGAGGATATCAAAGATGAAGCAAATAAGTTTACAATCGATAAAGTACGGAAAGGTAAACTCAGCCACGAGCCTGTTAAGCAATAGGAAGCCAAGGGCTCTGGTGCCTGGGATGTCTTTTGTAATTTGTTAGTCTGAGGAAGATGCTGAGCCCTGTGTTGTTTTCTGCCCAGGTCTCACTGTTGTGACTCGCTCTCCTGACAGTAACAACGTCACCAGCAGTGCTGTTGGAACAGCTTTACCCAAGTTTGCTATTCGGGGAATGCTGAAGACATTTGGTCTTCATGGTGTCGTCCTGGATGTTGATTCAGTGAGTAAAGATGCACGGAAGGGTGTTTAATGTGTCAGCATTTACGTGTCTGTGTGCAGTCATGTTTAAGTGCACTGCAGTGCTTACAGTACTGACCTGGTGCACTTGTTTGAAGGAAAAAACCCTGTGTTTTACAGTGTTATTTGTGGTGTTGCAGGTGAATGAACTGGTACAAGTAGAGACCTATCTCAGAAGTGAGGGAGTGCTGGTAAGATACTGGTATCCTATCGACATGTTAGAAAGGCCTCCTGCTGGTTATAGGAGGACTGCAACAAATGGATTGGTTACCCTGGACAATACCAACATCCAAATTCACAGGTAAAGAAAAGAAGCAAAATTGGAGAACTTCTGAGTACCTGATTCAATCTACCATGTTGTTACACATGGAGTTTTGGTAGGAAAGATGCACTCACGACAGCACGTTATCTGATTTTTTTGTATGAAGACAGGATCTTCTTACTAAAATAGTTGTTTGTTTTTTAAATGGGTATTTTTCTCCCTAAGGTTTTAAAGACATGAAGCAGTAAAAGATTTTTTTTTTTAAGCATCATTAACATGCAGCTGGTTTTGCACAACCTGAGCAATTTCCTGGGGCTTAAATTTACAAAAAAAGGTGGAATGATGTCAGAGAGGAGGGGACAGGCATGTTTGCTTAAATGTTGAATAGGACTTAGCCACATGAAAGTGTTTTTACGTGTGTCTGCCTAACAGGTATCATCTTTCAGGCTTTTGTTTCTTGTCCCATCAGTCAATTGATCTCTAAGGGCTCAAGAATCCTGGACTTGCTTTGTGGAACTTCTAATTTGAAAGCTTTAATTTAGTACCAGATTTAGGTGGGCTGACTAAAAAAGATTTGGATTTACTTGAACCATTAATGAGAATAAACTGTGTTTGGATTCAAAGGCAGCTTACTGGATTGTGTGTTAAGGGTGTTGAAGCAAGTGTTTTGCTCTTTGTGTTCTCTAGAGAGCTTTTGAGAAGTGAAGCTGCTCTGGCCAAGCTGTACTGCCGCATGGCTCTCCTCAACATTTTTGCCCCCAAATCTCCACATATGTTCACCCGTCTGTTCCACATCCCTGCTATCCGTGACATCACTCTGGAGCACCTGCAGTTGCTATCCAACCAACTTCTTGCACCACCTCTTCCTGGTAAACGCTGATTTTTATCACAGCTATTTCTCTGATACAGTGGTTTTCTGTGGCCAAAAGAAATCTGAGGTTGGGCACTAATTAATTGTTAATTGTCTCAATGAGCTCTTTGATGTTATTACCTTAATGATACAATACTGAAGTTAAATTATTGCTAATGATTGGATTTATGTGTGCTCGAGGAAGTTCAGAGACTCTCCTGAGATTCCATTCAGAGTGCTGCTGTCCCTGTGTTGCTGTTGGCCTTCTGTTGAGTGGGGTGGGCTGGGGGTGAGGGGAGTATCCATATGGGATACCTGTAAGGAAACTAAATGCCAGTTGGGTCTCAGTCTTCAAAACTCAACTATTCTTCATTTCACAAAGTGGTTTGTCCTTTTCCTACTGGAATCACAGATCTGATTAGAGAATGTATGTGCTGAATCATGGAAAAGGATCTTGGGCTAATTCAAGTGAGTGTTAATAAAGGCAATTATTGTGACAAAGCTATTCTGCATGCAAAGAGATGCATAATGTGGCTGAGACATAAGGAGGAAAGAGGAAATGCTAAACATAAGCTGTCAATAATTGAAAGCAAATAGCTGCCATTGGAGACAGTGCTCTTAACTCCTTCAATGACTTTGAAACTTGGCTACCTCTAACAGATGCTGCGTTGTAACAACCTTCTGCAGAGTACAGCATTACTTTGCATGGCTTTGAGAATAATTTACAAGCTTTTCTTTTTCCCTTTTTTAGTTTAAAAGTAGTCTAATCCAGATTATGCTAATGTATGCAATTTCCAGACTGGGACTTTGGTGAATTGCCCACTCCTTTGTGCTCTGCATTTTGATGTTTTGATTAACTCCGGGGTGACAACCATGGGATGTTGGCTTGATACCCACTCAAAGCCACTCAAAGCTGTCTTGTCTGTATGTGGGGACAGCTTGAGGACAGATGAAGCTGCCTTCACCTCGTCTGGAATGAGTATGGTAGAAAGCTGATCATTTGTCTTTGCTGTATTTATGCAGTAAATGAAGATGTCTGTTTTTGCATGTGGAACAAAACAAAGCAGCTGTGAACTCTTACAGCTCAGCATATATCTGACAGGCCTCCCTGAGGGTGGCTTTAAGACAGATGCAGAATACAGCTGGCATTTAGAGGGCTAGCCCATCTGGAACCAACCGTGTTAGGAAGAAGGTTTGGTTGTGGAAGGATCGTTTTTACTGCTGACCCTTGGGAAGAGGATTGCACTTGCTCAGGATTGAAAGTAACAGTTTGTAATGTCCAAGTATTTAAGAACTTATCTTTCCATTGTCTACTTCACAGAGTGCATAAAAATTTGATCTCCAAATTTGTTCTGTTTTACATGTTACAGATGGAACAATCAGTTCAAGTTCCATTCTTTTGGCCCAGTCACTGCAACACTGCATCCATTCCCAAAACTGTGCTGCCACAGACCTCTTCTACCAGGGCAATTCACAGGCCATCAGAGAGTGGCTGACTGTTGCCATCACTCGGACTCTGCATCAAGGAGAGGAGAGCCTGTTAGATCTCACGAAACAGATCTGCTCCTTTTTGCAGGTACAATATTTAGTAACTTCTTGAGAGCAGTGTTGTTCTCAGGGCCTGCCTTCTGTGTAAGAAACCTTTGGTTTGTATGTGATTCTAACTTCTGTAATCGCAGAATCACAACTTTCTTAATAGCATCTGTCAGGCTGAATTGTTTCTCTAGCTGGGTTATACCACTATTTTGGTTGTACTGGGGACACAGAAAGCATAAGCAGTAGCAGTACAGCAGATCATATTCAAATGAAGAAGCCTCACACTACATCATTACTTGTAGTGATATATTTTACTTGAAAAAGAGGAGGCAGGTGGTTTGCTGCTGCTGCCTGGGGGCTTTCATTATGAAATGTTGCATTACAGACTGCACCAGAACAGTTTCCTGCTGAGGAATTCCCAATTTCGGAATCCAAAGTCAACATGGATGTTAATTTTCCTGGGGCTGCGTTTGTAATCGTGTCCTGTAAGGAAAGCCAGTCTGGATTCCGCAAAGAGTAAGTCAGTCACTGAGGGTCTGAGAATGACACAGCTGAAAGGCATTGCTGCCTGTGCTGCTTGAGTCTCTGTGAATCCTGAGTATGCAGGGGCTCATTTTGCAGATTTTTCTCTTCTCAGAGACTCATTTTCTGAGTGCTGGGGGGTAAATATTGCAAGGACTTTAATCTTGCTGTCACTGGGTTGAGATTTTTGGTAATTATATTGAAGCCACATTGTTCTTTCTCTTTTCTTAGTTCTTCCCTGTATAAAGCTCCTTGGGCTCGAGTGCTTGTGTATGGGCTGGGGCACAAAGTGAAGAGAAATGGCCAGTTAAACCTGATTGAGGCAGTGTGTTACCCTCGAGACGCCTCTCCAACCAACACAGGCCTAACGCCTCCCCCAACAACCAATCAGTACCCGTCAGTGATCACTCCTACAGACAAAGTGCACATCAAACTGGGTAAAAAGCAGTAACATGGACACAGCTTCTACCTGTACTGTGTGGCGCGGAGTCGTGACGCGTGTGTTCTCTGACCTTTTTGCTTAGGAGTGTCTCCTCCTCCTGGAGCTGTGCTGGTCTTGCATTCTCTTCCCCTCGAGTTCCCCCTGGCAATGGCATTCACAGAGCAGCTGTTAACTTGGAAGCTGGAAGATGTGGATGGGAAATCAGAAGATGAACTGGACACTATTCCTCCTTCAGTTCTTCTGCAAGTAGTGGAGTTTTTAGGTGAGAACGCAGTGTTTTTACTTGGTGATGAGCCAAAGTAGTGTGCAGGTTCAGCTTGAGGGTTTGAAAGAAATAAAAAAGAAATGATGGAATTTCTGAGCTTTTTCACTATATTAAAATTTTCCTTATACTCACAAAAAAATCTACTTACACACATGTCTTGAAGCAGTCTTCCTGGCTTTCTCTCTGATGACATACATCCTTTGGAATGACCTGTAGTTGTTTGCTTTTTCAGTGTTGCTGTTGTAACTTTCAATAGTAAAGCTACTGATAATGAAACAGTGCTGACTCCAGTGCCTTGTCTTTCGCACACAGGGAACTTTCTGTGGACAACTGACATGGCAGCATCTGTGAAGGAATTGATGTTTCATCTCTTGGCTGAATTGCTTCGCAAAATTCACAATCTGGAACAGAAAAAAAATCCTGCAGGGTTGTCATCTTCTATTGCCCTTCAGCTGAATCCCTGTCTAGCTATGCTTATGGCCCTGCAGTCAGAACTCCACAAGCTGTATGATGAAGAAACACAAAACTGGGTGTCAGGAAATGCATGCGGTGGTTCTGGTGTTGGAGCAGCTGACCAAGGGAGATTTTCAACATACTTTCACGCTCTGATGGAAGTTTGCCTTGCTGTAGCAGAAGTAACTCTACCCATCAATATGAGCGTAGCAGCTAATGTGATATCTTCAACGAGTGCACCAAATCTTAGTGACTCTTCTTCCTCATCTTCATCTTCTCCAGGACAGACACCACAGAGTCCAAGCTTACTGTCAAAGAGGAAAAAAGTCAAAATGAAGCGAGAAAAGACATCATCTTCGGGCAAAAGATCTTCATCCAGAGCTGCTGAAACAGATGCTGCAATCCTCAATATAGGAGGAAGCAAGCCTGAGGATATGCTGTGGTTTCATAGAGCACTGACTTTGCTTATCATTCTCAGACACCTGACGAAAAAGGATCCACAAGGGTTGGGTGTGACAAACGATGCTGTAGCAGATGCGTGTCAGGCACTGGTAGGACCCACAGCTCACAGCCGTTTGCTCGTCATTTCTGGAATACCAACTCACTTGGAGGAGAGTACTGTCAGAAATGCAATCAGGAAGGCGTGCAATGCGCATGGTGGAGTCTTCAAGGATGAAATCTACATCCCTCTGCAGGAAGAGGATCCTAAAAAAATCAAGGACAAAGCAGAAGGAGGAGAATGCAGAACTGAGCTGGAAAAGCCGACTGTTTCAAGTAGTGCAGACAGTCTGGATATCAGCAGCTCTAGCAGTGTCACACCTGCTATGAGCGTTAGTGCATCAGCATCTACGAGCCAGGCTTCCCTGTGCAGCTCACAGGGCATCTCCCGGACTGTGAGTGACATCTCCGTTGATCAGTACCAGGCTGGGCTGGAACTGGCTATCCCACCAGGACTGCTGGAGCCACACGTTTCCAGCCAGGAGAGCTTGGATCTGTCGCACTGCAGTACTGGGAGCCTGGGCAGCCTGGGCAGCCTCGGGGAGCCGCTCGACAATGTAGAAACGGCGTCGGTGTCTGACGTCGGGTCGATGTACACAGTCACATCTCTGGACAACCAGCAGCTTCTGTCGCGGCCAATCAAAGGTTTTGCTGTTGTGGAGGTAATAGCTTTCAGTCAGGAAGGGGCACTTGTTTGGTTTTTGTTTTTAATTAATCAAATATTAAGCAGATTGGTCTGCAGACTTCATCTTAGGGAATCTTTAAACCACCGGTTTCTGGAGAGAATACATAAAGGCAAAGATCTGCTCATATCCTCTTTCACATAACTTTCTTCAGAGACTTACTACCAGCTACTGCTGGAGATTAATTTTGAGATTAAGGCAGATCTTTAATGTTTAATGGCTACATTTTCATGTATTTTAAACCATCTGTGTATCTGTATAAGTTGCTTTAGGAGAGATGAGAGATATTTGCTGATATCTGATTCAAAGTTAATTTTAAAACATTGTTGGTATCTATCATTGATGCCAGATCTGTCCAGGTTTTCAGCTCTGCACAAGAGCCTTCTTTGTTACACTAACTGCCAGCTGCAGGTTTACCAGAAGCTTGCCGAAGTGCTGCCATTTTGATAGCTTGTGAATTGGGAGAGATGTTTGTACGTAGTCTGGGGTTATACCTGTTAGGAGAAAATCAGCTTATTCAGAGCAAAAACCCTCAATTGCTGTTAAGTCATTAACTGACAAGGAGACACCAGTGCTGAAATAAGCCATCAAGTGTGTATGGAAATCTGTCAGCATATTCACCAACTCCGACTCTGTAGCTGCACTGATAATGATGCTTGACAGTTATTGTGGAAAGTGAAGGAAACAATTGTTCCTGTTCCTGATCCTGCATAGCTGAGACTTCAAGGCTTGTGCTGTTGTACTTATTTTTCTAAATGGAGAATTGAAGCAAATCAACAGAGTTGCAAATAACGACAGGTTACTCATGTGAAACTTCCAGCTTTGTCTCTGGTATTTCTAAAGGCTGTCTCCAGGCTAAGAAAAGGAACACTTCCAGAGCTGTGCATGATGAGCTCACAGCACGATGGTTGGAGTTGCCAGATTTTCATAAAAGGGGATGTTTTCTAGGTGGAGCCTGAACTATGTTGTCAAATGATTAATGTAGAAGAATGGTAAGAGAGATGCAATACCAATTATGCATATGGGGAGGAGAGAAAGCTTAGTATGCAAGTTAATCTAACTGATTTCATTATTTGTACAGATACGGTCAAGAGCTAAAATAGAGAAAATCCGAGCCAGCCTGTTTAACAGTAGTGATCTTATTGGCTTGTCGAGTCTGGATGGTGAAGATGAGCTGATGGAAATGTCAACTGAAGAGATTTTAACTGTTTCTACTGTAAATCAGAGTTTATTTGACACACAAGGGAGCCCGGCGCTAGAAGACTACTTCAACGATAAGTCAATAAAAGGTATGTGCTTTTCATGCTGGCAAATATCTCCCTTGTTGTGATGTACAGGGAATCAGATTATGTGATTATCCAAATAATAATTATTGTTAAGCCAAAAAAAAAAAGATGGTGTTCAATTCTGTTGAAAATGGGGTATTAGAGTTCAGAGGAGTCAGATCTGCTGGTAGAACTTCTCGTGGCTACTTTCTATTGGTGCAACTGGTGTGTGATAGAATGTTTGATCTGAATGCAAAGTTTATTGCACGTTTCAAACTCTGAAGGCTTATCGTGGCATTTTATTCCCTATTGCATTTTTTCCTTTTTTTTGTATTAGGTGAGAAGTTGGTCCCTGGTGCTCGGGAGGTCCTAACAGAAATATTTAAAAGCTGTGTCCATTCTGAGCAAATGCTGAGCCTGACTCCAACAAAACCCATTAAGGTTGCTGATATCTATCTTAGTAAAGAGCAGATAAATTCTCAGACTCCTGGAAACCTTCTTCATGTGTTCTTCACAAATGTCCGCCCTCCAAAGAAGGTGCTGGAGGACCAGCTTACCCAGGTAGTGCTTTGAAAACTCTTTTCAGGATTTTTTTGTGTAACCCAAAAGCATTGGTTAATCATTCATTTCCTGTGTTGGAAGATTCTAAGGAAATACGGTGTGCCCAAGCCGAAATTTGACAAGAGCAAATACAACAAAGCAGGCAAAGAACAGCATCCAGTGAAGGTTGTGAGCACCAAGCGCCCCGTTACAAAACCACCCACAAAAGAAAAGTCCATGCTCAACAGCGTCAGGTTAGTGTCTTCAGCCTCCTGGCAGTTAGGAAACATTTGATTTCTCTTTAGGATCCAGATTGTTTTCTCCTCTGTGTTTCCTTGTACTGTGATTGGAAGAGGAAAAAAGGATTTGGAAAACATTTAGGACATTCAAGTGATGTTGTGGCTTTTTTGAACAGACGTAAGAAAACTTTTAATGTTCATTTCGTCCCTTAGCCGAACTGCTTTGAGTGAGAAGAAACCTACTGTAAAGCCAAAGTCTCCTGAGAAGAGCAAACCTGAAGAGAAGGACCCTGAAAAGTCTCCCACAAAGAAACAAGAAGGTAGTAACTCTATAGGACTCTTCTTCAGTGTTAGCAACTTAGAAAGCAGATATGTTTTTGGATTCCCATGCTTAAACAGCATCATGATAGGTTTGGATTGCCTTTGCTTTTATGTAGGCTAGCGCAGGTTTTTTTCATTAACTATTTGATGGTTCTGTCTCTACTGTCAGTTCCTGAGGAGAAGTATTTGACACTGGATGGATTTCACAGATTTGTTGTTGACCGATCCAAGCAGGATATCCGTAGCGTGTGGAGAGCTATTCTGTCCTGTGGATACGATCTGCACTTTGAAAGGTGAGCTCTAGAAACCTCTTCTAAAAGACGATGACAATTCTGAATGTGCTCGCTTTGAACAAGTGCTCCGACTCCATGTGGCATGTCGTCCCAGGTGTGATGCCATTTGCATTTCAGATGTGCCTGCATTGATGCAAGACACGCACAGAAAGCATCTCGAAAATGGACACTGGAAATGGACGTGGCTCTTGTTCAGTACATCAACAGGCTTTGTCGTCACCTCGCCATTACACCAGCACGACTCCATCCACATGAAGTATATTTGGATCCAGCTGATGCAGCAGATCCTAGGATCTCCTGTCTGTTGAGTACGTATGCTTTGTAGTGTTCAGAGTTGAATATGCTTTGTGGTGGTCTTGGTTTTTTTGGTCTTTCTTCCATACTGTTTGTGTTATGTCAGAAAAGGCACCTGCTGGAACTGCTGAATCTTCTGGAGGGAGGTTCTCAGGGATATCCGGGCTCCCTGGTTTCACACAAAATTGGTTTTCTCAGGTCTGTTTACTGAGCTTGAAGTGACTGCACACAGGGATACGCTCTTTGCACTGATGCTTATTGGAGGACTTGAATTAGGTAGCTCCATTTATTCAGGGCGCTGTTCCCTGCAGTCAGCACTGATATTGTCTGTGGCAGAACTTCAGTGCAGCTTCCTCTTTTCTGCTTCAGCTCGGGGAAAATAAGGAGAAGGATTTAAAGGGTAGCACTGAAATCACTAAGCTCTCTGGGTTTCCTACCTCTTCTTGTGCTCTCTACCATACTGTCCTGCATTTATGTTTGCACTGAAGCTTTTCTTGGCAGCAGATCTGGCTGTCATGCAGCAGCTGGGATGTTCCTTTGGAGATACTGACTGGAGCCTCTGCGGGCTGGGGGAGCACTGAGTCCAGGTCCTCCAAGGAGAGCCTTGGCTGTTCTCTGGCACCACAGTACCTTTGGCAGCACTGTCAGAAATGCATTGCAAGCTTTGTGTGCTCTCTAAGTGTACCTTCTAGGTCAGGCTGGAATGGGAACTTACCTGGTGAGTTTAGCTTGAAGGAGGTAAAAAAAGAAAGGTTGAATTTCAATTCCTTACCCTGCGAGACTTCACTCACCTAAATCCTGTTCAAAGCACTGAGTTCCTTTTGAGAACATCTCCAGATGAATGCAAGATCACTAATGGTGAAAGACAGGAGACTCGGTTACCAGAGATAAAGCATCCAGGAAGGGGTGTCATGGTTCACTGCTGTGCTACCGTTATCTGCTCTCATGGTGGGTCTTGAGAGTCTGTATAAATAAGAGCTCCTGTGGCTCCTGGGCTGGCTCTACTGGGAGGGTGGACTTCACAGCAGGTGGAGAGTATCTTCAGCTCTGGCTGAACTTTTCTTCCTCAGACGTTCCTGTTGAAAGTCTCCGCCTGCGGTTTGCACTGCTTCAGTCTCTCAATACGACGCTGGAGACGTTCTTCTTACCGCTGGTGGAGCTGCGGCAGACTGAGATGTACAGTAACAGCATTGCTGCCCTGCTGCAGGAGGCCAAAGGTCAGCTTCTCAGGGAGCATGATTGTTGCATGAAGGAGCGTTATCTTTCCTCTAGCATTACTGTAAAAACGCCTGGTTTCTGAAAGAAATTTGGCAAAGTGTTCCTGATTTATGTGGTTACTGGTGGAGTTGCTAGGATCTATTTATACCATGTTAGAATTGTGGTCAGCCATGTCCTAATCCAGTGCTGCTCTTCCAGCACGTATCGGCAGCAAATCCTTAATAATTGAAGATGTGGGTTAGCCATCCATCTCTTAGCTACCTAAAGAAGATGCAATTATTGCTTGAGCACTGTCCATCAAAGATTTTCAGCAAGTAAGAAGGGCGGATTAACTGCACCAAAACTTGCGTTTCTTTATTTAGGTTTAATCTTCTATGACACAAAAATAACCGTGATGAACAGAGTGCTGAATGCCACTGTGCAAAGAACTGCTGATCACGCAGCCCCAGAAATCACCTTGGATCCCTTGGAAATAGTTGGAGGTAAGGAAAACGTTTATCCTCTTCAAAATTCATTGTAATCCGTTGTAAGGCATCAGACCTGTCTTACTGAAGCTCAGATGCTTATTAATGCAGAATACTCTGCATATGGGGATGATGTTTTTCTTCTGTTTGTTTTTAAATAGGGGAGATCCGTTCTTCAGAGAACTCCTACTTCTGCCAGGCAGCAAGGCAGCTGGCCTGTGTGCCATCCTCGCAGCTCTGCGTCAAACTCGCCAGTGGTGGGGATCCTACGTATGCGTTCAACATCCGCTTCACAGGGGAGGAGGTCCATGGAACAAGTGAGTTGGGAATGGGCTTACCAGCGCGGGTCACATCGGGTGCAGTTGTAAGAACTTACTCCAGGTGGAGTTTCTACCAGGTTGTGGCTTGTGTTCACTTTAGAGAGTAGCATTTACTTGTCGTGTTTGTTTTCATGCACGTGGGAGGGGGGGAAAAAGCATCCAGGAGTTAAGCAAGCCAGACATCTTTTAGCTAATAGAGCAGGAAGCATCTGGGCATGCAATTTTGCTGACTAGAGATAGGAAATGTTTTTATGCAATGTTCATCCCACATTTCCCATTTTCTTCAGGTTGGTTGATGTTTAGCCATTATAAACTCAGTCTGTGCTGACAGATATGTATGAACTTCAACTTGTCCTGAGCTGAACGGGTGGTGACTGTGATAGGAAACTGCAGGAGGTTTTGCTGCTTTAAAATCTGTCCTTGATTTTGCAATAAGTGGTATTAAAACTGCATCCTGCTGATACTGGCAAGGAGATGAACAGCATTTCTTGTCATCATCTTAACAATTCTCATGTGACTAGTTAAAGGAACGAATCTAAAAAGGAATAGACATTTTACTGCCCTGCTTCACTTAGTTGGAAGGGAGACAGACTCCTTGAGGCATAGTGGTGCTACTCTTTATCAGAAAGTGTTAAATGTTAATCTTACGGCATTAAGTAAGATTATTTTGCCTTCTCTTCTGTTCATGCTATTAAAATCAGTGGGGTTTCTTTGTAAATTCTCCTTTATGTGGACCTGTTTGCATGCTGACTTCTTTTTGGGGTGTTGGCTCCATGGATGCCACGTGAGTTGTGTGTAGTCCAGGAATAGGCTTAAATTATTCAAGAGTCACAAAAATCTTGCTTTGCACACATGTTGAATAGTTCATAGGATATCGAGGCAAATACTACCCAGTTGTCAGAAGAAAACTGATCACTGTTATCTGGGTTAATTCAGGCCCCATGTGCTGATTCTAATATCTCCCTTTTGGAAATTCATGGGGGATATGGCATTAGAGGAGAAAAGCCCAAAATGTGCTTTTCATATTGCCAGCTGGTGTCATCTGTCAGGCTGCGTAAAGGAAGATTCTTGGGAGTTGTACCTGTTTCCGAACAAAGGGCTGCCTGAGGCCTGCTTTTCTGGTTGAGGTCCTTTGTTGTTATTGACAGTATCTCTAAAGAGATGTTGTTGCCACAGCTCAGTGTCTTTAATGATTTCTGTACGTTGCCTCACTGCTTATAGGTGTGGAGCTGCACTGCGTGCAGCATAAGGCTCTGTTGGTCATCTTCTAATTGTGTTAAGAATTCCATTTGCAGACCAACTGGTGTGTGTAGCAAGTGTCTGTGCTAGTTCTGTGCAGGGTGCTGGAAGACAGAGCAGCAGTTAGGAATTCAGTAGGAGGCAATTCAGTGAATATCTTTGCATATGAGTATGCTATTAAATTGTGGACGTGAGCATGAGTGCCAGGGCTGGCATCTACCACCACTGTTAGGTCATGTGTCTGTGCAGCTGTGGAGGTTAAGCACATAAGGCTTGAAACGTGATTTCAAGCAGAGCAGCAAATTCTGGATTAAATAGCAATAATAATGAGGCCCTTCGTGGTGGTTTTTTTTTTTTTTTGTCCCTCTCTCCTGCAGGTGGATCTTTCCGTCACTTCCTCTGGCAAGTTTGCAAGGAGCTGCAGAGCTCCTCACTCTCCCTTCTCCTGTTGTGTCCAAGCTCTGCAGTTAACAAGAATAAGGTGGGATATGTCCATGCAAGAAATGAAGTTGCATGCATTTGAACAGGAGTAGAACAAATTTGGTTAGCAATACAGAATCCAATTGGCTTTATGTATCCAGGCTGTACTTCAGATGCTTCCCACAGCTAAAAGACAGACTCACTGTCAAATTGCCAACACAGATACTGAAAAGTTGTGTGAATGCTGATTAACTGAGCTTGTAAAAGGAAACCAACTTTTATGTTGCTGCTTTTGATCTTTAAGTTATAGGAATGTCACTGCATAATATATAGCCTCTATGCTGTGCTTGAGCAAAACGTGTTGTAGCCACTTCAGTGATATTCATCTTGTTCAGATAGGTGTTTTCAGAATGGTGTTAATTTGTGGACCCACTTTGTGTAAATCTGTTACTAAATACTGGTTTGTTTGTTCTGTTTCTCTGAAGGGGAAGTACATTTTGACACCTAGCCCCATAACCTACGCAGAGGAGCAGCTCTTCCATTTCTTTGGGCAGCTTCTGGGTATTGCAATTCGAGCAGATGTTCCCCTGCCACTCGACCTCCTGCCCTCATTCTGGAAGACTCTGGTCGGAGAGCCGCTGGATCCCGATGTTGATCTCCAGGAAGCTGATATCCTCACCTACAACTACATTAAAAAGTTTGAAAACGTAAGCATTTTTTTCTCTTACTACTTTTTTTTTTCCCCCCCAGTTTCCTCCACAAGTACGTTGCTCTGATAGCAGGGACACTTTCTGACTGGTGGTGGTTGACTCGGTTGCTAGTAGGTGTTTGTCAGTTGGGCAGGATCATGAAGTGTCTCAGCTTATAGGTGCGGGATGCTACATCCTGGTGACTGCAAGAGCTGCTGGATCTCGTGTGCTGCCAGGCACGGTGTGAGAGTTTGTAAAGTGCTGGCTGAAACTCCGCCGTGCCAAACTAAATGATTATGAACCAAAGCAATCTCTGCCTGCTGGTGTCCATGGTGTCTCCAGCCAATATATCAGTGTGCTTTGTGGTGCACAAAACTGAAGATGAAGTGAGTTGCGAGGATAAGATACTCTGACATGTTGGTCACTATATCTGTACTCTGTCTGTGCTTTGTGACAGATAAATGATGAAACTGAACTGGAAGCTCTGTGTGCAGAAATTGCTTCTCAGCATCTAGCAACAGAGAGCCCTGACTGTCCTAATAAGCCATGCTGTAAATTCACCTACCTGACCATGACAGGGGAAGAGGTGGAGCTTTGTCCCAGGGGCAGGCATGTCCCAGTGGGGTGAGTACCAGCTTTCTTGACAGGCTGTTGTGGGTTACATGTGGAAGAAGCATCTTGGGAATGATTTTCCAAAAGCCAAGCACTCCCAGGAAGCTTTTGTTAACCAGCTGAAGGCTGGAACAGTGTGGGAACTTCACATTGGTTGAAAGAAACTTGGAGTCTCTGACACTGTTCGTTGCTTTTTGTACCATAAGAAATAAATGGCTGAGGAGCAGTGCTTATGAACTGCTTGCTGGCTTAAGTGAACACCCAGATATAAGGCTTGTGAGAAGTGGGTGACATGAGCACGAGAGAGGAAGAGACACAACTTAGGAAGCATCAGAACACAAATAGATTAATGATGAGACTCCATTATTCAAAAACAATGTCCTTAAAACATCCTGTATGTATGTACAGTTTGAGGGTTGTACAACAGGGTTTCTTTAGCACTCTCCTCTTGAATTTGCCCTTTCAGATGGGAGAACAAAGATGTGTATGCTGCTGCAATCAGGAACTTGAGAATGTGTGAGCTGCAGACTCCGGAGTGCATGACTGCAGTGCGTGCTGGGCTTGGGTCCATCATTCCCCTGCAGCTTCTGACCACGCTCTCCCCTCTTGAGATGGAGCTGAGGACATGTGGGCTTCCATACATCAACCTGGAGTTTCTCAAGGTGTGAAAAACTCTCTATAAAATCTAAAATTCGTGTGCAGTGTGACATATTCTCAACCAAGAGTATTAGCAGTGTTTGCTATTCTCACACAGCAGCAGCAATGAACTGCACCAGTCCTGCTTGTGAAACAGGAGTGACGTACACCACCAGACTAGGATAAGCCTGTTAGAAAAGCTGATGGGTTGAAAAGATAGGAAACTGCTTATATTAATGGTCTGCCATGGTTGGAATTTGTAATGATTTTGAAAAGGCTGAAGACCCTGGGGTGGGAGGCGTAGATAGCATCACCTTGTGTTGTCTTAGTGTAGGTGGGGAAGATTTATTGAGGGAGAAGACAGCAGCAATGGCCGTGGTGCTTTGTCTCTAGGCACACACCATGTACCAGGTGGGACTGATGGAAACTGATCAGCACATTGAGTTTTTCTGGAGCGCGCTGGAGATGTTCACCCAGGAGGAGCTCTGCAAGTTCATAAAGTTTGCCTGCAACCAGGAGCGAATCCCCTTCACGTGTCCTTGCAAGGACGGGGGTCCTGACACCGCCCACGTCCCGCCTTACCCCATGAAAATAGCCCCCCCCGACGGAGCTGCAGGTGGGTTTGTCTGCTGTCTCTTACAGCTCTGTTCTGCTTACAGTTCTGCTTACGTCACGATCATAGTTCTCAGCCTTTTTTAATTAAAGAGCCATCTAAAGTGCAAATAATTGCTGCAAGAGGCATTTAACTGTGGCTGTAAGAAAAGATGACCTGCTTTTAAAACACGTAATTCTGCAAAAGTTATAATGAAAATTTGAACTGCTTCACACATCTTTAGTCTCTAGAAGGCAGGTATTTGTCCTGTATGCATTTAAAGCAATAGAACCATCAGAAAATCAGCCTCAGAACTGTGTGGAGGTACAGCACTCCTTCAGCTTCCAGAGGATCCGTTAAGGAGAATTTTGTTCTTTTGATATTTGTTAGCATCAAGCAGAGGGAGGGATGCTTTTGGGGAACAAGGCAAAAAGCAGCAGGTGCATTCAGACTCCTGGCACTTCTTTCCCCTCAGGTTCTCCGGACTCTCGGTACATCCGTGTGGAAACGTGCATGTTCATGATCAAGCTTCCTCAGTACTCATCCCTGGACATCATGCTGGAGAAGCTCCGATACGCCATCCACTACCGGGAGGATCCCCTCAGTGGCTGAGCAGGATGGGGGATGCCTCGAGGTGGCCCTGGATTGTTTCATGACTGCTAATGTTGGAAACCCTTCCATTCGCATAAAGACACCTCCTGTAACACTGTGTGATGGCTGGAGGTTAATTTATTTTGTGAACTTTCGTTCCCGTTACGATTATTACTGGAAGACTTACATTTTGTATTTGTAGATTTTGTGGTGGACTGGTTATTTTGCTTCCTTGTTTGTGGAATATTTGTAGGATAGTTTAGTAAAGACCAGTTTGTGTATAATTTAATTTTGAAAACCTTGAAACATGTACATTTCTAATTTTCTAATTCAGAATGCTATTACTCACGCAAACACAACTAAGTGAGGATGTTCTGAGGCTGAGAGAATTCCGAGATAAAGGCTCATAGATCTCTCTCCTGTGAACCATTTCTGAATACAGTGAAGGAATCTGGTGTGGGAGCAGATTGCTGCTGGCTGCCAGCCAGAGCTGGGCACAGCGCTGCCTCTCTCCCAGCTGCAGGACACGCAGGGCTTCTGGCACTTCTTGGGTTTTAGAGCAGAAAACACGCTGCCAAAATGCATGTTTACATTTCCACCATTTTCTTGTAACTTTTTAACTTTAAGCAAGCACACAGGTAGCTGCCACAATTCACGTGGGGTTTCAGCTTTACTCTTCTGATTAGGAAAGTTTATAAGTGAAAGAACCACGAAAAGGAACATAACTCAGCGGCGTTCTTGCCCTAGATGTTCTTGAATGTCTGCTTTGCTTAGTAACAAATAATTTCTTCATTGTAATTAAAATATTAGCAGAAACAAAATGGCTTCTCTCTGTATGGCTTAAGATATGAGCTTACAATCTGTGACTTTATCCTCTTTCCAAACAAGCTTTCAGAATAATCGGAGAATCACAGTCAGACTCGGAGCAGCCCAGGTTGGAGGAACCTCCTGCCCTGCTGCGGGGACGGGGAGCCTGGCTGAGATGTCCTGTGCCCTGGCCATCCACTGCTGAGGATGCTGCTGTGCCTTGGGGGAAGTTGTACCAGTGAGTGATTGTTCTCACTGTAAAATATTCTTTTCTCGTATCAAGATGAAACCTCTCACAGTGCAGCTGGTACCTGCTGTCCCAGCCCTCTCCATGTGGCTCCTTCTGAGGAGAGCCTCTACCTCTCTACAGCCACCCTTTCAGTACTGGCATAGTGGAGAGGTCTTGCCTGAGTCTCCTCTGGGCTGAGAAGACCTGACTCCTTTGGGCTCTCCTCTAAGGCAGGATCTTCAGCCCTCTGATGGTCTTTGTGGACCAACTTTGCACCCTTTCCAGTCCGTCCTCATCTGTTGTGACTTACGGAGACCAGAGCTGGGCACAGTACTGCAGAGTGGCCTGATGAGCACTGAGTGAAACTCATAACTCATTTGTACTCAAAAGTGATTGATCTCTGAGAGCAAGTTATCCTAGAAACGTGACACTTGAAAGGAGTACGAGGTGAGGGGCAAGGCACAAAGTTGCTTGTTTGGAAGGTAGAGCTTCTATTGTATAATCACAGATCTTGGTAGGTTATGGAGAGAGAACGGTTCTCGAAGCTTCGGTGTGTCACCAGGTGTGTTCTGCAGTGGTTCCAAAACAGCCCATCAACGTGCACATCTACCTTTGCTCATGTAAAAACAGCATAGCACTTAATGGGTGCATTTAAAATTAAGGCACTGCTTTGTTAATCACGTCGAGCCAGACCCAAGTGAGAATTACCTGCGTGCTGAGGAACTGAAGAGAACACACTGAAATTACTGCTGTGCTACTCGGCTCGGTGCTATCTGTAAGTTAAGTGCCAGTACTGAGCTACAAGTTATTTATTTTTCTTCCGATGTGCTTGGTGCACATCAACCACATGAGAGGTCGATGATGGTGTGTGTAACTGTGCTTCAAGGTGGGTATTATTTGTCTCTTTAGAAGACAGCATACACTAATTTGACTTGTCAGTGGTAATGGGAATTGAAAAAGCTGTATTTATTGTACATTACTGTGAATATTGGGAATGATGAGTGTGTGGTACTGGAAAGATAATGTGCGAGTAAGAGAGAAAAAGCCTAAACAAGTGTGTACATTCTTGTTCTTCTGTGAGCGAATGGAAAAATGTGTGTGCAACAGTTGTAGGATAGTTGATGGCATACAGTCTCCAACTCCTGTGGTTAGGAAAGCTGTGTTCCCTTCTATGGCGTATGTCCCTTTTCAAAGGAACAGATACATGTAAGAATATTTACTCCTGAATCTTGTCCATTTCCTGGTAGAAGCATACATGTAGCTGAGAAATTAGTCAGAATAAAGACGAACTCACTGAGCTTATGGTGATCAAGGGGAAAACTGAGCAGAACAAATGGCTGGAGCTATTTTGCTCCCATTTCAGATGTGCATTCTCAGGCAGGTGCCACAATGAATTGTGAAGAGCATCATCTGACTTTCATGACAGAACTGTTGTTGCTGACAATGAGATGTTTGGAGTTTCTTTCTGATGATTGAATTGCAATTTCTGTGTTGGTTTTAAATCTCCCATTTCAGGCCCTCAGTACTTCAAGTGGACTTGCAAATACCTCACGTGCAGGTGTTTGAGAACTCGGTATGCCAATGGTTCCCAAGGCTCTGATTACAGCTGTAAGATAACTGCTGCTATTGTCTGTCTTCTCCTTCCAAAGAGCACATTTGAAAGGAACATATCTGCATCTTGGCCCTGAAAAGTCTGCTGTAAAGTTACTTGATACGTATTTATTACAATTAATTATTTATGAATACAAATACCAAACTTAATCAATGCTGTTTACACCTTGCTGTGTAAATGAAGCTTCTTATAAAGGAAAATTGTCACATGAATAAATAACCTTCACTGACTCTGTTTTTTTTCTGAAGAATGGTGTAAACCCTTCAAGAGGACAAGTTCTTTGTTTTTAAGTTACTAGGAGGGAAGTGCTGCAGTGGTTTAACCGTAGCACAAATGGCCTTTTAATTAAAGCTTTTCTAATCATCATTACTTTCTTGTGCTTTAAATGAACTTGAGATTGTCTGTAATAGGCTTGTTTGTCAAAACAAAGATTGGTTTGTGATTTTTTTTATATATACTCAGAATGTAAAGTTATACTAAACAATGGAAAAACTCTGAAGCTGGGTATTAGTTCTAGCTTGGTGTCTGTCCATCTTGGTACCGTACACAGCATTAACCTGTTAAGTGCTCTTGGCCATACAGTGTACACTTGCATAAAGGAGATTCTTAACATCCCTCTAGCTGTATTGTGTCCTTATTTGGGGCTGGAAATTAAAGTAATCCTCCAATGATGATGCTGCCTTCGTGATGAGGATTAGAACTACTAGAAATGAAGTTGTAGGCTTTCTGCTTTGAAGTCCACTTTTATAGGTTAATTGACTGTAATTTGTATTTACTTTCACCAGAAATGTAAGTATTTCATACAAAAGGTAAAGTAAAATGATGGCTATTATTTCTTAAGCATGAGAAATAGTGCGGTACATGATGTCAGCTCCATAGTTTCTTTCCTTTCTTCCTGCTGTTTGAACCAAGGCACCCTATAACCTTTCTCACACAACAGAAGAGCCAGCTTAGCTTCCTTTATCTTAGCAGTTTTCACCAGAAATGCCAGTGCAAGGTTGGTTACCACCTGTTTTTAATACCTTTCTTCTGTATAAATAAATGCTTACAGGTGGTGGAAGTGTTCATAACATGTCTTTGTTTTAGAACTGAGACCACTTCAGCCACCTTTAGTCTTCTCTCTTGCATGCTACTGCTGCCCTGCCCTACAGCAGCACCTAATTACTGCTGCTAATACCAACTGCTGTGCACAGTTAATGACTGTGGGCTTCAGACTAAAACTATTTTCTAAGGCCTGCCTACTGCAGTCTGGTGCATCACCACCTCCCTTACGCTGTGCCAAACAGAAGGGATGCTAGCAGCTCTCATAAAGCACGTTGACAAAGCCCTGCAGATAATACTCATAGGACATAAATTGATGAATGGGCATCGTTAAGCCTGTGGTGATAAAACTTACTGCAGAAGGGTTTGCAGATGCTCTGTGAGGGTGTAATACCACTTAATTTAAGATTTTCAGTGCGCGGTGTTTCAGGATAACATTAGGTAAATTTATTACAAGGAGTTTTAAAAAGCATTGACTAATACAGCATTAAAAAGCATTTTACCACACAATCCTGGGATTAGAGCTCATCCACTAAAGAAGTCATGATCCCCCCCCTGCCCTCAGCCCTTCAGGTAACAAACTGGAATGTGCAGCTGCCTTCTGTGCTGTGGGGTCCATCCAGATCTGCTACGGTACAAGAGGAAGCTGCAAGGTAGCAGTAGCACCCTGTCCCCCTCTTCTAGCTGCTCACTACTCCAAACAGCTAGATTCAACGTGCCCACAGACCAGCCCCCCTCACAGCACTGGGTGTTCCCCAATACACCAGCACAGAGCATTGCACAGAGGGCTCTGACAAGATACTGCTTCCTCCTTGTTCCCCACCTCATCCTGGCTGAGAGCTTGCCTTGCTTTTCTTCATAGCATTGCTGCCTTCAGAATAACTAGCACTGTGCAAGCAGGAAACATGCCTAGAGATGAGTATGACAAAAGAAATTCTCTTCAGTGGATGCTGCAAAAAGCTAGTACGGAAACAGGGATGATGTGATGAAGCATATGAGCAAATACATATTTTTAGGAAGTGTTGATCACAGAAGTAGAAACCTGTAGTATACACTCACAAATTGAAAAATACATATATAAAATGATAACTGCCCATAAAAATTTAAATTCATATAAAGTTTTCAATGACATGGCAATACAGCAATTACTTGCTTTTGGATAAATAAGTACTAGAGTGCATAGTGGAGCGCGTAGAGTGCTAGATAAGTTTTTCATATGTGGTGGATCACTCTTCCTCTGGGTAGCCAGACTCAGGACCCTGGGGCTTTGCCTAAAAAGGAGGGGGGATTAAAAAAAAAAAAAAAAAAAAAAAAAAAAAAAAGCTGCTTTCAAAAGTTCTTAGCTAACGAACTATTGATAAAAACCTTGCTGAAGCAGGAAGGACTGCAAGTAGCTCATCATCCCGACAACAGTCATCACAAAACCAGGCAAATGTATCCATCTCACCTAGGCACCGACTGGAAGGCTAACTGCTAGGAAACATTTGCTCTTCCTAAGCAATCCCATTCAGCAGAATGAGCCAAGCAAGCAGCAAACAATTCAGGAGCACCTAAACGCTTTCTAACATTCATACACTGGAAGACAGGAGAGCTATCTGTTGTACTCTGAAGCAGTGCAGGACATAGAGCAAAGCACCAACCTCCTATCAGGTTCTGGCTGCCTTACCTTCACCTTCCTGTTCCTGAAGCCAACTGGAACATCTGACATCCCTGGATTCCTTCCTCCTTCACTTCTGATGCTGTAGAAGAAAAGCAGGGATGCTTTCAGATGAAGCAAGTCTACTGACTGCAGCCCTGTCACTGCTGAATAAGCAGTCCCTCCACAGGGGAAGTTTAGAAGCTCTAGGAGGAAGCCCTGCATTCCTCTGACTCTGAAGGCAGTTGTAGCAGAAGAGCCGACCCCTCTGCTCAATTGCCCTTAGGCATTTCAGTAACACACATGTACAGTAGATTCAAAAAAAGACCACATGTGATTCAGCCTACTGATAATTCAAGGTAGATTAGGCAGCAAAGAAAGTAAGTGTTGAGTCACAAAGGCACTATGATTTCTGCCTTTCAGCAGCACAGTTCCCTCACTGTTGAGGGCAGGCCTAGAGCAGCCACTGGACACTAAAGGCCACACCTCAGCATGCAAGGCAGTACCTTGGTTGGACTGGAGAAGTTCTGGACAAGCTGGATGTGAAGGTTTCTGAATGAAGGTTCTGAGTAGGTCTCACACGTGGTGTTGCCCCACCAGCAGGTTCACCTGCACCTCTGTTCTTCAGCCTCCCCTCATTACCAGCCACCTTCCTCGGCTTCCCTCTGGAGTTCAGGGCATCACCAGTTCTCATGGTACCAGAAGAGGTCAGTGGTGCATTCCTGCCATTTGCTGCATTACTCAGTGCCCTGTTTCCTCGAGCAGGACAATTGAGCCTCTGCTGCCTGAAGCCTTCTATGCACCGAGGAGAAACATCTCCTGAGGGAAAATAACAAAGGGGAACTTAATAGGAAAGTAAACGCAACATCCATCCAGATAGAACCACACCTAACTTCCATTCAAGCAGTATAGGACTTCAAAGAAGAAATTTCTCAGCATACTGTATTTCAGA
The DNA here is from genome assembly GCF_019232065.1 of Centrocercus urophasianus. Lineage (NCBI taxonomy): Eukaryota > Metazoa > Chordata > Aves > Galliformes > Phasianidae > Centrocercus > Centrocercus urophasianus. Next base: position 6,238,506 of record NW_024884867.1, read on the forward strand.
CATTTACTCTTTCTTGCACAGAACTAGAACAATGGTAGAAGGTAAAATGCTTACATTTTGGAGACAGAAAAGGCTAAGAACATCTATTCAGCTCGGAACGCAAACAATGTCCCTGCAAGTGAAAAGGAAAGCAACACACCAAGTCTATTTTGCCCACACCTTGATGCCTGATTCGCCTCCGAGCGAGCTCTGGTGATTCTCTTCTCTCTCTGTTGTCTCGAGGAGATGGTGGCTGCTGTGATGGAAAGTTGTCTGCTGGGTTGGCTGTGGCTGGGCGCAAGTCACATTGATCCTAAAGCAAACCATTAATTTGAGCATTGAATGACAGCCATTCAAATTTATTCTTGTAAAAACATTGCAAAGCATTGCCCTTCAAGAAGATTAAGGTTATTAGGGATTTGTTTTTTAGAAGAGGCAGATACTGGCTTGCTGACCCCCACTTTCTCTTACACACACAACCTAGGAATAGTTACTATCACAGGCCCTAAGGAAAGAAATGCAACTGCCATCACCAGCCAGAGCTGCTAAACACAGCCACCCTGTGGTAAACACAGCACCTGGGGTACTACTGCCAGCCAACCAACAAACACTGTTCTGCCTCACACATAGAGATCACTACAGAGCAAGTGTCAAGCATGTGGCAAGCAGCCCTGAACTACTGTCCCTGTAAGTCTGATCAGGCTCCCAGTATCTCCCTGACAGCAGTTGCCTACCTCTTCCCTTACCTACACAGGTTACAGCTTTGTGCTCCACTCCCACCTCAGCTGTGATTCACACAGCCTGGTTTCAGTGTGACTCCAACATTCATATTGTGTAATCTCATGGCCCTTTCTTTAGTTTTCACTGAAGAACTTTTAAAGCAATTGTTCTTTTTTTCCCCACTAGGAGCCCCAGCATACCACAACAGCTTAGCTGTTACCAATAGGGTTTATTTAGGAAGGTCTGATAGAGGGAACAGTTACAGGGGTTCCACTCCAGCAGGACACAGAACTTGGCAAACTTCTTGAACTAGATGTAACAGCACAGATTGAGCTCTGTTTATTACCTGATGATGGAAAAGTATCTCCTCTTCTAGTTGGATGCCACAAAATTCACAGGGAATGATAATGTTTCCTTCTTCCTGGACAGCTGGGTACCAGGATGAATAATCAGACCTACAGCTGTTGTACTCAACATCCTGCAGACTGTCATGTTTTTGTGGATCCAGAGAACTTCTTTTACTGAAGGAGGCAAAGGCACTTGCTGGGTTACAACCTGTCTGTTAAGCAAGTGACACAGAAAAGTCAGCTATCTCATTTAGCACACACCAGTTTTAAAATTAATGCTGAACAAAGATAAAATTACTAGATTTTAACTGCATCACTGAGCAAACACTGCACCTTTGTTTGGTCACAGTAACAAACAAGTCTTAACTGCAAGCTCCTAGATACAATACAAAGAGGTACTAAACCTGATGAAGAATCAGATCTTCAGCAGGGTAGAGCTCCTCACAAAACTCACACGGCAACATGATCTCATCACCTGCAAAGCAATAATGGTTATATCCTCTACCATAAACAGCCTGGCTGCATTTGGATCAACTTAGATTCAAAATTGCTAAGCAGTCAACTCCTGTTCTGTAGCACAGAACAGCACCCAAAGCAAAAGCTAAGGTAATAGTTACTGTAATCCCACTTGTTGAGTTTTGCAAGTAAATCCATATCACCCAGAGAGAGAACAACGTTTTGGGGTCAGTGGTTTGGTACAAAAGCCTATTAAAGTCTCAGATAAATCCCTTCGTACCATTTTCCCTTTCAAGTTAAATTGACACTTCAGGTCTCTTGCAGACATTGAATAAACATGATGGGAAGGCAGGAAGGAAGTTTGTTGTTACAAATCCCAAACCACTGATGAGCACAGTGTTTTTTGTTTCTAAAGGTACACCAGTGTTTCATTTAGAGCTGAAGGCATTTTTTCATCCCTGGAATAATATCAGTACTTATCCTCGTGTCGTTCTAAACAGTTATGAGTTGAAAAGAATTTCTGGATGAACATATCAAGGTCAGAGCTCCACTACACCTTTTAATCCTTTCTCCCCTGCCATCTTGCCTTTACTTCTGTTCAAAGTGGTATTACTGGTTTTTTTGAGGGAACAGAAGACAAATTTCAAGGAAGAAATGGCATGCCTAAGCTATTATTAATTATTTAACAATTATTTAGAGGGAGTCTCAAAGAGCTTCACTTTGATCTACTTAGATGACCTTTGACACTCTGAATCCAAGAATCCTCTTTCTCAAACTTAAAAAAAACAACAACAACCAGCACTTATACTTACATTTAATGTGGCTTGAAGTGTTCAAAGACAGTAAAGAGTCATAAGGAAAGGTATTTGAGTTGTCTGTTTCATTGGGAAAGGAAGATGGCACAAACTCTTTGGCATAGTGGTTTTCCCAGGCGTCCCTGTGAATCTCTGCTGCAGTATTATTGCGAGGATTATTCTCATTCTGAAGGCTAAGAGCCAACATGTGGTCTAAATTGGCATTCTGCTCTTCGTAAAGTGAATTAGTGCTTTTATTTCTCTCCAGCTGCTCCAGTCCATACTCTTCAAAAGATGAATATAAATTTTAGGTAATGTTAAACCTACAACAATTACTTAAGCACATTATTGTAGTTCACCAAGAGGGTTTCACATGTGGACACTCGTGGAGTTCATTATTTCAAAGCCTAGGAAACTCCCTGTATCAAATTGGGAAGAAGGAAAACATTCATCCTATTTTTGTTTGTAACAATAAAAAAAAGAGGAAAAAGAAAAGAAAAAGTTGTTCCTCTTACACAAGCATTATCAAGTAAAGAAGTTCTGTATCCTACCTTATGAACAAGGTTCAATTCTAATACTGTCATCTACTCCTTCCTGAAGGCTGGAACTTTTCAGCCTTGACTCTTTAATATATGAGTAGGAAAACTAATTTCTTTTAACGATACTACATTGACAAATGGGGATTATACACATACAGACGAAGATGACAAAATATTTCCTGGTAGTAGAGTTATACATAAAAACAAGCAAACAACAACAGCAACAACAAAAAACACAGCTTCAAAACAGGGCCCAAGGTTGAACTGATGATCTCTAGAGGAAGGCTAACTCCTCCCCATGCTGGCATATTTCAAATACCTCCAGCATGTCATTCCTCTCAATTATATGAGAACTTTAAAGAAAACTTACACATGTATGAAAATCTTATTATGAACATTCTTTAGAATTCAGTACAAGTGTACAAGTTACAGTTCTCCAAGCATTTAGCTTCATTAACTAACCCCAGAAGTTGTTTCTGCAAGCCAGGCAGTCTTTTATGGCAAAGACTGTAATGTAGTACTTTGCAGTGTCAAACCCTTCGAGTGGCCCCCAACAGAAAGCAGACACACGTTCAGCACAGAGCTCATGGAAAGGGCATGTCTTAAATGTGACACGACCCTCTGCACGTGGAGGTGGGAGATTAGAGGCTTATGAGCAAGCAGGGCATTTATAATAGTCTCAGCTATGTCCAGACAGGCTGTTACTGCAGAAATGCTCAGCACTGCATAGGTGAACCACATACAGATCTTACCTAGCCTTCTACTTAAAGGAAGAGTGCAGTTGCTAAATAAAAATCAAAAGAATTTGAAGTGAGCAAACAATTCCAGTGTCCTTCTTAAGGTAGATACTTGTCGAGGTGATGGCACAGGCAACGTACTGGGCTTTCGTCACACCAGGTCCCTCAGCAGTTCTCTATTTAGGTTCATACTTTCGCAGCCCTGTTCCACATAGTGCCATACTTATTGCCTCTAAGCTTTTCTTAGTCAGTTCCACATAAATCTTTTACTTGGATCACTCGGCTAACAATAGATTCAAAATGAGTTATTACTTTCATCTCTACCTTACCTTGATTTTGATTTCTTTGTGTTCTCGAAACATTTCTTCTGCTCATGTCCTTAAGTGCTCCGTCTCCTACGCAGCCGCTATAGATCTGCCTTTCTGGTGCCCTGGGCATCCTCCACAAAGGCCCAGCACAGTTATCTGATCTTAGCTGGTTTCTAATCTCTCGCAGGGCATGCAGACCTGCACCCTCTCCCTCAAAGCGAGGCACTGTTTTGTTTACTCGCTTCACCTCTTTCCCACAGACTTGGGGATGCTCCTTTAGATCTTTTACCATTACGTTAAGGCCACAACCACTGCACATCTCAGTCCTAGCTCCACAGTAACTTTCATGATCCTGAAGCTTATTGAATGTAAGCTGGATGTCACAGTGCTGGCAGACTGCAGGACGCAAAGGGCACGCCAGTGTCTAAAAAAAGAAGAAGGGATTATTCTTCACACACGGAAGACAGAGGCAAAGGTAGATGGAGGTTCTCACTTTACTTAAGTTGAGCTTGCTATTGTTTCTCTAGTGAGATACAAAGCTACACTGAAGAGCAGCCTGAAATAAAATACTATACAAGAAACATAAGAACGATACATTGTGTAACCTGTGTAGTCAGAAAGCTGTCAGCTGAAGCACTACTAGTGTCCAAAACATTCCTTTTAAATCTGTAATGCTTTAACAGCTGGTTCACACAGTGCTTCTTAAAGTTAGTTTTTAAGAAGCATTCTTCACAGCCACATTTAGGCACTGCTAAAAGACATATTAGTGTGTGCTATACCAGGGAGCAGACTTGCAGCACATTTTCAACTCGCTCTTCACCCTACACTGAAGCTAAATATATATATAATACTTGTTATAATTGAAGATGCTGCAATAACACATCACCACTTTGTAAACACAAGTACTTCACAAACTTCCAGCATAAACTACTTGCAGTGTTTCAGACTGGGTGTATCTTCAAAGAAAAAACTGTTTTATTTCCTCATCAATGAGCAGATCTGCATGGCACTTCCAGAGTCTTTCACTGAGCCCCAAGGAAAATAAATAAAGGAATTTATAACAAGGTTGGCTGTGGCAGCAGAGAACTGCATTCCAGAACCCAATAAATCCCTCTGTGCTCCAGGGTAGTTTATTTCACAAGGTTTTTTAAAGATGTCTGTTTGGACACAAGTTATTAAAACTCATAACAATAGCAGCAGATACAAAAATGAATAACATTAACTGATTTTTTTTTTTTTTTTTTTTTTTTTTTGAGTTAATAATTGTATTCTGTACTTCTGAGGTCCTTTGCCACTTTTCATCTTGATCACTAACAAGAATCAAATTACTAATTATCATAGATAATGCTTTGATAGGAGGGCTTGAGCAAGCAGTTTCCCACAACTTCTTTCATAGAACTTGAATTTAGAAAGCATTAAATAAAAGGGATGCAGACTGGAATCCAGGTCTTGGCTGACAGAAGGACTCAAGGAACAGCACTTGGAAATGCCATGCAGAATCTCCCAAGTGTGTATAAATATAAGGTACACCAACCTCGTGATCCTCCAAGAGGCTTTTTTCAACCTTCATACTGCACTTGCAGGTAACCTACAATAAACAGACCTCATTAGATCAGATGTCACAGAAATCAGCAACTTTAGGGGAGAAGTGTTGCCATCACCTGCACATGTTCAGAATCAACGTGGTTCTTCATCTCAGCCTTTGGGACTGATTCATTGCAGTAATGGCAGACTTCAAGATTTCTGCTACAGTGGATTTCGTGAATGGTGAAGTTAGCAGCAGGAATATCCTTTTTGCTATGAGAAAAATCACAGAGATCACTTCTCAGAAAACAACCTGACAACAATTTTAAGTAATCGTTTTTAAAGAAAAACTGCTAAGGCTTTCTACAATTTTCCTGTTTAGAGAGCCAAGGAAAGAGAAGAGACAAAGAAAAGACAAGCCCAACCAGTGTTCCTATGTAGTCACAATGCAATCTATATATATTGCAGAGCTCACAATTTATCTTAAGGCAGCCTGAAAGTTCAAGGTTGACCCATTTCTTCATGTGAAAGAAAAATATAACAGCATACACAAGTTATCATCAACTTCAACAGACTTATCTGAAAAAATAAAAATTTCCTCCCCAAAACAACTTGGCTCTAGCACTGTCCAGCACTGCTCTGCTTGGAAAAACCAAATAACCAACTCTGTTATGCCGGATCTTTACCTTCACTGCCTATTGCTTTGTGTCCTTCCCTGCCACAAAGTAAAAACACTGCAGGTACCAAGAAGTGAACACCTGGCCAAGCAGTGTGATCCAGCAGCAGCATGTGAACTGCATGTACTTCTGGCAAACAAACCAGACTAATGCTGAAAGAAACAGCTCAGATTTCAGTGTCTCTCTTAGAAAAAAAATGTGTGTTCAGCTGCTTATATTTAACATGCAACTTCTGAAAACCACATCATTATCAGTAGACATATGACCAATGCTGGAGCTCCTGAAGAAAGCTAGCTTATCAAAGAGACACAACTGCCACATCAACATGTATATACTGACTATTTTTACATCCCTGCCTCCTAAAAACGTGTGTCAAGAAAAGCTTTGAATCACATCCTCCGTGTCTACCTCACTGCAAATCAAGCTTTTGTTTTTACTGGACTGCTGTGGTAGCTGCCTGGTAATTCAGGAACTCAAGTAATGGTTGGGAAAACTTCGTTATAACCCATTAATACTTGGAGAAGGGGGAAAGGGGGAGGGGAAGAAAAACCCAACCGTTTCTAGAGAGAGTTGTTCGTTGACTCATAGCTTCTAACATTTCGTAGCACCCCAAGGCGATGTTACCACCCACCCCATCCCGCCGCCAGGTCTCGGCCCTTACCAGTTGCCACACGGCTGGGTCTGCACCTCCGTGACTGCAGCCATGGCCGCGCTCCGCTCGGGAATCGAAAGTGACAACACAGGCAGTTTCACTTCTGCTTGCTGGGGAGCCGCCCCCAACGGCTGCGCTCCCAGCAGCCGCCCCGGAGCTCTGCCTGGCACAGCACTTTGCGCTCAGCGATCCGCCCCGGGGCACCGCGCCTCAGCGGCGGCCGGCGGCTCCTTCTTTCAGCTCCGGACCGGAACAGTCTGCGCCTCCCGGGGACGGCAAGGAGAGCCCTGCTCACCGCAGCGGAGCGGGGAGGCGAAAAAGCGATGAGGGAAGCGGCCCGGCAGGAGTTAACGACCAAACGGCCCCGCACACCGCGCACCACAACCCGCCGACACCGGGCCCGGCCCCGCGCTTCCTACCGGCCTCTTCGCGCCCGCCCCCTTCGCCCCCCCCTTCCCCTATTGGCCAGCAGGGAGCCGTTCCGCGAGCCGATTGGGTGAGGCGGTTGCCGCTCAACGGTTAAACGGCCCTCTGCCCCGCTCGGCACCGATTGGCTGACGCAGACGTCACCGGGCAGCGGGGCGGTGCGGCCTGGGATGGGGCTGTGAGCGCGGGGCTCCGTCTGTTGTTTGTTTGTATTTCCTCCTCCAAGGAAAGCAGCTGCTTCCGGAAGCGCCCCAACCTGGGCCGGTCCACAGCTCCATCGGTGCTCGGAGCACCAGGTGTCCCCAGGGATGGGGCACCACCACCTCACTGTGCAGTGCCTCACTGCCCTCAGTGCAAACAACTTTTTTCTTCTACCCAGTACAAATCTCCCCTCTTTCAGTTTGAAACCGTGTCACCTTGTCCTGATTTCAAAAACCTTATCTCCTATTTATGCAGGAAAAGGTCCCACATCTTTACTGCGGTCTCAGGACACGCCTGGCAGCAGCCAAGCACAAGCACAGAGCTGCTGGGACTGAACGGTGTGCAGCTGCAGATGGTGCAGCGCAAAGTCAGCACTGACATGCAAGCCATCACAGCTAGGGCCCAGCTGGGCTCAGGCACTGCTTCCTAAGTAATGCCTCACCTTGCCTCTTCCAAAGCCAAAAGCAAACAAATGGGCATTGGCACAAAGGCAACCACGGCTCCTGACCTCTTGCCAAGACCGCTCTGCAATCCGCTTACAGCACAGCCCAGAAGCTGCTCACAAAGGACACACATGTGCTTGTGCTCAGGTTGTCCCACCCACACTTGGCCTGGCAGGGGGAAACTCAAAGCTATAAGCTGCAGAAAGCCCTCAACTGTGGGACTGAAGCAGAACCAGCCAGGGTAGGGTTATAAGAAAGGGACGGACTCTTCAGCACTGTCTGTTGTTATAAGACAAGGGGAAATGGTTTCAGACTAAAAAAGGGGAGATTTAGATTTGGATATAAGAAAGAAGTTGTTTACGATGGGGTGGTGAGGCAAGGCACAGGGTGCCCAGAGAGCTGGTGGTGCTCCATCTCTGCACACAGCCACGGTCAGAGGATGGGGCTGTGAGCACTGCTGGAGCTGTGGGTATTCCTGTGCACTGCAGGCAGTGGGAGCAGACGGCCTTTAAGAGCCCTTTCCAACTCAAACCATTCTACGATTGTATGAACGAAATAAAATCAATCTGACCCATCAGTGCTACACACTGGCGCTGTCTAGGTTAACATTCACATGTCACCAGGCGGTACCGAGGAACCAACGGCCACATCAACGCACCAGCCCAAGGACCCTCACACGGAGATGAGGGGAGCAAGTGCTCCCAGAGATATAAGACCCTAACTTAGCATAAAGCGACTAAAGCCACATGGCAGTTTCAGATCTAACACGTTTCGGCACAGCTGCGAGCTACGTGAATACAAGCACCGCACCAATGCTATCGCTGCCGCCGCACGCAGCCCCCGGCCCGGCTCGCCGCGCCCCCGCAGCCATGTCACAACGCAGCAGGACGGGCGGAGCGCTTCGTGCCCGTCCCTTTTACCCCCGCCCCCGGCGCGGCCCGGCCCGGCGGCTGCGCACTGCGGTTCTGCGCTCTCATCATGGCGGCGCGGGGCCATGTGCAGGACCCCAACGACCGGCGCCTGCGGCCCATCTACGGTACGGAGCGCGCGATCCCTTCCCTGCCGGGCCCGGCGTGCAGCGCCGCCGCCCCGCGGAGCTGACCGGACCCGTGGGGCCTCGGCGGGGGGGCGGGCGGCGAGCGGGCCCGGTGTGTGCCGCCAGGCCGCCCCTTCCGCCCGGCGCTGCGGCCTCCCGCCCCGCGGTGCCGGGGCTCCCGGCTGCGTGCCGGGCTCCGGGCTCCTTCCCACCGCGCTCCGTGCGGTTCTCGGCGCTCCCCGCACCTCCGTCTGTTGCTGTGCGTTTGGTTTCTTAGCGGAGCTGCTCGGTCCCGCGCCTGCCCTGCGCATCGCTGTGCGTGGGGAGTTGGGGTTACGGGTCGGTTCATTCGTGTAACGAAAACAAACGAGCGGTCACGGGCGCTTTAAAGTTGCGTGCTGAATGGCACGGACTGATGACTTTGTTAGGGAAATTAATTTGAAGATGAGCGACGTTAGGAGGAGCGGTAGTGTTGGGAAAGCTCTCGGATGAGCTGCCCCGAAACGTTTCCAGGGTTGTTGCGTGCAGTTGAGATTGCTTAAGAAATTGTTAGCAAGTTTCTGTGTGTATGCAAATACAGAGAAAGCGAAAAATCTGCTTCCCCGGGCTACGGTGTCATTCCTGCTCTGAAACAGCAAAACGGATTGCAGTTCCAGAACACATTCACGTTTCCTTTCAGTACCTCTCCCTGCAGGGCCCTGGCGAGCTGCCGCTGCCTTGGGCTGCCCTTTGCCTGGGTGCTGCTGTCGCAGGGAGAACAGCTGGGTTCAGGTTTGCATCCGTTGAGTTCTGGAGAAACCCAGGGAAGCTCTGTGATTGCTTTTCTTATCAAGCCAAACTGTGTTTTAAAGTTTGTTGCATCATTGGTCACAGCCATGCGGTTTAACAATTTCTTTTTTGTATGTACTGCAATTACCATATTTACTAGCATGCAGTTATTTTTGCTTTGTATTATGTAATGTCTGTTCTTAAACTGATGCAGCTGATGTTAACCCAGGTGATAGGCATTTCCTTGCATTGGTTTTGGAGTGTAAATGTTGATGAGAGAGATCTAAAAATGCTTTCTGCTACTTCTGCTCTGTGAGGTCTGAATTCCTTTTTGGTGCTGCTCCTTACACAGGCAGAAGCACAACTTCACAGAGGCTGTCGGCAGGCGATGAGGGTGAAGGTGATGAGGTGCAGAATGAGGTTGAAGTTTGGTCTTTTACTTTAAAAAGTGCTTTTCATTTTGCACCTTGTTCCTTGATTAGCTGGGGCTCGTTGACAGATGAGTTTACCATTTGTCTTCTTTTGTCTGCTTTCACCTGTAGGTCCACATGTTGCGTTTACAGCCATAGAACGTAACCACCCGCAGACTTGTAGCTAGCGTAGACTTAAACATTCTTTTCCTGTAGTTGGAATTTCTTTAGGAGTTGCCAACTGCTTTGGCTTCCAACAAACTTATTCCTTGTTGCAAAATAGAATCCTTTTATTGTGCAGTTTAGAGAGGCTTGTGGTTTATTTGATTTACTTCAGAAGACCTGAAGCAGAGATGCTATCGGTGCAGCTAGCTGTTAAACAATCCCAGGGCAGGCAGTGCAGGCTGGCGGGTAATTTGTGTGCGAGTGGAACTTTATAGCATGGATCCTTAAATCAAGAAATCTCTGCCTGTGCATGGAGAAGTTGCTGGGATATTGTGTTGCAGAATATTTAAAACCTCTTCACTGAGAAGTCTCTGCTGAAGCTTTAAGGTTAAATGTGATGCACAGGTTTCCTTAGGTTGACAGCTAAGTGGTGTAGCGGTGCTGTGTTACAGTTTCAAATGGTCTGAATATCTGATACAGCAGCATTTTGTTTTGGTTGGTGCGGGCAGGCAGCCTCATTTGAGGTTTTGTCTGTATGGTCTCAGGAGTCCAATTAGCTCTACTTTAAATCTGCACCACTTGGCCCTGGAAGCAAACTCTAAATCTGTAGAACATAAATCTCATTAGTATAGATGCACATTTTGTACAACGTACCGAGGAATTACTAAAGGTCACCTCTTGACTCATTAAGAGTTCTATCTCATAATGAGAGCTGCGATCTTGAAGAGAAAAGGATGTGTAATGTCATTTCAATATTTCAGCATTAGATCTGCTCATAATTTGTTAGGGGAGAGGCCAGAACAGCACAAGCAGTCCCTTCCTTGTTGGCTTGTCAGCTGCAGCTTGGTTTTTCTGCTAGGTTTGGGTTAATAAGGATTAATTTTTGAGGGAGGGGAAGAGTGTTGGGCCCATGCTCTAACCTGAAGTTAGAGTTACTTGTTTCAGACAATTACAAACACGATAATGCGGTGTAGGGGAAGCTGAAATTAAAATACAAAGCTGAAAGAAGGAGAAAATGGTCTCAAGGCAAGTTTTTTTTTTTATATATAGCTGTAGTGTTGTGCAACTGGATAGCAGAATATCTCCACTCCTTTGTCTTTAGAACTGCTCTGGTTAAGGCACAGTGGTATTCTATTAGGGGACAGTCTTGCTCTGCCTCAAATACAGAGCATGTGGACGATTCATCTTACTTAATACTTTGATAGATTGCAAGCGTGTTGTTTCTGACTTACTGCCCATTAAAAGTCATTGAAAATCTCCCAGCAGCACACCCAGTTAATTCTTTCTTTTCCTGAAGTGAAGAGTGAAATCTCAGTTTCTAGTGAAGGGCTGTTGCTGCAGAACCTGCTCTGTCATACAGCTCTTTTGTTGGTATGATGACCTGCGTGGAGTAATTACAGAAGCTTGTTTGTTTGGATGATTAGAACTAGCACAGCAAGGTGATCTCTCAGTCTACGAAGTGACACGTTTTCTGACTGTTTGGTTTAGGAATAATTGTACAGGGAAAATGCATTTTGCACCGCTGCCCTGACAACATGTAGCCTTCAGTATAATTAGAGGTAGCCTTCTAGAATGGTTTTGTGTTCTGTTTTAATGCTGTGTGTGTTCTTCTTACGCAGATTACCTTGATAATGGCAATAATAAAATGGCAATCCAGCAAGCAGATAAACTGCTCAAAAAACACAAGGATCTTCACTGTGCAAAGGTAAGTGTTGTTGTTCACTGACCTCGTGGTTGAGCCTAGTTTGGGACTTGCAGTGCTCTGCTGTGCTTTTTTGTGGTCTGATCTTCCAGAGACTGCAGTGTATTCTGAACACTCTGGAACATCTGACTACTCTAATTCATGCAATTCTTTGTTTGCCTGAAAAATCCTGCAGATCCTCCAAGGGAGGTGCCTCTGCTGACTGGTGTAAGTGGCTGCACTTGCTAATTGTCTAGATCCCTATCAGAGCCACTGCGAGCAGCCAAGGCAGATGAGCTGTGCCTTTAAAAATGCCTCTTTGAGACCTTCAGTTGAGGTACCTTTTTGTAGGAGTTTATTTGGGAGGCATAATTTTAGTGAAACATAATAAGGTATTTTCTGAGGCATTGCTCTTCTGCTCCTCATTCACAGTCCTTCTTGCTGTGCCCCTGCTGAAGGGAAAAGAGTTTTGTTCCTCAGTTTCTTGAACACTTGAATATCTTTCTATTTTTCCCTATGGATTTTCCTCTACAGTTTGTATCACTTCCACTGTTTGGGGGCTTCCCAGGCTGAAGCGAGTGTCATTGACCCGAATCTCATTTATGTCACTTTTTTCTGGCCACTTATTAAAAGAAAAAATGAAAATTGGCAGGACTGGTCAGTTTTGAGCCTGCAGGTAGGAAAAACTGAGTTGCAGATGATGCTTTAGTGGCCTGCATGTGTATTAAGAAATAGAAAGCCGTGCTATTTGATGCAGCTTGCATTTGGAAATTTTCCACTTCATTAAAAACGTAAGTTCTCTAGAAGTAATTAGGTGCTTGGGCAAACCTTCTCCTCTTGAGGAGTGAGAAGATTTTCACTGGTAACTGCCAACTTTGTTTTTAACAGTTGCCTCTGTGTTATATCAATAGGTTCTAAAGGCAATTGGATTGCAGAGAACTGGCAAGCAAGATGAAGCGTATGCTCTGGCACAAGAAGTAGCAGCACTTGAACCCACAGATGATAATTCCTTGCAAGCACTAACTATTCTTTACCGGGAAATGCATAGACGTGAGCTTTTTCCTTTGCTTCTCTTAAAAATCATAGTTATGTTCTTTCAAAAGTATACATGACCAACAGTTTCATGGGAAGTGTATGAAGTCCAGAGTTCGGATGTGTTCAAGCATGTTATTAAGGGGCTGGGGAATTTAAATGACATATCACAAATATCTCTAAGGCTCCACTGATCACCATAAAGCAAAGAACTTTGTATAGGCTTCTCTTGTTAACATTATTGTGTGCACAGTTCCTATAAAAGAATGGCATGCCATAACTGTCCATCATGATCAGCATGAGTTTACTGATTTTGTTGTTTAAGTGAAAGGATTTGTTGTTGTATGTAATAGGGATGACTAATCTGTTATGCTGTTAGACTGTAGTCGAGGGGTTCAGGCCTTGATAAGCTGTGTAAATAAACAGAAGGGAAATCCTGGTCTCCCATTTGATTTTACCTTTGTGAAATCAGGTCCTTGTAGCAATACAGTATTATAAAATTTGAAACTGTGAACGATTGACTGAGTAAAATTGCATGAAATTGTATGAAAGAATCCAGACCTCACGTGCTGCTACCTACAGCTCTGCAGTTGTTTCTGTCAGCTTGTGTTTCTTGGTGGCGATAGCATTTCCTGTTGAATTGCAGGAGCAAATGACAGTGGTGTGAAACAACTTTTGCAGAAACAGATGTCAGTGATGTGTAAGCTGTGCGAAAGCCACACCGCATGTCATTTTTAGTATTTTTAGTAGAGGTAGGATTTCAGTATTTAGGATTTTTAGTAGAGGTAGGATCATATGTCTAAAGAAGAAAAATATTGGAAGGATGAGAAGTTTTGCCTACCATAGTGTCCTAATTATTTTGTCACGATAGACCTACTACTAAGAAATACAGTGTGAAGTATTTCACTTCCTAAGAGTGCAACAGAGAAAAGAGTGACAACTCTTGGGCAAACCTTCAATAAGAGTAACTAACTTGATATCAGGCTCTGAAAATGTTTTGTGTTTTGATGCGCAATTCGCATGGAGTCGTTCTGCCAGGACCAGAAGGTTTTGATTGAGCTTAATAGTCCAAAGCAGATAAATTTGCTCAAGGGAAGTACTTGAGTACATTTCTGAGCAGTCCAGTTGTTGCTGTTAAACTATTCTTGGTTTGTTCTGTTCTTTGTTTTTCTTTTTCTTTTTTTTTTTTTTTTTTTTTTCAAAACAGTTTCCTCCTTAGTCTACTGTTTGTAGTGCTTGGGGTCTTAAAGGAGTGAGTATCATTTCTGTGGTTAATGAGTATAATTTGGTTACTCTTCAAAGTATCACTGTTGCTATCTTTAGGTGGCTGTACTTTAAATGTAGCCCCAAATGTGTCTTAACTCAAGCATCTGGTTTTGATTTAGCGGAACTTGTAACTAAACTTTATGAGGCAGCTGTAAAGAAAGTCCCCAACAGTGAAGAGTATCACTCTCATCTCTTCATGGCCTATGCCAGGGTTGGAGAATACAAGAAGATGCAACAGGTATGATCAATGGTTCATGTTCTAGTCTTGTTGAGGTGTCACAAGCCTTTTTTTGTTTGTTTATTTAAAAAACTGTTAATGCCTCTTCAAGGTGCATGTAATCATCCAGAGAGATAGGCTCAGCTGATGCAGAAGTTGTGCTCTGTTTTTGCAGAAGGGCTGAAAGCACCATTATTTTAGGGAATGGGTTATATGAAGACTGATGTTTCACTCCACAGGAGTAGAATGTGTGCATGTGTGCTCTGATGGGCCATTTTGGAACAGGAGGTTTTTGTCTCTTCTGTCTTGAACACCGTGGTACTTACAGTGTATTATAAAGCAATTTGGGAATAGGTACAAGAAGGTCTAGCAAGATCTTCTGTTCCATGCTTTCAGTCTTGATTTATTCCTTAATTTACTGTTGTCTTTAGGAAAAGCAATCTTGCCCATGCTCCTACCTTTGAAATCTAACATACAATTAGGCTTGAACATGTTTGCCTTCACTGAATCACAACTAAAAGTACTTCAAGTTCATCTTCTCAGTTGGCAGAGCATTGTCATGCTGGTTAGTTTTGTTCTCATCACTTCCAAATTAGGTGCCTGGAGAATGCCTAAAAATGGAGAAGATTCTTTTCAAAACATGTGTGTTCACTCTTCTGTATTTAAAAAAAAAAAAAAAAAAAAAAAAAAAAAAAAAAAAAAAAAAAAAAAAAAGGAGCCAAGTAAATGACTCTTAAACTCCTTGCTTCTGCTGTGTTAAGGTGACTTGAATTTTTATATGCGTGGTTTGAATAACTGAAGGAAAATATATTAAGCTGTAGTGTTATTCTCCATTGTAGCCCAGCTTGTAAGCTGTTTGAGTTCAAGTTGCAGACAGAGGCAAAGCTATTGATGTACATGATGTTTACCAAGGTGGTGAACTTCATGTAAGCATACTAAGAAAGATTAAAAATACAGCATTACTGTGTATCTGGCCATAAGCCTGGATGTTGATTAATAGAGATCTGCTTTTTGGTGTTACCTATATTCAGGTGACCTGATAAGAAGGCATGACTGTGTGTTAAGGTCTGAATCTTGCGCCCTCTGGTAGGGTGTGGTATTCCACTGATGGTTATGTAACAGCAAGCTAAAGGATTATTGCTAAAAAGGTGTGTGTGTGTGTGTGTGTGTGTGTGTGTGTGTGTGTGTGTGAATACAATGTTAAAGACTTAAAGCCTGTTCTTGCTTGCTGCATAAGTCCAAATCAATTTTTGCAGCTCCCCCCTTCTCCCTCCCCCCCAAAAAAATCAGTGCTGGAAATATCTTGCTTTGCTCTTAGCAAATAAATCTGCTTCCTGATGCAGTTACCATTTCTAATTAAAGCTGTCATCTGTTCAGGCAGTCATACGTGCACATGCTCACTGCTGCTCCTTGTCAAACTTGCTCAAAGTATTTCATCTTTGAAACTTTCACTCTCTTTCTTCTTCAGCAGTGTGTTATGTACAGGAAGGATTTATGGGTTGATTAAAAGCTCTTCCATCTAGTTGCTGTTTTCAAGTTGCTTGTTGCCATCATTGCTGCTTAACTTGCATTGTCTGTCACGAGACTTCATAAACAGATGCTTTAGGAATAATTAATTTCTTATTTTTCAGGCTGGAATGGCACTTTATAAGATCGTACCCAAAAATCCGTACTATTTTTGGTCTGTGATGAGCCTGATTATGCAGGTCTGTACATTGTTCAAAATTAGTCTGACTTTTACTGCAGCTGTACTGCAAACATAGAAATAGTTTGAGTGAAAGTATTAGAGATATCTTAAGTAAAATGCCAGAGCCATTTCTGTATGATGCTGGGATGGTGGGACCTTCCTGAAACCACATTACTAACATGGTTCAAAACAAATGCTGTATTTTTTTTTAAATGCAGCTTAACTGGTCTGTCTTACAGTTTCACAACTTCTTCTCCTATCTTGGCTATTACCCTGCCAGCTTTTAAGCTAGGCAGGTACTGTCTCTAGCCTCTTAGGCAGAATTGTGCCTCTTTGTACTTAGACTACAAAGGCTCTAGGGGTGCTGGCCTTAGCTTGTCTTTCAGATTGCAGAAAATCTGCAGTGACAGGCAGCAGATAAGCTGTGCTGTGTTAGTTGAGACAATAGACTCAAGCAGTAGTTAAACAACCTGACAAAGTGTTGGCCAAGCAAATAAGCATGGACTTGTTGATTACATTCTCCAAAATACCGTGCTGTGAAAAATCCAAGCGTGTTCTTGCTACGTGTTGTTTGCCATGGCTGTGGTGTGCCTGGATGCATGAATCTCTAGGCAGTGCAGTTCAGAGAGTGTTTCAGCTCGCTAGTTTTATTGCTGCCTGTTTAACAGTGTGGCTGCTCTCCGTGTGTATGGATGATGTTTCTGAATATGGGGAAGAGGGATTAAAGCATCCAATTTTGCTCTCTTCTCATGGAGTGCAGAGGAAAGCAATGTGTGGGACTACCAAAAGCTGATGATGTGTTACAGCAGTTCTTCCTTTCTCCAGTCTATTTCAGCACAGGATGAAAACCTCTCAAAGACGATGTTTTTGCCACTAGCGGAGAGAATGGTGGAAAAAATGGTAAAAGAGGATAAGATCGAAGCTGAGGCTGAAGTAAGAGTTGTGGATGTTTTTTCAGCTTGATTTCAACATTTTTGAGACGAGGAGTGCAGTATTAAAGGAAGTTAATGATTTTAAGTTTGCAAGATAACAATCAGTAGTGTTCTGGAATTAAATGTGAATGTGGTGGTACAGAAGGAGAAGAAGCAGAGGGTGGGGAGGGATGTGAAAGAGTGGCCAAGGAAATTCTTTGGCATTTGATTCGACTTGATGAAGTACTTGTTTTTGCTCCCTGGGAGGCCCCGAGAGACATTTTAGGACTGATAATGGAAAAAAGACCTACATTCCTGAGTGCTCCACCCTTGGGATGCTAAAGATAACTGTGCAGTCCTTGCTGTCTTCTCCTTCTAATGACAGTAACACAAGTTGCTTTATTTCTTGGCATACCTGTACATTGTTTTACTAGCAAGTTTAATTGCAGTCTAATCTTTTTTCTAAGGTTGAACTTTATTACATGATTCTGGAACGTTTGGAGAAATATCAGGAAGCCTTAGATGTTGTGAGAGGAAAACTAGGAGGTAACTTATTCTGTCATCAATAATCACAGATGTGATGGAAAAATAGCTCTTTTGCTTCAGATTGTCCACTGGCTTTGGGAGGGGCCGCCCCACACACTTATAAGCAAGCTTGCTTTTTAGCACCAGTTTCAAACATTGAAGCAAACTCTGGAGGTCCACTTGTACAGACTGATTTTACCCAAATGCTTACAATAGTTAAGAATCGCCACAATTAATTTTACAAGAGTATACGTCTCCTATAGCCTTGATGTTTGTGGTCTGTTTCTTTCTGGTGATTAAAACGCTCTTGCAGTTTTAAGGAATTGGGATGTGAAGATTTGCGTAGGAAATTTGGCCTTTCCAGTCTTTGAGTCTTGTATTGTCTTACTGCTTTGCATTCTCGACTATAATAACTTGCTTTGATGCTTTATAATAACAGAAGGAAATGCATTGATTAAATAAATTTGCCCTTCTGTTTTTAATTTAGAGAAGTTGACAAGCGAGCTCCAAAGCCGTGAGAACAAGTGTATGGCAATGTACAAGAAGCTGTGTAGGTGGCCAGAGTGCAATGCGCTGTCAAGAAGGCTGCTGCTGAAAAAGTGAGACATTTCTGCAATCTTATTGAGGACTGAAGAAAAGTCCCTGACGGGTTGTGAATTGCCTTCCTCAGTAATTCTCGTAAATGGTGGTTAAAGCAGAAGAATATCAGAGGTTCTGAGAGTATTTTCAAATATTTACACTCCAGTGGTTGAGAAAGAAGCAACAAAATGGGATGGAGGATGTGCGGGGGGGGTCACAGGGAAGAGGCTTTATCAGAACTGTAGTTGCAAGATCTATTAAAGGAGAAATGACTCCTAGTACACTTGTAGTTTTTGTAGTATAAATCTTTGCTATTCCTTGAATTCAGTTTTTGCAGTTTTGGAAGTGAGTTACTGGTTTGGCAGTTCCCTAAACGTTGTTCTGTGTCTGCTTTTTGTTTCAGCTCAGATGATTGGCAGTTCTATATAACCTACTTTGATTCAGTATTTCAACTCATAGATGAATCCTGGACACCTCCTCTGGAAGACGAACAGTAAGTCAACAGTTCTGCTGTGAATTTTTCCTTTGAAAAAGAGAGATTTTCCCTTCAGTGCTGTCTCTGTCTTTGGTTGACTTCCTGACATCAGGCTCCAGATGATGTCTTCTCCCTACTTTGTTTTGGAGGCTGGCGAGTTTGTTGGAAACAGCTGTATAAATAGTGGTTTGTACTGCATAGAGCTCTTCCAGTTCATGTTTTTTATGTTATTAAATTAGAGAATCCCTCATGCCAGATTTCCTTAAGAGCGTTCTGGGAGTACTTTGAACACATGTTGTTAATGACCTCGGAATGGGGGAAAATAAAGATCTTGTCTCTGTAATTGTACAGCTCTTTGGAAGGAGAGGTGCACTATTCTATAGAGCAAGCTGTGAAATTTGTAGAAGAGAGAATAACAGAAGAATCTAAGAGCACTCGGCCACTTCGAGGCCCATATTTAGCTAAACTGGAGCTGATCAGACGACTGCGTTGCAGAGGCTGTAATGATGAATATAAACTAGGTAAGAGCCATTAACTTTGGAGAGAGAACACAAAGCAACCTCTCTGTATCTAATTCAGCATGTATTTAATTCAGCAATGTGTTCTGACATTGTGTGTGCTGGTTTCAGTAACATAAAGAATTTTGAAAGCATTAGAAGATGAACCTTGAAAAAAGGGAAGTTGTTCCAGACTGCTGCAGGGCTTGTGAAAGTTAGCAGGTTAAAGGATCTGTTGAATTTGGGAGCATATGATCAGTGTCACTGTGATGAAAAGTGCATTCCTGATGCACTGCTTTTGTACAGAGTCCTTCAGGTTAGCTGTAATCTCTGGATGTTTTGTTGCTGTGTTTTGTGGGGTTTTTTTTGTTTTTTTTTCCCAATGATACCAAGATTTGCTTTTTGACAACCTGCATTTAAAAACTGCAGTCAGGGAGTCAGTGAAGGAGAGAATGTGATTACAGCAATATCTGTGATTACCTGTTCCTAAATGAGTTAGATAAGCAGGGACTGTGTGTGCATGCCTATTATACTGAGCTCTTAAGGTGTGTCCTTGGTTACTAAAGACAGTGAGCATTGGTTAAAGTCAGCAGCAGTGCAGCAAATAGGGCTGCAAATCTCTGCATAATCCCAAATTAAAAATGAATTATCAAATGTTTCTCAAAATGATCTTATAGTTTCAGCTTTTGAAGCATATGAAAAAGATGAACTGGCCCTTTTTCCTAGGTGATCCAGAAGAACTAATGTTCCAGTACTTCAAAAAATTTGGGGACAAACCCTGTTGTTTCACTGATCTCAAAGTATTTGTGGATCTCCTCCCATGCAGCCAATACACAAAGGTGAGGAAAGTCTGAGATGCTGGCATGAACTAGAGTGTGCTCGTTTGCACTCTTGTACTGCTCTGTTGAGGTACCTCTGTGTCCTGTTAAGAGATGGAAAAAGCTGAAGCTTGATCTGTTTAGAATAGCGGATAGGGGAGATGTGTTTGCTGTGTACTGCAGCTTTTGTTACACAAAACATCTTTCTCCTTTCCTACCTTATCTATCCCTTATTTTTCCTCGTTAAATTTACATGTTTGGGTGGAAAGATGGATCCAGGTAGGTCGTTGCATGTTATACTGTGCTGCAACGTTGCAGAACGGACATGTTGATACTGATCAGGCGGTGACTAACGGAACTGTGGCACCTTTTCCAGAATCGTTTTGAAACGAGCTCTTTTCAATTTAAAAGTCTGTTTGTGCAGAGTCATGAGCAGCTTGTTGAATGACTTCAGCAGCTGGGAATCCCGTCACTCATCTCATTGTTTCTCAAAGCCATTGTGTACAATTTAGTGCTGGGTCGGCCAAATGGAGAATCCTGGATCAGCCAGAGGCCTTTCATTAAAATATTTGTTAACAAAGTATCGTTGTTTTCTTAGTTTATTAAAATATTTTCTTGACTTGTAAACATTATTAATGTAAGCCTACAGCCTTACAAATGAGCAGAACGGTGGCCTGGGTGTGTGTTGGTTGCTGCTGATATATATTAAGTGAAAAGTGTGTTCTTACCCACTGGCAGCAGCTGTGATCAGTAACACGTTTAATTCATGATTTGGGGAGTGGTGATCCCATTGCAAGGTAACTCTGGAATCGCTGA
Organism: Centrocercus urophasianus; assembly: GCF_019232065.1. Classification (NCBI taxonomy): domain Eukaryota; kingdom Metazoa; phylum Chordata; class Aves; order Galliformes; family Phasianidae; genus Centrocercus; species Centrocercus urophasianus. The sequence continues at coordinate 6,259,192 of NW_024884867.1, forward strand.
ACAGATTTAATCTCAATTTTCAGGGACAAAAACGAAAAAAATCATAGTGATGTTTCTTGGCCACTGAAAACATGTAGATACTCCAGCAGTAATTGTTATCTTCACATCAGTCTTGAATTTCTAAAGGCAGGAATTGAAATATGTGCAGTATAGCAATTTGGTTGCTCTTGCACAAGTCAGTAAAATCTCAAACTGCAAATATTTGTCAGATCTTCATCAAAATCCCCAGGAAAACTAGAATTCTTGTGCATGGTGCTGTGTTCCTCTTACCTGCCTGTTATTCCTGGCATGGATTTGTTTTGTGTTTTTCCCTTGCATTTGTAGTTATTTAAAGATCAAATGTAGTAAAGCCAAATTCATTAAATTAAATCCATTTTTAAGTTTGTAAACACTGTTGAATTTTAAGGCAGCAACAAAAAAAACTGTCCAGTCCTGATTGTATTGTGAGAAATCTGCTGTCTTCCATTAAATAAAACTGTAAACAGTGAGACACTCTTCTTACAAGTTAAAAGAAATTAATCAGATGGTGATGTCATTAGGTACACTGCAGCGCTTTGGATTTGAAAGAAAATGTAATAATGTAAAATGTAATAAAACCACAATTTCTCATTAAGTATGCTGTAGACTTTTGGCAACAAATTATTTGAATTGCATCTGTTATTACTTTGGGTGTTACCAAGTGCTTGAAATCCCTTGTATGTCGATGTATTGGAAACTTCCTGTGTTTTATTTTTTTTGTCTGTTTGATGAACTAAGCTAAGCTATTAAGCAAAGCCATAACTTGTGCTCACCAAAATTAAAAATTAAAAAACAGACTCTCTAGCTACTGATTTCAGTGCGACGTTGTGCTTTACACTGACACTTCCACCTCATTTGCTTTTCTTGATTTGAGAGAGGAAATGATGTCTTCTGTTTGTGTAATCCCAGCTGCCCTGCAAAATTTGACAACTGTTTCTCTTCCAGTTCATCAGTCAATTGCTGGAAGTAATCCCTCTATCATCAACAACAGAGAGTGAAATCGCACTGCCAGCCGATATCAAAGCTCTTCAACAACACTTGTGTGTGGTGCAGCTCTCCAGATTGCTTGGTATCTATCATGCCATGGATAAGAAGCAAAAGCTGACTGTGGTCCGGGAGTTAATGTTAAGATACCACCATGGACTGGAGTTTGGTGAGGACAAACTTTGAAACCAGTGTTGTAGCTTTTTTTGAGCTTGAGAGTTTTTTTCCAGGGGAGTGTGACAGCACAAACTGATGGCCTGTATCACTACTGATGTGTAACATCCATTGTGCAGCTAGGTAACACCGTGTTTTCTTCTTTGTTATTACATCCTTGGGCACCTGAATTCTGTTTCCTTTTTTTTTTTTTCTTTTCAATTTGTATCTTTGAAGTAGATGAGACATTCCTGAGTAGCTCAGCTGGTACATTTTTATGCTTGCCTGTTCCTGTGAGCAAGGCAGGCTTTATCAATGGTGTGTATAGGACAGAAACATAGGCGTTATTACCAGTGTTTAAATCTTACAAAGTTCTTTCTTCTAGCAGATGTTAACATATGAAGTGGCTGGACTTTTTTTTTTTTTTTTTTTTCCAAAATCATGAATGGGAATTAATTGGTAATCAGAAAGAAAAAAAAAAAAAAACACACCTGAATTTGTGTGAAAACTATTGATTTGTTTTCAGTGCTTCTATCTGGAGTTTGAATCCAAGAACAGAAGAGCCAAGGAAGCATAATGTTAGACAAAATAAAATGTGTTGCTTTAGCAATTCAAGCACAATGAATTGAGGGGAAAAAACTGTAAATATAAAGCATGAGTTGGTTTAGTTTTAAAGAAAGCTTCTGAGATTTATAAATTGAGCAGTGGTTATCATCTGCCAGGTGTCTGTGCCACTTGATAGTGCTGGCAATGTGAGAAACAGCTGACAGCGTAGTAGTTCTTTAACTCTGCAATTCAGGGTAATTTTGTCTTTCTTTTTAGGGAAAACTTGTTTGAAAACGGAATTGCAGTTTTCAGATTATTACTGCCTCCTTGCAGTTCACCTGCTGCTTGACCTGTGGCTAGAGGAAGGTATGTCTCTATATTTGCTTAATAGCACCTGGGATGGTTGTGGGTAGGCAGACTGTGTCTGTGTGGCCACTGTGCATTGGCATTGCTTGTTAGTCCCATAGCTTTCAGTTTCTTCTTGCTGTGTGGTATTTCTGGAGCCTCTCAATCTTGTTAACCTCCAAAGGGATTTAATTTTTTATATAATTTGTATAAGTTCTGATGGAGTCCTGCTGATTCATGCAGCTCAGTGTTGTCCATCCCTAGAAGCTTGTTCCAAGTTCACCATGTAGATATTTTTCTCTCCCTTTGCACAAGTAATGCTGACAACTCCCTTCTGATACCAGAGGTGTTTTGAAAAATATTTCTTTTTCCCCTTGATGTACTTTGTCTCCTGGATTCCTAGCTTCTAGATTTCTGTTGAGACTCATTGCTCTGGTTTTAGTGATTCTGTACTTCTCATCTGCTCTGCTTCATTAGTCTCATAATCTCAGAAATGTCTCTCTGGTAAGTGAGGATTGTGCTCTGTGCAGATGTGAGCTGGATATTCCCTGTAAAGAATTATTCTTCCACCAGCTGTAGTGCTGGTGTGGGAATGTGCTGAGCGAAGTGCAAAAGGAGGAAGGGAGATTTGATGTGAATAGTGCTGTGCCCCTCCCTGTTCACACCTGTGTTTTTATCTTTGTCACCAGGTGAAGAGATGGCTGTGTGGCAGTGCCTAACCCTTTTAGAAGAAGGATTATCTCATAGTCCTTCTAATGCTCAGTTTAAATTGCTGCTCATTCGAATCTACTGCAGGCTTGGTGCATTTGAACCGGTTGCAGAGCTGTACTCCAGCCTTGATGCAAAACACATACAGCACGACACCATCGGGTGGGTAGTATATACTGAGAATAATTGGTTGTGGTTTGAGATCTTCAGTTGTTGTTCCTATGAATGATGGCAGATTTGTCATATTTTCACTGTGTTCTGTAAAAGCGTTCTGGAAATATGTAAAATGAATCTACTGCAGTGTGCTCTGCTTCTAGAAGAGTATCTTTCCTGTGTGATCTTAATCATTGTTGGACCTAAGGAATATTAATTAAACATGAATATGAAATCTGTGAAATATTTATCTTGGTGCCAGTTGTAGCTAGGTGTTCCAGCCTGGGTCATTGCTGAGCAAAGTTTGGGAACAGCGGTTAAAGCAAACACAACCAAGTGGCCTTGCCTCAATTAGTGTGTTTGTGAGTGTCAAAATAAAGTTCCTCCATCCGCCTCATTAAATGAGCGAGAACTCTGAGCATCCACATGCAGTGAAGAATTCCTTCCTTTACTGTTTAAAACTTAATATGAATGTTGAGAGTACCCCTGTTAAATCTCTAGAGTTTTCAATAAAGCTGAATTGGGCTGTAGCTCTCTATTCAGAGCTGCATTTGAAATTCAGAATTCCCCCAGCACGTGTGCTGATGTTTGACTTGTGCTGTGTTGTGTTGCAGTTATCTTCTGACACGCTATGCAGAGTCACTGGGCCATTACGCTGCTGCATCCCAATCCTGCAATTTTGCACTCAGGTTTTTCCACTCCAACCAGAAAGATGTAAGTTGAAAGAAACCTCTGCATCCTTGTAGCAGGGCAGTTATGTTGATAATGCCGTACTGAATTCTGTGCCATACGTAAGAACTTACAGAACTGTAGTAGGTAGTCACACAGGGAAATAATACATGCAGCTCTGTGTTCATAGTGAAGGTTGTCTCAGCCTGTATTTCTCACTACAAAGGTTTTTAACTTGTTAGATGGAGTTTTGCTGTAGCTTTTTATTTATTATTATACCAGCCAATTTGAATACTCAAAAAGTTGCTGTGATTATTTATAAATGAATTAATTGTGATTTATGAGAATAAGTGTGACATAATGTAGCAAGTAAGTCCTGGTGTCATCTGACTTTTGGCACTTTAAAAAGTCACACAGCAGCCAGGGATGGTGAGTCAAGGTATTGATGACATTTGTACAAGCTCAGTATTGCACTCACCTGAGGCACTGTGGTTTAGTGATGACGTGTGGTGGAGAATGCTCATCAGAAGATGGAAGTGCAAAGAACAATGTGGGAGAATTTCAGAAGGGAAAAGTTAACTCTTGAAGTCATGACTAACTGCGTTGTTTTCAGGTGATAGGAACAAACTGCTAAGTCTGGTCTTGTGCTAATGGGAGCTACCTGCTTTATTCAGTTCACCGCTGTGAAATGGTGTGAATTAAAAGAAAGGTGTCTTGAATGAGAACCTTGAGAATGGAATGGAGAGAGAAAAGTAGTTAAATTCTTCCAAGAGATGGGGACCTTCCTAAATGTGTGCTGTGACCTAGGCATCTATCGTACTTGCAGTTTGCTGATTAGTAACAGTACTTGTCTAAATTAGTCCTGATTGAAAAGTGGGTTGAGTGGGAGAATGGTAAACAACTCTCTTGTAATCTTGGTAGAAATGCATTGGGCAAATTGGCGGAGGGGGGGGTAGAGGGGTGGGAATAGTCCAGAACAGTAATAGAAAACTATATGCATAATGCTTGTCCATCTCCCTAAGGTTTGTGAGACTGTCCCATTCTGAGGAGTTGGGAGTATGATCTCTATTTTTATATTTTACATTTTGTTCATTGCTAAGAGGTGAGGGAAGAAAATTATTTTCACTTGACAGTTAAGAAAGAAGGGTGCAATCCAGTTTTAATCCTTGCAGTTACTGGCTAAACTGGCTGCAGGGGCTCTGCAGATATACAGTTTTTCCACCACCTCAGCAGTAGGTAAAAACACAAGAATTATCTGTACTGAGTAGTAAAGATTCTGAAGGTGCTCAGACAGTAATTCGTCAGATGAATATCCTTGTGCTGTTGGCAGCAGACTATTCCTGTGTGCAAGGTACCAGTTGCCATTCACCTGTGTCTAGAAGGTAGATGCTGAGTTACTGTGACCCGTGCCTGACGTGGACGTTTCTCTGTAGGGAGTGGGATGCACAGAGATGTATGTGGGTCATGGGGTGGAAGCTCGCTCTCTTTTGCTTCCCTTACTTGCTTATTGTTTAAGCACTGATACTACTTGCTAAGAATCTTTGCATTGAGTACACTGAGTACAATGTTTTGTGCTAGAGTGAAGCTCTGGATCCAAACAGCTTTCTCCAACATGTCTGTTGTTGGCAGTGGCAGTTTGTTGTGGGTTTTTTTGAGTAACTTGTTCAGTCTTTAACACGTACTGAATGACTTCAGTGAAGAGCGTACCTGGAACCAATGCCTGGAACCAACTCTTTAAACAAAATGTTCCACTGCAATGTGCCAGGTGGGAAAAAAAAAAGTGAACTGAAAGAAACTACTGGATGTGATTTATCTGCTTGGGAACACTGTATTGTAAAGCAGCAAGAAACCATCTTTCCCTGGAAAACATTGTGACTGAAGTAGGAAGATGGTCATTCTCTTTGTCAAGAATGATAAAGGTGCTTGCAGAGCACAAGGTAACTGTCTTCAGCAACTCAGTGTATGCACACTAGCAAAGGCCCACTGAATCATGTTCCAAGTGCTGTTGCCAGGAAAATACTACTCAGCTCATCGTCGAGAAATGCTGGAAAAATGGTGCCTGAATTGTTCAGCTTGCCTCACTGCTACACCTTAAAGGCTGAAATTGCCACAGAGGGGTAAAAACAATGCAATCAGTATTACGTGCTTCACTCTACAAGACAAAGATGTGTCTTGGGATCCTGCTCATGTCATGTCTCTTGGAGTACTGCAGCCAAAGAACTGAGCCATTGTTGTTCTTGAGTTGAGCCAAATCTCATGGGTTCTGGATGTTCCAGTGGTTATTGTCTTCAGATTGTAAGAAACCCATCACAAGCCACATTAGCCTGCAAATAGCAAGTGTCTGCAAAAAAACCATGATGTGCAGACTGAAGCAGGAGAAGGCTCAATTCAGCATGCTGTTCATCTAAGGATGTGTCAAGAACAGAGTGGGAGGAAAAAGGATGGTCCTTTACTATACAATGTCTCGGATATCACAAGGTCAGAGTATAGCCACTAGTTTGTGTGCTGCAGTGGTTCTGCTGGGGTTTCCCTTTCACAATCAGAATCCTGGAATGAGCTTTCCTTTCAGATCCCATTACAGTACCTAACTGCAGTGGTAAATGAGGACTAAACCTATCAAGGTTACCTTTTCTTACTTTATTTCAGCAACTGCCTGCTTCTCTGTAGATTGTTTTAGCTGAATATTTGCTACAATGTAAGGAACGTGTCCTGCAAGTGCTCTCTGCTGTGCGTGGGACTCTGCCTACAGCAGGAAGTGTGGAGTATGAAAAAGTGTTCTGGTATTAAAAACAAACAAAAAAACATGCTTAGCTACTACTTCAAGTGACCACTTTGGATGTTGTCCTCCGGACGTGCTGAATTTAACAATCTAAAGTGAATCCTCTTAAGAGTGGGTTTCATAAGTAACAGCTCTCCAGGATACTGTGCAGTCCTGATATAATACTTCTGCTCTGGGAGAGGATGCCAATAACAGGGAGAAGATGAAAGGCAGTATTGCTATATTTGACTGATACTAAAAGGGCAACTTCATTCTTCTCAAGATAGCCCTCCTTTAAAAATGCAGAATCACAAGTAATCTCTCTAATTTTCTTGTGTCCGTCCGTCTTTAATTTCTCCAGATCTGCAGGCAAACAGAACACCGTGTCTTATGGGGATTTTAAAACTACGTCGATGCAGTTGAATTAGCACCCATAGTGCAGCCCCGTAGCCTGACAATGACCTCTGCAAAGCTGTGTATCAGAGGGTATGTTGCTGAATATTTGGCATATTTTTTCATACAGTATGAATAACCAAATTGCATAGGAAAAAGGTAGAGCTACCTAGAAGGCGTTTCCTATTTTGGAGGGAGGAAAGAAAATAAAATGGGGACTTTTAACTGTGAATGATGGCTCCTCTTCTCTCAAACCCTTCCAGGCAGGTTGTCTTGGTCAGTACAGTACAGATGTACAGATTTCGGTTGCCCTGGGGACTTTCTGGTGCCTCTGATCTTCAGTGCATTTCATAATCATGCGATGAAGAAAATACTTGATCTGCCAGAATTTCTCCATTGTGGAGAAACTGATTTAAGAATACAGCCGTCTGTATTGACAGGGATCATAAGTTGTTCACTCTGTCATTCCAGTTACTGTATATTTCGGTGAAAAATTCTGCTTGTTTGGGACTTCTTCATCACAGAAATCTTCTGGAAATTACTTGGTCAGCTGAGAGATGTTAGTTATGTGGCTTGTATTGCTGCGCTTCATCAGAGGGGAAGCAAACTATCCTATGGACACTGGCAGCTTTCTTTGGTGGTTAGATTGTACTGTAACACGTGTGTATGATATTACCTTGTGATACTGTATTTAAAAAAAAAAAAAAAAAAAAACTAATAAAGAGAAAGAAAAAATTGTGTGAGTAATTTTCTTTATCTATGTTGTGATAAGTGATGCACATCCAAGTCAGTTCCAGAAAATCTGGGATGTGTCTGTTTTGCCTGAAAGTACTTCTCATAGTGAGACAACAAATTGAATAATCCGTCTGAAAAACAACAATAAAATATAAACTTCCAAAATCATTTCTCCCAACCTATAAGTATTTTTCAGTCTGTGTTGACAGCAACCTGATTTTGTTCAGTGTCGGTTTGGTTACTTAACAGCACTGCCTGGTAGATCCTCTAGGCATTATTAAATTTGAGGAACAAAACTACTTGGATGACTTAGATAAGCAAAACTGCAAGATTCTCCCACAGTTTGAGCATTTGCCAGATTCTGTACATCTGGGTTAGTGAAAGCCACAGAAAAGCACAGAAAATTTCTTGGTATTGACCATGTTAAACTCTTGATTATTCTGAATTTATGGAAGTAACTAATACAAAGCTGGTGTGTGCTTTCTTGTAGACCTCAGAATACATCATTCAAGCCTACAAATACGGTGCATTTGAGAAGATTCCAGAATTCATTGCATTTAGAAATAGGCTGAACTCTTCCCTTCACTTTGCACAAGTTCGCACAGAACGGATGTTGTTAGACCTTTTACTTGAAGCAAATATGTAAGTACAGCAGCAGCGAATGCAATACTGACGTGTGACAAAAGTTAGGATTTATGCATATGTAGAATATTGACCAAGCAGCACTTTGACAAAAACCTGAAAGCTGCTCTTGGTTGCTCTTTCTTTCAGCATCCTTCTTTGTACTTAGTGCAACACTGGTGACATGTGAGGAACTGAACAGTGGAGAGAATGCAGTTTTTTAAGTGTTTGTTTCCAGTGATCACATGTTTGATCTAATAGTATTTAATCTTATCTACAGATCTTCTAGTTTAGAAGAAAGCATAAAGTCCATGAGTCTGAGCCCAGAAGAGGATGACATTCCATGGAAAGATTTGCGTGACAACAGAGACCTGACAGTCTTGTTTAACTGGGATCCAAAAGACAGGTGAGTAGAAATGTCCTTAACTGTAGTTTTGTACCTTTTCCTATGGCACATGGTGAAGAAAATCCTTTCAGGGTAAACAGAACGTTCTCTAGACTGGCTAACTGCAAATTTAACATTCGTTCATCACTTCTAGCAGTGCTGCCTTTTTACATATTAATGGTTTTCTGAATTTCTGACCATTCTTTCCTCCTAATACGTTATTTGATAACTTCAGGTAGGCTTTTGTACCTGAGTGAAGCTTGCAGCTTTGCAAAACTTAAGCATTTTCCTGAAAACATTTGGTGCCTTTCTCTAGGGACATTTCTGAAGAACATAGGAAACTCTCACTGGAGGAAGAAACCCTGTGGTTGCGAATCCGGTCTTTAACTTTAAGGCTAGTAAGCGGACTCCCAACTCTTAGTCACAGTATTCAACCAAAGAACTCTGAAAAGACTGCGGAGAATGGCGTCTCATCCAAGATTGATACAATTCGATCTCTGCTTCAGCAGCTGGAAGCGGCAGTGGATTCAGGGAAGAAGTTTCTAGAACAAAAAATTCAGGTACCCTTTAAGGAAAAAGCTATCCTCAAATATTAAATGAACGTGAATGCAAGCAGAAAAACTGAATGCGTCCTGTAACGTCCAGCAGGCTGCAGAATGCACTTAACTGACCCTGAGTTTGTAGTGTATGAATCTGACTGAGAGATGTGCCAGAGACAAACACTGTGTTCTGGATAAGGAAAAGCTGCAACACCTTTATCTTTTTCTTTGCTTCTTGCCTAGTATCCTGTCCTTGGCCCTCCTCCTACCCGAATGGCTGGCTTCTTCAGTAATGGCAGCTGTCAATGCCAGACTAGCTTGTTTTATCTTGTTAGTGATATTTATGAACTAGATACCAATGGCTTAGGTAAGTGCTTGAGGGGGAGGGGCTTAACCAGATGGTTATGAGGTGGGAGGGAATGCGGTATGTTTCCACTTTGAAAACTGCTAGACATCGGGCGATGTGGACCAAACTATGACTTGTTTTATTTTTTGAATGACACTGTTACCTGGGAGACAGCACTGCGATGCTTTATCCCTGTCTTCATTTTTGTGGTGTGTGTTGATGTAATACAGCATCCTCTCTGAAAGCAGTTGCATTAGCTTTCCACTGCTAGCACTGAATTACATTGAAATGCCTGCCAGTTTTTTAAGAGCAGGAGATACAGGACCTATAGTTCATAGCTGCCTTTTTTCTTTCTTTCAGAAGATTCAGCAGAAGTCCAGGAGAGGATAGGGAATAGTTTCAAGTCTTTAATAGAACGGCTAACAGGTAAGTAGTAACCCAAGAAAAAACTCTGGTCATTAAGTGCTTTGTGTTATAAGCTCCCAGGTGTGCTGCACATTGGGAAAGTGCATTAATGGATCTGCAGACCCTTTTGAAAGATGCTTGAGAGCAAGGCTGAGAGTGCCCCTACCTTGTCTGTTTACAAAGTTGCTGCATCCACATAATGCACTATCATTTCATTACCTTGCAGCCTAATCTTAGCAGCTGTTGTTTCCTGATACTTGGTCCTAGTGTTGTGTGGAGATACCATCTGTAATGAGATACAAGTTAGAGGGGAACTTTGGAGCTGGAGTGTCGTGAGTGTCTTTAGCTAAATCTATCAATAACAGCCTAGTCTGCAAAGCAGTCAGAGCTACACCAAGATACATGCTGGGCAGAAAATGAGCGTTTGGGTTGGTTGATCTGCATGTCCTGAATAAGGCTTTCCTTTTTTTCTTTTCAGATTTGTTCAATAAATGTAAAGGTGACTTGATTGAAGTCAAAGATGGCACCTTGAAAACTCAGCCAAACCTGCTAGAAAACTTAGTCTTCTTTGTTGAGGTATTTTTTTATTTTTTTTTCTTCTGGAAAAGTTTTGGAACACTGTAGAGTGGAAATGTTGAGGCTAAAAAGCAGTGAGTTGCATGTTTAATCAGTCATGAAAACAGAGCTCTTGTGAATTCTGAGTCTTTCCAATGTACACTAAAATGAGTTTAGAAACCTCCTGTAAATGCAGCTTGTAACATACCTGTGCCTTTCTTTTCAGACCATCTCCGTCACTCAGTGGGTATCAAGTTACTGTGATGGTGTCCTTCGACCTTTTAAATCCAACCTGCAAAAAAAGAAGAAGAAAAAAAAAGAAACCAATGTAGCCATGGTAGATAATATACCTTTTTCTCCTCCACTTCCATCCCCCTCAATCCAGCTATTTGTATGGAGAGAAAAATCAGGATTGATGGCATGCTAACAAATTATTTTGCATGAACTCTGCCTTGTAGAATTGGTGTTGTTAGAGCTTACTTTACAACCTCTTTTTTTTTTTTTTTTTAACTCCTTTTCTGCTTTCTGCCACATCTCTGACATCGTGTGACAACTTTATAACAGGAAATACAGTTAGACTATCACAGATTTCTTGCTGTGAATGCATTGCAGTACACTAGTTAACTGGTAGTGTTTATCTGGATAAATAGATTTAAGCTTAAGTATTGGGGTATGTGGGTGTGGAATAGAATAAGCATTATGAATTGAGTTGTCATATAAAATTGTCACTAAGAGACATTAGTATGTGTTTATAAATTAAAAGCATGTCTTTATTTTTATTTTTTTTTTAGCCACCTGTATTTACACACTTTCTGGATTATGTTACTGAGCTACAGACGTTAACTTCCAATGTAATAGATCACATCAAAGGGCTTGAAATAACTCTGACTGCACTAAAACTTGAAGAGCTGTCCCTCAAGGACACTCTGCTTTTACAGGTAAGAACTTCCATTTTTATGTGACTGATCAGTGTGCTTGTGTGTGACAGATAACCTGTTAAGGATGACTTAATTGCTGTTAACCAAATATTAGGGACCACACTGAGTTTTGGAATGGTGAGTTGGGGTATTTTTGTAGTTTTTCACCTGGTGCATTGACTGCCTTGTCTTATGAGCTGTCACTTAGGATAAAAAGAGATTTCTGATGCATTTGTCTTGAAGTAGGGAATCTGACCCACAGGGCACTGGCATACGTGTTTGTCTGGGAAGATCCTAAGGCTTTTTTAACTGGGGAGGGCTTAAATGCTGCATTCGCCTGTTTCAGAACTGTATCCACCTATCTGCTGTTAGCCAGCTTGTATTTTTTCAGTTAGCCTGTCCTCTATTTCATAGCACACTACTTCAAATTTCCCTTCTCTTGTTGTTGTATGAAGCTGATGTAGAAGTATCTTTTTAAAAACAGAACAAACCACAAAACCACTAAAAACTAACAAAGGAAGGAAATCTTAGACTTTAACGTATGAGATTGTGAGTAAAAGTTAAAGTACATTTTCTTAATATGAAAGAAGCTTCAACATCAGGTATTTTCAGATAGTTGTTGATGTTTGTGATTGTTCTGGTTCTTTGAGTCGGGAGATTCCTCCATATTCCCATCCTTATGAAAGACATCAAACAGCTGCGCAAGGTGGACCTGCCAAAACTGCGTCAGATTCACGTGGATTTGAGCAGAAGCACCTCTGGGAATCTTTGACTTTTTCTGTGTTTAGTTGTGATGTTTGTGATTCTATCTGTTGTTTGATATGGCTGCAGTAAATCCAGCAATAGGCCATCTGCACAGCTCTGCTCAGAGCTACAGCTGTGTTTGCAGCCTTGTGCATTCAGAACTAAAAAGTGCTTTTGAAAGAAGTTCTCATGTTCACGTGTTGGTGAAAATTCTGATGTGATTCAGGAATGGGGTATTGCTGCTGCTATTTGCCAGCCAAAGCTTACTGCTGAGGTGAGGTGGTGGGGGAAGTTTCATGGGAGAACTTGAACAACTGCTACTGGTTTCTCTTTTGCATTTTGCAGGAAGAAAAAAAGTTTACGAAGTCTGTGCAAGGGAAGGTCCAGAGCAGTTACCAACACTCGGTTCAGGAAATTGGAGAACTGCTGAAAAAGAGACTTGATACTATTAAAAAACTAAAGATTTGAGAAATCACTGACAGACTCCACAGGAGAGTGATATCAGAGTCCCAGACAGGAGCAACATCCAATATACCATCACTTCAATCCAGAACTTCCTCATAATGCATGAAGGACTTAAAATCATAAAACGATTTTTTTAGGTATTACAGATGTATTCAGCTGACTTAAATTATTGTACATAAACGAGAAGCAGGGACCCTTATCGGGGTTTGACCACTTTTTATACATGTTCATAAGCGTATTACAACAGGAGAAAATTGAATAACTTTCTTCCCTTCTGATCTCTAGAAACAACTGGAGATGGTTGTTAGCAGCAATAGAAATCCAGTGTAAAGCATAGATCTCAAAGGAGTTGTATTTTCATCACCATACGGTGTTTGTAATTTTTGTATGGTCCTTGCCTTGGAATGCAGAAGCTGTAGATGCCCGCATTCAGCCACCTCCAATGAAATGAGCCAGTTCTGGAGCTGCCTATGTTGTCCACAAGCCACCTGGTCCTACTGAGTTCAGTGTGTTGGCCCAGCAGGGAGGCGGGAGGCTATGCTTGCAGAACACCCTCTGTGCAGCTTTCCAGCAGAGCCTAGTGGTGAGGCAGGTTCCTCGAAGGGCTGAACGTGGAGAGAGCTGCTGGAGGAAGGAGGTAGTATGAGCATACACACAGGTTGCTTTCATGTTCAGAGAAACTTCAAGCCTGATGAGGAGCACACTTGGCCATTAAGCTTTAGAGAGATGGGAGTCAGCGTTTTGGCAAAAGACAGAAGTAGAGACCGTGTATATAATAGCTGCAGTGATGTCTGACACTGCGTTCTAATTTCATGACAGTTTAATGTAAAACAGCAATCATCATGACTTCTAAAGAAGTGTATTTAGATTACTGAGACTTTAAGACTTAAATATTTTCATAGAAATTAAATCCTATTGGCTTTGGTTTTAAGTTGGCAGAGGTAACTTTTGCTTCCGCTGTAGTATGAGGCTGAGAATACTTTTTATAACTGTATGCTTGCTTTTTGCTGTTGATCTTTGATTATTCAAGTACTAGAGCTCATTAGGCATTCTCGTAGTGCAATCACATCATCTGCTCCCACTGAATCTGCATTTCTGCTGTTGTTTTTGTTTTCATTTTAAATGAGTAATGCAGCCTAAAACTTGTAGGCAAAAAAAGTATGTGTTGCACCTACAATCCAAGGGACAGGTCAGACTTTTACAGAGTCATTTTGATTTAAAGCAGCTAGTATCTGAAGTCTATATTTAAAGTTTTAAGAGAGCTGACAATCCTTTGTCATCTCTTCTGATATGTTTTGTTAGAAATGCTAGAATGTTGATGAGAGTATTTTTTTAAAATAAATCCCCTGTGTAAAAATTCCACATTGCTGCTCTTGCTGGATTTAGTTTTGCTTTGCCCCATCCTGCAAGGGAAAGAAGGCTGTCTGCAGGTTGTCTAAATGTGGAGATCCTAATGGTTTAACTGTGATGTCTGGTAAGTGCTCTGGGCTGGAGGAATACCAAAATGTGTTAAGTCTGCTTTATAGTAATACGTTTCCTGAGCAAATTGAACTGTCTTACACGTTGTATAGAAATACCATTTTGGAAAGAAGGGTGTGTTCCTTAAATTAAAGCAAGACTGGTAACTGATGTTGATGCTTTGAAACATGTAGGGTATTGCAGAGATTATGCAATTGATGGAGAAGCACTGAGCCAGAAATCTGCACTGCTCATTTTAATTAAAGGAGGAATATCAGCAATGGCTGAGACTTGTCTGCCCCATCCCTTTCCCACAGCAGTGCAAACGTAGATAGGGCTTCATGCAGCACCGGTGTTGGATGCGGAGTTGACATGGCATCTTCATCCAGAGGGCGCAGGCCAAGGGCGGGCTTGTGCTGGCGTTTCCTTGCACTGCTGCTGCAACAAGTTGAACTCAACCAGTCATTTCAATAAACAACACTGACATTGTAAGTGATGTTAATAAAATCAAGCTTTTTATAATCCCGTGTGCCAGAAAGCAGAACTTGCTTTAAAAAAAGTTTTCTGCATCCGTTCCCTTAAAAGCAGAATTGAAACTGCTGGGGGAGACGTGTGTCATATGAAGAGGTTTGAGAGGAGATAGAAGCATGGCACGCTTCCTGTCAGCACTTGGCATGGCTCAGGTCTGCTGGTGGCTGGTCTCAAACCATCTGCAAGTCAGGGGAAGGCTGGCTGTGTTTCAGAGCTGCCTGCTGTCCTGTTTCCAGGTCTGGCCGCTGGTGAATAATGATAAACTTGTGGAATACAATTTTTTGATTACTCAGTGTTTTATAAACCAGATGCCATCTCTTCACAAACTAAATCCTCTCTGGGAGGAGATGGTGGGGTACAAAAATGATTGTACTGATTGTCTGGGGGCTTAGTTGAGGGAAAAATTCTTACAAATTGTGTACAGTTAAATATATATTTCTTACAAAAGAGTGTTTCCCCTCCAGCATATGTCCCACTGGCACTTGGTAAGAAGTTCAAGCTATAACCCATTGCTGCTGTTCACCCATTTCCACTCGGGTGGGTTTTTGTTTTTGGTAATGATTTGAAAAGAATACTTGGGGAAAAAAAACCCCTACCAAGTCTACTGTTTACAGACTGACAAAATACTGCTTTTGTACTACTGGGATCATGAGCCACGATCCTTTTACCGATTTCCTCAACTCCTCTCTTTGCTTTAAATTGGTGTCTGATGTAGATAAAGGTCAGAAGTCTCTTACCCTGCTTTGTCTACATCCAGAAGAAAATGTACAATGCCTGTTTGTGTTCCCCATCATTTTGTACCTTTTTTTGTACTTTTTACCACTTCTAACTGTTCAAGAGTTGCATTTATATGTTGCGATCATTGATAATCATGACTTTATTTTAACCGTTAGTAACTTAAATGGGATTTCTTCTTGTCTCTGCAGCCTTATCTGAACTTTCTCTTCCTTGATATTCATTGTAATTTATGACTGTAGAAGATATGTATGCCTCAGCCTTCTACAGACATAAGTGACAGAACTGCGAAAGATCTGCTTTAAACTGGATGGGTTTATAATTTATATAAAGTCAGTTTCGTTACAAATCAGTTTTACTGCCTCCTTCATTTTTCTGTCTGAATGGTCGTGAGGTTAACAGGTGCTCCTCATTTAACTTTAGTCGACTCGGGCACCCTGGTATATGGCAATGATAAAACAACTACAGCGAGGGAAGATAAAGTGCACGGAGCATGCTCATTGTTTGGCCCGTGTGGATGGGGATTCAGAATTATGCTTGTGTAGGGAGGGGGTTTGGTTACGTCCGTTAATGTTATTCTCTCTCCCTTTGCTACTGAGGCTTTGTGCGTTGCTCGCCCGCACTTCACCCGGGCTGTCAGAGTAAGGAAAGTGCACAGATACCAACATGAAAATCTCCACGTGCTCCTGGAACGCTCTACCCGCGTTCTCTGAGACCACCAGCTGCTCCCAAAGCCCCTCGACCCGCTGTACGCCCGGGGCCGCACCTGAGCCCCGCGCAGGGGGCGGGAGGGGGGCGGGCCGAGCCCCGGTGGCGGCGGCCGGCGCTCACGTGACCCACAGCCTCACTCCCTCCGCGCTCCGCCATGGCTGCGGCGGCCGCTGTCGGTTCGGTGCTCCTCTGCTTGCTCGGCCTGGCGCTGCCCGGCAGCGCGCTGCACACCAAGGGCTCCGTGCCTCTCGACACCATCACCTTCTACAAGGTACCGCCCACTCGGAGCGTGTAGCCGGGCTCAGCGGGGCGCTCGGGAAGGGGGGTGCGGCCGCGTCGGGAGCGCTGCGCCGCCGCCACGTGCGGTACCACGACTGTCCGCACCGCGCAGAGCAGGCCCCGAGAGCCGGGGGTCTGCGCGGCGGGCACGGGGCTGCGCCGCGAGGAGAGCGCTGGGCTCGCGGAATGGCCGAGGCGCCGGACCGGCCGCGGCGCAGCCAATAGCAGAGCGGCAGCCGCAGCGCGCAGCCAATCGGCGCGGTCCAAGTGGAGCCGTGCCGCGGGGGCCTGCCTGGCCTTGGGCACCGCTGCACGAAGCCGGGCCCCGCCGTGGGCGCGCCTGTTGGAAAGCCTCGTAGTGCAGCGAGGGGACTGAAGGGACAGCAGTCAGGAAAGTGTTGCTCTACACAAGCTGAAAATTGTTCTTGCCACGGGGCGGCCCTCTGCTTGGTTGTGTGCTGTGACAGACCTTCTTGGGCGTTGTAAGGATAGCGCGTTCTACAACTCTTCTACCACCCTGCGTGGGCAGGGGGCGAGGGAGGCGATCCTGATCCTCCTCCTGCTGTGCCCTGGGCAGGCCGCAGCTGGAGCCCAGCTCAATGCACACAGGGAACTCCTGGAGAGACTGGCAGGGGGCTGCAGAGGTGGTCGGGGCCTGGAGCATCTGGTGGTGGGGAAAGGCTGAGAGCCCTGGCATGAGCTGCCCAGGGAGATGGCGGATTCTCCTCCTTCGGAGATGTTCAAACCTGCCCGAGCACTTTCCTGTGCATCCTGCTGTAAGGAAGCTGCTGTGGGGGGAGGTTGGACTGGGGATCCCTTCCAAACCTTTGCCATTTGGTGGCTCTGTCCAAACTCATTTGGAAAGGGAAACCTGAGCAAAATCCAAAAGCAATGGCTCAAGAGAAGGGGAATCAGTCAAAACAGTAATTCTGTGTTTAGTGAACCAGCACAGCATTTCCACTCCTGCCTGTTCCTCTGTTAGCAAAGAGCTGTGGTTGTCATGCTGGGACATGCAGCGCGACATTAGATTTGGCCTCTATCCTCTTAATGTCCCACTGAAAGTTGTTTCATTGACTTTCTTCCAAGATGCTAATCAGATTTACAGTGAGCAGATCGTGTATAAATAAAGCTGTTAGCAGATCCTCCAAACCTATCATGTACCATCTTTATCATCTGCTGTAAGAATATAGACATGCATTTTTCCTTCACGCTGCAGTGAGTCATTTACCAAAGGCCATAATTATGAAATTTCTATCCTCCCTCTGCACCTACTCATTGCATAGGAAGATAAGAACGTGCTAAAGCAACCTTCAGCTACTTGTGAATTGCTTAAACCTGACATGACTGAATTTCGATTTTCTGTTTTCTTGTTCTAGGTGATCCCCAAGCATAAGTTTGTCCTTGTGAAGTTTGATACACAGTACCCTTATGGCGAGAAACAAGATGAGTTCAAAAAGCTGGCAGAGAGCTCAGGCTCCAGTGAAGATCTTCTGGTGGCTGAAGTGGGTATATCAGGTGAGGAGCTCTGAGCAGATTGGCACGCTGTGCTTGGGTGTGGAAAATGAAACGTGCTGCAAGTTTGTAGCAAACCCTCCGTGTTCTGCTGACGAAGCACAGAAAGCGGTCAATGCACTAGAGCTGGTGCAGTTTGATCATCTTGCAATTGGCTTCAAGAGAAAAGCACTGAGGAGCGCATCAGCCACCGCACTTCCTCTTGCACTGTGGGTAGATTTAAGAGTTTGAATTTTAAATTTCCCCCATGCTGACTTCTGTAAGCACAGATGGATTTACCTACATAGCATAGCTGAAATCCCTTCATTAACATAACTTGAAGAACAGCAAACATCTTGCTGCTTAGCATGCTCTCTACACATAGGACAAGAAAAACAAAACTGTGTAACTGTAAAATCAAATGAAATCAATGGATGGAGCAAAACAAGAACAAAAAAAAAAAATATATCAAAATTTCCCATAAGGAGAAGTGGGTTTGTACATAGAAATGCTGGTGATGACTCGTGCTATCGCAGCCACAGCAGAGCATCGTTAGGATTTGGGATTTTCATTTGGAAAACCTAAGGATGTATTGCCTGGAGTGTTTTTGATGCAGTGTGTGGCATTTCATGGCGAAGAGGTCCTTAGGAGAGAAATACTTACCAGTTTGTGTTTAAGAGAAAACTGCTTTTTTTCTTTTGATTAGCATATTGTGCTTTTCTGTGTTTTCTCTCATGACAGATTATGGTGATAAACTAAACACTGAGCTGGGAGAAAAGTACAAGCTGGACAAGGAGAAGTACCCTATCTTTTATTTGTTCCAGGACGGTGACTTTGACAATCCCTTACCTTACTCTGGCCACATTAAAGCTGGGGCTATTCAGCGCTGGCTGAAGAGTAATGGCATCTACCTGGGGATGCCAGGCTGTCTGAAGGAGTATGATGTGCTGGCCAGCAAGTTTATGAGTGTCACTGACAAGTCAGAACGCCAGTCCCTCCTAAAGAAGGGGCAGCAGAGCTTAGAGAAAGCAAAGGAAACCGAGAAGAAGTCAGCTGAGCAATACTTGAAAATTATGAGCAAGATATTGGAGCAGGGAGAAGAGTTTGCTGCTAACGAAGTTGTCCGAATCACAAAACTGATCGAGAAGAACAAAATGAGTGATGGAAAAAAGGAGGAGCTCCAGAAAAGCCTCAATATCCTCGCTTCTTTCCTAAAGAAGAATAATGAAAAAGATGAGCTCTGATATGCTGGGGAACTTTGTACAAGCTGTGAAACACTGTCAAGTCCTAACCAGTTCTCCCAGTGCAAGCAAACTTCCCGCTGACTTCAAGAGAACAGCAGACGTCCTTGAATCCTCAGTTATGAGATCAAGAGGAAGCAATGCCTCAAAACCAGTATTCTGCGTGTTGGGAAACACACCTTAAAGCAAGCTGCCGTACTGTGAAATATTATTAAATAACAGTGTTACAATAGACCAAAAAAAAATCACTATATTGGCCCGGAGCACATTCCCGGTGGTTTTTACATCTGTTCCCTGGCAAACCAATGACAAAATTCAGTCTCACATTCCATGTTTCCAAAGGTCAGAGGTGATGCCCCTGCCATGCCCACCTGTCCCTGCCTTTTAGTGTTCCTGGGTTTTGTTCTGTTCGCCCCTCATCCCTCCCTCTTTCTCCCCGGTGGGGTTTTCTCTGAGTCCTGTCCTTACCTGCTGCTGACTGAGAGCTGCCATTTCCTTCTGCCTTTTCCCGAGGCTGTTGGGCTGAGGGTTTGATCTGCACATCACAGCTTGTCCTGCTGCAGCAGAACCCCTTTGTGGTACCCGACAGAGCCAGGTCTGAGCACTGAGGTTTCCTCCAGCTGCAGTTACATTTGGGCTCACCCATTTGTGCAAAAATGCTTTTTTCCAGTGGCAGATTAAATTCAGGTGAGTTTTCCCATGGCTGAAGGCATCTGATGCTTTTTTGACTGTTCTTCCTGTCCAAACTTCGCCTCATGAATTAGAACAGGAGACACAAAGGGACATTTAACAGTTCCAAGTGGTCGCTAACACAAAGAAAATACTTTCTCCAGCCTGATCTTCAGAATGACACTGTGAAACTAAAGCTTCAGCAGCCCTTGGCAGAGTTAAAACTATTTAAAAAATGAGGTCTTGCGACAGGAAGAAAAAAGCATTAATTCCTTTAAAAGCTTTTCCTTAAAAGCTCTGTCAGGATCACAGTCAAACACCTTCACGTTTTACCTTGAGACTGTGCTTTCTGCTAAGCAAATTGGTTTCTGTGGGAGCTTTGCTGCCTTTTGAATCCTGGGGTGGGGATGAAGAGCTGCAAGACGAAATGTATTAATATTGCTCTGATGATAATAATAAAAACTGGTTCCAACAAATAGCCGCTGCTTAAACCGCTTTTTTCTAAAGGAACGGCTGCTGGTTTGCGGGGTTGGTGGGAAGGTGAGGCTGGCTGAGGCTCCTGAGGAGGCGCTGCTGCCTCAGCTCGAGGACCTCTGAGGCGACGGAGCCCGCGCGCCCCCTCAGCGCTCCCGCCAACGGCCGCCGCGCGCCCCCTCAGCTGCCGCCGCCCGCGCGCGCAGCTCGCAAACGCGTTCCCGCCCACGGCCTCTCGTGACGCCATCAGCGCAGCCGGCAGGGATGGGGCGCGCTGCGCCCATGTGCTCCGAGGGGGGGCGGTGTGGCGAAGCTAAGCAGGGTCGCCCCCGGTCGGCTGCTGGAGGGGAGACGACAAGAGTTCGGGATCTCCGCGAGCTCCGCTCTGCGGCACAGCTCCCCGCACCGCTATTCCCGGACTTCTGCCCAGCTCTTAAGCGGCCCCGAAGGCGGGGCCGGGCGGGGGCGCGGTGTGGTCCCGGGGCGGAGCGCGGGCGGTGCTCGGAGCCCCGAGAGCTGCGCGGGGATCGGCGGCGGTGCCCATGGCCAGCCCGGAGGCGGCCGCGTCCCGGCTGGAGTCGGGCTGGCAGGAGGTGAGCGCGCCCGGACGGCCCTTCTCTCAGCTGTCGTGGGCTGCGAGAGAGAGTTGTGCAGGGGCTGCCGGGCTCCGTGCGGCTCTCCGTGACGAAAAGGTTCTTCACGGGGGGCGGTGGGCACGGAACGAGCTCCTCCCGAGCTGCTGGAACTCGGACGACGCCCTTAAAGCAGGGCCGGGGTGCCGTGTGGACGCTGTGTTCCCTCGCGGCTCATTCTCTGGTTCTCCCCCAGGTCTACTCAGCTCTCCAGTGGATCCATTTCACCATGGCCATGCTCAGGTACAACGGACGGGCCCCAGCAAGAAGGGAGATGGTGTATCCCGGCCGTGAGCATGTTCCCATCCCAACCTGTGCTTTGTTCTGTCAGTGTTATAGGTTCCAGCTCCATCATCACTTACGCCATCTTTCAAAACGTGGTGCGATCCCCCGAGGTAAGGACTATAAATCACAGAATACCCGAGTTGAAAGAGTCCTATGAGTATCATTAAGTCCAACTCCTGACTGCAGCCCTTATTCTCTCCACGCTGAGCTGCTGGCACCTTGCACATCATGTTTTTTTTCTGGCTAAACCTTGTTTACGGCAGCTGGGAGGCAAAGGGCTGCTGCAGAGCGTGACCCTTTGTCCATAGTGCAGGTTTGAGATTAACCTTGAGCTGTGCTGCGCAGGGAGAAGTGGGTTCCTTAACACCACCTGAGTCCTCTCTTGGGAATGAGGTTTTGTTGGTGTGCTCTCCTTTACAGGGCAAAACTCATGGAGGGATGAGGAGCTGTGCACAGAGCTGCTGGGGTGTAAATCTCATAGGAGATGCAGGGATAGGGGTCTGTCTGTGGGTTTTTCTGAGTTGTTTTCGCAGGCGGGTGTGCTGCTGAAACTGGCACAGCTCAGAGGTGCTGCAGAGTTCAGGCTAAACTAGACTGGACTGAACAGCAGTTTGTTGTGCTGACAAACTCAGCTGAGCTTTGAAAGATTTCACCTTGGCCGTGTGCAGGAACAGTTAGCATTTCTAATGCCAGAGCAGCACCTGTCACGTCCCAAGTGCATCACACTTTGGGATCCTGTGTATCCAGGATAGACCAGTCACAACAGTCTCCATCCCAAGCCTGCCACGCTTTTCTGTCCATGTAAATCCCCCTCTGTCCATCCAGGACCTGAGGCAGTGCACAGAGCTGTGTGAAGCTATGGTTCTTTGTCTGGGATTTGCAGCCTGGTCTGTGGACCATGCAGATAACAGGTTACTGCTAAGAGCAGTAGAATGGTACAGCTGGCAGCTGCGTTGTAACAGAGCTGTCTTTATACTCCCCTTGTCTTCAGCGTGGGTTTGATCATCAGCCCACAGTCAAGGACCTGCAGGGAATGCAGTAAATTATCCTCCGTGAAGGAAGGCATGCAGACAGGCTAACAAATGACATGCCACTGGATGAAGCAGGGTGGGGAGCAGAATGTATGTCCAAGGCAGATTGCTCCTAGGTAGCCAGAGCCTCACAGAAACAGTGTGCCCAGCACATCCAGAACGAGCTGCAGAGATCTCAGGGTACTCCCATTGAGGAAGGAGAGCTGGATCTCTGCCTTGGTGCTAGGACGGTTGCTTCCTGACTTCATGCTGCACTTGGTGCCTATCAAAAGCTCCTTCAGTTAAGAGCTGCTGACACATTGCCTGCACCTGGAGAGCACTGGATGTGGCTCTTGAGATCCTCCCGTGTGGTGCTGGGTGAGGGTCCCAGAGGGACTCAGCAGCCCCAGCCCATTGACTTCCAGTCCGCATTACTCAGGAGTCCTCGTGCTATTTATTGGTCATATGATGTGTCTGTGGCTCTCACTGCTTGTGAATTACACATGGCTCCAATTCACAGATGAGCTGTTGCTGCTCAAGAGACTACAGATGTTTCTGCTCAGATTATTATTGCAAATCTGGATAGGGTGGATATCAGCCAGAATGACCCCTTTTACATCAGGCTTCCAAGCTCTTGTTCTGCTGCTGGGGGATCCACTGCTGGTGTTTAAAAAACAGCAAACTCTTCACTAACTTCCCCATCCTCTTGTCCCCACACTTCTGGTTTTATGGGCAGATTTGCAAACAAAGGGGCTGGAAGAAATCCATATCAAAGCTTGCCACAAACTGAATATTCCCTGGGTCATGAGACTCCAGAGTAGAATATAAACAGCTCTGGAGGCTGGGAGGAGAAAAATGTTATAAACACTTCCCCCTCCAACCCCCAGCTGAGGAAATAAAATATTGCATTCTTGAAACTTTTTTTTTTTTTTTTTTTTTGTATCTATGAAGTCAATAAAACTTCAGCATGAGCTAAATCATTCAGAAGAAATGATGGCAGGCAATGAACGTGGAATTTCCTCTGTCATGTCAACAGGTTCTCTGCAGGCAGATGCCTCTGGGCAGTGGCCAGGCATAGCAAGATCAACACGTATGCTCCAGCTTGGCAGCTCCCCTGAATCATTACGTCTTTACATTCCCTTCCTCTATTTTATAAATACCATTTGTTTGGTTGGTTTTTTTCCCTTTTGCAAATAAGAACCATGTTGCTTTTTGCTTACAACTGTGCGACCTACTCCTTTGTTCAGGTCTCTGCCAAGGTAGCTCCTCAGCCATCTGTGGTGCTTCTCACCAAGAACACGTATTGCTAGAGAAAGGGCTCACCTGTGTGGATGCAAATGTTGCTGCTTTTCTTATTTCAGAGCTGCTTGGCTCTAACCTGCAGTGCTCACAACCTTAAAGCTTCCCAACCTGCCATCCTCTGCCTGCCAGTGCTTCAGTTCTGCACCAGCAAGGGAAAGTCTGGATTTACCACTGGTTAAAAGAGACATTTGTAAATGTAGTGATGCAGAAGCTAGCTCCAGAGCTATATTTACCATGTTGCTGTGTTGAGTAGTATGAATTCAGAACTGGAGATGCAAGGCTGTTTGAGGAAACACATCCTGCAGGAAGCAGAGGACTGCTGTGCTGCTGAGTATAATGGGGAGCCCAGAAAGTACCAGGCAATTTGCCCCTGAAACTGCCAGAAGGACAGCTCTGCTTCAGTCAGCTGTGCCTTGGTCCTTTCCAGCCTTACTGAGCTCTTTCTTCTTACTTGCAGTGAGGAGTGTAACAACACGATGGGTGGCAAGCATTTATGTAAAGAACAACACTGAAGCAAATTTCACCCAAAGGCTCAGTTCCATGAAAAAAAATTCAAAATCAAGCCCTGCTGGAATGTTTTCCTTGGTGTGTTTAGTGTTATAATTTCGTATAGGGAAGGAAAGAAGCCATCATTTTCTCTCCAGGTTACTGAAAATTAGGTACCAAAGACTACAATTAAGAATCTAGATAATTAGGCTGCTTTTCCAGAGTGTGTGCTCTACCCCTAACAATGTCAGTGTTGGCTAGAACTTTGCACAAATATTTTCCTGCAGTGTTTACAGCCCTTTTGGCCAGTGAGTGGAAACTGGAAGTAGGGTGGAAACTGCCCTTAGAGGAGGTGTGACTCTGTTCCAGGCAGATGCAGCAGCACATGCGAGCAATGTGTGACAACATTCAGTCTTAGTCATCAACTGAAATGTCATAAAAACAAAGGAAAAATGTCTGTTTTGAGTAATTTCACATCTGAAGAAGAGATTGTGTTTACCTGATGTTTGATTGTTCTTTTAGTTGATTTCATAACAACGTCACTTCTCCCTGCGAACCTGTCTCATTCTGCCATAGTGTAGCACTGGGGACCTTTGAAATGTTTTCTGTTAAGGTTTGATGGTGCTTGTGGATCGTGGGGCAGAGAAGGCATTTAGAACAGGGCATCTGCACAGAAGCAGCTCCTCAGGGCAAGAATCAGAGGGCTTTTATTTGCCCTGCCTACAGAACTGGGGGTGAAAACACATCTAGATGCTGTTGGTGGCCACGGGGCTGCTGTGACCATTGTTCAAACCTGCTGATTTAACTGCAATTTAACTTTCAGGTTCGCCCTCTATTCTACCTGAGTCTCTCTGACCTATTTCTGGGCATGTGCTGGATTGCCGGAGCACTGCTTTATAGCACACCAACCTCCAAGCACGATCTCATCTGCTACAACCTGCAGGCAATGGGACAAGTAAGTAGCCTTGGCGTCACAGTTTGTGCTCTTACGCTGTGCTCACTGCTGTAGTCAGTCCCCCAGTGATCACAGCATGGCCTGTGGGACTGTTTCGAGACAGGCTTTGGCACAGGATCCCCCTGTGAACTTGGCTTAGCAGATCTCTTTGTTTGTACAAGAGATATTACAGTGCTAGGGTGTGGGTACGAGTGACTTGCGAGAGGCAGTAAGAAAGGCAAGGAGAGCATGGGATGTTGTGGTTACAGTGTTTGGATAGCTTCTGTAAAGTGAGTAGATAGATCTTTATCTATTTCCTGATGGCCCAGTGCCAAAGATTATCTGCGTGCTTCCCATACTGCAGCTTTTCAATTCCTCTTCGTGCTTCTCCCATTCTGGGCAGGAACAGATGCATTGTGCCATTCACTTAGGCTAAAGCTTAACATGTTAGTCGAAGAGCTGTGACCTATCTTCTCACTGACTAGGTCATGTGGATGCTCAGGGACTGCTGTGTCCATTCAACCTCAGCACCATGCCCCAGCGATTCACTTCCAGCATTCAAGCTGATTTCTGAGCCTAATTGGAGTGGAATGAGTGAAATGCCATTTTCCTGATAGTTTGCTTTCGTCTCACCAAGTTCCCATTACCACATTAGGTGCTGCATATCACTGCTCTTGAAAAATTCTTCAGGGCACAGCTGAGTGTGGACCACAGCTTTGGTTTGTAAGAGATGGTCCCTGGTCTTAATGGTTTTCTTTCAAAGTACCTACAAAAACGTGTCTAGGAAGAGCAAGTGGCTGTTGGGAGCCTGTGTGTGTGTTGTGAGGGCTGGTCCAGCCCCTTGGAGCAGGGTGGTACCCACAGATAGGAACTGTATCTGCTGTGTTGTAGCATCCAAAGCTAGCAAGGCTCTCTGTGTTCCTAAAGAGAGGACAGGGAATTGTATGGTGTGAGAACAATCACAACTGCTCTGTGTTTGGGGATGGGTGTTTGCTGCCCTGGGATATTTTCAGCAGCTGTGCCTTTGGGTGAAATCTTGTTACTCATGGTGGTGAGTGCTGTGCTCAGACAGCAGCTGTTCCTCTTCTGGCTCATCTCTGCTTTCTCAAGCTCCCTTGTGCTGCTGTGGAAGCAATGTAGTATGTTCATTCTAAGAGAAGCAATGGTGCAATTGGCCATTTGAGAATGAGGCAGAGCAATATCAAAGATATCTTTCAGACGATGGTAGAGGGGAAAGTGAGAATAGTTCAAGAGAGGCTTTTCAGAGCCTGAAGGTAGAAAAAGCCTGCGGAGATGTGGAAGAGGCATAGCAGAGATGTTTCCCTTGTAGCTTTGCCTGGGGGACAGTTCTTGAAGTTCAGTGCTGGAGTGATGTTCTTAAAGCCTGGAGAAGACATTTCAGTGCTGGAGGAGAAGGAGGTTGGTTGCATACAACGTAGCATCATTTCTCAGTGGTGACACAGCATGCTGTGCTCTCTTGCCTTTCTGGCTCTTTTTTACCCTTATTTTTTCTGCCTGTGAGCAAGCTTTTCAGGGACACTGGTGAAGGGAGGGATCTTTACTCCTACGGAGTCTTTGCAGGACTTGTCAGGGTGCAGTGCTGGGGTGTGTGGGGTGCCTGCCCCATCCCAAGCTCAGCCACAGGGTAACTGGTCCTCAGCAGCAGGACAGCTGAGATAGCGTGCATCTGGCAGGAGCTCTTGCTGCTGTTTGCTCTGTGAGAAATTAAAACAAATGGAGCACTTGCCATAGCAACAGCACCCGCATGGTGCATGTGACATGGTAGAGGACACCTCCTTGCTCAACACCCCAGCAATGCTCCTGTGTGGTGGGAACATCTTGTGCATATGTAGGAGCCAGCAACAGGTTTGACTGGTGCCTTCTACAGAGTATAAGTGATCTGTAACTAAATGAAATGTGAATAAATGTCTCCTGGCCCTGTCCTGCCTGTCTGGAGAGGAGAAGTCTTACAAGGCTTGCACTCCTGGGTGTCTCATATATACATGTGGCTTGTTTGCACACAGACACCTAAACTCTGTAAAATGCAGTGAGCCAGGGGAGCTTAGCACTCATGTTTACAGAGAACCACATCATACTGCATATGATTTGGTTGTCTGGAAGCATTTCCTTAGCAGCAGGACAGTATTCTGGCTTATGCAAACTGTTGACCTTCAGTTTATTACCAAGGACTGAAGTTCCTGCTGATGGAATTCCCTTAGCATCTCTACCTCTTGTAAAGGAGGAGATGGCTTTATTTCAAAGACTTTTTTTTGGCTCCAGACTCTTGGTTAAACTCACGATATTAAATGTAAATAGTGCTCCCTTCTGCTATGCCTTGACTTTCTTCTTTTCTCCTCCTTACTTTGCCTTTGCATTGCAATACTGAAGTTCAGAGCAGAGATTGTGGTTATAATTGCACAATTCCCCCACATTCTTCCAGTTCAGTTCCAGTGGCCTAATAATGTCCTGGCAAGCTCCACTCATGTTGCTGAGCACAATGGCGAGCCACAGAAATGTTATAATGAGGGACTTCCATGTCTCCCAGCGCCTGCTCTGTCTCCTCCTCCAGGACTGTCCCCAGCCCAAGGTAGGGCTCAGGGGAGGAGAACTCCCTTCTCTTCTTTCTGGAGACTTCACAAGTTCCTTCTTCCAAAAAAGAATGCAGTGCTGACATTTTGAGCTCTCCAAAGCGTTTTGAAGTGCAAGAGAATTATCTTTGTGGACTGTTTTGATGACTTTCTCTGGAAGTAATTGAAGAATGGCAATGAACCCTCATTAAATCTCCTCTAATGAGCAAATGAGTCACCGGAATATTCCTGCTGTAGTGCTAACAGCCCCTTGGACAGAGCCTCTTGAGAATCAGCCGAGAGTGTTTGCAACCTCAGTGAAGGAGACCAGGTTTATTTAGTGACTGCATTCCTGGACTTAGATGATACCAGGTTGGCAAACCTGTGCTCCATGCTTCTTTGGCAAAGGGTAGAAAATCCACAGGAAAATTCAGTAGCCCAGCCCTTCCTCTTTGCCTTTGTCACTGAAGCATGTGTTTCCTGTAGCAAACAACACACGCGTATATATATCTCGAGGTCAGGCAGCGCTGTTTGCACTTGACTGCCTGGAGAAACCATGGCTGGGGATTCAGAAAAAGCACAAGAAAGATTTGTTCTTTTTACAGAAGATTTCAGGTATTTGGTTTCATCTCAAGCTTCAGTCAGGGGGCTGGGAAACTCACTGTGGGGAAACAGTTTTTGTATCTTTTCTTTCCTTCTTTCTCCCACAGAGGGAAAAGGGCTCTTAGCTTGTTAATGTTCGCTTACTGTGAAAGCATTGTATCCTCTGCCCCCTCTTTCCTCTTTAAAAATACTATTGTTTTCTGTTTCTGTGAATTCACTGCATGGTGAGCTCATTACATGAGTTACAAAATCTAAGTGCCGCATCTGTGTTGTATTTCCTAATGGATGTAAAATAAAGAAGATCAAAGTGCCTTAACCCATTTTATATGGTCAGAATTTGAGCCAAAAATGAGCCAAGTCACAAAGATAGGTATTTACAAGATAGTCCTTGGGTCATCAGCTTTCGTGTCCCTGATGTAGGGCCAAAGGAAAATTGCTTTTGTGCAGGCTAAGGTGAGAACCCCTGCACATTCATCCCACACCAGTGCTGGTTGGGCACCTCACCTTTGCCTTAATGTCCTGCCTTTGGCCCATGCTTCATTGTTGAGGAACTAATGCTGCTACAGGAACTATTATTATAGAGCTAAAATACTGGTTGTTTCTATTTCTCAGGTATTCTATGTGGCCTCTTTTCTATACACTGCCAACTACACCTGGCATCTGTACATGGACCTGAAGATGAAATACAATCAGAACCTTAATAGGATGCCCTCCACAGTAAGTAGGATGATAATGCACAACAGCTGTTGGGTACTGAGGTATAACTGTGTGGGGTTTAAGAAGTGTATGTATGACAGTTTATCTTGTCAGAAGGACTTTGAAGGTCCTTCTGCCCTGTGACTGTATGAACTGATGTGTCTTGGTGGACCGCTTAGGTCAGCAGATACAGCTCAGTCTGCTACAGCATCTCAGTGAAAGATTAAGCTTGCAAGACTGAAATGGGCAAAAGCAGTTGTCAGTGCATGTCACAGAGAAGAGGAAGCTGAGGACTGTGTATTGGTGGAGTTCTTCTGCAGAACAGCAGCTTGCACCAGTTCAATAAACAGTTTATTGCTTTCGCTGCCTACTGCCAGGGCATGGCAGAGGAATGGTTCTCTAGAGTAAAGGAGAGCAGCAGGGACCTGAACAGTTTGGAACAGAGAACTGCAATTTCTGTCCTCCCCAGATGTCATACAGAATTCAAGAATGTCAGTAGTGTATTCTGAGAGTTTGAGGTAGGTGTGACAGAAGGGAGCTGCTGATAAAGGAGTGAGTTGGCTCCATGAAGAATGGGCGGTCCAGACTTCATCATCACTGACCTTTATAAAAGCCCATTTTGGAGCTGGTTTAATCACTGGGAACTGAGGAACAAGGACATAGTACTCAAATACGCTCTTTGAGTTACAGGCTAAACAAACACTTCACACGCCATGTGATCAAAATCTCTACTTGCAGTTGTTTCATTCCTCACACCTGGCTAAACAGTTGCTCTGTAACTGAAATTCTTCCTGTTATACTGCTGCAGGACAACAGACTCTTTATGCAGCTCTTCCCATTGAACACATCAGCCCCAGCCCTGCCTATACCCTTCCTCTTCCCCAGACATTTACTGTACACAGCAAACTTTGAGTCTCAGGTACTCCATCTGTCTGTGCAGGAGAAGCAGGTGGGACAGATCAGTCTGCATTTCAAAGGGTCTTGTTTGGATCTACTTGTAGGATTGGTTTCTTTCTTGATGGACTCCCATTCAAAATGCAGCACTTACATTGAGTTCCCTAGCACTACAGCTGTGCCCACATTGTACTCTCACAGCTGGTGCATGGATGCCAGCTGACAAAGTACATTTCCTGGTGAGCTGAGACCGGGACATCCAAATTGCCTGCATTTCTTCATCAGAGCATGAAGTTTCTGAAGAACAGGGCCAGGTTGGATGAATAAGGAGTACAAAGAATGACTATTTACACCAAGGAGCTCATACAGTGTCTGCTACTTGTCTGGTTCAAAGTTTCCCCCTCCAATTCCCACATTTTGAAGAAGGACATGTCAGTAAGCTTGTGGAAGTGTAGCTTGTGTCTATTGCACGTCAGCATTCACTGAGCCCTGCAGTACTGATTCAATACGAAGTGGAAACAAACATTTGTATTTAGCGTGGGCATTTATCAGCACTTTAGAACCTGGAGCTGCTGGAGTGCTCCCTAGGAGCTGGTTGCTGGGAGCCACTGGCTGTACAATCATTTAACTAAACTATTTGGACTTTGCAGGCTGTAGATTATGCAAGTTGCATTGGCCGAGTAGCAACGATTTTGTCCAGGTAAGATTCATTTCCCTCTGGCAAAATGATGTGTTTGGTAAATTATAATGCACTGATCCTGCTTTGTACTTACTCTGATGTGAGCTTTACTGAATGCTCAGAGCAAGAGTCTTTGGATGTAAGGGCCTTCTTCCAGCCAAGTTAGTTATAACTATATTAACTACATATAGTCTTTTTTTAGAGTGTGCTACCTTTGCCAATTGCCTGTATGAATGAAGTGTGGAAATTAGCAAAGTTGGTAAAATAATCCTCTAGAGCAATGTCAATAAAAAGAATTTCTAAGTCCTCTGCAGTAACAGAAGAAAGAACAAGGATTGGTTGGCTGGCAGCAGTGCATTGCAATGCAGTAACTGTGCTGTTGTCCTCTCTTCTCTTAGCCTGATCCCTTTTCTCCTAATGGTGCCTGTGTTTTGCCTGGGCAACAGCAGTAACTGCTACCAGAACTTCAGTCAAAAGCATGGGTAAGTCTCATGCTTCTCTCTGAAACAGCCTCACCACTTCTGAGTCATGGCAAGAGCTCAGGCTGCTCCCTTTCTCCCCACAGGTGTCTCTTGATGCACACAGAAATGGCTGAGCCCACCAACGAGCCGCTAACATTGAGCAGCTCTGTTTGCCGAGCAATGCATTTCTATGGCATTGGGGTCTTCCTTGTTTCCTTTCTTATCAGCTTCATAGCCATTCTGGTAAGAAACATAATCCTTGCATGCTAGCCATTGCACAAGCTGGATAGTGTGAGAAGTTCTACTTCATTTCATCATTACATGAGTCACAGATTGCTTTCCATGCGAGATGTTTCTCAGTCTGCCAAGTTTGCTTGAATGATATCGTCAGCCAGACAGTGTGGGGAGAAAATTTGTGCAGTGCTGCTTTCCTTTTGGAATGGTTGGAGGGTAAGAGAAAATATAAATCCATCTGGAGCAGCCCATCTCAAACAGGACTCAGTAGGTAGAGGAGGCTTACAGAATCGCGTGCCAGCTCAGTGCAAGAGACCAATCAATGAAGAGTTCTCAGTTCAGAGATCACTTTCTCCTCAGAAGCACAATGTTGCGTAGTGTGAAGAGGTTTAATAGAACTGACGTTGAGGATTTCACCAAAAAACATAAGATATTCTGTTCTGCAGAGGGGCAAGTGAGATCTGAGCATGTGTTCAAAACACAAGCAAGAATGTGTGCTTATTCTTTTCAGGTTGTACTCATTCAAGCCCGAGGTTTGTACAAAAGGTTTGTAAACTCCACGGGATTCCTGGGAGATCAGCAGTGGGCAATGATTAAGATGGTGGAACAACGAGTGGTTTTTTACCCCATCGCATTCTTCTGCTGCTGGGCCCCAGGTTAGCAGTGAGCTGAGTTACAGTGACAGTATTCTCCTGAGACACAGTGCCTGGCAACGAAAGTTGAAGCAGGTGAGGTTAAAGCAACACCCTTTTGTCAATCCTTTCTCACAGCTGTCCTCCTTGGAATACTGAAGCTGACAGCTTCAACAAGCAGCAAAATCTACATGGCTCTTCTCATTCTACAGGTACAAACTTCACCCTCTGATGATTTGCTTTCTCTGCTTGAACAGATGAAATAGTGTTTGTTATTTCTAATCTCTGCTCGACAAAACAGGGCTTTTCTAGCTATGAATGTAAATGCTTGAGTTGAACTTCTGCTTTTTGTTGGCAAAGAAGTTCTTTCTTGGTTGCTATGTTTTTTGCAGACTTGAAAAGGTCTCAGTAACCAAAATCACACTATCATGGAGATCTCATTAAAAAGGACTAGAAGAGTTCCTCAGAATTCAGTTACATTTTTCATTTTCTCTGAGACTCTGATTGCAGTTCCTCCCCAGCACTTGTCCAGCTGTCTGATGTGCCGGAGGCAGAATTTAGCAGGGATTATTAAAATAACCATGAGATTTCTATAGCACATGGGGGCTGCAGATAGATAAAGTCATGCTGGAAGTGGGAGGCCTGGAGTAACGTCCCAGTTTTGACAGCCTGGCAGGGAGCTGCTGAATGCTGTGCAGTGCCAGCTGACAAAGCAGCCCTGATCTCCCTTGCCATCTCTACCAGGCACTGACAGCAGCTTCCCAGGGACTCCTGAACTGCATTGTGTATGGCTGGACACAGCACGTCTTCCTCTCCCTCAAACGCAACATCTGCCGCGACGTTGACACTCAGACTCCTCTCCTGCGCTCTCAGAAGAAATTCTATGCCAGCACACTCACTGCCAGCCCTCCGGACACTGAGGTGTCCACATCTACCCTGCTCTGATGAGTTTCTGCAGCAAAAATGAGAGAAGGCAGCATCCCAATGGGCCTCGTCGTATTTTAGCAAAGTCAGCCAGCACAGCTTTTGGGCTGTCTTGGTGTGAACTGTTTTGTCATCAGCACAGTTAACTGTAGTGCTATGAGAGCCCAAGCAGATCTGTCAGAAAAGCACTTTTAGTGAAGATAGTTATTTATTTTACAGATTTCTATGGACTTGAACAGGGTTCTTTAAACCTGGTAAATTTTTAGCACAGGCTTTCTCCTTAAGGAAATATCTCTAGAAATACAGCAAATTGTATGTAACAACTCCAAGACTAGTACAGCTCCTTAGAGGGCATGTGGTCAAAAGATGTTTTACTTTTCTAAGTGTTTGTCAGGTATTTGCCATTACAAATTAACATTAAAGCAAAGATGAATATTTTTAAATCCATCTTTCAATTCAATGTAAAAATAAGAGCAGGCACCCTCCTGCTAGCCAGCTGCCTGGAGCAAGACTGCAGAGCTGGACTGGATGATCTTAGAGACATTTTCCAACCTTGGTGACCCAATCATCAGCACACACTTCTGTGCTTTGATTTTTCTCACATCTCCCTTCATGCCAACTCCTGCTTGGCCACAACACTCAGAAAATTAAGGTTCTTCAGCCCAGCGGAGCACCTCTCATGAACCTGGAGAGCAGGACTGCACGTGCATCTGTGTGTGCTCCTCTAAACGCTCAGGTAAATTACTGAGATCCCGTAAATGTATCTTTAGCTGCAGTGAGAGGAAAACGACCCTGTATTTTTCATGCTCTTTAATTTCTCACAGTTTCATTTTTAGGGCCCAACCGAAATTTATTTACATAGTTGGTTATACAAGAAGAGGAAATACTCAAGCTTTGTGTAATTAACTTTTATACAGTTCACACAGTTACGTTACATAAATCACTTTGTACAAATCTGGGACTGTCAGTCAGGGTTCAGGGATGTACGCACAGAGCCCCTCAGTCCTTCCCAAAGCTCAGCTGATGAGTTTCCCAGTGCTTTCAGGTTTTTTAAACTTCTTCTTCTTCTTCTTCTTCTTCCATATTCTGCTCCTCATTTTCAGGAGTTTCAGGTGTCTCTATGGATGAATTTGTACAGAAAAGTGTAATTATTACATTGATGTATTTGATTGCAGCAATGAGGAGAGCAACTAGAACGAGGGCAATGAGAACAGTGATTCCTATTGCAGTCCCAAAAGCTTTATTTTGGACAGCCTCTGCAATGGAGATCATGAGAGCTGGTGGAGGACCACTGTCCATGCTGCCCCCGAGGCCATGGAACTGGCAGTCTGGTGGGGCCCAGCCAGCTTTGCAGTGGCAGTGTTCAAGGTTGTTACAAACCCCATTCCCCTTGCACAAAACCTTTGCATCACACTTGGTTCTGACGATGACATCTGTGCATGTTTTGTTAATGCAGATCTTCTTTGGACCACATTTGGTGCCGTCAATTCCTCCTCCGATATCAGGTGTATCTATGCTAGCATGGTGGGCTGTGCCCCAGCACCAATCCTCAGGCCCTGGAGTCTGAATGATGGTTTCAGACTTCTCCAGAAAGGCTGTCTTCTTTACATTCACGCACTGCAGCCTTCCACACAGAGCGTTTTGGGGCTTACATTCCACAAAAGCAACTTCATTCCCATCGCCGCCACAGTTGCCAAATCGATCCCCTTTCATGTTCTGCTCTTTGAAGCAACTTTCTGGAGCACTCCGGGCTTCATCCCCAAAGACTTTTCTGCATAGTTTGTCATGGGACGCACATTTCCCACGGTAGCAGTAACCGTTGTCACCACAGGGCGTCCCATCTTGCATGTGCAAATCCTCTGGACACCACTCAGAAGTCCCATTGCAATACTCAGGCAAGTCACACTCATCTACCTCTGACCTGCACTTGTGCCCTGGAGGGTGAAAGTGGCACTTTTGACAGCACTGCCCAACAGAGCAGACAGCCCCCGGCTTCAACCTGCAATTCTGGAAGCAGCAAGGATTGCCTTGGCAGTGCTGCAGGCCCCCGCAGTCACACTGCTCTCCCTCATCTATCACCTTGTTGCCACAGGTCTTAAAGTAGAACAATCTGTTGGGCTCGGGGATGTTGTTTAAGCAGTTGCCATCCCCTCTGTTGAGCAGGTCTAAATAGCTTTGAATGCTGCAGTTGCTGAAAGCCGTGGCACCGTCGATTGAACCTCCTGTCATGTAGCACTTGGCATTTCCACACCTGCACTCCTTTCTATCGTGCTCCATCCCCAGGTTGTGACCCAGCTCGTGGGTAAAAATAGTTGCAAAGATCACAAAATCTTCTTGTATGTGAGATACAAGACCTGACTGGTAGCCAGGGTAGCAGATGCTGCCTACATACGCCAGCCCAACGGTGAGTCCAAAGTCTGTGTAAGTGAAAAGATGTGCAATGTCGTATTTGATCCTATGGGAAAGATACCTATTTCCCCAGTCATTAAAATTGGTAAGAACTTCTTCTATATCTGGGCTGTACCTGATGAAGTTGCTGCGCGTCCAGATCTCCAGCCCAATTAGGCAGATGCGGATCTTCAGAGGATAATAATGTATTTCTGATAAATTGATCGTATCAATAACCAGAAACATCACAGAGGTTTCATTGCTCCCTTGGAAGGTAAACAGCTGGTGGTCCACCACGACAAAGATCTCCACGTACCTGGTGTGCTGCAGCCTCTGATCCAAGCTTTGCTTCCCTAAGGGTTTTTTTGCCCCCATCCAGCTTGGTTGCTTTCGCATGGCTATGTCCGTCAAGCCACATGCCGAGGACTTGTCCCAGCTCTCTCGTCGATAGAGGAGGTGCTGGAAGGTCAGAGAGCCCGGCACAGGCTCGATGCCGTAGCTCAGGTTCCCGATCCTCAGCTGTCCCCTCAGCCCCGCGCAGGTGCTCAGCGCTGCCGTGGAGCCGGGGCTGCCCTCCACGTAGCCCAGGTGGTGGCAGCCCTCAGGGACGTGGGGCTGCTCCACCACCCTCATCCCGCGGGGGCTGTAGGTGATGAGCGGGAGGTTGTTCACCACCGGTCCTCGCATCTGCATGAGGTGGACGATGCGGTTTTCGCCCTCTACCCTGATGATGTAGGACACCTCTCCCTGTGCTGACCTGCCTGCTGCCAGGACCAGTTTCCTCGGCCGGATGATCTCATGGACGGCGTAACCGGGCGGCGGGTGATGGCCGCCCACCTCAGGGAGGAGAAGAGCCCCCAGCACCACCCAGACCCTCAGCCTGAGGAGCAGTGCTGTCCCGGGGGCCTGGAACCATCTCACCACCTTCAAAATGGAGGTGAAGCACCTCACAAAGGCCACCCCTGTCACCAGCATCTCCATCTCCTCACCCTTAAGGCTCTCAGAGATGGCGCCTGGCTGCTCCCTTAAGAAGGTTCCGGAAAGGCCGCATCACTCCCGGCCGCCATGTTGTGATGTGGCAGCCTGCTCCCACAGCACTGCTCTCTAACGGCCCCTCCAACCTGAGCCGTTCTGTGCCTGATTCATTGCCTCGACTCCTTTGCCAGTCTGTAAACCTGTGGTCTCCAGCCCTCTTTATCACACAGCCCTATCGGTATAGGTTTCCTGGGAGCTCCTTCCCAACATACCCATATTTATTTATTTGTAAATTGTGTGCTTGCTCTGCTGTACTTCTAAAACACCCCACGTTGGAGACCCGTGCTGCAAACAGCACCCCCAGGGCACAGGTTGGGGTTACCCCTGCACAGCCAGCCTGTGCTTTTCGTACACAGCTGAATGGGAACTGCTGAGTCCTGGCCTGAAACACAGATTGAGCAGCTGGGGAAAGGACCAGGTCAGCCCTGGGAGTGCAGGTGGAGGCAATTCATGTGTGTGATCAGAAGGGCTGGAGGCTGCCTGCACTCTCCTAGACCTCGTTTAAGGCTGACTGCCACTGGGGAAGGATCTCTTTCTGCAGATCTCTCCCCTGTGAGCCTAGATCTTCAGAGATGGGTGAGCAGTCCTTTTTTTTCCTTCCCTTATAACACCTTTCTGTGGGGTTTGTCCCTCTGTCATTACGCATCTTGTATCACCTTTCCATTGTGTTGATCCTTCTGGTTGTTACACACTGGTACAAGCAAAGGCTCTGCCTCAGCCACCCTGGGATCCTCGCTGCTCCATGTATCGCTCACAGCGATGACTGCCTGTGCAAACTATCAGGATTTCAAATGAACCTGAGCCCTTCTGTCATTTTAGTTTTTTTTTTTTTTTTTTTTTTTTCTTACTGACATCTATCAAAACAATTTCATTTTGCTATCCTACAGAAAAGAAACTGAGCTTTCCAAACTGTACACTTCTATAGAATAAGTTTTAAATGAGTCCACTGCAGCTGTGTCAGGAGTCAGTGTCTGAGCCCAGCTGCTGCAGATCAAGTCCTATACTGGGGAGTTTTGACTCTCAGCTGATTTGGATTGACTTTCTTCCTTCTCAGGATCCCCCTCTCTGGACTGACCTCGTCCAGCAGGCCTGCTCAACAGTCGGATTGCCATAAACTTTCTGATGTATTCAGTGGCAAGTGCTGCAAGTATCAGAACAGTGCCAGTCAGTATGGTAATCCTGACAATGGACTTAAAAAGCCCTTTTTTCGTGACCGGTGTTGGCCCGCTGTCGATGCTTCCTCCAAAGCCAGCATACTGGCAGAAGGGAGGTGCCCAGCCATTGTCACAGTGACAGTTTCCTTTAGTGTTGCAAACGCCCTTTCCTCTGCAGGTGGTGTTGGCAGAGCAGTGGGATGCCAGGTACTTCTCCTCAGGGACACATGTCCGATTGATGCAGATCTTCTTCTCGCCGCACTGCGTGCCATCCTCAATGACTCCAGCATCTGAGGTGTCCAGGCCCACGTGATACTCCGTGCCCCAGCACCAGGTATCACCCACTGGGGTTTGGATGATGGTTGAGTGATCTGCCTGAGGCAGGTGTCTAACATTAGTACACTGCACCCTCCCACAAAGGACGTTTTCTAACTTACATTTCTGAAATTTGCTGTCTGTGCCATCTCCCCAGCAGTTACCAAATCGATCCCCTTTTGTGTTCAGCTCCTCGAAACATTGTAGTGGAGCAGGTTGTGCTCTCTCACCAAAGATATTCTGGCACTGTAATGTGTGAGATCTGCATTTTCCTGAATAGCAGTATCCATCTGCAGCGCACGTGGTTCCGTCCTGCTTGGCCACATCCTCTGGGCAATGCTCAGACGTCCCGTTGCAGTACTCGGGCAGGTCGCAAGGATTGATGCTCTTCCTACACACTTCTCCTTCTGGAAGAAGCTTGCAATCCTTGCAGCACTGTCCAGAAGTGCAGATGGCTCCTTCCTTCTTTTGACAGGTATTGTCACAACAAGGGTCTGACTTACACTGTTCCTCTGAGCCACAGTCACATTCCTCCCTGTCCTCCAGGATACCGTTCCCGCAGCGCTGCGGTACGAATCTCCCTATAGATGATGGAATGTTATTCAGACATTTTCCTTGCCCTGATGTTATAAAATCAAAATAGTATTTTGTGCTGCAGTTGCTGAATCTATAGCTCACTGTGCTCTTTGGGTTCATGATGCATTTAGAGGCATTTCCACACCTGCAGTGTTCGTCATCGTGCTCCATGCCAAGGACATATCCCAACTCGTGAGCGACATGGACTGCAGTGTCAATGTAAGTCTGTTTTGCAAATGATACAACAGCAGAGGAGCGCTGTCTGTTGCATGCACTGGCAAAGTTTGATTCACTGCCCGTGTGCAATGCTCTTGTACTGTGACTGAAGTCCAGCGAGGCAAACAGACACCCCACATCGTGCATGATGTGTGCAGGGCTATGCTGAATGCGCCAGCGATTGAAGCTGTGGAGGACCTGAGTTATGTTTTTGGTGATACTGATAGGGTTCTTCTCTGTCCAAATCTCCAGTACTGTTAATAACACGCGAAGGCGGACAGAGGAAAACAGTCCATCCACCAGATTGATTATTTCAATAACCTCTAGTGTCACATCTCTTATACTTGTGCCAAAGGAGTCAAACCCCTCTTTGTCCACCACCACCATGAGTTCCAAGTACCGTGTCCGTCCCCAGGGCTGGAACTGCCTGGGTGCTGTCCCGCGACCTGCAAATCGCCTGCCTCCTTGGAGTGTTTTGTAGATCACTGTCCCAGGAACTGCCGCCTCCCTCTGCAGCAGGAGGTGCTCAAATGTGGAGGAAGCTGCCAGGGGCTCGATGCTGTAGCTCAAGCTTCCAATTTGCAGCAGTCCCCTGAGCCCAGAGCAGGTGGTCAGAGTCACCATGGAGTCCAGGATTCCTTCCACATAGCCGTGGTAATAGCAATCTGCTAGCACACCGGGCTGCTCGATCATCACCTGTCCTTTGGAGTCACGAGTGAGTATAGGGAAGTTTGTAATTACAAAGTGTTTCTTCTGCCTGAGGTGAATGGTATAATCCACACCTTGAATGCTGATGAAGTAGGACGTGCTGCCCTGGCTGGCTCTGCCTGCCTTAGAGCCAGCTTTCTTTGGAGTTACTATCTCATAGGCTGCATAGCCCCAGGTGGGCTGGGGGCTGCAGTCTGCACACAGCAGCAGGAGCCCCACAGACAGGAAGGAGAAGCCCAATACAATAAGAAACCTGCTGCCCATTGGGACATGCCTTGGCACAAGCCCTGGTTGTGTCCAGTTTGAAGCCATGGTTGTCAGCTGGAATGAAGGGCCCAGGGAGTGTCTGTCTGGCTTCTATTTGAACGCAAACATTCCATGGGGAGTACAGGCAACGGCAGGACCCTGGTGTCAGCACAGGTAGGAGCAGCACTCCATTACATACACCCCAAATACTGCATCCTGCTGAGGCTGACCCTGTTTGCTGAGAGTGCGATGAGCCAGTGCTGCTGTGGCAATTTGTTTAAAAGGGGATTAAGCATTCATCAGTGGAAAGGAATAGCAGATTACCAGGAAAACAATGAGGATTTGGTTGCTAATGGTTTCAGCTGCAGGGCGAGAGCCTGTAGTCCATGCTGACAGATATCTTTGCAGGGCACATCACTGAATGTTTTATTGTTCAAGGGCAGGTTTTTTTTTTTTTTTCTGGAAAGGGAGAGGCATATTTTGGGTCATGTACTCTTCTACATGTAGAAGACAGTCACAGAGCTCTTGCAGCTGGTTTGGCTGCTTTAAATACTCCTGGAATATTTGGGAATTGTTCTCTGCCTGAACCAAGGTCCACCAGTTTCTCCCCTCCTGGGTTCCCATCAGCTGCCAGCCCTGCCAGAAGTGCCTGCCCTGCTTCACCTGCAGTAAGGCATTGCTCCTGCCCCAGGGAGTGCTTTTGTCAGAATGCAGCTGTTAGACTTCAACAGGGGGAAATGTCACGAAGCACCAAGTGCTACCGCAGCAGCACAGAATAATTCATCCCTCCCTTCCCTGGAAGCTGTAGCTACCAGAAAAAAACCCATTCCCCAACGGGGTTAACCCGCAGCACGGCGGATGTCCTGCTGCCACCTGATGGCAGGCAGTGGTTAAAGCTTTACAGAAGACATGAATTCACGGGCTGAGTAAAACCCTGTCTGTCTTCTCGTTCTCTCCTATCAGTGATACAAAACCAAAGCTCCACATCACTGCTGCTAGGGCAGAAGGGACGTGGGAAAGCTCAGGGTGGCACCAGGAGCACGGTGATCCCTCGCCCCCAATCCTCTTCCCTTCACTGCCAAAGGGACTCGGAGACCAAACAAAGAGGCCACCAGTAAGTTTAGTAAAATCATTTATATACACCAATGCGTAATATTTACAATATAATACTGATCAGAAATAAACTAACATGTTACAGGTAACACTGAAAAGGAGAAATGCAAATGTTTTCATACACAGGAGTTGAATGTGGCGGATGAGGACAGATTGAGGTTTCTAAAAGAAAAACGTGAAGGTTTGACAGCAAAAATTTGACATGTTGCTATTTCCAATCTTTCTCTAGTCAAGTTCTTCTAACCTTTTAATACATATGCCTTAAATAATCAAGTCACAGGAGAAGTCAGATATACATAAAGTTTTGAAAAAGTCAAATGATTTGAGATTTTTCTCTTAAATAAAATTCTAGAAATAAACAAACCAACCAACCCAGTGACACAGCTTCCCCATTTCCTTTTAGTGTTTTTACAAAGAATGTCTTCCTTGTTCCCACACAACCCTTCCATCTCAAGATATTTACAATATTCACAGTCTGCTGTAAAGCATCAGTAGATCGTTACCACTAAAAGGCTACACAACCAAGATAAGGTATCCTGCATTCATGTCAACTGAACAGAAACACAAAAGAGAAAGTAAAATATCACTTTAAAATATGCAAGTGAGATCAATTCAAGTGTATTTGATTTTGAAATCCAAAACGTAACTTTTTTCAAGAGCTAAAGAATCAATTTTGTCCGAAGTAAAACTATTTGACCTTGAATTTTCCTAATCTGTCCCTCCCTGCCTCCATTTTAATCAGAGCACTCTCAGTTCTCACAGACACTAAAATCAATAGCAAACCCATAAAGAACGGTTCCTCCTCACCTCAGAAATGTGACTTCCCTTCCGACACCCAAACACAACCACAGGTGCACCCACTGCCCTGTTGGTAACTGCTCTTGGTAGTACAGAACAGGCTGAAGCAACCTCTAGAGAGCATCACACACACTTACAAGCCTTGCTGTCTTTAGCAGCAGATCAGTCTTCCAAAGAACAATCCTGTCCCCATGTTATACTCCCATGTATGCTCCCAAGCTGCTTGAGCAGATCAGGCTGTGGCATGGCATAGCTACAAACTGATCCATGTTTCTGCTTGGAAGTTCTGGCTCCCAACAAAGTGCCAGAGTGTTTTCCTCCTCAGAGGGCAGGGGTGCAAAGTGCTTTAGTGGGGAATTTTCTG
This sequence comes from Centrocercus urophasianus, assembly GCF_019232065.1. NCBI lineage: Eukaryota > Metazoa > Chordata > Aves > Galliformes > Phasianidae > Centrocercus > Centrocercus urophasianus. Next base: position 6,300,472 of record NW_024884867.1, read on the forward strand.
CGCTCCTATTCAAACTCTGGTGATTTCCTTGTTTATTTATTTGCCATACTTAGAAGTTCCCACACCATGAGATATTCCCCCCAAAAAGACAAATTTCAAGTTATAAAGGAAATGTCTATACATTTCAAGATTGTGCAGATGTTGACGTGGTCTGGTATTTAGGACAAGGACAGAAAGGCATATATGGCCTACAGACTCACTGATGCAAGATCAAGAAATGACAAATGCTCATCTCCTGCCAATTCCCTCCAGTTGTCATTGATGCATGTCAGTACACAAACATTCCACGTAGTGTCAGAAATACAATTCTGGCTTATGCCAAAACTCCCTGATTCCATCAGAGAAAGTGATGGTCAGCTAGGGACTGTGGTTCTCACTCTGCAGTAAATCAGGCATTGGAAAACTGTCAACGGGATTAAAAGAAAGCTGAGAAGGTGCTGATGAAGAATGGGAAGTGAAATATCTCCTTCATGTAGAAAAACTGAGTTACTGCTTACAAAATTGTATAGAAAGAGTCAGACAGTGGTTTGCCATCCAAGCTAAAGGTTACAAGGAAGTCTGTTATAGAAAAGAGACAAAAAAGGAGGCTGGACTGCCGTCAGAGGAAAATGGGAGATTCATGGCTCAAGTTTGTAAATGTAAACCCAAAATTAACGAGCTATGAAATATAACAATAATGATCAAGAGTCAATACTAATAGCCCTGAATTGGCACTTCAGTCTGCAGACCAAACTCATTCAACGTCTGCACGTGTTTGGTACCAAAATATCTCTATAAAAAGCCTTCGACCAGTCTCAAAGAAAGAAAAGTGTCAGAAGGTAGAAAACTAGAAATATGTACAGAATCTTTTCATTTGTTTGTTTCGTTTAAAATAAAAAAAGCAGCTTTTGGAGCCAATGTTCCAAACTAGTGTAAGAATCTGCCCTGGACAGCCTCGTGGTCCAGGCAGCGTAAGGACGCGTCAAGGAGCAGCCCTGCATCTGTGGCTCCACCAGGAGGAGCTCGAAGGCCTCAAAAAGATGGGGAGCTTGGACTCCAGAGGGTGACACAAGAGAAGGATTGCTGTGGATTCACACAGCAGTATCAGGAACCTTGCCACGATGATCTCTTTCAAACAAGAGGATAAGTCTGAAACAAAGTGTTGGGTCTTCTAGAGAGGAAAGAATAGGGTGCAACACATACAGCTTCTGATCTGGAGACGAAACAAATGGACCCCATATTTACTGCTGTCTGTAGAAGATCCCATCAGGAAAATAAAAACAGCTTGTACGTAAGTAACTAGAACATTCTTTGATTCTGCTGTTGAAGAGTATGATAAAAAGAGGAGCCTTATGCTGAACGGCCGTTAGGCCATAAAGAAGTTCTGAGGAAGATGGGTTACAAGGCAAAGAAAGGCAGCTACTGATCAGAACTGAAAAACACAGCTAGCATATGGACTCAGGTGCCCTTGGCAAGGCCAAGCGTGGCTCTGGGGTCATCTAGCAGAACAGAAGGCTATTTTGTTGCCTCTACATACTCAGAATTTAGGTGCAAAGGGTAGCTATGAAGTTTGTATTTCACAGCACTTGCTTCAAGTACTTACTGAGCAGGGTGTTGAGAAACTGGCTGTCATTTTCATATACATAGTCACTGCAGCTGGCTGTATGTATAGCAGATGGAAGGCAGCTTCTGCAACTGGTTATTAAGAAAAAGAATGGTTTTTAACAATATAATTTGCCCCATCTGGGGGACTTACGATTAACAGTACGTAAGTGATCGTATATACCTCAAGGAACTGAGTTTTAAAAAAATATTACAGTACCAATGATTTTTTTGTATCTACAACTATACAGCATTTTCAAGCAGTATGGAAATTTAATGAAATAATTATGATTTATTAATTTACATAAAAATACTTTTTACAGTTAAAGAATAAATCTTAAATGGTAAATTAAATTTCCATAAAAAAAAAAGATTAAGAAGCTCCAGCTATTGAGAGTCATGGGAGTTTGTCTGCTCTTCAATAACTTGTTTTACTATTTCTGCCAGTTTTAGTCGATCCACTTTATCTGTAAATCCTCTGCCTGAAAGGAAAAGAACAGGTAGTCAGCAGGTACAAAGTCATTACTGCTGGCATCGCACACTGGTTGGAGAGAAAACACACTTGGGACAGCATTTGCAGGGCCAGCAAAATGAGTGAAGATCTCTGGCTCTGCTTAAAACAAAAAACAATAATTAAGGAAGAGGCATGGCCAAGCCTTGTGAACCTGGCTGACACTATGCTCTGTTATGTCAAGAGCCATCTGAGCAGCCCCAAAAGCAGCTGGCCTAGTTTAATTCCATTTCCTCCCTAAATTGAGCAGAAGAGACGTTGTGCTGACAGAGATAAGGGCAGCAGCCTCCAACAGAACGAGGCTAATAAGCAGCTGGAAGGAAACCAGCTGAAGCAGTTTCTAATGTAAAGATCTATCTGTGCAAAGTTTGTAAACAACCTGGTGCCTTCGAGAGCTCTATCCTGAACCTCAAACAGGCATTTTAAAGCAGAACTTCAAGCCTCAATTTCTAACACATCCATGCTGGAGAAGGGCTGTAACCTACACCAGCCTGGCACAAACTCCAGTTTGTTCTCATCTCCATGTCATAAGGTCCCTGCTCCCACCCATTCACCAGCATTAGCACCATTCTCCAGGGAGGAGGAGTTCCTCACCATTCCAGCTGAAGCTCTGAAGAGTGTCTCGCAGCAACTTACACTCCCGATTATACTTCCACGCCTCCTGCATCACTTCATTCAGCTTCTCATCCTCATTCTCTCCTGCTCAGGAGAACAAAGACAAACAGGAGCTTTGTCATTCTGCCTTTGAGCAACATCCAGCACTTACGAAACAATATGTTCAGTTATTCCCCCTTGCCTCACGCAAACTGGGAAACTGGCCTGAAGGCAAACATTCCTATATGGAAGTTCATTTTAACAACTCCACATGTTGCTGTTGACACTGTTATGCATGCACTACAGTCCACAGAAAACATCCTCTCAAGACAGACTGTCAGTATTGATGCACTGATCCTGAGGCACAGGAAAAGAAATCAGTGCCTGGTGTATTTAGGAATGGAACTTTCTTAAAAGTGGCAACCTTTACCAGCCTGTGGCAGAATGCACTGAGCAATCACATCTCTGAGCTTTTCCAGAGCCACATTGGAATCATTACTTCCATTCTCCGGGTCGTGGATGTAAACACCATCCTTTGGCTTGGTGCTGCAAAAGAACAAGGAAGGAACAATTACACTCTGAATGCAAGTCATGTCTGTTACTCGTTGCATAACTGCACCAGCAGAGCACTCTCTTTCACTGTCTGGAAAGCTGTGAAAGGGAGCCAAATTTAGCATTAATTATTACAACATGCTGCATTACGAGACCATTTTAAATGAAGAAAATGAAGAAAAATAAATGTTAATTCAAACTAATTGAAGGGTAATCCTAACATTGATCATTCTGTTTTTCAATTAGGTAACCTGAACAAAGAGAGGTGACCTGACTTTTTTTTTTTTGTAAGCAAATGTTAAGATCTGGAAAAAAAAAATTGCAATTCTTTCTCTCGTGTTGCCTTCTCAACATCTGACTCATCTCCTCATAATGGATCTGTTCCACTATCACATAATACCTGCTCCATCTCCTTCCTCACCGCCCCATCTTGGAAGAGGCACCATATCATGCAAGTACGACTTGCTCCAACCACCCGCTTCTGCATGAAGAGTGTGGCAACCAAATCAGAAATTCAGGAGCACAGTTACAACTGAATGAACCTGTAACATGTTTAAAGCCACTCTCCAAGCATCACAGCTGCCTACACTCTGATCTTTCAAAAACAGCTTTAGAGAGTTACCCCAGCAATTTCCTTTTGCGCAGGATAGGGTTGTTGACGGAGTGAAGGGGTTTGAGACTGACTTTGAGGTCTTGGATTCTCATGTTTGCAAGCTGTTCTGCATGAGCCTGTTGTATCCCTGCAACCATTGCCTGGAATGAAAAGAATTATGCTTTGTGAATTAATGGACAATGTTAGCTACGGCCGGGGTGTGACAGACAACTCTCAAACCGCCCAGAAGCTGAGCAGCTCCTCTGTGCAATAATCTTGATACAACAAAACGTTGTTTAAACCTTGTCCATCATCAGCTGGGCAGAGGGCAGGATGTTATCCAGTGCCTCAGTGGAGTTGAGCCAGGGATGGTCCAGCACGCCTTCGATGGTCAGCCGCTCCTCCGGTTTGACCTTCAGCAACCTGGGAGAGGAATCCATCAGTCCATAAAGAGGTCTTTGGGATGCACAACGCGCGGCTCCATGTGAGCAGAGCGCTTGGCAATCTCTAAACACTAAGGAGACCAAAAGAAGAAACCGCTCCCAATAAACCAAAACCTTCAGCTGACCTCAAGGCAGCCCGACTTTCCGTCAGCCTCACTGAGCCTTGCTGCGGTGAATCTTAACGCAGTCACAGCTCCTTCAGTCATTAGCAGCAATTTGGTGTAAAGAAAGGCACCGACGGCCATGTTGCTAATACCTGCATCCAGCTGAACATTATATTCACATCCTCCCTCATGGGAAATTGTCTTCCAGACAAGCTGGAAACGATCCAGGCCGACACACCATAGAAACGCGTGTCTAAAGCTCATCTGCATGACAGTCTATATGCAGACCAAGCACTGTGGGCATGGTTAAGTAAGGCAAAGCTTCAAAGCTCAAAACCTATTTTCTGAATTAACTGCTTCCACTGGGCAACCCCTTTGCTTTTTTTCCCCTCTGTGAAAGCCTGAAATAATGGGTGCTTTGGCAAGCTGCAGTGACTCAGAATGAAAAGGAACATTATTCTGAAATCTCTGAAAAGCCCTCTGAATTAAACGTTACTGGAAAGACACCCTGGAAAGAGATTATGCAGATAAACTCGCGTTCCCATGATAATCACTACTGTTTAATAGAAAAATAACATTTCACACAGAGTGCTGACAAGTATTCCAAATGTTTCAATTAGGAACAGAACGAGTTGATCGGTTTGTCACACATTCTCAGACAATACTCCAAATCAGCTTCCTGGCTGCAGAGCAGAACTGTTTAATGTACCAAGAAAGTGGAAATCACTTTTACAAAACGTCAGCGGGACCACAGACTGGCTCGTAACATTTCACTTGCAAGGCCATGCTGCCAAACAGGCTGTCAGTTCGGTGTTAATCCAAGACACATGCCTTCCTTTTTCATCAGTTTTCAATGTCCTCATCTATACTCAAGCAGTTCCGCTTGTAAAGCTTGGGGTCAGAAATCAATTTGACACGCTCGAAGGGAAATGGCCTCCGGAATGCAAAAGAGGCTCTCCAGAAGCAAGCCTTCATGTGAAGTGCATACACACAAATAAAATGTAAACTCCTCCATAATTATATACATTCTAAATGTACTCCTGCACTGTAAGCTGAAATTCAGACTCTTTGGCTGAAAAAGACAGACCAGAAAGCGAGTCCTGATAACATTACTCAAGAATTGAGTGAACTGAAGCCAAGCGACAGCACTCCATGAGTTTCATGGCCATTTTAAAACACAATGAAACCTTCTGACTGCTGACCCCGGTTTAAACAGAATTTTCACTGCAACATAATCTGCAATTTATGTGGTGAAAGATTTGGGCCTTCCTGCGCTGCTATAAACGGGACTCAGCACTCTTTCCAAACTATGTTAAGACCGTGGAGGTTTTAATTACATCACAAACGACAGCAACAGTTTAAAACTGTATTACAGATTTTTTTTCCCCCTATTTCTATTGCTTTTACCCTTCCAGTTCCTCTGGTGATACAAAGGCAATAAGTCCCTCTTGCTTTTGAAAAAATTAAGTGAGGCCAGCACATAATCAGTGTTACATTCATGCTTTCAGATAGGACCACTGGATCACAACGTTTGAAATACTTCAAATGAGAGATGTGTACTGCAGGAAAACCAGCTCCCAAGCAGCATTTAGAACAAAATACCATGCAAAATCTCATCTCATAGTCTGACACTCTGCCCTTTGGTTTTACAGGAGTTTGGACACTGCCACAGGAGATGGACACCTGGAGACTGCCCACAGGTGTGCAGTCAGTTACAGAATAAAAGCACAGTGCATTCCAGCAACTTTAGGGTCATCAGAAATTGTACACAGAGAGAAAAGAAAAGGGGGGAGGGGGGGAAGTATTTACCAAACTTCTTTTGTGCTGAACATAGGCATTTTTTCAGCTCTGTGTGCTGCAGACAATTCACCCCGCCGCTGGAAAAACAATCCCTATGTGATAAGGCACTGTCAAGTGATTTTCCAGTTTCTTAATACAAGCACAGAGCAACACAACATTCTCCTCAGCTGACTCACTTTCGCACAATGTCTTTTGCCATCTCTGAGATCTGGCTCCACTCTTCCTCTGGAAATTCAAAACTTCCTGTCATGATCTTTTTCCGCATGTCCTTTGGAATTGTCCGACTGTGGTGCTTGGAGTAAAACGGAGGGTATCCACACAGCATCACGTAAATAATGACACCCAGGGACCACAAGTCACAGCTCTGAAAGCAAGGAAAGGATCACTTTGGGGCGCGATTTGCAGCGACGCGCCTCTGTTAAATGTTCTACATGATCCCTATGGACACAGGAGCACAGCTCCGAGAAAAAGGAACATCTGAGCATCCTCATGGATTTGTTCTTCCTCTCTTATAAGGTCATAATTCCATCAGAAACATTTCCTAAGTATTTCTCTCCCTTTTAGCTGCTGGATGTTGTGCTCTTTCCTTCAGGAGGGTAATACCTGCTCGCTGTTTCTCCCTGCTCATTTGGTTTAAAAGTGCATTTGAAATTATCTTCTTGGCAAACATGCAAGCACAAGGTAACTCCATGCTGCCAAGCTGAACCCTTCCAGCACTTGAGCCATCTTGTTTACAGAACGTGCTCCTATGACTCTGCTGGGCAATGGCAACCTGCATGGAAACTGCAGTGCGTCAGAGGCTGGAACGAGCTGCGTATTCATTACCCCTCAGGATAGCTGAACCCTTGGCTCTGAATGTCAGAACAGAAATCAGAATATCATTCAATTGTTTTTTAAGAATGTGAAACTATAGAGAAGGAAAAAAAAAAAGAGAGAATCTGGATATCTGTTGTTCACAACCACTCTGAAGAAGGGAAGAGGATCATAACTGCCCAGACTTTGACTGGAGCACGTCCTTAGAGATGCAGCTCTGGAATTGCTTGGTGCAGGCTGGGGCTGGAAGGACTGCCTCTGCATCTGTCACCCACCTGCAATATTTCTTTCCTACATTTGTGCAGGGATTTATTTATTTTTTTTTACTGGTTGGTTTTCAGTCCTCTCAGTTCTCCAGGGGAATTCCGATGGCTTATAGCAATGCAAGAAGGGTCAGGAATATACAGACAGGAGAATCCTGAGCTCCAGCTAGGTGCAGGTGGCTGTGGAAAACTACCTGAAGGCAGATTTGGGGAGCTGAGGGGCTGGAGAGGTTCTGCAATCAGTTCCAAAGCCAGAAGCCTGTGCAGCTGCACCATGCTGTCCCTGGGGACGAATGCTGCACTTCTGGTTGTGAAGCCACATGGACAAACTTGGCAAACAGAATTCCCAGCTCCCAAGGCTGGTTTCTGTCTGGATCAGCAGTGACCCAGAAAAGGGCTTTCAGAGGTGTGACTGTTTCCTTCCAGAGGGAGCGCACCTGGATCAGCTCTTACTGAACATGAAACTACAGCCTTCGCTTCTGGCCACAGAGTCACTCCACACAGGTATTTGTGTCAGTCAGATGGATCTAGAAGTCTTAATTTCTATTTAGCCATGTGATTTTTACTGTTTTTCCTGTTTCACTGTGACTAGAGATAATTTCTAATGGCACCAATAGGATTTTAGATGTGCAAGTTGGAAACAGGTGTCTAAATCTAAATTCTTTCTGGATATGGTTCTGAGATTTTATTTTTCAAGAGTCAGCCTCCTCTGCTATGACAAACACAACACATCTGATCCAATGCACCCAGCTTAACAAAAATACTCAGGAAATCACAGACGTGTTTTTTCCTCCAATTTACATCTGTGGGATGGAGCTGCTGATCATGAAGGTGAATCACAGGCCTTTCTGCCAGGCTCTGACTTGCTGTGGAAGGATGGGGTACCTGGGAGTTTAGCACAGTCTATTTGGGGAAACCAGGCATATGCCAGAAGTTGCTTTTGCAAGTGAGTCACACTTGGCAAGGTAAGGATGAGGCTGTTCATTTGCAGTCAGTCCTGCCACCATGACTGAAAGCAGTTCAGAGTGACCAAGTAGTACTTTTTAAATGAAACACATGCAAACAAATTCACTCATCACACCGTGACACCCAGGTGATCGAGGCACTTGTTAGCAAGTATGCAAACTCCAGTTGATACCTATTTTCAAAGCTTTTCTATTTTGTACAAGAACACGGCCCATATTTTGCTTTAGTTGCCCTGAACAAGGTTATTTGGCTCATTAAAGAAGAAATGAACAGTATGAACAGTAAGCAACCACTTTCAAGTGACTCTGAACTGCATCTATCCTTTTACAATGAAAGAGAAGTCCCTTGGAGAGGGCTATTATCTGAGATTCAACCTGCTTCAATCCACAGTACTCAATACTTGATTCTGCCTTGTGAAGTGAGCGATGCTGATATGGAGGGAAGATGTTTTGCAGTGACCAAGAAGAAGTCCAATCTTTCAGGACACATTCTGTCAGAACTCTGCCAAGGCTCCAGCAGCATTGTCACTGCCCACGGTCTCCTGCTTCAGACAACTCAGTGTGCTACCAGTCATCTGGCAGAAGAGCCCTGATGCAGACAAGACACCACCACGACTGTCTGACCAATGTAGCCTAAACAGTGCTTTGCACATCCAGAAACTGCAGCTGGCAGCAGAGAAGAGGATTCATTTGAATGGAGGTTAAAGACCTTCCTACCTGGTCTCTCAAAAATCTCATTTACATTTAGTGATCCTGTTAACAAGGAGTGCATATTTTCCCTTTAATTGGAGGATCATTAATTAGGCTGGGACTAGATTCATTCAAATTCCATTATTCACTCCATCAGAAAAAACACAGATGCACTCCCCTTCTCCCTTTACCAGGTCACTTTTAACCTAACTGAGAAAGACAGCTACCTGCACAGATCATTATTTGTACCAGTCCTCCCCATCAACTGAATGAAACCTGGGCTGGCCCTAGCACATTTAAGGGGAGAAATACCAATGTAGAAGTGAACTCCCTATTCCTTCCTTCAGAATGGTTGAATAAGCCACACATTTGAGAAATACAGCCCCAAAGATACTATATCCCTGTAGCTGAAGATACATACATATACCAGTTAGCAAGCAACGTGATGTTTCCCTCCAGTTCCCTGTAGATCCTGCTTTTAGCTCAGTGTGAGATGTCTACCTAGTTAGATGTATGGACATCACAGAGACCTGAACAACTTTATTGCTCCTGGCTGTATGCGTTTGAAATTTGAGGACAATAAAGTTTATTGTCTTAGGTGATAAACTGCACTTACAGACTATGTGTACAGCATCTAAATCTGTGGAGGGAAAAAAAAACCTCAACAAAATGCTTTGAAGACACTGACATGTCTCATGGCTTACCTTGTTGTACGTGTAAGGTGTTGGAGAGGTGGGGATAATACCAGATTTTTCTTTCTGATGCCGCCTTTGTGCCTCCAATACCTGTTGCCATAAGAGGAGAAGATTGCAAAAAGCACACAACTTACAGACACCACAAACAAGATGCCCATGCCAAAGATGTTGCATTCTTTTCCACTAGTGGCCTTATTACAGCTCTTGAACACTGCCAGACTCAGCCTGCTCTTCCTAAAACCGAATGTTTCGACACAGGGGAAAGATTCAGTGAAGCAGGTAAAGTAGTGCTACAAAAACCAGCCTGTCTGCAACTATAAATTATGTCTCAATGCATAATGACAAGGGAGCCAAGTCAAAGTCAATTGGTAAACCTCTGACACTGCCCTCCTCCTAAGCAACTGCCTTTATAGAACCTCACTGTTTCAGCACATTCATTTGGAATGTAACCTTTATAAGCCTGAGCTACAAGGATTTGTGAAGCAGGGACTTTTTCAAACCAACCACACAATCTGGGAAACCTGCATCACGATCTCCTATTCTGATCAGTGTACCACTGTAGCACTCAGTCTTGAAAGGTCGCTCCTAAACAACTCCTGCATGCAAAAGCTTTTAATAAGACAGCAAGGGCTTTTAATATTAGATTATTTTGAAGGCACAAGCAAAAGGTCATTATCCCCCTATAACTTCAAACCATAATAGTTTGTTACCTGAGGTGCTACGTAATATGGAGTGAACTGTGGTGTCATCAAGTCACCTTGGTCTACTTTGGCAAACCCAAAGTCACACAGTTTAACAGGTGCATCCTAAAACAAGATGTTACATTACAAAATCAGCATTTCTACTACATCCTTAATGCTTCCTACTCCTCTTACCTTTACCCCATGTATTCCTGTTTTGTATTTACACACCTATCATCCCACAAAGTAGCTAAAAGATGATAAACCAATCTTTGCAACAACCATCTTTGTTCTCTTGGGCACTAGGGGTCAAAGCAGTTGTCTGCTTTGGAAAGAGTCAAATGCACTGTAGGGAGGTCACTGCAAGTGCAGGTTATGGGCAAAAGAAGGAAGAAACATGTGGCATGGTATGCACACTTCAGTCAAAGCAACTACATGGCATGTATAAAACATCCTAATGACATGAGGGTCAGAGAGGATTTTCCCCATGACCACACAGGAGTATGGAAACACACAAAGCCAAAAGTCATTCCTTTCTGTCACCAAAATATTGCATTAATATCAGTTTACGTTTTTAAACTATTCTGAAAATCATCATGGAGTCGTTTTCATAGAATTCAGCAGCAAAAAACAATGCCAAGTTTTAATCTTACCAAAGAGTTATCCTTGAAGAGGAGATTCTCGGGCTTGAGGTCTCTATGTGCAATGTTTAGTGAGTGGCAATGCTGCAAAGCCAAAGCTATCTGAAAAAGGGCACAACAAATCAGCTGCAATTATAGAACTCTTCCTTCAGCCTGGAGAGTTATTGTCTTTCTATCTTTTCAATCACATTGCCAACACAGCCTAGGCCCCAACCTTTTTAATTCTGCTTGTATACAATTCTGAGGGAAGACAACCCTGGCTGTACAGAGCAACAGTGCAGTGAAGTGTGAAGACAGGGAGATGAAACCAACAAAGCTCTTCAGTTTGCATTTCACTCAAAGCAAACAGAAAATAAAAGCTAAGTTGTAGTGGGCTTCCCACCCCTTTTTGTTTGACTAACTCTGGGCATTTTTACACCTGCCAGAAGTGAAATGAGTCATGACAGTGTCCTTTTGTATGCTGTTCTAGCCCTTGGGGGTGACTGAACTTGCTTGCATGCTCTCCAGTGATTACGTAAGTCAAACATGAGTTCCTGCCTCAGTACTTCAGCAAAATATTTTACTGCATTTTAACAAACTCAACAGTTACCACTCAGGCAGCTTTATTCTTTAGTTCTTGAAGGTACTGCCTGCAGTCTATTCATTTCACATAGTATTACACAGAAATGTATTACTCAGTTCTTTCACAGGCAACTTCTTATGCTGCCGTGGTTTAGAAAGCTGTGACCTTGTCATGAAAGCTCTACAGACTTTATGCATCTGAAAGTGCAACCTGTTTAAAGGAAAACAAATCATAAATACTTGAACAGCATTCCTGAAACCAAAGTAAGGCAAAGGCACATGATCCTCATTTGCAAGTGTTCCTCCTGCAGGATCACACCCTTAAGCAGCACTCTGGGTGAAGTGCTGAGTCCTTAAACGACTGCAGATTGCTGTGACAGAAGAAGTTCAGTGTTAACTTAGCTCAGAAACAAATATAATGAGTATTCTCAGATGCAGTGAGGGAGCTTTGTGACAAGGTTTTAGTTATTGCTGGGTACAAGGAACCAAGATCTGTTCAAGACATTGATGAGAATCACCAGGTTAAAGAACAAGGCTTTAATGTTGCTTCCAAAGTACATTTATAAGCACTGCTTATAAACAGTGCCTATAAATGTTAACACAAAGAGTTACCTGGAGCATGAACAACCCAAGTGTGTATCAAGTCTGTGTTCAGTGTAAAGATACAGTTTTAAAAGAATTTTCCAACATGTTAATCCCAGTAACTGCCTTGCAGTGCCAGAATCAAATGCCCACTCAAAGGACATGACAATAATGTGTCAAGAATAATTCTGTATTTCCACCTAATCTCTTTGCTGGATGAAGCCAAAAAGTAGCAGCAATATTAGCATTTCATTAGAAATAACTCAAAGCACAAGACAGAACATTAAGATGAAATTATTCAGCCCTCTTCTTTTTTTTTTGTTGGCCTCAGTACCAAAAACATCATCTCCCCAACAGAGGGGAAAGGGGGTGATCAGGAACTGGGTGTATTCATAACCAGTGGTGTCAATTTATACCAAATGCTGTATGATCTCATCTCACGTTCTCTTTCCTTTATCCCCTACATGGAATAAAGCTTTCTGGTGCCACAAGTCATCCAATAGCTTGGGCTTAAAGGAACAAACCACCCAGAACTGAGAGCTGACACTAGGGCTCCCCATAGTGAATCCCACAGTGACCTTCTGCTTTGTCATCCTGCTTACTCCTGCTGGATGAGTTAATCACAGCAGATGCACTGCTAAGCCACAAATAGCCCATGGACACCAAAATGTCTAGTAATAAATACTGACCCTCTAAAATCACAACATTCAAGAATGAGCTGCCTAGAGAAATGGAGAGAGAAGGACGAAATCAGAACAGCACAGAAAACATGAGCTATAGTTGGACAGTCCTCTTGGGTTCTTCCACAAAACTAAGTACAGAACTCAGGTGAAAAACCACCGATGCAGGACACGAGTTATTGTCTGCCAGCCCATTTAAGAGCTGAAAGAAATTCTAAGTTCTATGTCACAGCCAAGAATGATTCTCAAACTGGAGCTCAGGAGCAAGCATTGTTTGGTGAGAGCCTGTGGACTGGTGGATGGAATGCTTTCAGGACAATAGTGAGACATACAGACAAAGATTGTGCAGGAAAGAGTTCTTGTTAGTGAAGGTCTGTAAACCGTGTTAGGAAAACCACTGCTAAGGACAGCAGACAGTAGGGTCCCAACACAGCAGAAGGAGCCCACACCTTCAGATTCTTTCCTTGTATTGAAACTTAAGCATTGTCAGATTATAACAAAGCAGGCAATGATCATTCGATCAGAACTGAGGATTATTTTAGCTTCCTTTTTTCCCACCTCCCCCCCACCAAGAAATTGCTAAATACTTTAGCCATTAGCATTCATGGATTTGCTTATACATGGGTGTTAACTTGCCTGCTTTGTTACTTGGCTTGCTTGCTTCTCAGTAAAGTGCCGGTGCTGGCTGATTCTGTGAAATAGCTCTCCCCCTTCCATCATCTCCATTACAATTAGGAGCCGAGCCCTGTTCAAAAGCATTTCATTTTGTTACATTAAAATTAATCAAAAGAAGAACAGAATTGCTAAGCTAGTAATGCATACTTCACATCTACAGGTGCAGGCCAAAAGAAACAGACATACTCGCTTCTTCCACTTAGTTGTTCTGAGCCATTGTTTGAGTTCGTACATCACCTGCAGATCTTCTGGCTCCCACCACACCTGACTCATTGCCAGCCAGGAGCCCACAGTTTGCTCTTCATGCTGAGAACCCACCTCACTTCACTGGAACAAATCCCATGACACAGGTGTGTTTGCACCCTGCATCCACATCTTCCACCAGCTCGGGTCTGGGAGCCATTGAGATGCACTAATGTGCAACTCCACCTCCAAAGAGTAATAATGCAGGCAGAGTGCTTGAAACTGAGCTGGCTTGGAGCACACCTACACCTGTCTGCCTCCATCCTTGCCCAGCTAGCTGCCTGCATGCTGGAGATGTTTGTGGCAGGAGGTCGAGGGTCATCTTTAATGATACTCATCTACTCTGCTGTACCTCCTGATTTTAATTTACAGTTTTACTGCTGTCATTGCAGAGGACAAAGTATAGACATCAAGGAGATGAGGACTGGCAGAGCCTCAAGAAATTGACTTCTAGTTCTCCTATGTTTTATCCTGTCGGCCAATGCAGCTGTCACTGACTAAATCAGTGCAAAACCTCAGAAATGAAGATGTGCTCAAAACCATTACTGAAGGAATCAAGTTTTTTTTAAATATGTAAAGGCCTGGATGTCAAGAACAGGAAAAAGTAAATGTTGCCTAGCCTGACATACAGAAATGTTTGGAACCCTCAGTAAGTTTTCATTTTGGCCACACTGATTGCAAGGGGAAAAAAAGCAAGCAAACTCCACTATACCTTGGCCTAAATATGGAAAGCAAGCTGTGGGAATGAAACACGCTGTGCAGTCTTACCTTGGGCTGGATTCATGTGGGAACTGCACACTGTTAGCATAAACTTCAATAATTTGAACAATATTTGGATGTGTTGCACACATCATGTGCAGACGTACCTTAAAGAGAAGGGAAGAAGCGTTACTGTACATAGTGATGTGCATCCAAGCTGCTCTGATCCCCTCTCCCCCTCAACTGCTGCTCAGCACTGCTCACACGCAATGTAAAATTCTCCTCCAACTATTCAAAAAGCTAGAAATACCTAAAACACCTAAATATCCACATCAGTAACCAGCAGCCATTACACACTGAGACTAAGACAGTAAGTTTGTGCTTAGCGAGTCCATTGGTTACAGATGACAGAATGAAATCCAGCAGTTCCAGAAAAAGCCCAATCTTTAGGGCTGCTTTGTTGTTGCTCTTTATTTTAATTTTGCTGAGAGTTTTTTTTAGTTTAAGAAATTTAGAAGTAGAACTAGCTTTAAATTTGTAATGAAGATCAGACTTAAGCTGACACATATCTTGAAATTCAAGAACAAAACCTGACATTTCATAATTCTGCTCCTCTCATGTCCAAGAGGATGAGTGCAGTGCTCACGACACATGCAAGGAAACTCATCTGCTCAGACTTTCTGAAACAGGAACCTAAGGAATGTCACCTGACTTAAAGTGACCTGAACTGCAAGGCTGGATGCTCTTCATATCCAAACCTTCCTTCCTCTGGGAGCAGTAAGGGAAAATTTAGTCCACAAATGGAAATTGCCTGAACCTTGAGGACAATTAGAACTTTTCCCCCCCACACTTTCATGAAAACTTGAACAGCTGTTCATTATTTCAGAGGCTGATGGTTTGGTGCACTGGCACGCTCATCACCCTCAGCAAGTCACAGATGGTATCAGTGAGCTTCTTTAGTTTCTCCTATACAGACAAACCCAAACAATTTCATGTGCAACTTGAGGTGTTCTTGGCAGCTCTTACAGCAGCAACATCCAAGAGTGAGATGTGTGGACACAGAATGACACCTCAGCTATTCATGTTACACTGCATGGGGCAGAGCTCTGAAGATTCCTCTTGCACACATACAGCTAACTTAGAACATTCAAGGCCAGGCAGACCCGGTGTCCCCACCCCTGTGCTCCAGGAACAAGCCTGGAGGACTAAATGCAAGGAATCCTGCACAGCAAGACCTGCAGAACACAGATATTAAACTGCTGCAGCAGTTCCTTAAAAGCGAAAGCCTTTGTGGTGCGTCAGATGGCAGAGAACAAATAAAAACTGTACCTCATTTCTAGCTTTTGGACGATCAAGAAGGATTTTCAGTGCAAAGCGTTCTTGAGAGGATTTTTTCACGCAGACTCTGGTATTACAGCAAGAAAATTATTTGGTCAGCAAGGACATTAAAGAGATACTTCAAGCAAACTGATGTGTAGTTACAAGGAATGCCCAGAACATGGGATACACAGAGCACTGTCACCGTATCCCAGCTGAAAGCCTCAGCTTTTGGCCTTCCAAATCAACCAAACACCTTCTGCAGAACCACCCGACACAAAGCTCTGCTTTCAGCAATGCAGGAGGAGTGCTTCAGAGCCGTGGTAACGGCTGAACGCGCTCCTTCTATTCATCCCCAAGAGCCACTTGTGATGAAAAACCCCAAAGCACACAGAGGCAGCCTGAGCATCTCCCATGGAGGATGGTGTCTGCAATAAATCAAGTGTTTCTGCACGGACATCCTGATTTTGAAGGCCACCAGACGTGCTGCACACGCTTTTTCTCTCTTTCCCCCATTTAATATTAACAATTGAACTACGTCAGAGGGCAGGGCCCTATGAACAGGCAGCAAAAAGCATCGAGAACAAAGGGATATTTTAATAAAGATCGGAGGCAGTGACAGAAAATGGATGAGAATCCAATTGCTTGAAAAGAAAGATAAACGGTGGCAGGGGACAACAGCCCACCAGGCTCCCACGCATCTGAGCACAGGCGCTGGAAACAAATTCCTGCTCCCAAAGGGAAACAAGCTTTGTTTCCAGCTCCGGCAGTGGTCACAGAGCCACACAAAACCTGGTGCTGGGTGCACACTCTGCTGGGCCTCATGTGAGGAGCTGAAAAAGCAGCTGGTAAAGCAGCACATGGTGTTGATGGTCCCAGCATTGACACTGGGATGGGAGCAGTGAGATGGGGCAGCAGGAAGACATCAGTGCCTGAGCTGCACTTCCCTGTGCCACCGGGTCACAGCCGATCCCTGGGGCTGCTTGATTTCAGGAATATGGCAGCAGTGAGCAGAATTTTTACTTCCAGCAAACCCAGCAACAGCAAATTCCCTGCTCACACTTCAGCTGTGAGTACAGAGACATTTATTTGCTTGTAGAGCCTTCAACACCGCCATGCCTTCTGCTCTTGGCACACTTAAAATACATACTCACTTCTGCACAGCTGATACTACGTACAGATCCACAGGTGCGTGGCCTTACCTAACAGGGCCACTGATCCCAGCTCCCAGCTTCTGAGTCCAGTTAATGTTGTACTCCTCTAAAATGGAGGTTTCCTATTCAAGAAGGAGCAGGGGGAGGGGAAAAAGCAAACAAAAAAGAAACAAAAAAAAACAAACATCAAAATTACTACAGCCCTTCCCAAACACCCAGTTCAGCAGCTGATCTGCAGATAGCAGAGTGCAGACGGAGCCTGTTCTGCAGTTCTGCTTCACCTAGGCAAATTAAACCTAAGAGCGAACGCTCACAGAATATAGCTCAGCAGAAAGCAATTTCTGTGCTGCTGAGGCTGCTCCCCCCGGCATTTTGAAGCAGGATTATTGAGAACAGCAAATGGGATCTT
Source organism: Centrocercus urophasianus (assembly GCF_019232065.1). NCBI lineage: Eukaryota > Metazoa > Chordata > Aves > Galliformes > Phasianidae > Centrocercus > Centrocercus urophasianus. The sequence goes on from NW_024884867.1 coordinate 6,317,716, forward strand.
GCTGCTCTAACACAGGCAATGTACAAAGGGTATTTCTCCCTGCCCAGCCCTTAAATCCAGCTTTCTTCCTACAAATGATCAATTGCAAAGGCCCAGTTACAGCATTATCACATCCGTCTTGGTCATACAGTGTAATGGAAAATAATTTTTCTGTTTTCTCCAGGTTTGCAAACCTTTGGAATCACTACACTGCAAATTAACTGCTGCGTGACTCATTTTAGCTTGTCTGAGAGTGAACCAAGCTCATGTTTATAATCCTTTTGTCCAAATCCATACAACCAGGGCAGGGGTTTGTTATGACACAGCCTGGGTGTGGTCGTGTTTAAACATGTCCTAACATTTGTGGGGTGCAAATGGAGCACTGAGAAATGCAGACTGGGTGCAGAATGGTGCGCACATGCTGGGGGTCACAAATCACACACGTGTGCTCAGAATCAGCTTCCAAAAAGCTCTGCTTTCTGATCAACTCCAAGCAAAGGAGGTGGTAGTGAAAGCTGGCTCCAGAGAAGCAAGCAAGTAAATGCTTAGAAGAGCCAACCACACATAAAGCAACTTTTTTGGGTCAGATTTTCTGCCTACATTAATTTTCATTCAAAACTGCAGCACTTCAGCATCCACTTGTGGTACAGATGGAGGCTGTGCTGCTGAAGGCATGGACAGACCCACAGGTTGTGGCCCCACTGACCACACTGCAGCCAAACTTGAAACCACAAGGGTTGGAAACAAAGCCAGAGGAAAGCTGATCCTTAAGGCAAGAGCTGAAGGGGTTGGAGAGTGTAAGAGACAAAGGGAGGAAATAACCCAGAGTGGACACTGCATAGATCATAGATGATAGCATGAAAGGAAACAGTGAAAGGTAGCTTTTAAGTGGAGATTTTTGGTGGAGTTTTAAAATAAAGAGGGGGAAAAAGCAAAGCCCCAGGAACACGGGATCACAGCGCTTTATTGTTTGCAAAGCAGACAACGCTTCTTTGTGCTTCCATCAATTAAATTAACACAAATTTCACTACCTTGTGAGAAGCACATAAGGGAAAAGCCAACTTCAGTTTCCTGCTGCTCAGACACAGAGAACCAAAGGCATCACAACCGGAGCGAAAGCACAATGTCAGAAGAACATTATTGAGTGAAACCCCACTTCAGCTGAGTTGGGAGAACAGGGCAGAGGAATGGGAATCAGATGAAGTGAGAATAAGATCTAGTAGTTGTCAGTTCCTGAAGAACAAACTCAAAAGCTGCAGATCAGTCAATTTTTGCACATTCTGGGCATTATTGTTCTAAATAAAAACCCAACTTTTTTTTTTCCCTGCATTTTTATTTAGATTCAAATCTTCCTTCAAAAGTAGCTTCACAAGTTAGAAAGAATAATCCAGTAACGAAGAAACACTCTTCACCATCTCCTACTGATATAAAACACAGTATTTGAGAACTTCACTGCTCCTTCATGTACAACATTGCTTCCATCTCCTAATTCAGAAACAAAAGCTCCAAACCCAGCAGCAAGAACGTACAAAGCTGTAAATCAACACTGACTCATCCCATTCAAACAGAGTGAAATATTTGAATCACCCTGATAAAAATCTGCCTTGTGAAAATACCAACATCTATTTCAGCAGCGCTGCCCCAGGGCTGCCCAACAATCACCTGAAGGAACTGAGGGATCCGGGCTGAGATCAAGTGATGGTAACACAACATGCTGAGGACTCTCTGTGCAAGGTGTCATCTGTCACAAAGCCTGGATGGCTTCATAAATGCTTCCTTCAGTAAATGAATTCCAAAAGGATCTACTTAAAAACACCCCCTGTATTGGCATTTGCAATCTTCTCTGTTACTTGCCACTGCAGGATTTATCTTTGCAAAGCTCACTGAGCTTTGATAGTGATAGGACATAGAGTAATAGATTTAAACTGACAGAAGAAAGATTTAGCTTTGACATTAGGAAAAAATTCTTCAGCATGAGGGCAGTGAGGCTCTGGCACAGAGAAGCTGTGGATGCCCCACTCCTCTAAGTGCCCAAGGCCAGGGTGGACCGGGTCCTGGGCAACCTGATATAGTGGGTGGCAACCAGCCCACAGCAGGGCGATGGGACTGGATGATCTTTAAGGTCCTTTCCAACTCAGGCCATTCTGTGATTCATTCTATAAAAAAATATAAATAAAATAATCAACCCAAGAGAAGTCCAACACTTCTTCACTTCTGAAGTCCAGATTGATTTAAAAGACATGGGTTTTGCATTTTGAATAAAAACAGCTCCAAGTGGGAAGAATTCTGAGCCCTGAGTTCAGACAGCTCAGGCTGCAACCTAACCATGAAATCCAGCACCAGGCTGATACGCTGGCTCCCTGCTTTGCCATCAGTCTTAGCACAGTGCAGTTGAAGCAGCTATTCAGGAGACTTTCAAAACAGACAGTTTTTAAGTATTTCATATAAAGACCTGTATCAGAACTGCTGTATGGCTGTAGGGACAGCGCTGTGTCTGCTCCTGCCCCTCTCAGCTCAGAGGGGTTCAGATCAAGAACAGAATCAGGAAAGTACTTTGGGTTAGAAGCATCCATCTGAATGCAGAACTTACTTCAGTCCCATCTTGGAGAAGAAAAGGCTCCAGGGAGACCTCACTGAGATCTTCCAGGACTTGAGGAAAATTTATAAGCAGGAGTACCAACTTTTTACACAAGCAGATAGTGACAGGACAAGGGCCAATGGGTTTAAACTAAAAGAGGGGAGATTTAGGTCAGATGTCAGGAGGAAATTCTTCACTCAGAGTGAAGAGAGCCCAGATCTGTGGGTGCCCCATCCCTGGAGGTGCCCAAGGCCATGGATGGGCCCTGGGCAGCCTGAGCTGGGGGCAGCCAGCACATGGCAGGGGTAGGGCTGGGGGTCATGAAGGTCTCTTCCAATTCAAACCATTCTTTGATTCTTTCAGGCTGAGCTTTTTGCTGAGCTCTCCGCTACACAGATAGTAGGTTATAACTCAGGTTTGATTGAACTTCTCCTTGCTGGTGTAAGTTCTGTGTTTTGAGGTGGTGACTGCAGCACAAGCTGCACTGACCATGTGCACATCACTCGCTGAACACAAGGCATTGTCCAAATAACCCTCTGTATCCTCTTAATTGCCTTGAGTGGGAAAATCACAACTTTTAAAGTGCTCTATTTCAAACTTTTCCCA